>NC_137585.1:39092677-39753674 GCF_963210335.1 Falco punctatus
GGTTTTTCTGTTCTGTAAGAATATGACTAGAAATATTTTTTATCAGTCTTAGCAGATCAAAAATTCAACAGCTTGAGAAGTATTGAAGCAAAACTCAGCAATTGTTCAGTAAAGGTTAATCAAAAAATTTATTTCACACATTTTTGTAACTTTTTAAATATTAATTATTTTGAATTACAAGTAAATTTAAGTAGAAAAAAACATCAAAATTAAAAGTGCCAAGCATCCAACTTTGCCAATTTTGAAATTTTTTTGGAGTCAACATTTTTTTCAACTCGGGAAATGCATGGCAAATCCCAGTTCCTAGTAGTATTTTTTCTTAACATGACCGTCATCAGTAAAAAAACTACTTGCAAAGCTTCAGTGTCTGACAACTACTAATACTAGCTAGTATGTATACACCATCTCTCAGCAAGTCTTTGTTAGGCAATTAATTAATGTGATGTAGTTTCAGAGACGATGCAAGGCATTAAGTCCTACTAAGTTCAGTGGAAAATGAGACCTGCTTTATGAAGCCAAATGCTAGCTTTGAATGGTTGGGACATACATTGATCTCCATGATGGTGGAGGTGGTATGAGTCAGACAATAACAGAAAAAAACCAACCCTTGTTTAAAACGTAGGTAGACCATCAGTCTAAACTGGATTAAACATTGGTTCATAAGGCACATTGAATATACTTACACTGGGGGCTCTCATTACTTACTTTTTATAACATGTCCATAGGGTTTGGAAAGTCACTTATCAAAACAGACATTCATCTTCTGTGAATAAATTCTGTCACTAAATTTTCAGGGTACCCCAGGTTTGGCAAGAGACAAGTAACTTCCCTGTTCCAGGTGCATTACCTAGGAGACAACTGCTCTGGTACTCTACCTTGCAGTGGTTCCTGCAGAAAGGATAAAGCCATGTAGGTCCTTGTTTTTTAAAATCTTTCCAAGAGAAGTTGCACCTTGTGGTGGATGCTTTGAGGCTTTTGTTTCGTTCTATGCGAGACAGATTTTCAAACAAATTCACAGATTCAGAAGAAATATTCCTGAATTACAGACACTGTAACCCTTACAAATAACAGGCAAATAGAAATTTTTATGGAAAATTATCATATTTAAAATTATTTTCTGATCTAGCCTTTCCTCTATATTGTGCATTCAGTAGGTGTCTGTATTTGAGGTAACACTTTGCACATACATTACTTTCTGTAGACCATCTGTTTCTTCTTTCTTTGAATGGGAGTAGGCATGGCTCCTGCCTTGCCTTTTTCTTCACAAGTTTCCCTTTTGTAATGAACTGTCAAAAACAGGCTTCCTGAGCTTAGTATCCCAGGAGTACAAAGTTTATGAATGTACATATCCTGGTACAATGGAAGAAATGACCATGTGTTCTCTTTCTTTAGGCCTTTAATATTTAAGAAGGGTTAAGCTCCATATTGCTTTCAATTAACTTGCTAAAAATTAGTTCCTCTGTTGGTCCTAGGAAGTGTCAATGGTGCTTATGAGTTAAGCCTTTTGCCTATATACTCATTTCTGTTGTTTTTTATGTGCACAAAGTTTTAATGCCCTGTGGATTTCAGATGATTGACCCAGGGAGAAAGCCGAGTCTGTGTGACAATACAGTCTTCAGTTACCACTGCCAACACAAATAAATGGCTTCTTTCTAGCTCTATCATGAGTAATCTGAGTGGGATTCAGATTTTTGATAGACTTCAAAAAAATCCCACACATGAAACAATACACTGTTTTAAAAGAAAATCAGATTTAAGGCAATAAAGCATTCTTTATCTTAGAGAATGTTTTTCTTTCCTAGTTTCAAAGTCAGACAAGTGGGAATCTGGAATTCTGCAGCTGAAATAGGGAAATTTGCAGTTTCATGGTTTGATTCTAAATTGTGCTTATCAAGATGTAGTGATATATATATTCTTATGTTTTATAGAAAAAACTGGGAAATGTGGAGAACAAGATTACAGGTAGACAAGTATTTGTCCATTGATGAAACACTGTAAGATTATTATTACATATTCCAAGTCAAGAGACTTGGAAAAAACATTAGTTTTTGAAGCTTGAGGATGCTGAAACTATACATAGCTGTAAGTCTTTAGTGAGCATACAAAATTCATCCCTTCTGAAAATTCTTACACAACAAAGCCAGCGTCTTTGCCACAGTCTTCAAGGTAGACATTAATTCCCATATAAGCATTTAAATTAAACCATATTATTTTCCAAGCTGCCAAGCCACTACATTGTGCACTTGCTACCAACAGAAGTGTGAGAGTTCAGTAGTTCTAAAAATCAAGTTCTTCACTTAAATGCCCACAGGTAGGTTAAAGTGTCAATCTGTAGGTGCCTTCTTTAAAAAAGTTTACTGCTTGTGAAAGAGAATATATGATTATGCCTTTAAAAAATCACCTGTTATTAATATTAAAAATTAACTAGAAATCAACATAGGTAATGCTGTTTTGTTCATTTCCTGAGCTATTTCAGTGCTTTACTTCCCTGCCTTGAGTGAAAGTAAAAAAAGGAAATATTGTTGAGTAAGGTGGTGTTAATGTTGCTGCTTGTCTCCTATGATGCTTTGCTGTTGGATCCATGTACCTTCAGCACTGAAGCACTAAATGGCATGCCCAGGTTGCTTATGTACAGAATAGATGTAATTTTTATACCCTAATGACCAAATTGCATTTGCTTACTGCAAATTGGGTACACTAAGCCCCTAAGTGATATCAATTCAAGAGGAATAAAGCCAACAGTATTCAAAAAAATTACTGGGATGTCAGTTGGGACATGACTTTTTTCCTGTTGTTCTATGGTGAAGATTAGTGAATTCAAAGGAAAAACAAATGTAATTTCTTTGCAGAGACTGCTTATAATTTTCTCCTGAAAAAAAGTCCTAAAAAATGATTACTTTCTGCTCAAAGACAAGTGTATTTGTGTGCAATACATTGGCACAGCTATTAAGAATATTTTTTCTTCAGAAAACTTTAGTTCTATAATGTTGCCATTATTACTAGAAGGTAGTTTCATCTGCCACCTAATGCAAACAACATAAGTAATATAATAAACACTAACTAGACGTCTAAGCATTCTGAATAGAGTTGCACGCTTTGTCTTCTTACTGCCTTCTTTTTTCATTCTAAAGCTCTCCTTCAGTTGTCCTAGTAAGAACTTTGAGTTTGAGCTGCCTTCTGTGAATTCTTACACTTCTTTTCACTCCAGTGAGACTGACCCAAGGCTTTCATAGCCAGTTTGCTTTGTTTGAAGAGAACTGTCATAACAAACTATGAACCACAAAGGCATCTTTAGTAGCTTTGAAATTAACTTCTCTGATGCTCAATAATAAATGATTAAACAGTTGTAATAATCTCATTTTATTATCTAATTTAAAATTTGAATATTTAAGAATAACTTCATAACCCAAAATATTCTTAAAGCAACTTGTTGTCTTTTCTACTAAATTTATGGCAACAGTAGACATTTGTATTTGTATTATAGAATAGTTTTTGTAATATTTGTATGTGAGAATGTATGATTTTTGGAGAGACGGACACATAAAAGCTATACTTAGAGGTTTTTTGAAGGGGCAAATTATCTTTTAAACTGTATTACTTCAAAATTTTTGGCTTAGTCTTTTAGACAAGCTTTGTCAGTCTGAGTGCCCAAAGTTGGGCTTCTAAATCCATAATGCTGAGACATTCTTGAAATGGGTTCAGAGATGGTGATAATAATGACCAAGTTCCAAGGCCTTCTGAAAGTCCCCTGAGTATAGATGCTCATGTAATATCTTCATGAAACCCGCTGTGGGACCAAATTAAAGATCTAATATGTAGCACAGTTTTTAAAATCATCATGCACCAGAAAGAGCAGTGAATGTGTAAAACTGAGCATGAAAACAGGCACTCATTTTTTTAATCTTTTCCAAACATAGCTGTTTGGTTTCTGTAGAGGCACACCAATAGCATGATTCATCTGCAACTTATTTGAGGTATCTGCTTCAAATGAGATGAAATCACACCTATTTCTCTTCATTGATTATAAAAGTAATCTAGTGTGACTACTCAGAAATAGGTGTCTGTATTCAGTCAGTATTCAGTATTTATGCTCTGAAATGGCCCTTAGAAGGACAATATTGAGTACATACTGTAAAATTAAGCCTGTCAATGTATATGAAATGGTGTGCTGGAAGTATGGATTTCCCTGCACCATATGAGCCCAGACCACTGTAAAAGGATCTGAAAAGAATGATAGAAACTGTAACTACCATGTCCGTATCTGCCAATACCTGTGACAAAAACTAAGAAAGAAAATCACCCAAGATATCTGACATATAATAGTGTTTGAATCCATAAGAGAAATAAATCTAGTTCTTTAGTTACTTCAGTACTTAATCTAAAATCTATCAAAATGTACAATATTGGCTAACTCTCAGCTTGCTACATTTAACAAAAATCTCTGTTGCAGGTTACTTAGTTATAGAAAATCCATCAAGTAAGTTGATTAAAGCTTGTATATTGTGGTCATAAGTGAGTTCTAATGTGTGGTTCCCTCCTCTATGTTTATTAGAAGAAAACTCCAAGCTGCGTATAAATCATAAAAGCATGACTAATTGCATGGTAACTGGAGAAATGCTTTCTCTCTCTCTAGGGTGAAGCCTGCATGTCTGTGTTTTAGCTTGGGAAGTAATACAGGGATATTTAAACTCCTCAGGGTTTAAAAACCATGTCATTATGAGAATGAGGTCACTGCAATATTTTATATGTCTAAAACCTTGCAATGTATAAAATGTTTTCTGTGTAAAAAAGAAGTATTATGTACTTTAGAATGCAATGATAACTTTACAAATTTCCATTAATGTCAAAACCTCATCTTGGAATGCTGTTACCTATAAAAACAATCCCACTTTTACAGTACCGTTAACATATTACCAACATTAAAAATTTGATGAGGGGAACAACAAGGGGAGAAAATGCTTCTATTTTTAAGGGACTAAAACCAAATCAAATAAGCATGCTGTAAGCGATTAATAATTTTCTGCCTATAAGTAGCAATTTCCAATTTTCTGCCGATAAGTATCAGTTTCTACTGAACTGAAAAACATTATTAATAAACTGTAGTTAAATAAGAATAAAAAGAATGACAAATAATTTCACTATAGTCTTCTAATTTTTCTGTCACTACTTTCAGGCCAATAAGCAAGAAATCCTTCTTACAACATGTTGAAGAGCTTTGCACAAACAACAACCTAAAGTTTCAGGAAGAATTTTCGGTATGTTGCTAGCAGTTGTCACAACATCGCAAGACCTTCAGTCGTTTCATGTGTCACATTTCATGTCCATTTTAAGCAGGCAAGGCCGTGAAGGACTCTGGCCTTGATAATCAATACCCAATTACCACGTTGATTGTTTAGAAAGTAATATTACACTGATTTGGATTCTGCAGTCTACACTGCAACCTGATCAGAATTATTCACCTAACTGTCAGCAAAAGATGATTTTCTTTAGATTCCAGTCTTTGCAAGAACACCATAATATTTGTGCTTCTACATATGTAGTGATGCACATGTAGTTTACCTGAGAACAGTTTATTCAGAAATAGTTTTCTAACATATATACAGATATATTTAATTGCTTTAAATAAGTATGTTTTCCTGAAAGATGATGACCCCAAAAACACAGCTGACATTTATTCTGTGAAATGCTAAGGCCCCAGTCATACTGTTACAGAACTCAGAAATATTTTTCTTTCATAGGCTTCAGAGCAGAAGGTAAAAAGTTTGGGCATGGTACTTTGCTTTTAGTTCCTCTACAAATAATAGGTCATACTTCTCATGCTCTTGAGAATAGCTTCCATGTGAATGTCTTCCATCTCCTTATGTGAGTGGATGAACACAGCAAGCCTGTCTGTCTTTCTGAAAAGAGACCAGCTTTCAAAATATACATTGCATATAATATAATGCATATATATTTTCAAATTTAAATCTCAAATTTTTGTCAATTTTCATTAGGTAATATTTTTATGGCTATCATGGGTTTTTTTCTCAGCAATATATTCTCTTTTTGTTATTTCAGCATCATTATCATCATTTGTAACACATACAGTCATTTGCCCTCACAAAAATAATTTGTCTTTCTCCAGTGACGGTATTGTTTTGGATTTATAGATTTACCACAAATTGCTTACCAGTTGGATTAACAAAAATGAAGACTCAACAATTGGCTTTTCTTCTGCTAGATTATAAAATTTCAGTCTCTGAGGGAAAACTAAAAAAAGTGTGAAAAGATTAATGGTATTTCCTACAGCTTTTTTGTTATGCTCCTTAGGTAAAATTGGTCTGGATGTAATAATAAAAAGCACCATAAAATTCTCTGAGCAATAAAGTAAGAACCTTTTTTTCCAAGAGCAGAAGTGTTATTTCACTTGAACAAGAGTGATTATAGTTATATTGTGCATGACTGAACAGATGAAAAGTTTTACTAGCAATAACATTTTCACATATTAACGTTTATCACTGGAAAGTTTCTAGTATTACTTTCTTTAGGTGTTACCCACATTGGACAAGTCTTACAGCATTGGCTAAGTGTTAAAACTTAAACAATCGTGCTTTATCAAATCAAAATCTTGGCAATCCATTTCAAGTTAAGAGAATACAAGTAGCTGAGGCCTCTTCCAACTAAATTATTTAGTCCATTTACAATCAAAAGCTTTTTATTTGTAATTTGGGATTCCATTTTTTATTTTTTTTCTCTGAGCTTCAACTCCCATGTTTCAGAGTGTAGTGATATCTTACCTTCCCATATGACTTGTCCAAGGGCAGGAAGAATTGCAGGGTAGGTCCAGTCCCTGATGGAGAGTATGTCTATAGCATCTGTAGCACCTGTCTTATCAGATGAATAATGGGATTGACAATGTGCTTGAAATTACATCAGAAATGAAAATGCACAGAAATAGGCAATGCACGCAACAAGCAAGCAGACCTAGTGACCAGCATTGTTCCCATCCACATTCATCATTTTAGTTTCACATAGATGACTCGGGGCTCCTACAACGTGTGTAGGAGAGATGAGCTCAAGATATAAACCCATGGGCCATTATATATGAAGTACATAACTAAAAGCATGGTGCTGAGCTTGCTTGGGCTCTCTGGCTGTCTCTGTACTAGTAAATTCAAGCATACCAGGAAAAGGACATGAGGAACATGATAATTTACACTCATAAACTGCTAGTATATTCCCTGCCTTGAATTTGGACTGTTTCTGCTAGCAGTCTTCCTGGACAATTCCAAGATATGTTTTGGTAGGTAAAGTAGTTTAAAGAAACAATAACTGATGTTGGGCAGTTATGATGGTAACTGATGGTGGGCTCCATGTAGCTGATATTCAAACTTCCAGCTTTCCAGATGATATCTCTCAGCATCTTTGGGAAACCAAGTTTTCCTAGTTTTCCTAGTAACTGGCAAATTACTGAAACAGAAATATTTGTATAGGTGGTTTATGATAAGTTCCGTTCATGAATAAAAAAGTGAAATACCTCCAAATATCATCACTGTACCATAAAAGTACTACAGCAAACAAAGTGCAAATTATTTCAAAGTTTTGTAAGTCTGCAAAGAGATATGGTTTCTGTCACAAACTGTTGTTGAATTTGGGAATCCAAATAGTCTTTCTCCAATTCTGAAAATAATCATTTAGACTGAAATCCATACTGATGCAGATAATTGGTACAAGGCTTTTGAGCACTCATTCAGATATGGAAGCATCATTACAAAAATAACATAATCTGCTTCTCTGTTTCCTCTCTATTACGAAGTACTGTACAACAGTGCTACTTCTGTACTAGTCAGCTGGTAAGTTAAGACTCAGAGGAGTGAGGCAAATGAGGCAAATTAAAGTTCACATGACATGCACATGATATATGGTCCCATGGCCCACAAGACTTGCAAAATGCCATAGGCATTTCATGTATGTTCTTCCTTCATGCAAAATTTAATGGCAGAAGTTTTGTGGGAGACTTTCAGCTTTCTGAATGAAAGGAATTTTAACTTCTCAACCCTTAGCTGTCTGTTACTGTTCTTACGAAATCCTGAGAGGAAAGCACAGAAGTCACTCTACTGTGTCTGAGAATGGGGATCTTTCTGTAGGTTCAGTTATAGAATTGGGACTTTACTTCTATAAGGGATTATTGAGGCAAAAGGCAGAGGCAACAGAATACGTTAAAGAAATGAACCTTGAGTATGGTAGAGGTTGCTTCAAAGACAACATTTTGAAATAATGGATGCCTTTAAAGATACTTTTCTAGAGTATGTTACAGTTCATTTAGTTTCGTATTTAATTCATGTCTGTTAACTATGTTTTTTAATTCTTTAACATACGGATATAAATGTAAAGTCAGCCATTCTTTATAAGGTGATTTTAAGTCAGAAACTTTCTTTTTAGAAGGGGCATAATCATAGGCTTTTCATCCTTAGGAAGCATAGATATTTAGAGAGATTTTGAAGAGCATGTATGGGATCTAGTCCCTTGTTAATTTTCAAAGGGAGATGAGCATCTAGTTGTTCTCTGCCATTCTTCCCCTAATTCTTTCCCCAAGGAAATGTGTCAGAACCAGGAAAAGAAGTCAGGCCCCTTGCCTGAAACTCTTTTTCTTTTATCATGAAAACCTCTTTCCCCTTCTATTCAGAAGCACCTGCAGTTATATTATCGAGGATATAATTATAGAAATGAAGTAGGCCTCATGCTTCAGGCCATAGGATTTTTGTCAGATGGTGAAAGAAAAAAATTCTTATGAGATAATATTGCATGTAATATAATTCAAGTGTTTTGAGCTCTCCTTTATATGTCAGACATTGTCCATTGTACAAAATAGGATATCAGATTAAAGGAATTACTGATTTGGTTTATTACGTGGTTTTTTTAATGATACCATTTTGCTAATGTTTATATCAAATTATTCTTAGTATTTGAACCCATCAAATAAGGGTGACAAAATATTTGAATTAACAAAGAAAAACGCTAGAATAAAAAACACTCCTGTTTTTTTCCATTTTTTGTTACCTCTTTCATTTATTTATTTATTTGCTAATAGTTGTCCATTAAATTTTATTTATAGAAAACAAACTGTCTCAAATACCTGGGCAAAAGAGCACTTGAAAATAATTAACATTGAATCTGATAGCAGGGCTATCTGCCCCAGTTTTGGAAGTAGCCCATGTAGTGACTAACTGTTAATACTAAAAGACAAATTTGAAGGGATTATTCAGCACTAGTGGCAAAATTTTTTATTGTACTCATTCAAAGCAATAGGTAGATCTCTTCGTCTTTATCTTAGCCAGATGTTGAAATAGACTTGCATATAACATTTGTTAAACAAAGGGAAAACCTATTACAGTTAATGCAGTTACTAACTTGGAAATTCTGGCTAAATTCTGGCTTTTCTGAGACTTCTGTTCTCTTTATCACCACTATGAGATCATCATATTAATATGGTTTTTTCATTAACAAGTTATGAAGTCGTCTTCGCTCTTCTACTCAGCTTTGGAAATTATACCTATTTATGTACACAAACACCCCTATCAAATAAGTTTCTCAATATAAATGATTTATCCGTCTCTGCCCTTCTGTAATAGAACTAATGACTAGTTATGAAACTACAGTACAACCCAAAATAAGTCTTCCCACCCCTTTCACAAACAGTCCTGTGAACAATAGCTAATTGCCAGTTGTCTCAACTTAATTAAATTCTCATCAGTTCTCAAGCCCCAGGAGTCAGGAAAAGGCATTATTCAAGAGTAAGGCTGAGTCAGTAGCACATGGTAACCAAGTGTGTGACTCCATGAAAAAACAAAAGAATGACAAAAGGTGATAGGCTGAATTTATCCAGACTTGCAAAGGTGAAAGTGCACATAAGCTTTAATTGTTCAACTTGACAGCATTGTCTGCAGTGGTGCATTAAATGTTGCGGGTGTAACTGGGGTTGGGCAGTGAGGTGGAATGCTGTGTAATGCTTCCAACTGTTCTTAGAAATGCACTTTCCTGCAGAACTAAGGAATTCCTCTTGCTGGATGGCTGTGTTGGGTTTTACATTCACTGAAAGTGAAATGCAAAGGTTTGCCAACAAACATTTATTCCTCTACAGGAACTTCCCAAGTTTCTTGAAGACCTTGCTTCAACTGATGCTGATCTGCCTTGGAACAGGTCTAAGAATCGTTTCCCAAACATAAAGCCATGTATGTGTGCTTGCTGATCAACTCCTCTGTTTTGCTCTCTGCCTTCGATAGTGCAGCATGTATTTGAAATGCAACCGTATTTTTGTTTGATCTGCCTTTGAAATGGCAATACAATCATGTCCACATTATGAAATAATTTTCTGTCAAGTAATCTGTCTTTTCATTGTGTTTTTTTAAAGACAGTTTTATTTGCGAGTAGCTTTCAACTTGCTCTCACAAGCTTTAATATGCAGGTGCAAGAAACTGTAGCCTCTATAGTTTCTTAGCTTTGTAATTCAAGCCATGTAGCAAACTCTTTAACATTCTTCCTCTTTTTTCTCCCCTTCAGTGAGAAGTAATTTTTTTAAACATAAAAAATCCACATGTTTGTGCATTCAGCTACCTCAGGATCCTGGGTATGCTTTCTTGTGGATATGTGTACATGTGCTGCAAAGTTTCCACAGAAGATCAGAGTGACTGTATGATAACTTATAAGCCAAGGCTAGATTTTATCACAGGAGACAGGAGTCTGTCTCTCTGTACTCAACACTGCTTCATTTTTCAGTTAATAAGACAAGAAATGTCATTATTATTTTAGGCATTAGCTGTGATGTGAGATGGGGAGCATGGCATTCCTTGGTTAATAATGCTACATTCTGTGCTATTAACTTTTCAGAGCAGCTGTTCCTGCTATCTACTGCCTTGTTCAAGACATACTCTAAGTTAGTCACTAAAAATTTATATTCATGACATATAAACAGATAAATTTCATAAATTTTTAACTTTTTTTTTTCCACTACGTTGGGAGGCAAACATCAAAATTTGGAATGTTTGGTTTCAGCATTTAGTTGTTGTCATATGACATCTTTCCTGGGTTTTGTCATTTCTGCATACATACCATGGGCCCAAATTAGAAACCCTCAATATATTTTTTTTTTCCTGGAATAATGAACTTACCTTATGTAAAAGAAGTAAAAGTATGTAAGTGTGAGGAACTGGCTCAAATCTGTGACCTGGGTACAATATATAGGACAGAGACCCAGCTGTCTGTTCACATGGAAGTTGTCTGTGCTAGAACAGCATGGCATAAAGCACACCAGCTATCATTAGGCAGAGGATCCTTCTGTATGTACACCAAATTGGAGGATTTGGCACATTCACCATTTTAATTAAAAAGTATTATATTAAAATAAGTCTGGAACAGTAAAGGATGACCACAGTAATGGAAATTGGTTACATTCCCTTTGTAATTAATGTTCTACTATGTCAAGTATGGTTAGATTAGCAACAATAACGGTATTTTTTATTTTTTTAGCACTCCAGGAAGACTTGTTACATGTGTCTATGTTTTTTAAACAAATCTTTTATTTAACTAGACTGTATTTCTATGATAGATAATAACAACAGAGTAAAGCTGATGCCTGATGCTGGTATTCCTGGATCTGACTACATTAATGCCAGCTACGTGTCTGTAAGTAGAAAGTCACTCACATTTTTACTATATTTGTTTTCTGGCAAAAGAGAGAGTCAAAAAATAACTTGAAAGAAGAACAAGATTCTAATTTTTCTTTCATTCACTACAACTACTCTTGCCATGGCATTGTTTGAGTGACTCCTGTGGCATTGAACATGACTGGTTAAAAATATAATTTATCCCATTTTCATTGCTAAGCAGTGATTTTCAGTAATAATCAAAACTGTGTCCAGCAAATTACTTTCTATAAATATTCTCATACTATTATCATTAAAGACAACAGTGAAACTCCTACCAATGTCAGTTGTTTGGATGGGTGTTATTTGGTCTCGGTTCAGGAGCTGGAGCTATTGTATATGAACAGGATAATGTAAAGATAACTGAACTGAAAAGTTTCATAGAGATAGCTAATAATTTTGGTGAGCGGGATTTTGGTTTTTTATTATTTTGTGAAAGTTATGATGGAAGAAAATACAAATAAGCTTCTTGAAGAAGTAACTGGTATTGTATTTCTCATCTTCAGCTTTCTTCCTGGACCTTCCATTTTCTAGTTGTGTTCTCTGTAAATCCTTCATTTATATTTTTATCTCTTTTTTTTTCATTGAAGCTCAAAGTTTGACTTATAACTGTGCATTTAATTTGTTGTAGCAGTGGCTGGTTGTCTAACATGAGGTCAAGACTTCATTTGCACTAAGCACTATTCAAACACATAGCAAGACATGCAGACTGTAGTCTAAAAAGATGAAAAAATGGCAAGTAAAAATAGTTATTCCCAGGTAACTAAGAAACATCCACAGAGAATAAGCAAGAGAGCTGACAGCATCTTCCTCTCTCATTAGCAAAAGCTATTTATTCCCTTTATATAGAATGTCCTAGTTCTGACATTTAGCAGATAGGAAGAGCCATGCCACGTTGTTACTTGACACCGGGACTGTACGCAGAGCCACCAAGAAGGAGACCAGACAGCTTGGAGCATGGCCTAGTCTTTACCCTTACTGTCACTAACTGACATGCCAAGGCTTAGGCAGGAAACACTAAGAGCAGCTTCCAAAAAGCTGCAGCAAAAGCCAGCTGCAGGGAGTGTTCCCTGCTAAGATTTTGCATCTCTTTACTGCATACAGGCATCTCACTTTAGGTCACCACTGTTCATCAGTGAATAGATAACTGTAATGTTACCTTTTCTCAGGGCTAAAGCTTTGCTCTTTATATGCTCTCACTTTCCATATTTGTGGATGTGTAATTATATAAATGCATATAGCTGTAAATATACAAGATGTGCATGTGTGTATTTACATACCTACTTATCTAGGTGTGTATACATATGCATACGCGTAAAAAGGGGGAAAGAGATCTTGTATATGGTTTTAACAAATGGGAACTTGGCTGCTACTTTTATTTTCATTGGTTGAACAAGAAAAAGTCAGTAACCCTACTGCAAGGTTTGCATCCCTGAATTATAGTTTCTCACCTCACTCTTAAACTAGGAAGGATTAACATAGTTTCTCACTGCCACCTGTTCTGTATATTATAGATGGAGTAAGTAAGAGGCAGCTGTCAATTATAGGGCTATAATTCCAACAAGGAGCTTCAGTGGTGCTATAAACCACTGTGTAAGTTGTTTTAGGCAATAAGCAGAACGCTGTGATATTATAGACTTCTAGCTCTACAGCATAAATGTATTGCTATTATTGCTATTGTTACTTTAGACTTTCTATAGTACATGAGAATTCCTTTAGGGTACACTTAGTTTCTTTGGGGAAACAGATCCATGATGCACTGATAGCATTTACACAGATTTTTTTCAACAAACCTCCTTCTCCCCAGGTTTTACAACAATTTATAAATGAACTAAACAGCTGAAGCCAACCTTAAAACAAAAGGCAACCCCTACAGTAGGTTTCTTAAAAACTTTTATCAGAGATCATTTGTTTGAGTAAGCTCCATCCCTAAGTTACAGCAGATCCCTGATGATCACTGGAAGGAGAAGGTCATCAGTGTGGTTTATAGCTTGCACTAGCTCTCAGATTGCTCCTTAGTTGTTTTCCTGGCTCCACTGCTCCTTAGCACTATGTAATTCTACTTTGTTGGCCACCTCCTGACATAGTTCTTGGTGGCCTCTGGCTGGATCTGCGGTAAGGCTCCTATGAAGGCTTAGATATTTTTAAAAGGGAACTACTGACCTGATGTCCCTGTAATTTCTCTGATAAATGCATTGCTATTAGAATGACATTTCCCAAACTTTATTAGAGCATTGGTTCATAACTGATCTACACAGTGGAACAAATGCCATTACTTCCTTAGGTTTCCAAGGCCATCTGCCGTGCAATCATTAGCCAGGCCTATGCCAAGTCATTTAGTATTTCTGACAAAGTTTTAGCCTTATACATGATAGCTACAAGCACAACTATGAGTCACATGCAAACTCTTTTTTTTTTTTCCCTTGCCAACCATTATGTATTAAATATTTTCTTTTTTTCTTAGGGTTATTTATGTCCAAATGAGTTTATTGCAACTCAGGGACCATTACCAGGAACAGTGGGTGATTTCTGGAGAATGGTGTGGGAGACAAGAGCAAAAACACTTGTGATGCTTACACAATGTTTTGAGAAGGGACGGGTAAGTTACCAGTGTGCCAATTAACAGCATTTGATATAACTGGAAATTCTGTATGTAGTTTCTGTCAAGATTATAATATGATCATTGTTAATTAGTAATCATCTGCCTGCAGATAAGATGTCATCAGTACTGGCCAGAAGATAACAAACCAGTGACTGTGTTTGGGGATATAGTGATTACTAAATTGGTGGAAGATATTCAAATAGACTGGACCATCAGAGATCTAAAAATTGAAAGGGTAAGCCAGAACTGGAGTCTGATAGAATAAAACCCATCCAGCACCTCAAAGAACATCAGATGTGCTCCATGTCACCCAACTACCCCTCAGTATTCTTCTTTTAATCTTTTAATGCATGTGCACTGTACTGCCTTGTTTTCCTGCATTTTGTTTTCATTCCTGGGTTTTGTTTCCTGAGAATTTTCTCCAATTTCTGTTACAAAAAGCTCAGTTACTTGTCTGACATGCTATGAAGGGCCTATCAAGGTTACTGAACCTCTGGTTTGGTGGGAGGTGAAGTTTCTATTTGGACACCTCAGTTGTCTCTTCTAGAAAGGAGTAATCCTAACCATTCTGTGATCAGACAAATCCCTTTGAATGTATCCCTCTCAGATTAAAGGGCAAGATTCTCTGGTGCAGTGCAGCTGTTTTGCATTGTACCACCAGCCGTAATGGCCTCCACCCCCAGGAGATTCACCCAATATAAATGAGAATCATCAGTATTACTCCCACTCTTTCTGGTGGGAAGCGAGGTGGGGGGTATAGCATAGATGTTCATCCTTGTCATGATCCACAGCTATAGTGTCCACTCTTTGGAAAAATTCACACACACACACACACAGTCAGACAAGCAAGTAGGCTCAGAAAGCAATCTGGACGTAATAACCCAAGATTAAGTCAGCCTTCTTTTGTACTCCCAACATTGACCTGTGTTGTATGTAGTGCAGCCAGATCCTGGGACCAGAACTCAGCTATCCAAATAGATGTATTGCCATCCTGTGGCATGCACACATGATGAAAAAACCAGCAGTTAGGGGATTGTCTCAATGTACGATCAATAAAGATGTATTGTGCACATAATACAGGAAAATTGAGCATTTTAAAATGAGTGAGAGAATAGAAACTATTTTCAGTTGAAATAAGACATAAACAAGACTGGAAAAGGGACTATTTAGAGTAAAAATACTTGCCGGCAAAATGCAAAGTCACCGGTGTTAACCAGGGTGAGGCTGGAAGAAAATAAAGCATAACCTGCATTGTCTAAGTGATTCATTTACTATAGCTGTACTACCCTGCACAAGAAGTTACGTCCTTGATAAGCATGTCATTAAATGAGCCATGCTGCTGGCTTTAAGATTGTACTTAATCTTCTATTCACAAATGGGTGGATTCTTGATGATCTTCTAGTGAAGGTAAAAAGTATATGTGAGGCAGATCATTCACAATTATTGCCATATTGCATCCAAAGTAATTTCTCTTTTGTTTTGACATTGATCAATTTGAAAAATACAGACAAAAAGTAGTTGCTACATATAATTGTGCACAGTTGTTCAGTGTTTCCTGCAATATGAAAAGAGCAAGTGGTTAGTTCAAAATAAATTAAAAATAAACTGGTTCATTACACAACAGTTGATTAAACTGTTTTACTCCTTGCTGCAGGATACTATCAATGCTAAAAACTTACAGAGCTTCATAAAATCTGGATAAATTAGTAGAAGAAAATTCTGACAAGTACTATTTAAATTTCAAGATACCATTTCTGACTGAGACAGTTCACAGGTCACAAACTATGATGAATGGAAATAATTTTCTGTGGAACTATGGATACATTGTTGTCATGTTTTATAATTTCCATTTTCCCTAAGATTTTTCCTTGTCTACTGTTGGAAAGAAGATAATGGTCTAGACAGGCCTTTGGCATGATCCTGTGCTTTTATTCTTACGTCCTTCATACTTAATTTAGATATCAGATCATAACTGCTCTTTTCTTTATTATTGCTGCTGCTCTGATTGAGATGGCATCAAACACTTAGAAAATACATCTGTCTTAACCAACATATGTGTTTGCCTTCACTCCATTCGATCAGTCTAATGGTTGCTTTTTTCTAAATAAATTTGTCATCCCGATTCACTAAACTTAGAAACAAGCTGTAGAAACTTCAACCTGTAATCTACAAATTACATTGATGTAATGACTGAAGTCAAATGGAGAGTGACTGCTGAAATCATGAATACTTCCTGAAAGATGGACTTGATGCCATCTCTCAAAAAACTGCTGTAAGATCTGTGCACATTGAATTGTCCTTTGATACAAGTACATCTTATAATTATTATGCTATTCTGACTTTCTTTTTTACATGAAATTGCTGAGAAGTTTATATTTAGCTTACTGGATCTTCTGTCCCATTTGTTCTGCAAAACTACCTTATTTTATGTTTTTCAGCATGGAGACTGCATGATGGTGCGGCAGTGTAACTTTACTTCTTGGCCAGAACATGGAGTCCCCGAAACCACTGCACCAATTATCCATTTTGTAAAATTTATCCGTGCAAGTCGAGCACATGATAATACACCAATGGTGGTTCACTGCAGGTAAGCATATTCACCAAATAAACATTTAGTATCTTAGAATTTCAAGTGTATATTAATGCTTAGGGAAGTTGCCAGAAGAAAATGAAAACTGAGTGTACAGGTATGGTTCTAGTATGGACAGCAATGAAGGTTTCTCTAGCAGTTCTTAGTCCTTTCTAGGAGGTAAAATGCCAAAGTGTGTCTGTTCTTCCATTCATGGAAATCCCAGTGAGGTAATGTCAGTGAAACAGTTACTTCAACCATTACCATAAGGTACTGCTGGATTTATCTCAATTTTCATTTTTATTGTAAAAAGAGAAACAGCAACTGACTTGTTGGTTTTCTTTACTTCTATTATAATTATAGCTCTTCCTAAGAAATAAATATTAAAAATTGTACTTAAAATGTACATGTCACATGTCAAAAGGAAGAAACTGGGAACCACAAGGAAGGAAAAATAGGAACAAGGGTTTGCATATACCAGATTTCAAGCTCAGGTGCCTATAAACAGCTAAAATCTATATTTAGGCTCTTAAATAAATGATCTGGTGGTTAGAGCTGGTCAGCTGTCATAGTTCCCATTGATTCCATACTCAACAGCCTTAAACTGCTATTTCAAAGAGTAAGTGTGTGGAGACAGCTAAGTCTTCAGGAAAGTGGTGAGTGTGTCTGCATTTTATATGCAGGTCAGTGTTCCCACTGGATGAGTGGGCACACTCCAAAATAGCAATCTGAACTCAGAGGTCTGCAATGGATTCTTTGACTCATTCTCACTCGGTGTGAGTCTGGAAATGTGTGGAAGGAAAAGGTGGGTTTGGTGCCACAGATCTTTTCCCTAGCTGTCCAGTTTATCATGCATGGGAGCTCTTTTTATTTGTCCTCAGTGTCCTGCAGGTGCCACCCACTACAGGTGATAAAGCCTCATTTTATTTGATATTGTTGGCATTGACAGCTTGACATTTCCATCTATTGCAGGGGCCAGAGAGACTATTACAGGAGAGAACTATATGGTCTTCATGTTTTGAGGACATTTATGTTCCCCAGGGCCCCTCTGCAATGAATCCTATCCCTTTTTCACAACACAGATACATAAAGGGTCTAGCATGGGCCAGATACTCCACCTGTGCTCAAATTCCTGATGGTTATGAAGTAGCATTATGTGCTCTCATATCCAGTAAAACTCATTTGTTACTTTCTGCTCATTTGATCTTGCAGGTTCAAGAGAGTTTTGCTTTACATTTCCTGATTATCTGCAGTGATATACCTTGTGTTTATTACACAATTGCAGAGATGCCTGATAGTGACTTTGAGAAAATCCTGTTCGCTCTCAAACCTTTAAATAAAATAACACTAGGTACTAGTGTGTATTGCACACTCATCCTCCTCTTAAAAGTATTTTTTTAAATATTTTGCTAGATCCCATGTTATTTTGTCTCAAATACCAAAAGCATCACAGAATCCAAGTGTGATTTCACAAAATCTGGTGATATTATTTTCTTTGAATTAGGGAGCTCTAGAAAATTCACAGAAAAGCTGTAGGACCATTTTTCCACTTATATAGATTTGCTTTACTTATATTTCGTTTGTATGATGCAACCTCTCATAAAATCAAAGTCATAACAAGGCTCAAATTCAGATTTCACTTGATCCCTCATTCAGCAAGGACATGCACACACACACACACAAGTAAATACTAAAAATTAGTTAATTTTTTCTGAAGGTTTTTTTTTCACAATAAACTGAATTTAACAAGACTATTCTAATAAAATATTTCATACTTACAAAAATGAACATAAACCCTTTATCTTGTTTATTATATTTGCAGTGCTGGTGTTGGAAGAACAGGTGTTTATATTGCACTTGACCATTTAACCCAACATATAAATGACCATGATTTTGTGGATATCTATGGACTTGTAGCTGAGCTAAGAAGTGAAAGAATGTGTATGGTACAGAATCTGGTAAGATTTTTATATTTATCTATTCTGTTTTCCTGTTGTTGAAAAGTTAGTCATCTGATCTCCTACAAAAGAAGGATAGAAAGCTCATAACAATCAGTTGTCTAATACATTTTCTACCAAATCCTGCTTCTGTTTGGATTTCAAGCATGTATATTTCAAGAACGTATAGTTTGTATCTGTTTAACTATATTTGGCCAGCAGTCCTGACAAGTGCTGAAAAGAGTGCTGACATATTTCATTTTTAGAATCTAACATAATTTCTCAGACTTTGAGAAAGTTAATTTCAAGTTTTGGGGGATGAACAGTTGTTAAATAAAAAATGGATTTGCTTATACACTGCTTAATTTGACTTTATTTACTACTTAACTGTATTTTTTGAGTATGTATATGTAGCATAGTCCTCCAAACTTTTAAATATTAATTTACCTTTGATCTCATTAATGATTCCTTGATTCTTTTTAGATTGCTTCATATAAAATAACACATATGGATAGAATGAAGCACAGACTTCAGAGTTTCTAAAATCAAGGCAGTGGTGGGGTTTGAGTTTAAAAAAGTGCATTTTTTGCAGACTTGTTGGGTATACATATAAATAAGTGATGACTTGCTGGTAAGAAAGACCTCTGCTGTATCTGGAGATCTGTATATATGTAAAGGAGTAATAGCCGAATTAAAAAATTCTCCTAAACGCTCAGTGGAACGGAAATCCACCTGTATTTGCATGAGGCATCTGGTATAAGCCTCTTGCAGGCCAGATCTAGCTCAAGGCTGCTGCCTGAAGTCTTTGAGTCTACAGCATGACTTACCAACATCTCAGTATGGATGAGCAGTTTCAGGATGAACTTCCACATGACTGATGGATTTAAAATTATGTTAATGTAAGAAGACTTGTTCCGTTAGGAATACAATTCTGCTGATCTATAATCGTGTCAGAATATATGAAAAGTGTGTCAGAATATGGAAAAAACAGTTAACCACTTTTCAGCAGCTGCACTTCAGAAGATTTTGTGAGACTTTGTGGTGATACCTTGTCATGCTGTTTCTTATAAGGTGCTGTCTAATTACCAATTGCTTTCAATTTTTCCTTTTCCAGTCTTGATGGAGCTAAACAATTGCCAGGACTCTGCTGTGAAGATTGAGTTCTGGGAATACTTTTTTTGGTTGTTGCTTTACACTTTTGAAGAATCATCTGAAAATAAGGCAAAGGCTGGAAGACAATTTAATGGGAGCACTCCCAAAATAAAATCTTAAAACAGTGAGACATTTGATAAGATCAGTGTACATTGTAAAAATGTGCATCATTTTTGTGTACCTCTTCATTTGCATATTTTGGCAGAGAGTAGCGAAAAATGCACCAAAATGCAGTAGAAGGTGATGGCTCTATAGTTCTGATATCCAAAAAAGTTAAGTATTGATCTAAAGGCTAGCTGCAAAATCCTGAGACAGGTTGTTCTCTGCCCATGCCATTTTTAGATCATTTTTGCAAGACTACAAAAGACAGATCAGCGACGAAATTTGCCCAAAGGGAACTGAATCTTGTAAAGTTTTATGGCAGATTCAGTAATCAAGCTATTCTGATAGTTCTGTTATAAAACACTGTTTAATTGTCTATGATAGAGATTTTATGTGATCAGCACAGAAGATACAAAGAGAGAAGCAATTCCTTCCCAAAAGTCAGTTTAGAGATCCCTTGGTCAAACTGTAAGACCTAGGAGTAAAATTAAAAACTGGTTGCTCTCAGACCTGGTTTTTGCTTGCTTATAGCTTCAAAGTCGTTTTCCTTTTGCCAATAGAGTCGCTCTCTGTTACTGTGCCAATGGGCACAGAATGGCCCACATCTGCGCAATTAAACACCTCTGCAGTTACGCTCCTTCACAAGCTCTCTACAGGGAACGACCCATAGTCTGCAGTGACTCCTGGAACACACCTGGAAAGTATTTGGGGTAGCGCTGGTTCATGTGGATTAGAACTATGTAGGGACTATCCAAGCAGTTTGAAGTAGTTTGGATGATCAAGTTCCACTGGCTGGCAATCTACCCAGACACTGTTTAATTCCATAACGTAGATATGATTTCAATATCCTGGTACTCTGCCTGGTGGCCTGTACATTAACAAGGCCTGCCCTTGGACTACATGTAAAGTGCATAACCTAATCTTAAGTAAACTATTTTATTCTTTCTCCCACTTCCAATCATAAAAAGACTTTCAAATAATTAAGAATGTCATTAATTCTAACTGCAAAAATAACTTGTCACGTGTATGTTTACCAAGTATCCTGCTTCACTCTTCCCTGGCAAACGCAGAAAGATTTTCATTGCTGCATGCTCACAAGTAGCTGTGTGAATCATATGTATTGCATGAATGCAAGAGATCATAGAGCTTTCAGAGTCTTCCTTCTGAACTGGAATAACCAATCTAAATTCCACTGAAACTTAAGACCTTCATTCTAGAAATTCATATTTGTCTGGTGAATCTGTTAGAAGTTTACCACCTTGCCAAGTCAAGTGCAAAGGCTAGTTTGAAGTAATGTCGTGCTATTGCTTCAGTAAGCAAGCTATTCAAAAGCATAATGGTACTGTGTACTTCAGGGGCCTGTGAAAGTCTGCTTTAATTACCCATGGCTCTGGAGCTGTGACCCTAAAACATATCCACGTAAGCAAATTTATCTTATAAATCTGAGACACTTGATTTGAAAATTGATGGCAGTTCAGTAACAAAATAGCAATTACTGAGCAGAAAAATGACACTTTTACCTGTGCAAAAGTCAAGGGAGTTATCTCTGTCTGTGGAGATACTGGACAAGGTACTCAACAACATGCTTTAGCTGAACCAGCTTAAGCAGTTGGGGGTTACACTAGGTGGTCTCAAGAGGTCTCTTCCATTCTGAACTGTGATCTGGCTCATTTTCTGCATCTACATACACAGGGCTTCTCTTGTGTGAAGATAACAATCCATTTATTTTCTTTCTATGTTTTCATTAGTTTATTTCATTCTTTGCTTTATTCTTACATTGCCTTATTTTGTTTTTCTCTTGTCAGCAATCATTACCCAGAGTTACTTTATGCCCTTGAAAGTGTCAAATTCACTTTAGTTGCTCACACTTTACATTATAGTCTGTTAAAAATGATGCTACAGTCCAAGAAGTATCACTAAAAATAATGTGGGGTTTTTTACTTTTAGTAATGGTGCATGCTCCTAGAACTCCTAGATTTAGATTTACTTGAACTTTTGCATTTGAGTGCACCCTGCTGGTTTTCTCTATGCTGGAAAGAGGAAAATTTTCTTATCTGAATGTTACATTTGTGTGGTTCAGTTTCTCCAGTCTGAATCTAGTGGCAAAAAATAATCAACATCTTTTAATAGAACAAACCTTTACAGAAAATCGTGGAACAGCCTATTAGTCTCAGTTATGATTACTCTAATTTCATATCTCTTACTGGACATGAGGATTAACATGTTTTGACAAACTTTAACACATTATGCCTCATAATGTATGAAATCAAATCAGGCATATATGATATGGTCATTGAAGTATTGAGATTGCTAAGTTAACTTTAACTGAGTTTAACTGCAGTTACTTTGAGAACATCTAGATGTTATACAAAAATCCCGAGTTTTTTGGTGTTAGAAGTACATTTCTTCTAACCAAACCTCTTTAAATTCACATCTTACAGGCACAATATATATTTTTGCATCAGTGTGTATTGGATCTGTTGACAAGCAAGGGAAGTAGTCAGCCCATATGTTTTGTAAATTATTCAGCGCTGCAAAAGATGGACTCCCTGGATGCCATGGAAGGTAACAAAATATAGATTCTCTCAGAATTATTTTTTCATAGCAGGTGCCTTGACTTGTCCAGACTAGGAAGCAGAAAAAAAAAAAATTGACAAGCCTTTTTTGGCTTCAGAAGTATAAATTTCTAGCATTTTGCTGTTCTTTAGTCTCCCTCATACTAATAGTCATTGCTTAAGCTTTCCACTTTTTTTCCCACAAAATCTTTTAAATTCAGCCAAAACAGTTAGCTGACATTAGTGACTTTTTGTTTACAAGGTAGGTTAATGTAATGTATCTATTTCTTTTGTAGGTGATGTGGAGCTCGAATGGGAAGAAACTACCATGTAAATACTAAAACTAAATATTGAAACTAAAGTCAAAGTCATATTTTTCTAAGCACAGGGGCCAAAGTGAATTCCCCTATTTTGACAATTAAAAAACCACAAGATGACTGAAACATCTTTTCTTCTATCAATGTGCCTTTATAAATATGTTAAAGTATTTTATTCAGATCACCAAGCAATAATGATTTGGAGTACTTTTTGCACAGACCGCATTTCTGGTGTTATATGAATACTGCATTCAGTATGTATTTAAATAGAAAGTGTGTTTGAACATATTCCTTTCTTCCAGTTATCTTTGTAAAAGAAGAAAACTGAGCCAAATACGATGTAAAACTTTCATATTCCCATTGAACTTATTTTGGTGTGGATTTGCTGTGTTCTTTGTGTTTTGGTTTTAAGTAAAAACTACAGTTCCTTGAATCATTCTCGCTAGATTGGTTTCAATGTTGTCAGTTCTTGCAGATTAATTCCAATACCAGCACAGTGATCTTTACCTAACTGTATGTTCTTGTGTTTTGAATCTTTTTTTATGAGTGGTAGCATATCAGCTCGTGATCCTGAACAGCTGAAGAGTCACCTTCTGACACAGGGAGGATTATTCAGCTTTTACACAGCACACAGTAGCTCTTCAGGGACACTTGGGGCTATTTAAGTTGTCTTATAATCAGCGGATTGTTTTTTAAAATATACAGTAGTGATTGCATATGTTCAGTGCTGAGGAAAGTATTTTACATTCCTGCTACTTTTTCAAGCAGATAAAAAAAAGTAAAATTATAAATTTATTTTATATTTAATGCATGTTAGATTGCATCATAGAATGTTTATAATTGATTCAAATTTCTTAAATATAACACTTCAGAATTTTGAAAGGTTGCTCAAAATTTAGAAACAATATATTTTATAACATAAAGTTGTCAAGTAAAAAAGTTGTTGCTCCTTCCCCAGCTTTGGCAAATCCCTGTAGACACTGAAAAGTATGAGAACTAATATTTGGAGATTTAATAAAAGAAGACCTCTTCTACTCCCACTGGTTATCATTACTGGAAATATATCTTAAACAGGAATGAGAAGCAGGAAGCTCTCATCTAAGAAGCAGAGCAAAAATTGATAGGGTAGGAAGACTAGAGAGGTAACTAAACTGTGTGCCCTGGTTTTATGTGGAAGTGACAGTATTCAATTGGTGTTATTGGGAAAAGGGTTGATTACTAAGTTTTTTCTCTGTGTAAAGAAATTCTGAATACTGAAGCTGTTACCTTAATCTGAGATGCAAAACATAATAGCAAAAAGGCTTTGGATTTGCCCTTTTATATTCTGTTTAGACAGAAGAAATCCATAGCCTTGCTGGGGCATCGAGCTCAGGGAAGTCAGATAAACCTCATTAGAACCTTGAAAGAGGTATGCGTGGGGGTGTGTTTGTGTGCACACACTCTGAACAGAGTAGTAAATGAACAAAACTTTCCATCTCTTAACTGTAGCTACCAGACAGAAAATACTACACAGTATGTAACCTGATACTTTTCCGTAAGTAAATGATGGTAGGTGTTTGATGTCTTTTTAGAAGCTGGCAAGGATGGTGCAGTGAGGAGCCTTTGTAATTTAGCAGAAAGTGCCAAATACCTAAAATGAAAATCAAAAGACAGCATTTAAGGAGATGAAAATGGTCTACAGAGATATTCTGGGCGATCTTTCAAGAAGACTGACGGTATTGTAAACATCACCTGTCAAGCTAAAAAGAAAACAATGCCTTTTAAAGCTGGAGAGAGGGAGAGAGAGGTGATGTCCACAGCTGTTCAAGTCTCTGGCAAAGCATTCGGTACAGCTCTAGTTTCATTTGGTTCCTATGAAACATGTGTTCTTCATTTATTATACATGTACTTTAAAGTATTCTGACAAATTGCTTATAGGGACTTGCAGATGTTTTTCATGATTTGTGTTTGCACTTGGTAGCAGTACACAGAGCACTGTAATAAATTGACATTATGGAGTCATAATCTTGTATAATCTTATATCCACAATGGTGGAATATCTGGATGTGTGTCATTCTTTTTTCAATTGGAGGAAAAAGCTAAGAAGCCTTATACAACTTACAGATGAACTCCAGATTTCTGAAGGTGCTAAAGTGTTTTCTATTTTACAAAATACTAAACAATGAAGATTTCTACATCCTCCTTTAGGGAACCTGCTGGTGGTCAGACACTACATTCAGTAGCACGCTTGTCTGACAACTTAGCAAGATACTAGAAAATGTGACTCTCTTCTGTAGAGGCAAAGTGAAAAATTGAAAAGTAAT
The DNA here is from genome assembly GCF_963210335.1 of Falco punctatus. Lineage (NCBI taxonomy): Eukaryota > Metazoa > Chordata > Aves > Falconiformes > Falconidae > Falco > Falco punctatus. Next base: position 39,117,896 of record NC_137585.1, read on the forward strand.
TATTGTACAATTTGATGAATGCAATCTGATACATGCTACCTTGACACATTTTGTATTGTCTTTAGGGCAAAAGCCAACATTCAGCATAAACTGGCCACAACTTATAAGATGCATGGTCAGGTAAAGGAGTTTCTCCAAGCGATTTTCTCCAAGAACTGGTTTTTAGTATAAATACAGCAGTAGTTCACTGACCTCCTCATGTGCCTGCCAGTAATGTTCAGGGATAGGGCAGCATCTGTGTAACAGGAGATCCCCCAGACCTCTCTGTTCAGTCATGAAAGAATTTCCACATAGTCCCTTGTTCTCCAGCCCTGCTTCCCATATGCAATGACACCTATGGTGGTGTTACTGACACAGCTGGAGAGCTGGAGGCAAGCAGAATTTGTCCAATTGATATTTTAAGAATATATATGAATATATAAAGCAGCACACCATTTTCATTTTTAAGGTCACCACTCAATTTTCTACAGATTCTTGGCACTACTAATATAGCAAGAGTGTACTCTATCAATGAATGAATAAAATTGGAGAATACGCTAATTCTATAGGATGATTACAAGTGTATTGAAATTAGGTCATACTGTATTAAATTACTGGAGGAATTTCTATAGAAATTCTACAGTCTTTATATATATTTATAGCCAGTTCTGTTGCTTATCATTAGAAGAGGCTACTGCCAGTGCCTTTAAAAACTGATCTGTTCTATTTTACAGAAGTAATAGACAGCAGAATATCATATTCATGTTGAATTTAAAGCACTTTCTTATACTGTTAAAGGTGTTGATAAAAATAATTATGCATTCAAACTTTTACTGTATATATGGAGCAATTCAGTAATTTAATTTCATAAAATTATGTGAAAGAATACGAATGTGTATTAATCTGTGTAATACCACCTGTGTACTGCTGCAATATGAAGTCTGCTCAAATGCAGAAGTACTAAGACAAAGCAGCAAAGACAATGAATTAATCATATTTCATACTAAGGTAACATGACAGTGAGCTCTCCTGGTTGCATACAGGAATTACAAAGCCTCCTAGATGGGGACATGAATTTGCAGCTTCAGGACACAGAACCCTGTGAGGTCTGTGGGCAGAAGAGGTTTTTTGTGAAAACATTTTGACAGCAAGTTAAAATAAAACTTGAAAACTACCTGTTTCAGAGTCTGTATTATATGTGATCCACTGTTTTACCACTTTTCCATGACTGTTGTGTCACCACCCTGTGTAGGGTGTTGAAAAGACAAGCCCTCCCAGCATTGTTCTCTATGATTTGTTCTGTTTTCTAATGCTGTATTGCTTGTCTATACTTGACTATATTAGAAGGAATTGTAAACAGTAATATGGATCTCCTGAATTCAAATACTACAGGCATGATCTACAGGCATACATCGTTATCAGGTAAGGTGTGTAGTGGTCTCACTTCACACCTTCTCTCTATCCCTTTCCCTATGAGTCAATATCCAGGTGACATCACGGAATATCAGCTGCATTTTGCACTGGCTCTTGCCCAGAATACATTTTCTGCCCTGTCCTTTACGTGGCTGAGGTTACGAGGTATGAGACAAGTGCAAGCCTACATTTGTGCTGATCTCAGAGCTGAACTGTGGTATCAGTTGCACATCTTTGCAGCATAGGCACTGCATACAGTTGTAAGGATAAAGCGGCTTCCTATCCAGAAGTTCCCTCTACTGCTATGATAAATTCTGATATAAATTTTAGCAGTGGTCATTGTTCAGTGCCAGCTGAAGACAGCAAGATGGAGCCAGTGTTTGATATTTTGCATGGTGATTCTCTTTTCCCAATAACTTTTCCCAAACGATGCTGAACTAATTACTTATTTTAATTATTTATCTCACAGCTCCCTTATCGTGCAGGCCTTTTCTCAAATTCTACTGTGTAAAGAAAACTGAGAGTCAGTGGCTTTTCAGCTCTGTATAACAATGTCTAGGATACGTTTCACATTTCCCACAACATCAGGCAAAGTTTGCGATGAAGTTGCGCCTCTGTATTTCAGTTGAAACACACCATTTAGAAGGTTTCAGTTATATTTGGATCATCTTACTCTGCTTGTTGATTGGTGTTACCAGGGTGATCTTTTTGTAGGATGACAGCTGCACCCAGCTATCCACTGTAATCATGAATAAACCATTCCAGCACTCTTTACAGTCAATAATGAGCTGAAGGAAGTTTTGCAAGGGTGTTCCTGAAATATTTTGCAGGAGGTGGAGCTCTGAATGATATAAAAAGAATACTTGGATACTAGAAACCTAATATGCAACTAAAGCTCTACCATTCACAGTTGCATTCCATGAAGCCTGCTGAGCAGGAAGTGTGTCCTAGAACACACAGAGCATATTTGCGACAACATAACGCAACCTTTGAGCTGAGTACTGCAAGATACAGGGCACTCTTTCCATCCATGCAGGAACACACTTCAGTAAGCTTCACTGTAACATGTCCCTAGCTCACTTGAGAAACGCAAATACAGGAGACGCCTGTTGTGACAGCTGGTAACATCTTTTGTGATTCAAGTTGGTGTTAGGAACCAAAGGACTCTATTTAGTCAATTTTTGCACTAATCTTAAATATATAAACAAGTATTTTGATACCACAAGCGTAGAACTTTGGCAGACAGAGTATAGGCAAGGAAGACAATTTTCTTCCAGTAAGGAAGGCATAAGCAGAAAAGTAATTATACCTGTATGTCCCTCTCTCCCCCTCAGTCTGCCATCTGCACATGCTCACCAGCTGGGGATAACTGCAGATAAATAAAATTTATGCACTTTTAATTTGATTAATCTATTGGTAATCCCCTTCTCAGAATCCAGCATGTAACAGTTACAGAACTGTGCCTTTTCATTTATCAGTCTTCTGTTGGGATTTACAATAGCTCCATTTATCTATTTTTCTTACAGAATTCTACTGATTCTCTGTCAGTCTTACAGAGACAATACACATAGTGTGAATCAGGGCTTACGTGTTGTGCACAGAACTCTTAAATGAGCTGCAATAACACAATACTGCACTCCAGGCATGGGCGAGGACTTGACCTGAGGAGCCTGGCTGCCTAGCATGTAATCTTACACCCTTTTGAGAACAGGATACTTATCTGACAAGGCACTGTCCCAGGGAGTCCATAAAATGTTCCCAAAGCTGACTGACTTCTAGATGTAGGATTTTAAGCTGAACCTCTCTCTGCTAAGGATAAATAAGAAAATTCAGAGGTAGTATTGTCATCATTGTCAGCAACTCATCTTTGCTGCTTAGGACACCAAGAAGCAAAACCTCTTGTTTAATTGGTATTAATAGCACCTTTAACTTACAAAGACATGCTGTCTTCTTCATAGTTTGCATTTAAAGTTTTGATGCATTTCTCCCCTTTATATCTCCCCCGCCCCCCCTTCCCTTTTGAGAATGGGAATGTGGAAATACTGACTTTTGAATAATTACAGGTTTTCTTAGGAAAATACCAAGCTGTCCTGATAAAACAGTCATAAGGAGGACGCTTTGATTAAAAATGTTCTATAATGGCCATATTATTGCAATTTCTCAAAAACATACCTACTTCCTGTGGGGTGGCCATTATTGTAAGAACATACCTACTAAACATACTGTACACTAAGAATGTGACTGAATGCTCAAGAAGGCAGATACATTTACCACTTCTTGATTTTCCCATTCTTTTTGCCCCTCTGATTCTTCTTATCCTTTACCGGCACTCCTAGGCAGGTTCTGGGGACATATCGGGTTGCTGGTTAATGAAGATTAATTGTGTCAGCTATACTAACTCTGTACAAAATTTAATGAGACAAACATTCCTCTCCTGCGTACTGGTGTGCTCTCTCTGAAACCAGAGGGATCCCTGACGTCGCTGCCAGGGCCAACTGGCAGTCAGAGAAAGCTGGTCCTGTGCTAGTGTGGGAGAAAGTATGTGCTTAGTTCCAAGTTTTCACATTTGGCATGTCTGAAACAAATCACTTAATTTATGTGTATCAAAACTCCCTAAGAAAAAAAAAAGTATTAAAACTTTTTTCCCTAACATTCTATTATCTATATTTGGAAGCCCTGTGGGGAAAGCAGTTTCACACAAAATGTCTTTGCACAAGTCCTATCACAACTAAGAATATTGTCAAAGTAATAAAGTCTTTCACCTCTAACATCTTCCCAAAACAAACAAATGGCCAGTAGATTGTCAAGAGCCACTATGGACAGCATCACTGCCACACAACACTCATGCTTTGCTTTGCCTTCATGATCCCTCCAGTTCTCTCATCTTGACAATAAAGGACTAGTGGTAGGCAGTGGCTCTCAATATGGAGGGCATTAGCCAGGAGAGCATTTGCAGAGAGCTACCTTCATCTTCCTGGAAAGGTTCCAAATGAGTACCCCAGGAGAACACCAGGCACTTCTCACAAAAGGAATCTTATTCAGTCGTTGGGCAAAAATGTCTTGGCTCTGTGTCTGGAGTAACAGAAGAATGACAAGAATTAACTGAAGATGCTAACAATTTTTCTAACTTGTGAACACTGTTATGATATACCACATCCACACACCCCTTATCACACATGGATGCACAAGCAGATACTCAAGTTCTTGAAAGTAAATGCACATCTAAATCTGTCAGGTCAGGTGTGACCAGCCTGCTTCAGGTTAGCAAAGAGAAGCATGACTTGGATTAGTAGTCATGATGCCTTGATCTACAGAGGTAATTGATTCTGATTAAAGAAAAAAAAGAACTTGCAAGGGGTCAGATTGAAGCTTCCCTTTTTTTGAATGTGCACTGGAACAAGTGGTGAGTTGCTCTAATAGAGCTGTGAAATACTTTGGGCTGTCGTATTATCTGGTTCTCCAAAACCAGGAAAAATGTTCAGCAGGGTCTTGTAAGGAGACTTTGTGAAATATAAAATTGCTACAACAGCTGAAAGAAGGAGAATGCTTCCATTGAGAGAAAACTAATGAACAAGCATCAAAATGGACAGTTGGTGTCAATTCCAGAAGGATTTAAAACTTAGACGTGAGCTTGAAGAAACCATGCTAATAGAGCCAATATCTGTATGAAAAGAACCTTGTACTTAAAAATCCATTGTGAACAACGTGTTTGACACAGCATGTATTAAAATGCTTAGGAGAAAAGAATAGTGTATTAATTAAATATAGAAATATTATATTCTACTGATATTCAACATCATGTGGTGTGTTTTCCTTTTTCCTGGAAAGAAATTCAAAACATAAGTCAGAGTTCAGTATTTTGATGAATGTTGGTATAAAGCTCATCTTTCCAAAGAAGCAAATCTGTGAGAAAACCCTTATTGTTTTATTTCTAAGAAATTACAAATCAGATTTAACAAAATTTACTATTAATATTTTAAAATTATTCTTTTTGATCTATATAGAATATTTCCAATCACATTTAGGAAAGCAAGAGAATATATACTGTAGAATTACGTATAGTTCTTAGAGAAAGGCTGCAAAAATAATTTTATGCTTTATATGTCAGCAGAGACTAGCCTTGTGTTGCACACAGCTTGCACATAATCCAAATAAAGTTACCATGCCAAAAAAATACCACATGACTGGCAATGAGGGTCTCCTGGCATTGCTGGGTAACCCAAACCCCTGACTTTGGGAGGAAGCAAGCCAGTGGGAGCTGTTGAGGCCAACATCATCGAAATAGCCCAGCCACGCAGCCCAGCCCTGTTTCACGATGGAGCAGTGAGATCGCAGGCCATTGGTGCCATCTCCTGCATGCAAGCCTTTCCAAACGTGTGCTCCTCTCCTACCTGCCTGTGTACCAGGCACACTTGAGGCTCTTGGGTACAGGAACCTCTCCGCAGACAGACCAGGCAGCTTACAGTCCACTCCATATTCCATGGAGTGCTTTTGTTGGTGAAGTTCTCTTTTTCTCCCTCTTTTTTTCTTTTTTTTTTTTTTTTTTTTTTTTTTTTTCTGTCTGAAGGTCAAAGAGAGAGGTATTGAGAAAGGAGTAATGACATAGAATAAGAGTTAGCTTGTGCTAGAGAATTTCAAGGACATATACGTGTTACATACCGACCTCTTGCACATCCTGCTGTTCAGCAGGATCCTTAGCTGGCAAGTAAGTGCCCAAACTCACGTACAAAACCAGCAACTTAAGAAAGGCACTTTCAGAAATTATGAACAGGACTTCAGAGATACCAAGGACTGACAATGCAGGTACAAAGTGTATGTGCCCACACAGCTCAATGATTGTCACACCCTCTTGTTAGGGAATCATCATCTAATTACGATTTCATTGCTGTCTAATCCTATTGGAATTGCCAATTCTGATTTTCCATTCTAAAAAGAATCAAGGAGTAAATCTTTAGGTTTGTATTTTAAGCACTCAATACATCGGAGACTGATTTACTTTCATCCTTTGCTTGATTCAGAAAAATTTGCTTTATCTTTGTTTATCACATCTCAGGCAAGTAAGCTGATCCCTGGGCTGAACTTGCTGGGGAAAGACATACGCACTATCTGTCTTGCCTCAGTAGTGCCACTTTCAGGAATACTCGGATGTTCATTCAGAAAGGGACGCAGCCTGAGGGGGGCAGGCTCTCACACGAAATGTGGAAGGCAGCTGTTCAAACACCCAAGTACGGTACCAAAAAATATGGGAGCCTGGCTGAATCTTCTCCCTCCCTGCAAGAGCTCTGATACCTAGACTGCCTGTCTTTTTCTGTCCTTAATTCTCCTCAGTTACTCCAAACAGAGCAGAATTATTTCTAATAGAGAACAATGGCAGCATAGTTCATAACAAAATAAGGAACAAAAGGAATCTTAGGAAGTCCCATAGTCTGTCATAGTTTGCTTGAAGGCTACATCACTGCAGCAGAGGTTTATATAGCTCCTGCTCTGCAGCTAAGCCAGACCAGTGTTTTCCCTTCCATCAGATTTACCTAAACCTGCCTTGTTATAACTAATTGCATATATTTTTTTCTAGCCACGTAATCACCAGCATCAGTTTACTCTGTTCCTCTTTGCAGCAATTTTTCACTGTTTGCTTGATCACTGCCAGCACTTTCTCTTGACGTTTCTATTATCTAGTCTATACCACCACATTCATTCAAGAATTCACATAAATTCACATTTACTCAGACGATGTTTTTAAGCCCCTCATCATTCTTAGCATTCTGTGTTTCCTCTAGTTGTACCAGCTGTAGCTGTTTTGAGATGCAGTCCAGTGCCAGTGCCTGAAAAAGGGCACAGAATTTCAGCTGAAGTCTTACCAGCCTAGAACAGGACAGAAAGAATCACTCATGTCCCGCCTTCCTGTTTGCATGTCCTAGTGGGATGTGTGGATTTCTTCTCAACATCATGACATGTGTTCATCTTGTGATTCATGCAACCACCAGTTTCCTTCTTTTGTAGACTTACCACCTACCTAGTTACTCAGTCTACATTTCTGCAGTGAACTGGCTTGTCTAAGTGCCCATTTGTGCCCTTGTCCTCATCAAATTGAAACCTGTTAAAGACCATATTTCTGATTCATCACAATCAGTTTGAAATCTAAGCATGCCCTCCAACAAACTGGTAATTCATACCACCTCTGTGATACCTGCAAACCTGATAAGCACACTCTATTCCATCATTCAAGTTACTAATTAAAGCATAAGGTCCCTAAGCAGAACCCTGGGAAATCCCTCATTTGAGAGTCCTCCTTTGCTGACTTCCCAAGGAGTTGAATATGCATAGGAGTTTCATTTTCCTAGTCTTCAAATGAGGATGTCACATGAAACTGGATTAAAAAAAAACATTAAAATCTAAGTCACTTCCACTTACCCCATAACCATGAGAAGTATTCTCCTGTTATGGCAGGACAATAAATTGATTTGGCACAGCTTAGCCTTGAAGATATTTTAACAGGTACAAAACTACTCCATGCGGGCATTGTTTACTCCTTTGTATTCTCCCAGGTACACACAAATATTGCATTATTTTCCACTATTCCAGTATTTCACAGAAACTTAGGCTGAACTCCTCATCTACAAGTCCCTCTTTCCTTCTGTTGAAGAATATGCGTTACATTTGCCCATCTATACTCTTCTGTAATCTCACTCATCCCCCAGAAGTCCTCAAAGATATCAGGAAATGGCACTGAGATAAGTTCAGCCAATTCTTTAAGTATACTGAGGCCAAACCAGTTGTAATACAATTTAATTGTAACAACAATGTAATTAATTAAAATAATTAATCTAATTCTTTTACCTCTTGGTTTTCCTGTCCTGTCCTGAATCCTTCTCCTTTTTTTACTAGTGCTAATAATTTTGTTAACCAGCAAAATGCACGTCAGCTTTTAATTGTAATTTGAATTGACAGAGGCATTAAGTACAGCATCACCTGTTAATGGCTTTCTCTCTGTTCAGGCTCCCTTAGCTCTCTTGTTACTGCAATGCTTGATGAAAGTTTCTTCTAACTTTTTGTGTCTTTTGATAATGATTTCTTGCTTTGCCCTTTGCCTTTCTGATTTTTTCCTAACATATCTATCCTATCCTTCCTTTCCCAGCCCTAGTTCAGTCTTCTGTTTTGTTTTGTTTTTTCCCTATCTTGTTCATGACTGCTCTTCTTCAACTTTAGAACAGAATAGTTTAGAATTTGAATAGTTTAGGCTGGGAAAGACCTGTGGAGCTCATCTAGCCCAGGACCAACTTCAAAGTTTAATCAGGTTACTCAGGGTCTTGTTCTGTCAAGGTCACCATTTATCTTGTGGTTTTTCTAAGAGGTAGTTACAGTCTCAAGAAGAATGACATTCTGGTGAGTCCGGAACTGCTAAGCCATGTTCAAAGGCCAATCTAGGAAGTGTGTTCTGAGCCCATCTGTTCTAGGTGCTGTCAATACACCAGGCAGAAGCCTATTAAACATAATGCACCTAGCTGCTCTGCTGTGCCAGCAACGAGGGATTTCTGTATACATCCAGAAGCTGATGTATAGATACCTCTGAAGAAAAAAGCGGCACATATGTATACTTTTCAGACATCTCTAAGGTTTTGCAGCAAGGCCTGAAAGCCTACATTGTGAATTTAGGCACCCAAAATGGGGCACAGGCATGTAAGTCCCATGTGGAATCAGGCCCTTGATGGCATTACTGCTAATTGGCATGTACTAACCTACGCATTTCCTGATGCCTCTTGGCAGCTCTGAGACCCTTGGTTAGTCCAAGAAGGATTATCTATCTAGGTTTCCCTTCGCTGGCCTGTCCTTTGGGACCTGATCCTGCAAGCACTATCATAAGTAATTACAAAAAATACTTTAGGAGGTGAGACACTACTGGGATGTTCAGAAAGGGATTAGACAAATTCGTGGGCAACATGGCTGTAAACAGATACTAAAAGAACTAGACAGGGATGTGCCCTGTAACATCCCTGATTAGACAGTTCTTGATACTGAGGATGTACAAAGGGAATGGATGACGAGAAGTGGCCAGGCTCATATCCAGTTTCTAAATAGTCAGTATATTCTGCTAGATGGACTACTGGGCTGACTCAGCAGGGAATTTCTCACATATTATATATTTCTTGTATGTGACTTATTTTTTATCCATTGTACTAAAACCTGGAAGAGTCATACGTCCTTCTGTAAGCTTACTTTGACAGAGAACTATGTGGATGATGGGCATAGACTATACATAAAATAGGTCTGATATAACTGATAACTGCTGAAGTCAGTCATTTGGTTCAGCTCAATAGCTTCTATCATATATGAATTCTTACGACAAAAAGGAACATATGGATGGCTGAGATTAAGCCAGTCTGTTCCTGCTAGTACTGCATTGCCTCAGGTACAACAGCATTAAGATCACAAAGATCTGAACTAAGACACCATCCTGCTAAACTGACGCTGAGTGGACAAAGAGTGCTACGCAGGGCAATGAGAATTTGACTAGTCTTATCACATGGTATCTTTCAAGAATATCTGTAATCTGTTTCTGGTTGTCTTCACTATAGTTCAGCATGACTGCTTGTGGGGATCAGCAGTGTGCAATGACAGCTCACAGGAAAAAACTGTTGGTGTAACCTGGACTCATCAGACACAAAGTAATCTGTTGTCTGATACTACTATATTGCAAACAAATTATGAAGAATTCATGTTACTACCATGTGATTATTTGTGATTAACATAATCTCAAGTATTTCAAACCACAAGCTATCACAGTCAGACAGCTAATTCCTTGCAAGGCCGCGCTGCAGTTGATAAACTGTTCTAGATCACAGCTTACGTGGAAATTCTGGGGCTCTTGAAAAGTCACATTAATCAGTTTGACTAACTTGAGTCTTATTTACAACTCTGTATATATTGGTGTTAGAGTTACAGGTGTGACTTGGTCTGTGTGTGCATGCATGCATGCAGTTCTTGAGCATGCTGTGTGTAACTAAGGTGACTCAGTGACTTTTTTCAGAAATAAAAACACAGTTGCAACTTCTTTTTTATTAGATAGCTCATGTTGGGCAGGAAAAATTGTTTGATCCCTTCAGGCAGTTTATCAATCACCAAATTCTTGCTTGAATTTCAGTTCAGAGACACTGTGGGCACATAACTTCTGTCAGAGAATGTCACACATCTCAGAAAAGTGACTTTGCTTTTTTCCAGTCTCATATTTTCTCCTCTTACTTTAGATACACAACTTTACAAGCAGCTTAAAACTTCCCAAAAACGCTAAGCAAGTTCACTGTTAATTGAACCCAACATCAGGACACAATCACAGTACTGAACAGTTGGAATTCTGGAAAGCCATTTACGTGAAGTGTTACATTCCTGGAACCATGGAAACACCAAATTTGAGATGCTTGACTCACTGAGAAAGCTCCCCAATGAGAGGTGGTAATTTGAGCATCTACAGGCTCTTTATTGTATATAAACTGTTGCTGCTGCCTGTGTAAAATCAGCTTCTGCAAAGACACATCCTCTACCTGGAAAGACAGCTAAATATAGCAGCCATGAGGCACTGATGCTACTTGAGTGTGCTCGCAGACTACGTTTCAGCCAGTACAATGAATACTACAGCTTGTAAAGATGGTGACAATTGTGTGATCATTTAATAAGTCCTTGTTCCATTTAATACTCGGGCCTAGCATCAGCTGACTCTAGACAAAAGATATATAGATATAGACACCAAGTCCTTCTGTAAATTGACATGACTTTCAGATCCAAATGGAGCAATACTGATGATCCAGAATCTTCAGAGAGCTCTCTCCTCCAAAAAGCAATTTCAATTAATTAGTTATTAATTAGTTGGCAATCTTCCTTGGTAATTCTTCACTAACAACACTGATATCTTGGATGCTGATTTTTAATTCTCTTGTAATAATGAGAAGTTATTTCCTTGGAAGGAACTGTAGAAAAAGTTCATCTAATGCTTCTCAAAATGTCAGTCTCATTATCGTAATGTCTTTGAAGGTTAGTAAATTGTGCAGGATGGGCTTGAAAGGTGATAATAGAAAAGACTGTATCTTCAGGGACAATCAACATCAGAGACAGCTTCTCTCTTACCCATGCCTCTCACCCACGATCATGGTAATGATCATTCTTATAAATATTTTAGATCCTTTTTATTCTTCACTCTGTGTCTTCCAAATATGACAAAGTTTCTTTATCCTGTTGTTAAATACTTACTTGAACCTTGCAGATGAGACACTTCATTAGGTTTCATACTGTTGAGTGGGCTCAACTGACCTTTCAGGAACACCACTCAGAATCTTTAAACTGATATAAAAAACACCACCACAGCCCAAGCAGAAATTTGGATGATTTTGTATTGTCCATTGAATGTTAATGGGGTTCAGCATTCAGTGTTTACACCAATGGTTTTATCAGTGATATTCCTGATTATGATAACCAGTTCAGTTTGATTACTTCTTTTCCTGAAGTAGTTTGCAGACCAGAAATCAGTTCTGAAACTCCAGTTCTGTCTCAGAAATCAGTCCTGAAACACAAGTTCCATCTTATGTATCTTATTTAATTCAACAGAAGCCGATCCCTCAAAGGTTTACTGATGACAGCAATGGAATGCAAGCAGAAAGCAATCTGCTATTAGACTTGTACCCTGAAGACTGCCTCCCTGCTGTAAGCACAACTGCTCTCATTATCTCTGCTTGCTATTGAATTTGCAACTTGTTAATTAACATGGATGCTAGTAACAAATTCTGAAAGAAAACAGATATAAGATGCACTTACATGAACTGGTAAATGACATGCTCTGGATTCATCTGGTTTTAACTCCTCCCTTTTCATATACCATCGAGGTTCAGAAAACACCTGCAGATGTTACTGAAAAGCTAGTGTTGTTCCACTATGGCTGCCCCAAGCTCAGGACAGCAGTTCCAATACACAGTTGTTACAAATAACTGTATTCTTATAAAATGACATTTATAATCTATAATTAGTCATCTCATTTAAACACTGAACTTTTCAGACGTCCAAAGCACTCAGCAGCTCCCATTGAGCAGAATGTGACTAGGCTACTATGTGTGGACCTATCAAAATAAAATGAATTTATTGTTTGTCATTTGGAGTTTATTTAGGTACTGCTAGTGCACAATTCTGTCTGTTCTATTTTTTCAGTTATTATAGTAATCAATAATACTTCAATGTAATAATTGTAAAGCTTAGCACTTCCAGCCAAAATTTCTTATTAAGCTGCTGTACACACAAATGTTGTTTACAAATAATGACACTGCAGGTCAACAGATTCTGTCATAAGCCAACTGTTTCACACCTCACAACAAAAATATTTTCTCACTATTTTCTCTAAGTCTAAACATAGCTATGTTGTCCAGTCACCAGTTTCAGAACACAGATCTAAGATTGCTCTTCCAGGGATTATTTCTCTAATCAGAATAGAATGTGTTTCTTTCTTCTAAAATTTTCCTCAATGTTTAATTATCATTTCCCCCAAAATGTAATTAGTACACTTTCTCCAAGAATCTAATTACCTATATCAATTCAGTTGAACCCTTATTTTTAATGATTTTTGCAGACAGAGAGGGCATCTGGCAATCTTTTAGTCTACGCAGTTTCTCTGAAATGTTTTTCAGAGTGGTCTGGTGAAAAATGAAATACAGGCAATTTTTGAGCATGCTTTTGTGAAGTCTGGCTAGAATGAGAAGGGTAAGATCCATTTCGTCACGCAGAATTTCTGAATACTATCCCCTTTTCATTCCCATCTTAGGTCCTACGTGCCAGATGAATTGCATGGGGAAGGAAGGGCGTCAGCTCAGCCAAGGTTATTCCTATACCTTGAGGAATTTCATGTTCCCTTTTAGGATAACCATAAGATTCCTTTGTATTTTTGGAACTTCACAAGGGTATTTTTACATGGTACAGAACTAGTGGTCAGAGCCATTTTCTTATTTCAAAATCTCTAACAACAAATTTGCAGATTTTCTTTATGCCACATAACTATGGCATGTTCAAGATCCCAGCGAACTTCAAAGAGAACATTTCTGAGCCTTCAGGAGCCTCAAAGCAAGTGAAATCTTAATCTATAAACACGCAGAAGTTATTTATTAAGTGAAATTACATAAAATTAACTGAACAGAGAGGTGAAGGAGCACAGTATAGACTGCTGCATTTCTTGCACTGACAGATCACAGGTAAACAACCTTGTTTACAAACATGTACCTTAAATGACACATAGCCAAATAACACAATGACCTTCACATCCTAAAACAGTTTTGCAGCTGTACAACAGGTTCCAATAACAGCATGATACAATGTATGTTGGATTCAAGGTCGGTCATTATTGCTATTTAATACAGAACAAATTTCTTTCCAGAAGACTTTATCTCATTGGCTCCTGTTTTCCAAAAGCAGCAGCTATTTTTCCTTTTGAAAGCCCATGTAGATAAGACACCTGGAGATTCTGTTTTAACATTTTCTCTAGTCCTAGATGCATGATACAGAATTTATTTTTTAAGTTTGAAGGTGATACAGGCTGTCATGTTTGAGGGCTCACACCACTGTAGCTGAAATGATTAGGAAGAAACTTCTCTGTTGAAACCTCTTCAGAGCATCATATATCTTCCACTGATGACAGATTTGGTGGACAGCAGTGTGGCACCTTGACCACTCCATCCCCATATTTGATGGGAGATAAAACTTTAATAACTTTTGAAGTATTTCCAGGTGGACAACTGACTAGGTTATCACAGGAAGGGACAGAAGTACATTTCTCTTTCAATGATTGAAAGAAGCCAGCAGATGCAGGAGACTGTAAGTGACGCAAAAGGGCTCCCAAATACACCAACTACTGTATCAGCCCAAACCGAGGGGAGAAGGCAAGAAGAAGTTAGAATTAATAACAAAAGCATGTGAATATCAGTGTATTCTTAAGAGATAAAGAAAGGTAGTTCTGTGAAAACATTTTTTTCTTGCTACAACACAGAAAGGTAGGGAGAAAATAGGAAATATTGTTAAGAATGAATATACAAACCCTTTTCTTTTTTTTTTTGCATTGAAGCCCAATAAAGCCTAAGGATCATGGATATACTGAAATGAAGAGACTTGTGAAAAGCTACACAGAGAAAGGAATCTGACTGATGCCTGGAAAGGGAATGGTCATATATCAGAATATCTAAAGTACATGTTGTGAAGATTATATTCAGATCAGTCAGGAACATATTTATCAGAATTAAGACAGTGTATACATGCTTTTCAAAGCTGAGATTGACTCAGCAAAGCTAACCATTGTATCCAATGAAGAACTTGGAGGAGAACACTTAGGACATAGCAACTATTTCTGCTAAAGCACAAAATGTGACAAGACAGCAAAAAAAAACATTCTGTATTTACTATATACTGTAAAAGATTGATGGCATGCCACCCAAAGGATCTCCAGCAATTCATAACAAAGTACATGACACAAGCTTTATTTGTTAAATTAGGAGCAATGTAGGATGTGGAAAGCAAGAGGTAACAACGACACATGGAAAACAAAGCCTTTAAGTACAAATCATATAAAACTACAAAGTACAAATCAACACATATTCTAAATTTTGAGCTAAACTGATTGTCCAGAAAGGCAGAAGAATACTGAAAATAAAATTAACAACTTCTGAAATTATAGACAACAGAGAAAATACATAAAATCTCATGAGAAACAGGGAATTTTATAAGGCTGACAGACAGCATTACTTTCAATATTGCAGTTACATTTTGGCAACAGTAATATCTCAAGAAATTCCCATTTCAGTTGTTTCTGCATTTTAAATCCATAGGCACATGGAATAATTGAGGACTGAATTAATGCAGTGCCAGGAAATAAGCCAAGACCAAGCAGTGCCTGCATTTAACTACAGTTTATGAACTATCTTAATTACCCCATGCTATGTATCCATAATCAAATGGCTCATTACACTGGCACGCCCCTATGTCAGAGAGCTAACACCAGGTAACCAAAAGAATATTTGGCAATGGATAATGAAACAGTTTAAAACAATTTATGTACAAAACCCAATCATTCAGAATAATCATTTCATGGTGTTGTGATGGGCTGTTTCAAATAATCCCTATGTTATTGCTGAGGAGGGAGTCGTCTATATCCATTACCTTCACATCTTCCACTTCCAAGCCACTATCATCCTGGTTTTCCATGAAGATCCGTGGCTCTGCAAAAATCCCTTGTGAACCCCAGAAAAGTAAACTGTCATTTTTCCAGTCTGAGCACTAAGCTCTCTTTCTGTCCATGGAGAGCAGGGATGTAATTAGTCTGATTGTTGGAGCTCTCCAGACACCCTTTCCTTCCTTTCACTTGCAGGATTAAAATGAATATTTATTTTAATTTGTAGTAGCTACTATGGCTTAACTATCGCCCTTTTGACTGAGATGAGGATTAGATGTCACAGTCATCATGTTCTGAAACTACATAGTGTGAATATGCACTCTACACTTACAACAATTTGTAGTGTAAACAGACAAGTTTATGACTGTAAAAATGGCTTTTCATGTAATTACAAAAAAATGTGATGGCAAAAATATGACTGTATAGCACACGATCTGTCTTATATTCATGTCCCATTTCATGTCCTTCATTTTTTGCCTAATCACAAGTAGAAGACATCTGTCATTATTACTCCCTTTCTTCCTGCAAGGAAAGTCTGCTTGTGGATAGAACCATGGAAAATGCTTGTCCCGGCCAGCAACAGCCAGCAACAGAGCCTCTGGTTTCTGATTGGCACTCCTCCTCCCCAGGAAAACGTCTTGTAGTAAAATAAATGTGTTTGTGCAGTGGTGACTATCTGTCACTGTAGACCCTGACACAGGCATTAAAGCATCTGCCATTTAGAACTGTGTCTCATAACTGCCCAACATGAGAGCTGTAATGAAATCCTACCTTACCATATTGAACTAGAGAAGTCTGTTTAGTTAGCAAGGTTGCACCCCTCAGATACTAACAGGACTGTAACTGATATGAACACTAAAGTCCATATCCAATCAAAGGAAAACAGAAATAATTTGGAACAGCTTATACAGCCAAGGCCCCTGTCAATAAGAATTTTTAAATCTTCCCCTACAAAGACAATAAAATTGTATGCAGTTGTCTTTTTCAGGTTTCTACCTTTCTGGCTTCCCGGCTCCTGTGCATATACTACACCATTGACTACTCCACTTGCCAAACTTGCATTTGAGGAATGGTTGCTCCCACATGCTCTTAAATTCTCTGAAATGGCACATACTTATACACAGGCACTGGCAGGCACAGTACACACCCTTCCTCTAGTCAGTTCCTAAATCTCCAGTGAGAGTGTATGTGACAATGTCAACATGCAAATAACCTCATTGCCTTGGACAAGAAATCAGCTGATAGTCTAACAACATATATAAATGAAAATCAAAAATTAAAGTTGGTCCATGTTACCCCTGCAGACCTCTGTGACATTGTAAATCAAGATACAATGAAGTTCAGCTAAGAGGTGCTCCTACGTATCACAAGCCATGAAGTTCCATATGCTCTATTCCAATAGTAGGAATTACACTTCCACAAGTTTCAGTAAAGTTCTTTTGCTTAAATTTCCCATAGGTCATTGTCAGCATAAGAAATGCTGGTCCCCCCTAGAGTAAGCATTGCCCAGACTTTCAAGAAAAGTCATGGGAAATCTCTATTTTCTGTTCACCAAACTTTTCTGTAATAAGATGTAGATTTGGGGATGGATAGATAGATGTCCTTTATCAGACAACCTATCTTTTGTGCAGCAACTTTCCCCTTACAGTATCCACATCTCTCAGCCTTTTCATGGATCTTGAAAAAAGTTAAGATATCTCAGTCCTTCCCATCTGCTTAAAATTTCCTTCTGAAGGGAAAGGAGAGATGAAGTGTCTCATCCTCCTCAGCTTTTGAAATCCCTGGCATGATATACTATTTCAGCAGCAAATTTCATAGTGCAGCAGCATGTCAAGGCTTTCCCTAGTTCTTCCCAATGAACTGTGACTATGAATACCTTGGCAGATAATATAGATGCATCAGGAGCAGATCCATAGAAACTGGCAGTGCTGAAGACCTAGCATCAACTTCAGATTCTGGGTGCCTTCCAGTTTAGTTTCTCCTGAACAGAACCCAAATGACACACTCTGAGAGCACCTCATAAGGAGTATCAAAAGTGCAGTAAGTGGAAGCTATTCAGAGATTTGCTCCACAAGGGCATTCCTAACAAATTAAAATGAGAATGTAAACACATCCTGAGTGAGTATTTGAGCGCACCTCTTCACACACCAGGAGGAACAGCAGACCATTAATCCCCTAATAGCTTATACTGGTGTCCTCACTATGTAACCTACAAGTTACAAGTGACAACAAAACATGGATGTTAACATACATCCTGACATGCCATCTACCCTTACCTGAATACACTACCAAACTCTGGTGAGAAGAACTTCTGTGTGAATTGGAATTGACAGAGAACAGGACAGGAGGAAGAGCTTAGACTTCTTCTGTAGCAAAGAGGTACCCCAAGTGGTGGCCTTGAGACTATATTGAGGAGAGTTTATCGTTTTGCCTGTTGAGAAATCAGATGAAAAATGCTAAAATTTTAAAAGGAGATGTTACTGTTCCTGTGAAAAAGGGACATGTTAGAAATACCAGTAGAAGATATCAAGTCAGATGTCAGAGGGATTTCAGAAACTTAGGGTCTAACACAAGCTTCGAAGAACATTAACTTTTTGAAAAAAACAGAAATAAAGGCAGAACAGCAGCATTGTGTATTAATAATAAAATATGTTGAAAGGGAAAGTTTCTGATAAGAAAGATGCTGTTAAACATGAGTGTGAAAGGAAAAAAAAACAACAGTGGGAATATGAACAGAAAGATTTCTGTATCTGAAGTCCAAACAAACTCCAAGTACGCCCACAGCCTACACTGATAACCTGCACTTCAGAAATCTACAAAAGCAACTTAGGAATCATTACCTGGTAGCCAAGGTATCTCACCATCTCTCAAATCAAGGAAGGTATTGTACAAATAGAACAGGGCTATAACAAAGAGGCTGAAAATTTCACCTTCACCTAGTTGCCACATAGGAGTGGATATGCCTGATCCCCCCTGATTACCAATGCCACTGCAAAGAAGTGTCGAAGAGATCAAAGATTATTAAAAATACACAATGCCTGTGGCTGGAAGAATCTTGAGGAGAGTGAAGGTGAAAAAGGAGATATTTGGAGTGGGTCCTAGATGACAAAATACTTCTCTGTAATTCTGGACTAAACTTCTGGTTAAACCATAAGGTGTCAAGAGTGACCTGGGGAGTTCCAGGCTCATTTTTCAACCACAGTTATCCGTAACAGTTTATGTGGAAAAGTGAGTATAAAGGGACTCAAGTTCAGGACATCAGCTGTGACTTAAAATGCAGTGCATCCTTCTTGGATTTGGGTCATCCTGACCACTTACTGAATTTACCACTTACTGAAATACTTCTTTGGATAACAGAGTATGTAGACCAGTGAAATACAGTAATCTCATGTATTACCTCTGTAAATGTGTATGCGTAAATATACTGAAAGTACTTTCTCAGTAGAGTACCACAGCATTCTGGTGGAAGCGGTACCAATTGAATAAAGAACTGGCTTCTGAGACAGTTTTTCTGTAAGGGACTATCAAGCCGACTGAAGTGACAAGCGGAGTTCAGCAGTGACCCTCCTTCCAATTCTATGTCCAGTTGCTCTTATTCATGTGCTCTTACTCACTCTTACATCTTTGTGCTTATATCTAACATGCTCTGGAATGCAAGGCATGAAAAGAAAAAAAGCACCAACTTTTGAATCCTCCCCTTGATCCACTTTTGTAATGGAGAACATAACTGAGGACTTTTTGTTGAAATCTGCTAGGGTGGTTTGCTAGCTGTGTTATGTTCACCAAGGAGCTGGAATGGGAGATGCTGCGGGATGACTACAGCAAAATTCAGGTTGCTTATGTGATGGGGAAAAAGGCCAACTTCATTCAAAATTAGAATTCGGTTACAGTTCATAGTTTTGCTTGATAAAGGGTTAACGATGCAGTGTCCACTTTACTGTGAAGAACTAAATCCATTTACTCTAGCACTAAGTGCCAGAAAGAAAGAACTTATTTTGTTTCCTGTTTAAAAAAAATCAATCTGTTGACAGCAGAAGGAGCATCTGGCTCCTAAACTTTCTGTTTCCCAACTCCCTAACTCCAGTTAAAACTCTTGAAAGGACAATGACAATTTGGTAATGACATTTCTCCCTTACAACTATGTTTTGATTTGTGCACCTTACCAGTAGATTGTTCTCGTTTGTGTCTTGTTCCAAATATTCCCAGAGCAGTAGTGAAGAAACTAAAGATTTAAAAAACAAACAAACAAACAAAATAAAAACTGTAGTAAATGTGGAAATGTTTTAAATAACAGCAGATTTATGATTTTTCTTTCTTTTTTTTTCCTTTTTTTTTTTTTATTACTATCATCACTAATTATATGGGACAAACATCCCTGTGGGACTCCAAAGCATACAATGCCAAGGGGTGACTCTCCCCTGCATTGTCAGCAAATTAAATGAGAAACACAAGGGATGGGTAAAGGTCAACATTGTATCGCTTTTTAAAGGTAGAAAATTAAATCACAGGGAAATTAAGTGACTGGCCAAAGGCCAAACAGAAAGCAAATAGCAGAGCATGGAAACTGAGAAACTGTGTCTTCTGTTCAGCTCCTTAACTGCAAGACTCTCTTTAATCTGAAGAGGAATAAAACCTCAGGGCTGGAATATTAATATCAAAATTAGTTTTGCTGAGAACAGTTTGAATTTCTCAGTCTCATCCAAAACTGGATATTGTTCTGCCTCATTAAAGCAGGAATTAGATCCATTCCAACAACACTACCTTGGTCAAAACAAAATCACAACTACTCTAAGATTTTTGTACTCTGAAAAATTAGTTTGCCATCAGTTTTGGAGAAAGTGTCAAGCAAGTGATCAATTTCGTTGTAGCTTTTGAGAAATGAACAAAAATGCCACAGTTCTCTTCAGAAAGGATGAAGCTAGAAGCTACATTGGAGAGAGATCGTGGTATTCCAGGGTCTTCATTCACCCTTCACGTATTATTGTGAATTTCTATGGAAAAGCATACACATACATGTATGCACACATATTAACACACAGAAATATATTTACTTATCCACACAGATATACATAGATATGTGCATGTGTCTATAGCTAGGGACACATATATATCCATATACACACACCTATATATTTACATAGAGAGAAATTACATGGGATTTAAAGAACACAAGGCAGCCCAGGGAAAGAGGCAATCAGGCCATTTTCCCATGCCTTCTTTCTTGAAGAGAAGCCTAGCCATGCTGTGACACTACAGTATATGCTAACAGAGCAATCACAAGCTCCATTTCTGTCTCAGGGACTATATACCTTGCTCTGCACAGCTTGCCAGGCCCAAGGGATGAAGCCGCAGTTACACCACGTGCCTGGGCTTTGCCTGCCCCAACCACTGTCAAGGACAGGGACTGTCCGGAAAGCCCCATCAAACTGTAACCCAGTCACCTGGAATCACTCCTGTCACCTCACAGGCAACATGGGAAAGCTCAGATTGAAAGACTAAGCCGAGGTGCAGTAACAGTGGGTGCTTCAGCACCACAGCAAAGCTTTGCCTTGGCAACCCTCCCTCTGTGTGTGGAGGCACAGTGAGCTTCCTAACCTTGGGCTGGCCCCGGGTGGCTTGGGTCACAGGAATGGCATGCTTCAAGGGAGGGGAATAGCAGGGGCTTCTTCTGAAAATATTAACTCATCTATTTGGAGACTGATGGCTGCCTTTGAAATCTCTCCGTATAGATCTATACTTAGCACCAGGGCAAGGAGCGTGCGCTGCAGGGTGTGAGGGGTGGGCAGGGGGAGGGCTCCCTGTGAAGCCCTGCGCCTTTGTCCTCCAGCGGTGCCCCCGCAGGCTCGGCAGCAGGACCGGGGCGCCTGCTGTGCCCGGACACGGCTCCCGAGCCCCCACCTCGCGTCCCCTCGCTGCACCCCAAGCTCATGGGATTTGGGGGGGGGTGGGGGGAGTTGGGTTGTCTTTTTATTTTTTGCTTGGTTTCCTTTTCCTTTTTTTTTTTTTTAATTTGCTTCCCTCCCCTCGTGCCCCCCCCCCCTTCTAAATAGGAGATGTTCTCAGGACAGCGCCCAAGAGACTGGCTGGAATCAGTTTTGGAGGGTGATACACCGCGACAGCTAGAAGTTGGATAGGGTTTCAGCAGCTCCTATATAAAGCAGGGGGGACTTATGTCACTGCACTAATTAAATTCCATCTGGGTTGTTCCTCAGGGTGTTTTTGAGCCTTCCACCCAACTCAAGCAGGCAGAGAGGCCGAGGGACAGCATGATGATGGACCTTTTTGAAACTGGTTCCTATTTCTTCTACTTGGACGGGGAGAATGGAGCCCTGCAGCAGCTGGAGATGGCAGAGGGATCCCCGCTGTACCCAGGCAGTGATGGCACCTTGTCCCCCTGTCAGGACCAAATGCCGCCAGAGGCTGGCAGTGACAGCAGCGGAGAGGAGCATGTGCTAGCACCCCCGGGACTACAACCCCCTCACTTCCCCGGCCAGTGCTTGATCTGGGCTTGTAAAACTTGCAAGAGAAAGTCGGCCCCCACAGACAGACGGAAAGCAGCCACCCTGCGGGAGAGGAGGAGATTGAAGAAGATCAACGAAGCCTTCGAGGCGCTGAAAAGGCGGACTGTGGCGAACCCCAACCAGAGGCTGCCCAAGGTGGAGATCTTGAGGAGCGCCATTAGCTACATCGAGAGGCTGCAGGACCTCTTGCACAGGCTGGATCAGCAGGAGAAAATGCAGGAGATCGGGGGGGACCCCTTCAGCTTCAGCCCCAAGCAGGGAAATGTAAGCACCGCCGCTCGCTTCCTCCCGCCGCCCCGGCATCCAGATGCGACGCCGCCGCGCCCGTCCCCTCCGCTCCTCCCCGCCACGGCCTCTGCGGCGGCCGGGCCCGCTGCCGGGTGCGAGCGGGCCGCTGGCGGGGCGCGCGCTCCCGGGGCCCCCGGCGGGCAGCCGCCGCCCGCTTCGCTGACCCCCGCCTTCTCCGCCTGTCTCCCCCCTCCCGCCCCCGCCCGTGTGCCGCAGATCCCCAGTTCAGACTTCCTGAGCACCTGCAGCTCCGACTGGCAAAGCGTTTCTGACCATTCCCGAGCCCTCGGAGCCAGCCCCAAGGAAGGTAACCCGCTAACCCGCTAACCCGCGCCGCAGCCGCCGCCCCCCGTGCGCTGCGGGCCGCCGCCGAGCCCCCCCCCCCCCCCCCCCCCGCCCTCACGGCCGCGCTCCCACCGGCCGGAGCCCGGCGCCGCAGGCCCGGCGAGGAGGCACGCGCTGCTCGTTAATCCCTTTTCTCTCGTTGAGCAGGAGGCTCCATCGTCGAGTCGGCGGCCTCCAGCAGCCTTCGCTGCCTCTCTTCTATAGTGGACAGTATTTCTTCCGACGAGCCCAAACTGCCCAGCGCGGAGGAGGTGGTGGAGAAATAAATCCGGTTGCTCTGGTAGTGTATTTAACGGAGATGGAGCCCCCACCCCCTTCCCTCTAAACTAAGTAACGAAGCAAATTAACGCAGTGGAAAGCCCGGGCAGGGGCCTTGTTAAGCCCGAGTCTGAGTCCGCCTATCCCAAAGAAAATGGCTTGCACAGACTCCAGCCAGAGAGGCTTTCCCCCTTTTTTCTTTCCTTCTCCTTTTTTTCCTGAGTTTTGGTTTCTTTAAATTGTGCTGCATAGACCATCCCTCTTTTTTTCTTTTTTTCTTTTTTTTTTTTTTCTTTTTATTTAAGATACTTACCAGTGTACCGGTGATCGGCTTTCTCTGAGAGTCACTGCAAAGTTCATTCCTGTCTGAGTGAAGCTGTTGGGTGCATTTCGTGTTAATCCTATTTAAAGAGTTCCCGCCTCGTTTCGTTCCTGTAAATAATTTTAGTACTGTCTTTTCTTTTGTAAACATAACAAATATGTATTTAAATGGTGGAATGTGATATTGTATATAAGAACAGACGGAATTCTTGGATTGTAAAATAAAGTTCTTTGTGTTACAGTGTGCCCCCCCTCCCCCCGCCCACGTAATTCAGTAACAACCCGACCCCAGAGTTAAAACCCGCCGCCGACCTCAGCGAGACCAAGCCCTGAAGAGCCAGGCTTATGTAGTCGAGACAGGACCCGTGTGACCGGAGGCAGCTCTCGGGACAGATTTTTCCTTCGTTTTTTTCCTCTGAGGAACGTCTCCCCTTACCCAGGGCCGCACCCGCGGTGTTACTTACCCGCCTGCCCGTCGGCTCGCAGGGGGAGCCGGCAGGACCCGCAGCCCCTGCGGCCGCCCGCAGCGCTCCACGCCCCGTTTCCTCGCCGCGCTGCCGCCCCGAGGGCAGTACTGCGCCCCTGAAAATGTCCGGCAGTGCCGCTCTAGAGGCTCGCCAGGCAGGGACGGTTCTTCGGCCTTGTCCCGCACGTAGCGGGTGAGCTTACTATGGGGAAGCGTGAAGAGCTTCCCCACACCCCTCGGTCCTCGAGGAGAGAGGCTCAGCCCCGTTCCCTCATGGGCACCGGAGGGCTTGTCTGCGGCAAAACCGACGGGCCTGATACCCTAATGGGGCAGCAAAAGGCTGTGACACGAGCCCTCTGCCTTGGGGACTGGGGGGGCTGTGATTTCTTCCCAGAAAAGGTAACTCCCCTGGACTTCCTTGAGCCTGAGAGAGAAGGGAATGGGGTCCCTCAGTGAGGAAAGGGTTAAGATACAGAAAAAGGGGGGGGGGGGTAACAACACAGGAAGCCTTTCACTCAGGGGTGTAAAAAAACCTCAGCCTCTCTGAGGCTAGTGGAGCGGAGCTGGTCACAGTCGGAGCGTTACGGTTTGTAACAGGTTGGTTATACCCCCGGGCAGGGGCGACCACCAGGGAACACTGCCCTGCGCACGCACCGGGCTCGCAGAGCTGACAAAAGGGACGCTACTGCCTCTGCCTGCGGGCGCTCTTCTCGTCAGCTTTAACCCTTGGTTTATTTTGGGGGGGTTGAAATGTCACAGCCACGTTTCGGGAAGGTCTTCCCCTTCTCGGCCGGTTCGGGCACGGGTACATCCGTCTGAAGGGAAAGCTCTGGAAAGAGACAGCCCCGGGAGCTGGCTCTCCCATCACGGTGCCGTCCTTCCTCCCTCTTCGTGCCACCGCGGGCAGCCTGGGTTTGAAACCAGTCAAGTACTCGCTCTAATTGCTCTCTAATTAAATACTCCGTTGTAAGGAGTAATTGCGGTGGCACAGTGTGGTGGGCGCGTAGTGATAGGGCATTTTCCCTTTTTTTTTTTTTTTTCTTCTCGTTTCAAACGAACCGCTTTGCCTCGGGTAACCCTCGGGCTCTTCAGAAAGCAGCGCCACGGGGAACGCGGGTTCTTGCATGTCAGCTCTGCACTTTGGCGAAAGAGCGAAGCCGTTAGACTTTGCTTGTGTAGCGAAAAGGCTACATCAGCAGCAGAGTGTTTCAGGTGGGGTTAGCAGCTCGTCGCCTTCTTCAGTAATTCGTTGCGATCACCGCCGGGTCAGAGAGAACGGCTACACCCAGTTCTCAACCCTGATGCAGCGCCGGCTGACCCAAGCCCCGCAGGACCCGCTCTCGCAGCAGAGCACGAGCGGTGCTGAAGCACCCTCGAATCCACAGTGTCACCTCGACACCCGGCCAGCCTATTGTTAATGCTCTCACCCCGGCATTAACCTCGACGAACTGGCCCGTCCACCCCGCAGGACCCCCACGGCAATGTCTGCTCCAGCAGCCGGGTAACTTGAGCGATTGTTTGGAGTAAGTTTGCCTAAAGGAGGGGGTTTTTTTCATTAAATAAAGAAAATACCTCCCGAAGAGACTCTCGGTGACCCCCGCGGCTGCGGCTGACATGCCGAGCTTCCCACTGAAGGTCCTCAGTGTGTTTGCAATTAAAATGTTTGTGTTTGATATTAATAAGGATAATCTTTACCTAAGTCCCCAGCCAAAGCAAACAGGGCCCTGGGATCACAGAATCAAAGGGTAATAACTGGGTAAGGACAAGAGGTTTGTGATTTAATCAAGCCTTTTTCCGGAGGGGCTACACACTAAGTCATCGAGGTTTTTACACGAACCCTAGTGCCCACCCCCCCCTCCCTCCGCCCCGCTGCGGTTCATTTAACGCGAGAGGTGCAGGCTGGCCCGCCGCTCCCGGGAAGCCCGTGCTCAGCACCGGCCTCCCTCGACTCTACCTGCTCTGCTCCGCCCGGGAGCCACCTGCTCGCCCCCCGGCAGAGGAGGAGGGGTGCGGGAGCACCGGCGGGCCCGGCCCGGCCGCACCGCCGCCCGCCACAGCTGCCTGCGGGGCCGGGGAGCCGTGGCTGGGGGGGGCTGCCGTGCCGCTGCCTTGTCACCGCTCTCCTCTGAAGTGACGCGACCGAGCGTTGAAAGCCTGGGTGGTTTTTTTTATTGTGCATCTTTATCTTCCTCCGTAACACCGTCGGCAACCCAGAGAGGGAGGCGGGCAGCGGGTTCGGGTTATTTTCGGAGGTCGAAGGCAGGGCGGGCAGGCGTCAGCCCAGCAGGTATTTCCACGGGGAAAATTCCTGCTTGGATCGCTGCTGCTTTGGGGAGCCTGTACGATTTTCCCGGAGCTTCCACCTTTCTGTGGAGAACGAGCTGGGGAGCAGGGGCAGGAGAGGGAGGAGGCTGATAACTGAACCATGTGCTCGCTGGGCCGTCCCTCCGATAGCAGGAACTAGCAACTTTTCCCAGTCTCAAGGCTGCTAAAAACCCCCTCGTGTCCCTTTGATCTCTCCTGGGAGTCCCAGGGTGCCAGCAGAGGCCAATGCCTTCTTCAGCTGTCTCCTATACAAATCCCTCTGGCAGGTACTAATGTGTTTACTTAGGTGCGCACGGTTCCCAGCGCTGGGGGGAACAAAACGTTTCTCACACGGCTGGAAGCGCCCGACCCCACCAGCCCAACTGGGAAACAGCTTTGCCGGCGGGACGGCGCGGCGGAGGCCCGGCCGCGGGAGGGGACAGGCGGGGGCTCGCTGCGGCTCCCCGCGCCCATGGCTGAATGAAATGCGCCCCCGAATAACGCTCTGGCTGCCGGTTGCTGTCCCGCACCGGGGCCCAGGCGTCGACTCCGGCGGTCTGCGGGGGCACCGGGCCGGTTTTGAGGAGGTGCGGGGTGCTGGCCGAGGGCGCTCCGCAGGGCCGGGGACGGGCACGGCGAGGCGTGTCAGGCGGGCCCCCAACACCGCTCACCCCCCGGCCCGGTAATTTACGGTTCCGGTCGGATTTTCTTTGCTTAAATATGGGGGTTGGAAAGAGATTGCACGTTCCGCAAATGGTCCCCACATGGGATTGAATCCCTCCAGCAATAGGTGCGGCACGGCAACTGCTGCGGAGCGGGGAGGGTTGGGGCGAGCAGCGCTGTTTAAAGAGGTCCTGACACGTTCACCATTTTCTCTCTGCCCGTCCACAGGACCAGGCAAGGTCCGATGCTCAAGCTGTTTCCCGTTTTCCGGACTTGAGCCTCCTGAAATGCAGCATTATTTTCCTTCCCCCCCCCCCGCCCCCAGCCAGCCTTGTAGTTTGTGTTTTCTCTCCCCTTTCTTTAGTTTCACTCGCCTACTGCACTTTTGCAAATTTGTTTTGAGATCACTTTACCAGAGGAGCCGGGAGCTCTTAAGGGATACTAATTACAGATTTTTTTTCTTCCTGACAGGCTTTTCCATCCTTTCTTCCCCTTCCCCCAAAATATGTAAGGGGAAAGGAAACAAATTTTCCTAAGTCCTCAAAGACTTTTGGGAAAAGGCACGTTTTCCAACAACCCCAGCCCTGCTGGATTAAGAGTTAAAACTGAGCTAAAGCTCTGCACGCCGGGAGAGCGGGACGGAGGGGGCTGGCATTGTGCACCGGGATATCCACAGTGCGTGCTTGAAGAGAAACCCCTGAAAGCTGAGCAGAACCGCAACCGGCACTTTAAAGATCAAGTTTATTTGTGCACAAAACATAAATCTGTAAACAGGTCTATTTTAGCCAGCGCAAATGTGGTAAATAAAAAGGTGTGAGTGTGTGTCTGCACGCCACAGCCCAGCGAAGAGTTCAAGTTACCGTCGAGCAGAGCCTTCCGACGGCCGGCTTCTTAGGAAAACAATAGGGAACTGCCCCGTCTTAGACGTGGCCCAACTACACTCCAACCTGCACCTCGGAGCGGCAGAAGCCTGAAATCCTGAGCTTTCCCTTTCCTGTAACTTTACTCCATTATCAACGCTGTGCTTTTCCTACAGTATTCATTTCAAAGGGGGTTCCCCCCGTTTATGGCCCCAAATAAACCGAAGCAGTGCAGATGTAGCCTTCCCCAGCCTTTAGATAATTATGCATC
Organism: Falco punctatus; assembly: GCF_963210335.1. Lineage (NCBI taxonomy): Eukaryota > Metazoa > Chordata > Aves > Falconiformes > Falconidae > Falco > Falco punctatus. The sequence continues at coordinate 39,145,770 of NC_137585.1, forward strand.
CGCTCGCAGGAAGCAAGGTGTGTGCATGGGATTTTTTTAGGAAAAGTTTCAGCCTAGGAGTGGAAATCTACCTTTTGGGGTTTGGGGGGCGGGAAGGAGCAGATCGGGTCGCCCCGGCAGCCACTAGCGGCCGCCCTCCGCCTCGCCCGGGCGGCTGGGACGGCTTTCCAGCCGTGTGCGCTGGGGAGATGCTTGCCTACCCGCCTTGCTCACTTGAAGAGCGGCTCCTTGAGACAACCGGTTCGCCATGCCTGCCGCATTACCTCTTCCCGGAGAGAGGCTAGTTGTAGACGGCTTTTTCCTGGGCACACAGACTGGTTCCGTAGAGTTTGAACCGCTGCTGGGTCACTTGCTCTCCGTTTGAGTTAACCTAGGTCACATAATTTTATTCCCAGGTAGGGAAGGTTTCCTTTGCCTTCTCATAATATTTTCCTCAACTACAAAAGCCACCTGGATGAAACCAAAGGATTCCTGCGCGTTAGCAAATGCCTGTTAAATGGCTTCATTACCACTCTAATGACCCTCGCACCGCTCCGCTCAGCTACTGCTGCGGCTGGAGCTCTGCAAAGCTTTTGTCCCCGACTTGTGTAAAGTTACTTAGGGATTGCGGGGTTAGAAATTTTACACTTCCAGAAGGGGTTTGTTGCACTGGCAGCTGGGACGCATCTGTAACGGTACAAGTTTGCCTGAAAGCAGAAAATTAGCAAGCCCGAGGCACTGCTCGACTGTTGTGTCTCTAGCAGCACCAGGTCACACGAGCAGGAGAAGGAATGGGAAGGGGATTTGTCTCGGAGCAAACACGTACACTTTTCTTTCGTCAGTACCTTTCCCTGTGACCCGATCCAACAGCACTGAAATCCGGGTTTCCCCCCTCCCTGTCACTCCTGGTCACAGGTAGATGTGAATTTTTTGTCTCTCGGTTTGTAAATTTAGACGGTTGGTGACACAAGTTTAATTCCAGGACAAAGCACTCCTCAACATAAATGAGCAAATCTTAGGTCTGAAGGGAGGCGTAAATTGCTTCAGGTTAGACCTGGACCACAGGCTGCGGGGAATAAATATAGGCAAGTAGACACTGTAGGTGCTATGGAGGGGCTCTACGCTAACCCCCCTGCGGGGAGAGCCGGTGCCCCTCCCGCGGCAGCCTGCGATGGGAGCGTAGGGACGAGGAACGGCTCTGCAGGAAATGTCAGCGGTTCGTGCGCGCCCACTGCCCCTCTTTCTCTTTCCATACCAAACCTGCAAATTCCCAGACTTGATTTAAACTCCGGAGATGTGGCAAACGAGCTGTGGGGAGGTCGGTCATTAGAGAAGTGCCCAGCTCACGGCTCTCCAAAGGAGCAGCGCGGAGCAAATTGTCTCCTGGGGACTATAGGGGGCTTGCCCAGACAGCCCCCAGTAGGGGATGTGGTGGGATATGCTAATAAAGACTGGCCGCTGCGGACCAGCCTCCCTTTACATGTATATATAAGGGCCCCCCGCATCAGCCGAAGGACACTTCGTCTCAGGTCGCTAATTACTGAGGAAATTGCCTCAGTGCCTCGCCGAGAGCCCGTGGCTGCTGGCCCACACTGACGCCTCTGCGGCAAGGATGGAGGTGATGGACAGCTGCCAGTTCTCCCCGTCCGAACTCTTCTATGACAGCTCCTGCCTCTCCTCCCCGGAGGGCGAGTTCCCCGAGGATTTTGAGCCCAGGGACCTGCCTCCCTTCGGCGCCCCCGAGCCCCCCGAGCCCGCCTGCTCAGAGGAAGAAGAGCATGTCCGAGCTCCCACTGGCCACCACCAGGCCGGCCACTGCCTCATGTGGGCTTGCAAAGCCTGCAAGAGAAAATCCACCACAATGGACCGGCGGAAGGCGGCCACCATGAGGGAGAGGAGGAGGCTGAAGAAAGTGAACCAGGCTTTTGAGACCCTGAAGAGATGCACCACTGCCAACCCCAACCAAAGACTCCCCAAAGTTGAGATCCTGAGAAACGCCATCAGATACATCGAGAGCCTCCAGGAGCTCTTGAGGGAACAGGTAGAAAACTACTATCATCTGCCGGGACAGAGCTGCTCCGAACCAACCAGCCCCACTTCCAGCTGCTCCGATGGGATGGTAAGAGAGAGGCAGAAGTGATGGGGCTGTGGGGACCCCAGGAAGGCCCGCGGGCAGGTCGCCCTCACCCTCGCGTCCGGTCCCATGGGTGTGGGACGGGCCGAACACAGCCAGGCATCAGGAGAAGGTGGACGGTTTGCGTTAGAACAGGCCCCTTGTCAGATGTAACACTGAGCGTGCACACGGGCTTGCCGGGGATGCGGGGGGGTGGGGGGGCGGTAATGCTGCCGGGGGCACCCAGCAAGCTCCCGGGGGCTCGTCCCCGTCGTTCCCCCCAGCTTAGCGCGGCACGCAGAGGGGTAAGAGGGGCGCAGGGGGAGACGCTGCCCCAGCGGCAGCCTGGCCGGGGCGCCGCTGTCCCGCTCCCTCGCGGGCGCCGGGACTCCCTCCCCGCCGGGCCTTAAGGCCCTTTCCCCCGTGGGGAGCACCCCACTGGCCCGGGGGTGAGGGCGGCCGGGCCGGCACTCGCCCCTCGCTGTCTTGCAGGCCGACTGCGGCAGCCCCGTCTGGTCGGCGAGAGGCAGCAGCTTCGACGCCGTTTACTGCCCCGAGATGGCCCACGGTAAGCCCGACCCGCCGGCAGCCGCGGGCGCAGGGGGTGCAGGCGGGGGCCCGGGGGCCGCCCCGCTCCCCGCGGCCCCTGGGGAGGGCAGCGCAGAACCCGGCCGTAACTCGCTGCCGCCCCCGGCCGCAGGGTACGCCGCCGAGCAGAGCAGCACCCTGTCCAGCCTGGACTGCCTCTCCAGCATCGTGGACCGCCTCTCCCCGGCGGAGGAGCCGGGGCTGCCCCTTCGCGACGCCGACTCCCTCTCGCCCAGCGCCAGCATCGACTCGGGGCCGGGGACGCCCGGGACGCCGCCGCCCCGACGCACCTACCAGGCGCTATGAGGGGCCCGGGCAGGACGGCACCCCGCGCCTGCCGCCGCCTCCGGCGCCGCTGCCCTCCTGCCGGGGCCGCCCCCCTCGCCCGGCCGCGTCCTGCAAACGCTCCTCGGGCGAGGGGGGCCGCGCCGGCGCCGCTTGGCCCGCCTCCCTCCAGGGCTGGGGGCGAAGCGCCCCGGCCCGGGGTCCCCCCCGGGGCAGCCAGACCCGGGGGCTCGGGGCACACGCGCTACGCTGGAAACCCCGCTGCAAATAAAACGTGCTGTACGAGAGCTGTCTGGCCTGCTGGTTCTTTAAGTGGATCCCCGGGTGTTGGGGAGGGCAGCGAGACCCGGCTGGGGAGTCCGCCAGCATCCGTGTGCGGCCCCGGCCGCGGCCCCTGCCGGCACGGGGGGGACCCGTCCCATCGCGGCGGGGCCGGGCCAGGGCATGCGGCGGCTTGGCCGGGCTGGGGCCTGGGAGCTTGTTTCTCCCGTCACCAGTGGGTGTTAGAATTCTGAGACCGCTCATGGAGGGACAGAAATGTGGAGGGTCAAATTCTCCGTCCATTCCTGTACTGCTATGGGCAGTTTCCTTTATTTTCTGCCAGAGTACAAGTAGTATTTCAGCCATATTCCCTTTTTTACTTTTTCTCCTTCTTGTCAAAGACCTTGTTTCTTTCTCTGAGTATGAAGATGGAACACTTATGGCCCTAAAATTGCATGGTGACTCTCCTTTGTAAAATGTCTGTATGATCTAGCTCAGATACTCTGTTGGGGAATTTTACTCTCAGTCACTCTTGGGGCTCTAGCAGAGACAAATTTAGTAAAGTTAGTAAGAACAAACCACAAGTACCTCTTTCACAATCCACAAGGTACATTTCACAATATTCAGATTCCTAATGAATTTGGTCCCACCAGCCAGGATGAAAATTCATTACTCTATTTACGTGGGTCTAGAAATAGCCAGGTCAAGTCTTCATGAGCTTCAGAGTTAACAAGTATTTCCTTCCAGGCACTAAATCTAAGTCTTTCTACCATGAAAAATTTCTAGCCCTTTGCACTGCTCCAGTTGTAATCCAAAACTTTTCTAGCCCTGCCCCCCGCCTCCACCCCCCCCCCCAAAAAAAAAAAAAAAAGATATGTGGAGAGATGGGGAGATGGGCTCCTTCAGTGCACCAGAAATGTCTCCTATGATAAACACTCTGTTTGGGAAGGGATATACACCTCGCTAATGTGGAGTAAGGATGTATTTGCCATTTGTGTTTATGTTGTTAGCACTGGGTGGCCAAGAGGCCTGGCAGTGGTATTTCACCTCTGATAAATCTTTCACTTGAACCCAGCCCAGCTTAGTCACATTGCCAAAAGTTGCCACCTGACTGCTCTTTGGCAGCATCCCTGACCTGAGGATGAAGGAAACCCAGCACGCTGAGGGGACATGTCCCCCCACAAAGGGCTACAGAGGAAACGAGGTGGCACCTACCTGCCTGAGCTGCTCAGCTGGGCAGTGGGCGTCTGTGCTGCTGACACAGGGCAAGGCCAGCCTGCCCCTCCTGCACGGCAGCTCTCAGAATCACTTTCTGCCCAGAGCTGTGTAACCTTGAGGGAAGTGTTTTCTTTTCCTGCAGAGTAATTCAGGAGGAGTCTTTTCCAGAACGGGCCTTCTGTGTATATAGATAGGTCCCAAGTAATCATCGAGCAGAAAAAGTGGTTTGGAAACCCTAGACTGAGGTTGTGCAGAGTTACCAACAAGGTATTTGCACACTTTTGTCATTACAGATGCTTCAGGAGTATGCAAGTGTCTGAGCGCTGACAGTCTTCCCTGGTTATGGGCGATCGATCGCTTGCTAAGCCTTCTGTTCATAGAAATCCTCATGCACAACTCTGAACATTACTGGTTTTATTAATTATTTCTCACACATTGCTGCAGTGCTCGCTCCTCTCAACCAAAATACCATCCCAAGGATACCGCTTATGGCCAGGATCTAATACAGTGCGGATTATTTTAAACGATGGTTTAAAATGAGCTAAGCTGGGGAACTTTCAGCATTTTGTTCTGCACTCTGCTGACCTTGGCAAGTGATCTCCGGTGAAGTATGCAGAGTAACACTAGCAAATCACATGTTGGTAATGTACACCTCTCTGTGGCTGGCAGGCATTTTGAGAGTTGCAAAAAGGTCAATACTTACGAGAAGTAGCTTTTCAGAGAGTGAGAAGTATCCCGTCTGCGGATGTTTGTCCACAGCCTCCTCAGTCCTACTAGACTAGATTACAATCTGTGGGTTTTGTTATACACATATAGGAAACAAACTCTTAATTACAGGACATTTATAAACAAAGCTCCCATGAGCCAAAATGTGCGGTAATCCTTGGAAGGAATGGAAGTTAACCTCATGAAACTGCTTTTAATCCATGAATTGGGAAGAACAAGGTGTAAAAGGCTGCTGTCCTAGGAGATACGCTGTTGTGGTCAGATTTAGCACATTTAATAACAATAATGATGTATGAAAAAAATAAAATTATATAATATATACATATAGAATATAATATATAAAACAGCACACATATTATTAAAGCAATAATAATAATAATAATAGGAAATGCAAAGAAAGATTTGTATTCTATGTAACACATGTTCATTTAAGGAAGGCTGTGCTCACAAATACATGAGAAGATGTTGGTTCAAAACACCTGAGCTCCATTCCTGTCCACTCTGACCACCTGTCTGAGTGCTGCAGGCTCCAGGACAGCTTGCAGTGATCTCACAGGCAGGCAGGCAGGCAGAGGGATGTCTTGTAGTAGCAGAATAACGTAACACACAAGCTGCAAGTTTTCTGTCACTCTCTGCAATGAAGGGCATAATTCTGTGCAATTTTAAAAATACAATTAATGTTATATTTTAATTTACCTCTGAAAAATCATGCTTTTTTGGCTTATATTCTGACTGAGGGAGGCAGCTGTGCGTGTGTGCGTGTGTGTGCGTGTGTGTGTGCGTGTGCGTGTGTGTAGAGGTGCTTGTATCTTTTCTTTTTGTTCAGAAACGAAGAAGAGATCTCCAGTGAAATACATATTTTAAACTCGGACCAAAAGGCCAACTGTACATTACAAAACTAACACAGGAACCTAGTAAAGATCTCTTGAATATAACATCAAGACAAAAGTCCTGTGTGCTTTATGTTTGTATTTATGAGTTACTTGTGCGGAAAGCCACTAATTTTCCCTGTAAAAAAACATTAACCTCTTCTCCTGCGGTAAGACTTAAAAGTGATAAACTTTCAGTAATTAGTTCTTGGAGGCTGAAAGGTCTTGATTCTTGCTGTTTGTCAAAATATGCCTAGAAACACCCCACATTCATGGCTGCATTTCAGGGGAAATTCAGTGCCACCATCTTCCCAGCTCAGCCTGCTTGTCAGGAACAGTCAGACTTAGCAACAGCAGGCAGTTTACTCCTCCCCACCCCAGACCTTTTCCCTCCTTTTCCCTCCCCTCCCCTCCCCCCCTCCTCCTCCTCCTCCTCCTCCTCCTCCACAGGACCTTGACTCGCTCATCAGTTCCCCTTACTCCTCTCAGCTGGACCTTGGGGTCCCACAGGAGGACCTGCAGCTGGCCAGCTGATGACTGCTGACCTTTGGCAGGCTCTGCACAGCCTATCAGCCTTACAGCTGGCCACAACTGCCTTCCTGGCAACTAAAGACCTAATGAGCTTGGCCAGCTGGAGACTGGGCTGGGATCCTGCTAGCTAATTTGACCTTGTGTGAGGGGTGGAGGAGTTCACCCACAAATGTGGAGGTGGTGAGCAGTGCATCTGTCTGTGTGCTGCCCTGGGGTGTCAGGGCCAGGCTTCTCCTGCAGCCAACTGGATTAGTGAAATAAGTAAAAAATGAGACTGCAGAGCTGTTCTTTGTATGCTTTATTTGAGTTTTCTGTTGGGTGTTAGCTCAGGCTTTGCTAGTGGCCTTTGCCTTCACTACATCTCATGCTGTTTTCTCCATTCAGCCCAAGAGATACACCCCTCTATCAGACAAGGGCTGGACTGAGGGAGTTATTCTCCTTCCCAAACACAGTATGATATTTGTTTTCTTCATTCAGCAGGTGCCCCGCTTTCCTTCCTCCAGGAGGTTATGCACCCTGGATGCTCATGGACTGCGTGCCAAGCCCACTGTACTGCCAGAGTCCAGCTACTTTCTCAAAGGTCTTCTGCTTTCTGCTCCCAGAGGAGCTGATGGGCACCATCCAGTCCTGGAGCCTGGTTTCGTTTTGAGCTTTAGTAACATTATGGGTTGCCTGGCAATCTGCTGGAAGATGTTGGTGGCTGTGATGCCAAAGTCTTTGCTCAGCTGAGCTTGAAGAGGGTGATAGTGGGCATGATATATGAGGGTCAGTAAGCCCAGTGAGAGGTCAGAAATGTAGTTCAATGTCTGTATTAAATCAAGTGCATTTGAACCTGGTAGTCTCCGAGAAGCTTTCAAACCTGCAATAACAGCAGAGGAATAAATGTGTGAATTTTATCTTTATTTCTCTGATCTTCTATGAATATATGTTTTTGAAGTGTTTTTATTTCCTGGTTTAAAAATCTATATAACATGTATGCTAAGTAAAAATTAAATCCTATAAAGAAGACATAAAAGTTTTAGCTTTGATTTTTTTTTTTTTTAAGTGCCAAATCCTACCACTTGCAGCAGAACTCAGCTACCTAGCAGAGACTCAGGAACCTGACAAAGGTCTGGCTGTAGTGTAGAACTCAAGCTGGTGTGCCTATAATACATTATAAGGAGCCAAACTGTGTATTAAATCAGGTTTGAATTCAGCCTATTGTCTTTAATTGTTTGATTCCACATAATTTATTAAATGAATAAATTAATAACTCCTTAATTAGTGGTGAGCAAACAATGACTATAACTTCAGTCACACCTGTGTATAGCTCAGTGCAAAGACCTCATTAGCAAATGCACTCCTGCTCCAGCAAAGAGGCTCATTTTTTTTAGAATGGAATTATTTGGGTCTGCTGAAAACTTTCTGTTCCACTCATTTCTATATTTTAAGTAACCATATATGCAAGATGTTGTGGGTTTCTTTTTTTTATTTACTAGCATGAAAAATTACTAATTTGTTTGTTTTCCTGTCCACTTTTGTGATGCTTTGAAGGAAAACAATCGGTATTTCTATTGTGAAAAGTATTTACTTCTACAGCTGCTTTTTTGGAACATCTTAAAATTGAGCTGATAGCGCAATTCTAAATCTTGCTGCCTGACTGCTTTGAAAAGCAGAGGAGGAAATCTATGTGCTGGTCATGCTGAAGGTGCATCCAAAGTATATGTCTGAAATCCCTCCCTCAAATCCCTGAAATCCCTGCCTTTATAGACAGTAGACATTACAGCAAAAACTCTTTCTCAGATTTAACTGAATTATCTCAGTGACTAGAGGTTTATCATCAATTATCTCAGTAGCTTTAAAAATATTAAACCCCCTCAGAGGTAGTTGGAGTAGAGTTACTCAGGGAGGTGAGTGCCTTTGTGCTGGTCCTCACTGTCATAACTCTCTTTTTGTTGGCTAGTATCAAGCTGTTACTAGGAGCAGGCCACCAAACTCCCTTCTCCCCTGGGTGAATGCCTGTTGAAGACTGTCATTTTTGGTCCTATGACTCCTGGGTTTCATGAAAGTTGTGTCTCAAACAAGCAGCCGGGAGTCCTTCAAGCCTCTTTTTCTCAGGTGTATATAATGCTTGGAAGTGCTAAATGTTAATTGTTTAACTGCAAAGCTGCTGCAAATGAGCGAGCACCATTTTCCTGGGCACCAGCAGGACCTCAGTACTGAAGACTTGAGCAGCCCTTAAGTACTAAGGTTTGAGTTCATAATCCCTGTATGATTAAAGGGAGATTTTTCTGGGCCTTGTCTTGAGTTTAAGCATCCACCCTTATTTTCCTTGTGACCTCTATGAGAGCGTCTACTGGGTTACAGTGTAGTGCAGGAGTTTGCTCTTGGGTGACTTGCTCAGGAAGATGCATCCCATGGAGGTGTGTCCCATGCAGTGGGAAAGGGGACACCTTGGTAATCTGAAGCTGTTTGGTTGTTGGAAACATGGATGGCTTAATAACCAGTTTTGGAGAAAGTGAGTCTTGTAAATTGGGAATTCCCTGCAGAAGATGTACCTGATGACAGTAAAAAGGGCTCCTGCTAAAGCCAAGAAAGGTAAGTACCGAAAGCTGGGAGGCCAGTTGTCACGTTTGTATATGTAACTACTCAGTGTGAAGTAAAAGGGTGGTGACTCTGGGCAACTGGGAAAAAGTTTAATAACTCTAAAATCCCCCATGCCAAGCATGATGTAGAAGGGAAACCAAGTAAACATGGGCTGAGACAGCTGTATCCTACCAGTGCCTGAAATGCACATTTTTCACGGGGTACAAATTTCTCACATTTTTTTTTTGCCTGGGTGAAATGCAAAAATGACTGAACTTTGAAATATGAAACTTGTTATTTCTAAACTTCCTAACAAGTAGGACAGTGAAAGCTCCTTTTAGAAAAGTGCTCATGAAATTGGACTTCCCAAGCAGAAGCGGTCTGCTCCGAGGGGTGTCCCAACATGTCTGCCTCCCATAACCCGTGTTCCCATCTCTCTCTTTTATGTGGGAAAAAAAGGACTATGCCCTCCCCCCAAAGTATTTATTTTGGTGTATACTCTTGCTTTACTACATTGTTTCAGCACTACCATACTTCCTTACATTCCTATTTATAAAATAAATAGTCCTATTTTTATTACTGGGTTTTATTCTCTATTTTTTTCATTTATAAAAAGTTTTATTGTTTATAAACAATGTAGGTGGTTGTAAGAATAAGTTTGAATGCCATTTTAGTTTAATACGTATGGAGACAAATCTTTGTTTTCATGCAAACATTTAATCAGAAATAATGCATTACAAAGTACAGGTAGACAGCTAAGTTTATTATTGCCTCAACTCCACTGAAACCCCTGGAGTTTCACCAGGAACAGATTTGGGACAGAAGGCCTAGAATATAATTACAATATATTCATTGTCTCATGCCTCAGAAATGGACTGTTTATGTGCCAAGCTGTAAACTGATATTCATGATGACTGAAGCCTGAACAATGTTAAAATATCCAGACACTCTGCTTCAAACCCTCTGGTATCCAAAACTGTTCCTTTCCTCTCGAAAGGAGGGGGTTACTGCTGCTGAGGGTAAACAAGGGCAGGGGCACAGCTTTAGTACTCGAGCCGAAATAAGGACTAACTAGCCTGGCTGATGCTGAGGCTTAACAGCAGAGAGCCGGTGGCCAGGGTGCTGCCTGGGACCCTCCCCACCAGCTCTGTCCTCCCGCTCCTGCGGCAGAAGCTTCCCAAGCTGAGCCTTTCAGCTCAGCAGTCAGGAGATTAGCTGTGCTGCCCCCCCAAACCCCTTTTTTAGAGGGATTTTTCTTTAAATGAAAACCGCAGTGGAAAATTGCTTTTTATTGCAATTATGACGGATACAGTGGTTCACACGGCTTGCAGCGTGCTTGAGAGCCAGGGCCCACGCTCTGTTCACACACTATGGAATATCAAGTACAATCATATTTTCTGTTTTATTTGGCCATGATTTCCAGAAGCAGAAGACTGAAATTATGCTCACAATAACTGCAGTGATTTTTTGACTGTCTTGAATGCCAATCAGCTCTTATGGAATAGCAGGATAGGTAGTAAGTGCAAGGAATTCTTGAAGAGCTTTTTCTCTGGAGCCTATTTTTTATTTTTATTTTTTTAAAACCCAACTTTTCCCATCTGTGTAGTTAAAAGTAGAGTATAGTCGGAGAGAAAATCTTACTGAACATATGAAAAAACTATTCACATCTTAAAAACAATTTCTCGGCTCATTAATAAGATATCCGTGTGTATCAGATCTTAGAGTAAGATGTGACCAAGATTATTATTACGTCCTTTTGAACCAGTGGAAATACCTATGCGCAGGCATACCGTATATATGCAAGTTTTAGCAAGTTCAAGGCTTAAAAATAGAGGTGAGGAGGTCCCTCTTTATGGTTTGGGGAAAGGAAGAGAAACAGTATAAGTATTACCAGATTAGTTATGTAAACTGACATAGGACTTAACTTTGGAGATTGGTCATCCTATGCTTGACTGAGTCTTTAACCCCCAGTTAATTTTTATTATATATAATCCTGATATGTTAGACGTGGGTGTCCATAGTGTCTCTGGCAAAATCTTTCCACAGTGGCTTTATTATATCGCTGCAATTGTTGTGGAAAGCTCAGGAGCTTCGCTAGGGAAGTTAGAGGCTCATGGCAGACTGACCCTGCAAGGGTGAGGTTCTGCATCTTTTAAGCACCTGAGGAGCTCTGTTTGATTCTGATCTTGAAGGTCACTTGGTCAAAAGCTGTGAGTAGCACCTACAACTCTTCTTCCTCTAATTCCAGAAAGAAATTTGTGTTTTATGACTGCTTTTGTGTTCCTGTTTCTTGTTTCCTTTAGAAAAAGAGAAAAGCACTGTGTAACCTGGCTGAAAATGTGGGTTATCTGACAGCTGCCTGGACTGTAAGAATTAGAGCAGCAAACAAGCATTACTCCAACGTTAAGTAGTGGTGGGGCTTGGCCGAGCCTTCCGTCACATACAGCATGAGGTCACTGAGCTGCTCCACACAATGGGCCTTCCCCACTGTCGCCCTGTAGCGAATGCACACCTGGGGTGGGGGTTTCAAGCTGTAGCAATTCAGTCTGCTTGGAATACACCCGTGTTGCCTTTTAAAATGTCCCAGGAAACCTGCAACACTTGATACATCATATCCGATGGGTCAGTGCAGTCCCGAGATGGTGGGCTCCGCTCCAAGGACTATGTGCAGTGGGTTTTCCTACCCAGATAATTCAAAATTTTCTGATGATGTGCATGCTGATGTTGGTGCAGGTCGGCGTGGCAGACTTGCAGACGTGGGGCTCTAATTTAGAGCTGAAATTGGGGAGAAGAGCTTCTAGATTAATTTTGACACTGTAATTCTCCCACTGTGGTTAAATGAAATGAAACTGGTAAGAGAACAGAAAAAACCCAATCTGTATTGGAAGCATATGCTGTACAGCCCAGCCAAATGTGACTCGGATAGCTGTAGCCTGAAAATTGGACTTTATAAGCATAACACTGATCTGGCAGAAAGTGTAATGCAGCAGTACTTATAAAACTAAAACCAGTTCTGGAGCACCTGGACATAAGAGTACGATAATCTGTTTCCTTTTGGTCTTCATAAAAGTGCCCACCTTTAAGTGACACCAGACAATTGTGTGAGATTTCACTCCCTCCAGCCTGCAGAGAAGACTGCTGCAAGCTGAGGCCCTTTTGGGTGCAGGAATTCAAAGCTGAAGAATCCTTTTTCCAGTGGGATTATTCTTTTTATAAAGCTCTGTGTGTGTGCTGGAAAAGCAATTTATTTTGTCATTAACATGGGATAAAGCATCATTATGCTACTCAGCTGTCACTGGGGAGTATTTAGAAATGGTAAGTCTATTTTGGTCCCAGTAGTAGTTCTAATCATGGCAAAAATGCTTCTAGTCTGAATAATTAGGAAGTGCAGGCTGAGGTCTGATTTTTCGCCCCTTGCCCCACCTCACCCCAAAAAAGTTCTAAAATTTAAGGGGCAGATTTTCTAAGGAATGTAGGATTAAAAAAAATAATCCTGTTTCTCTAAAATATTGAAGTGCAGAATTTTAAATATATGACTTTAAAAAAAATCAACTGTACTATTTAAAGCTTTGAAATTTATAGGAGTTAGGCACTTTTCAAAATCCTATGGCATGCGAAGGCTCAAATTCTCCAGTGGGATTAGGTGTTTAAATATATTTGAGAACCAGACTGCAGAGCCACAAGGAGAGGTTAGGGATCCCAGTGCCAAGTGCATTTCTTAGCTTTACAGAATGCTGTAAATATGGTGAAATTCATGATGTACAGTGAGGCACCTGGGCCCCAGTGTCATGTCTGGGAATACATTATGCAAAGCAGGGCTTTGCCTGAATAGCAAGAACTTGATGAAAAGCATGTCTTCAGTGTCTTACTCTGGACTGGGATATAGTGTCTTCTCCCAGTCAATATTTTTCTTTCTTTCATGTGCCTGAGCCCTGTATTTCATGGTCTAAGCAGGAATAAACAATTCATTTACAAAGTAGAAGGTGTTGTGAAGTTGTTTCCCTTTTATTAAATAGGTTATCACTTACAGCACTCACATGTGATGTGTGAAGGTGAGTCAGTGGCTCTTTCTGCCTGCATCGAAGGGACTGATTTGATTAGAAGAGAAGAGAGTGTTTTGGGGCATGGTGTCTTCAGTGCATATTTGAGCTGTTCCATTGCATGGACTAAACCAGGTTGTCCTTCCTGCAGCTTGCAGGATGGCTTTGCTTCTCAGACATTTAATTTGTTCCTAATTTAGCTTCTTGCTTCCCTTTTCCCCAGATTGTGGGATGGATGAAATGTGTGGTACGTGATGCCCTTTTTCTGAAGGGCTCTGGGGGATCTTTTTGGTCATGTGGCTGGAAGTACAGCTAGTAAATGGCTAAACCACTGGTGTGCTCCGTTCTGCAATGAGAGCATATTGAGTTCTGTGACAAGATCACTCATGTATGTTCATGCATGTGATGGGAGTGATCTGCTCAGCCTGACTTTTGTGTGTGCTCCTTGTGTGATGAGACACGTATTTTGGTCACAAAGGAGGCATACTTCCCATTGTGCAGGACAGGCAGGGTTAGGGCTTGCAGCCCACGGAAGCCTCCTCACCAGTCTGTGTGGATATCCTGGACCAAGAGTTCTGCAACCACTGGGCTGCTGCAGAAGGTGGATCTTTGCTCAGATGCTGAGCTGTGAACAGGAGCTGCTGCAGCAGGAATGGCCGTTGTCTCTGCTGTAGTGTGGGAGGGAGTATGAGCAGTAGTAACAGGGAGGTCTTTTTAACACCACAACTGTTTGCTGAGTGACTCAGATAAATATTTCAAGAGTTTCTTGCTTTCTAGAGGAGGTGTCCTTGCCAAACCTGATCTTCTTGGGGTAAACTGGAGCTCTAGGATGACCGCAGCAAGGCTTCTGATAAATACCAAGTGTACACAGTGAAATAGTAATGTATAATAACTTATCTGCCTTCATCAAGTACTGGAGGAGGTCTCTTTCCAATTATGACCACGTACGTTGAATAGTCATGTTCAAGAAAGATGATCAGATATTTATTTATGTATTTATCTTTATTTAATTTTTATGTATTAATTTTATTTATTTATCTTTATTTATTACACATACATCTTCATTTATAGTATAGTATATAGTAAAACATAGTAGCTGCTGCAGTGACCCAGACCATTGAATGAGAAATGGAGAAAGAGAAAATTGTGTTGCCCACAGGTATTTGTAATCTATGTTGTTGAATTGAATGATGACTATATGGCAAGTAGGTTAATGAATTGAGGACGAAATAGCATCAGCAGTTGGCTCAGGCACACATGCTGGAGCATATTGTTGTGTTATGTCTGTAATATTACTGTGAAAATTCAGCTGCAGTGTTGCTGGGACATGTTGCAGGGACTGGGGACTGCCCTAGGATCCTACAGTAGAGCTCAGCATGTAGTGGTCTTTTTTTTTCCAGTGCTCAAGTAATTGGTGGCTTGAATACCCTTAGAATGAATGTGTATGTGGGCAGCCACTCATGGGGTAATTCTGAAGGATACAGCAATGTCCAGGAAGATTTTTTTTGTTCTCTCTCTGCATCATAGGCAGTATAATGTGGCACAATTCCCTACATGCCTATACTTTTCTGGCACCAGCATTTGTCTTTTTTTTTTTAACCTGTATCCTTTAAAATCCTGTGATGAAGTGACTTAGTGGTGGCAGTCACTCATGTCAGATTCCTGGAATCTTGCATGTTTAAGGATGTTAAAGCAGCAAAGTCCGTCTTGCAGTACAGAGGATACTTCTAACCGCTTATCCTGCTTGTGTCTGCTTATCTCTTCCCCCAAAGAAAAAACTGTTTGAAAAGTGTACACTGCCCTAATAAATCCATCTGCTATTACTAATGCATGACAAAGAGCCAGGCTGCTGCTTATACTTTTCAGAAGTTGTGAGGTGGAGTGGCAGAAAAATGCACAAAACTATTTTCCACCCGAGTCACTGGGAAAACAGATTAATGAATGTTGATGCTGTCCTCGTGTGTTTAAACTGAGCCCTTTTTTCTGCTGCTTCCCAATCTTCCCAATCTTCTCAATTATAAATAATGCTGATACACCAAATGGTACTGTCTCTCAGAATTATGGTTCCCTCCACAGTCCTGCTTTTGAAATTTTGGACTTCATCAGTCCTTTAATCTCATTCTCATGTTTACCAGGACTTTGTTCTGCAAGTATTAGGAATTACATTGGAGTAAAGATGGGCAGAACTAAGTTCATTATATGGCTCCGCTCTAGCTAGGAAATGTCTGCATCTACAAAGAACTTATCAGTCAAAATCAACCCCACAAATGATAGGAATATTTGAAATTAAAAAAAAAAAAACAACCACCACAAACCAGGCTGTTTAGATTGTGTTTTAAAACTGTGAACAGGAAATGGGTTAACAAGGGATGCTTTTTGGGGAACTACAGAAAGGAACAGAAGTCTTTCAAAAAGTGGCAAATTAAAGAGTGTCAAACCCCACCCTTGGAGATGATCCTAACTGTCCTGACCATTTGGCTTGCTGCAGCTTGTTAAATTGTAATTCATCAGTTTAAGAATTCATATTTGTATCTTGGCTCACGGCATTGATAAAGCTGTGACCAGCCCTCCTGAAATCATTATCTCCAACCTGACTATGCACCCAAACTTTCATCAACTGCCTGTTCCAAGCATGCCAGGCTATTAAACAAGCATCTCTGTTAACATACAGAGCAGCTGTCCACAACAGAAATGCTTAACAAGGAGGAGCTGTTTGATCCAACCATCCATTTGCTGGGTTGTGTAATAGCAGTACAGGGTAAATGATGCCGCACCTGCAATTCTGGTTACACAAGGGGTAAAGGGCCACACAAAGTGGTGTGAATGCAGGACTGCAGTGGCCACTTGACTCTTTTGGGGAAGGGGGTGACTTGGGAGCTTCTCTGGTTGGGATTCAGGGTCACCAGGGAGGGAAAGGATGTGAGATGAGAAAGGGTGCTGTCAGGAAGAGCATGCTTCCAGAAACCTCCCCATAGAAACTGAGGTGCTGGTAAATGTTGGTGCCCTCAGGGTTATTGGCATCTGAGGGATTATCCTGAAAAAAATCTCATTTTTGATCTTGAATGGCTGAAAGGAAGGATTTTGCTAGCTGCCATGATGCCTTTGAGATCTAGTGCTTGGATCTTGCCTCTACTGATAGGCATCTGAATATCTTAGAAAATCTGTCTGTAAGATTTTAATTCAATAGGACGTTTCTGTGCATGGCCAGCTTATGATGGCATGAGCTCACTTGTGAAGCCAGGGGCATGCGTTATAAATTCAAATGTGTGCTTGTGTACGTCGGGCTATAGATGGCAATAATTTCTTCTATTTTTGAGTATCATACATTGTAACGAAGTTTTTATCTTTAAGACATAATCATTACCTAATAAATAATAGCATTTTAAGTGTGCTTTTTTAAGAACATTTAGTCATATGCTGGTTGCATAAGTGTAATTTTGTCACCTTTTTTTATAGTATCTTAAAATCTGTATGTGAAAGGTTTCTGTGATAATTGGCTATTGTATCTAGTTTTATACTGGTAAACCTTCTGCAGAATTATTTATGATGTTATGTGCCATCTGCTATGAATTTTGGTAAAATGAATTTATCCTGCCTAGATATGGTTAACATTTTCAGTATGAAGTTGGTTTCTCTAGTGTTTTCTTTTAGCAAGAGGCAGGTGGTGCTTCAAACACTTAGGGAATGTATTTCAGATAGATTTTGGATTTGTCTTTTTAGAGGATTTGGGGGTCTAGTTGTAAAAGACACCATTTAATGAGCAAATAGTTCTCCTGCTCACTTGCTTTTGATTTTCTCTGAAGCATCACAAATTTTATAGCTTAAAGATATAAAATAATGTGACGGCAGTTCTACAGGAAAACAGGCAGTGTTTGGCCTCAGGGCAAGTATGCAGGCAGAAGGGAGGATTAAACATTGTACAGACATTGTAGCCCTACAGGGCAGCACACATACAGTGCTGTGAGGAGCTGCGTGTGTGCAGCAAGCAGAGCATCTCCAGAAGCAGTGCTGCTTCAGGGGCTCAGCAGAGGCAGCAGGACAGCTCCTCAGGGAGCGTGGCATGCCCAAGGCTGGTCCCAAACCACCAGACAACAGCAGCAACGGGGAAATAATGTGCCTGCCGGGGTTGGGAAGCCACCAGGCACAGTAGCAGGTTAAGTGGGTATGGTAAATGTGGTCGTTGTGTTTTTTGCCATTCTGATTAGTTCTTCTCAAAGCAACTGTTAGAAGGCACCAGGCAAGCAGTTAAAATTAATGAAATCTCTCTTTTTTTTGGCAATATAAACATTTGTTTTGCTCAAGTTTTAATGAAATAATGTCTTTTTTCTTTTGGCCATATGTCTCTTTCAGTCTGTTGGTAAGATTAAGCTCTGCTTGTCAGGGTTTTGTTAGTGTTGCTTTGTAAATAAAAAAGAGGGAAATGCCCGTTACACAAAGCAAAATGTATATAAAATACAGGGAGTATTTTGTTTACTACGTGATTTGCCTGTTTTTTTGACAAATCTTCCTTTCCATATTGCTTTCTTTATGTGCATGCCCAGAAGAAACTCAGCATTGAGAGGTGCAGGTAGCAACATCCTTGCATAAATCATGAGCCCCCTCAACCAGCAGCTCTCAGATTTGTGGGGAGATATGAAACTTCTCTGGAGGAAGGAAGAGTTACAGAAAACCACCACAAACAACTTTGTATTTAAGCCCTCAAATTTTACTACACTTGGAAATTGCTCTTTAGCAATTTAAGATAATTGAATAAATAGCTTAAAAAGACAACATTTAAAAAAAGTAATCAGAATTGTATAGGAATCCTGTCATTTCTTGTACGTGGAAAAAATAATTGGAGAAAAGTTAGAAAAGAAGAGGTTGAAGTAAAAGGTTATTTTTGGTAGTGGAGTCACTAGTGAGGTCCTGCAAGGATCTGCGCTGTATAACACATTCATAAGTGATCTGGAAAAAATTGTGACTGGCAAGGATAAAAAGTTTATTAAGGTTAATAAATCAGGTAGATAAATAATAAATCAGGACTGTCTGCAAGAGCTGCAGAAGGACTTCATGGGACTCTGACTGGCTGTTAAAATGGCAGATGAAAGCCAGTTTTCATAAATGTAAAATGATGTACACAGGGAAAAACATTGCTAACTTCACGTATAAAATTGTGGGTTGTCTTATCAATTGCCACTTGGGAAAGAGATCTGAGAGTTATAATAAATGGTATTAGGCATTCTAGAAAGAGATAATGAGCAACTGGAAAATACCACTATGCTATTAGACAAATCTCAGTGTGCCCTGAGTCTGTACAGGCTTGTCTAGTACTTCCATCTGAAAACCTATGTAGCAGAATAGGAAAAGATTCATGGCAAGGCAACAAATGTGATTTAAGATTCCTGGATGGCTTCTTTACAAGGAATGTAGGTTGCAGAGTAACCTAGGACTTCTGTTTTATTTTTAATTCTTACCATTTACTCAACATCAGAAGACTGATGACTCAAGGAAGATGCGTTTCTATATTAAAAGACCTGGAGAAAAGATAAGGGCATGATAAAAGCCCATGAATGGCATGGAAAGATAGAGGGAGAATGATTGTTTAATGTCTGTCCCAGCAGACAATCAGAGGGCACAAAAAAACAACCAACCAAACAAAAAACCCAAACCAAACCAAACAAAAAAGTCGGTTCAAAACAAAAGGAAATGGTTTGCACCAGATGTAACTAAACCATGAAACTCTGCTGCAGGATGGGTGGTTGCTGAAAACATGGTTTCAAAAAGTCCCTAGAAAAATTCATGTACAATAAATTCATCAAGGGCTAATAATACAACAGCACCCATTTTTGGCTCAAGAAGCTTCTGCGAAAGCTCCAAGTTGCGGGAAGCTGGAATACAGTTATGGGGGGCAGGAGCTCACTGCAACACGTGCCCCACCTTCCGCTCTTTGGAGCTGGGTTAAAGGCTCCTAGCCCTGGTTTTAGGTGGTGTGATCTCTCTGGTCTTTAATGTTCTGTTCTCTTGAAACCAACAAAATACATATCATTTGAGGGCTTTATAGCCAGATAGCATGCAACTTCCTAGAATTACATCCTAGTGGTTGTTGCTTCTATATCACCTGTATGCTACAGACAACATGCAGGCATAGTTCTTTGTCATAGTTATCGCTCATTCACTTCATGCAGTCAGAGAGTTTGCTTGGCTTCTGTGCCCTAATCCTTGGCAGTTACTGTCCTGGTGGAAAATGTTTCTGTGCTTGTCAGCTAGCTTGTTGCATTCCGTAGCATCTAAAATTTAGGCTTCCTCTCTGATCTATTCATCTAGGTTCTGTCTGTAGTGAATGAAGAAAAAGAGCCATTTCCTATTAACAATATTCTCACACGGGAGGGAGATAATTACCTAATATGGTTTCTTCAGTGACAGGTTGAGAATAGGATGTTCCTACAGAGAAACCGCAGTACTTTTAATAGGGAAGGTGAGAGAAAGGTTTTACACTGCTTCAACAGATGAAGCAGAAACATGTTAAAGCTGGGGTGGGAATAAAGACTGGCAATGCAGAGGTGAGAGGGATGGAGGAGGTTGATTAGAAAATCCTTCCACTGTCTTCACTGGGAAAAAAAGAAAAGTATTATATTGTGTCAGTAATGGTTACACAGATGAGGTGACTCACCCCTTGGAGAGTATTCTTCCCTCCATTAACTACACAGGCTTATGCTTGGCTTAGACCAGAAACCTCTCTTTTAGAGAAGGTAGCTGCAGTTAATCACACTGCCACTGACAAAAATAATCAAGTGTTCTGACTGACTCCTGAGGTACTTCAGCCACTTCAACAGTCAGAGAAATCTGTGACATCTTCATCTGATTTGACATTTAGAACTATTCTTTTTTTCCTCCTATTTTTTTCTCCAGCTTTGAAGATTGTCA
This sequence comes from Falco punctatus, assembly GCF_963210335.1. Classification (NCBI taxonomy): domain Eukaryota; kingdom Metazoa; phylum Chordata; class Aves; order Falconiformes; family Falconidae; genus Falco; species Falco punctatus. Next base: position 39,165,848 of record NC_137585.1, read on the forward strand.
TTCTTTGACTTAGCTTGCAGGGCAAATTTGCTTTAAGATTGCACTCACCTCCTTAGTAAACCAGATCAGTATTACTCCTGAGTAGCTGAGCAGAATAATTTACTAAAGGCAAGATGACTGCTTCTAAATCATGCTTTGGAGGTGTACTGATTGTTATGCAGATAACTGCCAAGGGCTTATTAGTTCAGCAAAGAATCTGGTTGGAAATTCTTCAGTATCTCATGAAAAGCACTCACACTTCCATTAGAGTCAGTTACTTATTTCTCACACCCTTGCTCCATTCAGATTTAAACTGATAATCCTAGATTAGGCAGGGACTCAGGGAAGAAACCAGTCTCAGTTGCACCAGCCTCAGTAGAAGACTGATTTACAAATGTCAGAAGATTATTATTTGAAGCAATTAACACACATTTTATAAAAATATGTTTTTGGCCTTACTTAGCCTTAAAGTCCTTGACTTTAAATTTGGCTAACAGTTATGTAGTCACATTGGCCAATTCCAGGATGAGCATTGGTCTTGTTTTACCACTCTTTGTCCAGGATTATAATCTTTATTGGAATAAAAGCCTTTCTGAGAGAACTGGAGAATTTGGGCTGCTGTTAAGCCCCATATTCAGAACATGAAGACTGAACAGGAAACCTGCCCCTTGCCTCCCTCCCAGGTGCTGTCTTTGCACCTTACATTTCATGGAAAAATTGTGAAGGTTGTTGGTGTCTGGACTTTATCACTGGAGCTTGCTGAAGGCAGAACTGTTTTATCGTCCTGGCTGCCTTCCTCTGGTGATGTCCTTTCCTTTTCTCTTTCAAACACTGGTGCCAGTTTTCTGAGGCTTCCTTGTATTTGTCAGGCTGGTGCTTCTTGGGTATTGCCTCCTCCCAGGTCTTTCAGAGAGGAAGCTGCCTGAAAATATAAGCTGTGGTGTGGTGTACAAACTGTAGCTCCTAGTTTGTTTTCCCTATTGAAAAATAGGAAAACTTTCAAATACTTGTCTACTTAAGCTAAATATAAAAGCCCTGGTTAGAGTTTAGGGAGAAAGAGGAAAAAAGTTATAGAGTATCTAGAAAAGGAGAAATAAAATGCATCTACAGCTAGCCTGTAGATATACCTGGATATAATCTAATAATCTGGACTATGTTTGGGTGCCACTCTGAGGAACACATTGCCAGGCAGTGGTACAGACTGTTAGCATCTTTGAGAAAATCACAGCTACAAGGGAAACCCAATTTGATGCTTATCTTTGGCAAGTTCCCCCCCTGAAAGCAGAGCAGCTGCTGCAGTGTGAGATTTATGACTTGCATCAAATTTTTACTGCACCTGGTTCACATGACTCCCTTCAGCAAGGCATGAAGACATGTGCTTCATATTTCATTTATTTCAGTGTGGGTGATACACTTGCCCAAATGGTGCTTTGCATAATTTTTTCATCAGCACATGTATAATTTTCAGCAGCAGCTACAGCAAGTGTAGTATGATCAGACCCTGACTGCGTGCAGTCCACTAACCATATTAAGCAATACTTACATTAACCATAGAATTCTTACCCAGGTAAGAATATTGCTTTTATTGCTGTTACCCTATTGCTATCTGCCATTCTTAGCACACAGCGTATTCACTCGTGATGTGATTGCACATGTTCAACGGAGCCTTTTTTGAACTGTCCGTTCACTGTAAAATGTGTGGAAATATGCTCAATGAATGTTGCGTACATCTGTGAGTGTCCGCATTGTAATGCTCGCAGAAAAGGAATCTGCAGCAATGACGCTGGAACAAGCAGCTACAGCTGCTATGAACATCGTTCCACACTAGGCGTCTCCCTTAACGTATTTATTCACAAATATTTATTCAGCTAAGTGCTGTAGGGTTCCACTGTCCGACAGAACATAGTGATCAGGTGTAGGTAAGGACAGCTAGGTGTATTTGTACAATGGAGCAGTAAACTTGCTACCTACGCAGAGGAAACAAATCTAACTTGTTTTGGAAAAAAAATATTGAATTTGTATATTTGGTGCAATATGAAACAGTGGAGACAAACATTGCTACAAAAGACCTAGTCACCGCCTCCGTTTTAGTTTGAGTTAATTGATGCATAATCCCCCTTCCCGTAAGCAGTCAAGTTTAGGTTTTCCATTAGGGGTACTAAGACCCAGTGGCAAATAGTTTAACTTCTTTCTGTCAACACTACAGAGAAGATAAGCACAACATGCACAAAACCAAGGCTTGAAAGGTGGTTCTGACATGAGTTTTGTACCTGAAGCATGATGTTAGTAGAGAAATTAATATTTCTTTGCATGTTTGGTACTTCAGAGTTTAAGAAAGTTTCTTGTTTATTTTATAATAAATAATAATTGCTTATTATTGAAAACTTGCTTTGAAATAGAATTTCAGAACAAATGAAACATTGCTCCCTGGGTGTCTTTTTATAATACGAACACTTCCAGACTGGATGGCTGAAGGCTTTAGCTCTGTTAGGATATTGCTGGGGGTTAGTTCCCCATTTCCATCTCCGAAATCCCAGGCAGACATGGGTCTGCATGCCAGACATGATAGATCTTCTTCACCTGTACAACTCACGTGTTCAGTGTATGCAGAGTAACTCTGACCTACTCACGCACTTGGTGTGTGTGAATTCACTGTGTAATGCACTCAAGCAGGTTTAGACATCCATCGGCTCCGAACAAGGAGGTGTTTCAGGCAGACGAGTGTGTATGGCTGTTACACAATCAGTGTCATCGCACGGAACTAAATGAAAGTGGGAATTGTCACCTGCTGGAAAGGGGCTGACTCAGGAAAGAGGGGATGTTCTCAGTGTACCCTGAATTTTTTTTTGTCCAGATTTATTTACAATTTTTCTACCCCCTTGATATATGCCCCCCCCCCCCCCCCCCCCCCCCACTATTCCTCATAGGTCCTTAAATTATTGTGGGTGGGAAGCAAGACAGCTGACTATGGTGGCCATGAGGGCCAGCTAATGGATAGGAGTGCAATGAGGTAGCAGAGCACTCCAGGAGGCAGGCCTGGCAAAGCCCGAGTGCTATCACTGGCTGAGGAGGTTGCATGTGGTCAAGACCCGTCACTGCTTGGCTAAGGGAAGAGTCATGTGAAAGAAGGGCAGGGGAGTGCTGCAGTGGGAGAGTTGGAATACCATTGTGGTGATACTTGGGCTCCATCAAAGGGAATTTGGGGGGCAAAAAAGTGTGGGGGGACTACACACAAGTAGACTTGGGAGATCAGTGGGAGGAGTATCTCTGAGTTACTCTCACCCGAGTTGGACCCACCCTTTACCCACCAAATTGTTCATGCCTACTTTAACATACCAAATATTCTTCCTATGCTGTTTCTCATCTTGGCTACGCACCTTGCCTTATTCTTACCACAACCTGGTACTGGAGAAGTGGCTTCTCATCCCAACATAGAAAAGTAACTTGTTTAGAGAAAAATAATATTCTGCAATCCTGGAGAAGTTTTCATGCATGTGTGAAAAATCTTATTTTCTCCTTTCTGTAGCACTGCACTGGCTACTCTGTGCTTCAGAAGTTACACTTTGTGTTTGTCTTTTACATTTCTGGCATTTCAGCAGAAATATCAGAGAAGTGACTCCTGGGATAGTTTTTAATTGGACCATTTTATAAGCTAATCCCAGGCTTCCAGATAGATTATTACAAGTGCAATTGTTGGTCTGGTTTGGGATGTCAAAATGAAAAGGTTGGGCAAGATTTACACCTTCAGGCTTAACATCGAGTTTTCCTTGAAATAAACATGAATTTGTGGGTAGATAAAACATGTCCATTTTGAGGAAACATGCAGAGAATTGGTGGTAGGGAGGAACTGTAATATGACTAATGAAGAAACTCTCTGCAGCACTGTAATGTGTTTGGGTGTCACCTTTTTGCAGACAGAATCCAGCTTCATCCAAGCCTGAGAGAGGAAGGGAAGAGGTATTAACCTCCCTATCAGCTCTTTACAGTTTTGATAAGTCACTGCTGTTGCTAAATCATATGCTTCCCTTTTGGTCAGATGAGTTGACAGTAGTGAAACTAACTATAAGAAAGTAAATTAAAAGCAGATCAGAGATTTAATCCCTATGGGATATTTTTTTCTCCTGGATTTTGGCTGTGCCTTATACACATCTTGTTTTCATAACCTTTTTACTTAATTGTAGATAGCTGCAGATTTCTAGATTTCAGATCTGGTCAAGCCTTGCTATGATTTTTGGTATCACAGACTCCTATGTTGGAAGTTTGCTGGCTTTCATTTTTGTGCCTCCGTAACTAAAAAATCAAAAGCAATTGTTCGGTTTTTTTGGCTGCAGATATTATAAAACACACATATGTTAGTCCAGTGTTACAGGTGTCAGTACAGACTTCTGCTATTAGCATTCACAACTGAAGCTTGTAGCCTGCTCCTGTATATACCACAGCCAAAGCCTTTTGCTAACGATACCTGCACCGAGCTCTTCCATTTCTTAGAATGTTTCAGAACGGACATCTGCAGCAACAGGAACCTCCTTACAAACCTGATCACACGTAGGGCCTATTAGTCATCTGAGCTATGCACGTAGAGGTTTTAGACTAGGGAATTCAAACGCTGGGGGCTGGGCATTTATTTATTTATTTATTAGGATGTATGAGCAAAGCAGCAAAAAAAACCAACCCCAAAGACATTTCTTCATGCTAGTAGTTCAGAATGTTTAGTCAGTGGCTCTGCTTATAAACCCTTTTACGGGATTCCTTGTCCTGTTGTAAGATATATGTCAGAGACAGGTGGAATGAATCACATTTGAGGGATGTCTCTACCTCTGTTGACTGTGGAAACAATCAGTGTAAGCTCTGCAGCTTGCTTTTAGACAGCTGATGGTAGAGGCAATGAATCCATCAGACATCTACCTAAATATTTCAGCTAGTTCAGACTACATTTGCTTCATGGCAAGCAGGGTGAGCTTGTGTCTGCTTGCAAGACTGTCTGAATGCATCCCTAATTCATACTGACCTTCTCATGGCTCAGCATAATGGGCTGTATTTCTCATCAGACAGGTATCGCAGCAGGCAGAACGTTCTTGCGAACTGACCCAGAATACTCTCTGGGTTTGAAACTTGTTTTGTTAAATGCTGGATATGGAAATGGTCTCCCTAGTGCTTATGCAGGGACAGTATTACTTCTAGCTAATAATCCTCTGCTTACATATGGAAGGATCCCCTTAGATCTTCTAGGCATAGTTAAGCATTAGGAGATTGGTTAGTTTTCTTTTATCCCATTTTCAGAAAAAATCAGAAACAGTCTCATCCTGTACTAAAATACATCTTCTATCAGCATAATAACTATTTTAAATTCTGAAATTATGCTTAAAATCCCGTATTATTTCAAACGCAGGCAAAACCACCCTTCCTGATTAGTGTTTATTCTAGAAACCTTGTTTACTCATGAGATATTAACTTCATTGAGAACTCTAAAATCCCTGAAGTTAGTAGATGAATAAGCAGTTTCTTCTGCAGATATGGCATGTAATTTTGTGCTTTCTGCAAGAGTTCCCAAAGGTTCCTAAATCAGATTGGAAGCTTGGCTGAGGTAAATATATACAAAAGTTATGATGTATAGGACCAAGAGGTCTGAAGTATTATTCATCAGGGAACTGCAGGTAGATTTTTATGTCATTTCTTCCACCCATGGGCATTCATTGACCTTTCCTGTATGACTTGCCACTGTAGAAGGAAAAGAGGAAAATGCAAGCTGGTGAGCTTTTCACTTTATCAAGGGCTACGAAATCCTTTGATCCCCTGTAAAGTGCCAGTCAGATCAGATGTCACAAACAGAAAAACAATGGCTAGCACAGCAGATCCACCGACCTCAGCAAGTGAATCGTACCAACCATGAATCTCTATTATTAGATCTTACATCTGGATCTCTGGCATAAGTGAATGTGATGCAAGAACCTGTAAAAATCACGTGGCACCCCTTTGGTTACTGTAATAAAGAGACAGAAAAGACTTCTTGGATCTCCTACCTCAGTTTGCTTCCAGTGCAGAGAAATATGAGGGAGCCCCAAGAGTAAATGTGAGCGATAAAATTCACTAAGTTGACTGAAGGAATATCAATTCAGTGCAGTAAAACAGCAAATGCCGGGAGACCATTCAGTTAAAATACAATGCATGGTACCTGCAGACATGCATGTGGGAAATGTTGTCCTCCCTGCCCTTCTTTTCAGTCCTAATTCAGCAATGCATGTCTGAAATGCCTTGCTGCATCAGGACCAAAGACATTTAAACCACAAATGAGAAGTCTGTCTACAACTACATGCAGGTGACAGGTTTAGGGACACATTATCCTGTGATTAAGTGGCTATATGTTTTATTGATCAATAAGGGGCATGAAAAGTGATCCTTACACAGTTATTTCTTCCTGCTTCCACTTCAAATTCATTGACAGTTGTATTTTGCTTATTTTTTTCTTTCATCTTATTGTTAAATGTTGGCAAAGACTAGAATGTTAATTTTAGTGTGTATAAATAATTTATTGAATAATAATATATGAAAATGAATTTGATATGCTTCTCTATATGAATGACATTCTATTATTGAAATTTATTAATCAGCACATTCCACTGCATCAGACCTAAATTTTTTGAGGAAGAGGAGGGGAGGAGGTGGAGAGGCAGTTTGGAAAAATGCAGTACAGTGGGCTGACTAAATCTGAATACTTGGTCTCTGAAAATGCAGCTATCAGTGTAATTCAGATCATACTGATGAGATACAGAACAGCTATACGCAGTCATAATACCAATTTATGTACTGTCGATATTAATAGCAGTGTCTGTTTGATAATACAGTTTTAAAATAGGTACATACAATTTTATTAAGTATAAAAAGACACCGTGCAGAGCACAATATAATATATTTCATCTTTAATTCTCTCAAACTCCACTGTCTTAATTGATATTGTCACCAATGACCACTGGATAGTATTATTCCTCTGCATAAAATGAGGCTTCTCTGGATAAATTCATGCTGTTTGGTTTTAAAAATACAGTAATTTCCTTTCTATGGCTACTTACACTAATCAAACACTGTCAAGACTGTTGGCTGGCCTGCATTTGGTTTCTAATATATGCTATGATATTGCCAATTTCCCCTGTTCTGATTTGCCTCACTCTGAGAACAGATCCTTCAAAATATTAATTGTTTCTGACTTTGTTCCAAGTTCACAACCAGAGCACTGGTTCAGACCATTTCTACATTCTTCACATTACTAAACTTTCACTGACATCAGCTGGAGTTTTCAACGTGCAAGGACGTCTCCCCTAAGCTCCTTTTCTCCCCCATCTTTTCTAATGAAGCATACAGGGCATGCTGAAAATTATTATTTTTTAGAATTTGGGGGTTCCACTTTCATATTTTCTTGAAAGTAGATGACATTTATAGCCTTCCAGCTTTGACTGTTTTCTTTGGAAAAGCAGACGTGTAAACTTAAGAACTTAGTTATATATTTTGTTGCACATTCCAATTTGGTTTGATTTAAACAAACAAAAAAAAAGTCAGAATTTTAACTTCATTTTTTTTTTAAATAATAATGTGCAAGTCTTAAAATAACTTACACTTCCTCCTCTCTAAAATATATTAACATTAGACTGGAAAATAAATTAAAGAATACAGAAAAGCTGAGTTTATGCCGTCACAGTAATATTTGCCAAACAAAGCTTGGTCTTTTGCTAACATTAGCTTACTACATTTGCAATACATGCTAAGCAAAGACCCTAATTCTCTAACAGGTACATTCAGACAATATATATTTTATGGAATAAATATATAATATATCCAGTTATAGATTTCTGAATAGTAACTATAATAGATACAAGCAATACCTACGTTTAAAAATACAGTTCTAGGATTCCCTAACTTTACTACTAATACAATTAAAATTGACCTAAAACTTTCTCACTCTGTTGATGCATAATAAAATATATGGAAACACCAAGAGTAAAAAGCCAATTGCTTCTACAAATGGAATACTTTATAAATATAGTAAATTGCTATTTCCAGAGGGAAAATTGAAAATTATAAACAGGAAGTTAGGTTAAAACAGCTCTACAATATATAGTACAAAGTGGCTATGAAGCGTGATGTATGAGTTTGATGTCTGTGGCAAAATTTTGAACTGATGTAGTTCATTTCTGGAGATAACTGTAGAGAAAGATTCTGTTCCTAAAAGCAGCCAATCTTGGTCTCCTTAAAACAAAACTTTCAGTGACTAGAGAAATCCAACTGGCCAATTTTTCAGAGAAAGGAGTGCAAGATTAGATCAAACAGAATTATTTGGAAGCCCTGGACTTCTCTATTTCATAGGGTTTACCTATCATGTTCTCATTAGGAACAGAGTCACAGAAGTACTACATATTTGTGACTGCTGCGTGCTGAAAAGCCTTATCATGAAGGTACCCTCCCTATGGCTGTCTTAACTATGTTATTCTTGTACTGCACATTCTCCAGATGAATTCTGTTTCATGTTCCTGTAGTTGTTTCCTTTTGCTGGAATACTGAAGTACAGCTCCGGTTGCTTGATTACTGAACTCGTGATCGAGGCTTTTTTTTTCTTGAGAATAGCCTAGAATTAAAGAAATACATTTCTCAAAGCAAGCACAAGGAATCGAGGAATTAAGTTGCTGGCTGTCTCTGCCTGCCTTTCTTCCTTTTTAGTTTAAAGAAAAAACTTTATATCAGTTAAAATACCTTATTCGCTAATGAGAAGATTGAAGTAGTTAAAAAAATGAAAAACTTCATGTGACTGCCATGTGTATGCCTCCTGCAATGGCCACATTTTATACAGAAACCCAAAACTTACTTCATGAAATACTACTGTTTTTACCTCCTGTCCAAGTTGAGGCCCTGAGGTAGGACTGAGATCCCACTCAGAGCCTTTGTTTGCCTCAACAAAACTGGAATTCTGGTGGTCACAGGACAAGAGGGTCTATAAGGTGGATGTTCTCTAAATATCAAGAGATCAGTGTCAACGTTAATAACAATGAAACCATCCCTGGGAGCTTCGGTTTCTGACCATTTGGGGATTATGAGTCACTTGTAGACTCTTACTGGTACAAACACCCTGTTTTGGAAACACCTTGTATGAGATGTGGAGGATTGGGATGTAAGTCATTGGCAAATGCTTCCTACTTGTTTTCCTCTGGGCAAATAGAGCATATTTATAAATGTATTCATGTCACACACTCACTAATTTCAGAAAAACTGTGTATATGGAGAATCTTTGTACCTCACACACCATGCATTTTGACTACGCTGGGAAACTTGCAAAGTCTCCTGGAAGCTACTGCAGTATTGAATGTCAGTCGAGTGAATGAAATACTTCCTACCCAACTGGAGTTCAGTAAGCACTTGCAGGTTCCCTGCAAAGTAACCCCAGAGTGAAGTTTGGGTTCCCTGTAGCAGGGAAGGGACTAGGAAGACTTTTCTTCATGTACCAACAGCAAATCTTGATGTTCTGTTGCAGAGTGGTAATAGCCTAGTTGAAAATACATTAAACTGTGTCTAAATCTTACAGCATATTTTTACTTGTCATAAATGCTCTGGTTTATAATTAAAAAAAATGTTCCCAGTAACTACAGGCTTATGCAGTCTTGCTTGCAGATAAGATGGAGCTGCACAGTTGCTATTGATCTCAAGGTGATCAGTTGGAAATTGGCTCCAGAATTTGTTAGCGTCTTTTGCCTGTTTTCAAAATGCATTTTTACTGGGATAGACCATGTGGATATGTGCCAAAGAATGAGTTCTTCCCATCCTCACCACAGCAAGTGCTTGCTGGGGCCCCGAGGGTATTGCTAGCCCCCTCTGGGGGTCCCCCCCCCCTGCCCATGGCCCAGGACCCCATGGCAGCCCCCTGGGGCCATCAGCCCCTGCCCCAGCGATGCCCCAGCAGGGCCGGTCTCCAGCTCCCACAGCCCGGCCCGGCCATGGGCCCACTGAGCCTGGGCCACCTGCAAGGTCACATCCCAGCCTGCCCCCATCCCCAGGGAGGTGTTTGATGCCCGGGGCTGGGGCTGGCCTGGTGCCCCCCGGCTGGCCCGCTCCTGGCTGGGGCTGGGATGGCCTCTGGAGCCCAGCCAGGCCCTGCCCTGATGGACCCCCAGACCCCCAGGAGCTGTTGGCCCAGGCAGGGCATGCCACCACTGGACTTAGGGCAGACCAATGAATCCTCTCACCTACGACATATGGTTTTGCTGTGTAGTTTGCTGCTGTTGCTGCTGCTGAATGAGCAACTGCTGCTGTTGCCGGCGCCGGGCTGTTCTCAGTTTTTCAAAGCGAGCCTCCATCTCCTCCAGCACCTTGGGAGTGTAGCGAACCACCAGCTTGACGCTGTCCTTAGCTGCCTTCAGCAGCTCCACTGCCTTCTCATGGTGTTCTCCTTCCACGCTCTGGGAGCAGGGAGAACAGAATTAATAAAGAAAATTCTGTTTTGATCAAGAGCTCTGCCCTCTTTCATACAGAAAAGCTGTCGGGGTTTTAGGAAGTTTCCACACCTTACATTTTTCAAGGTATCACTAATTGAAAGTGTTGGGTTAAGTAAGATTTATGATTTATGCACTGCTGGAAACGTATTCATTTTCATATTTTAAAATAACACAAATCTGGTTTAGGTTACGTTACAAACCTGATTTCTGATCTGTGTGAAAAGGGGGGGGGGGAAATGCTCAACGAGCTTTATGCAAACAAAAAAGAAAGTTAAAAAAAACCCAAACAAACCCCACAGTACAAACTCAAACAAACTGTTTGCACAGTAGAAAAATAAAATCCTGTTTAAACGTTGGAAAGAAATGAAGAAATTGCAAGTTTGAAATGGCAATTCCTGTTTTATACCCTGGCCCTGTTCGGATCCCACAGGGAATGCCATGTGGTGATTAAGCAGTTGCTGAGCGGCAGGCGGAGGAGCATGTCTGCTGCTCCTGGGGGCAGCCCACGTCTTGGGGTTAAGGGCATTGCTCAGGCGTTGGCTGTTTATGTGATACAGGTTCTCTATTGGAAATAAACTAGTCTTTATCTGGTTAGTTGTAAGCAATCAAACACTAATGACTGAAACACTGGAAGTTCTGGCTGAAGGAATATGCATTTTTCCCTCCCTTTCTGGAAAATGTTATATATGGTAAGATGATATCTACTGTGAAATCAAAAGCATTCCCAAAGGGGCTCAAGCTCTGATTTCTATGCTAACATTGTTTGAAACAGTAAGTTTCCAAAAGGGGGAAGTGGCTTGGCTGTGAAAAGAGTTATTTAATTTCTACCATTAAGCTGGACTGACTGGAGTGCTTTTCAGGCATGTGGATTGTTCCACACCTTAAATTTTCTAATGGTGTATGATGGCCCACATGTGTTGTAGGACATATTCCAAGAAATGAAAGTATCTCTGCGCAGAAAAAAAACCCCACACAACTGAGATCTTCACAGGGATTTTAGACCATTTAAGAATAAGTAATTTTCTACCCACATAAAATAAATCAAAGTCTTACTACATGCTGTGTTTCAAAACTCTTATGTATACCATGCTATTTAAAATGAAACTATACCCATAGGCTTCCAAAGAGAAGCAGCAGCATTCAAAATATTTTAACTTCAATTCATGTGAAAAGAATACCTTAGCATCATTATGGTAACTGTCAGAAGAAAATTCTTTCTACTTTAATCTCTCCTATTTGACTGAGTAACATTGTACGAGAACAGTGAATAAGAATTACTTCTGCTGTGGCACACACTGTGTTAGAAATAACGATTTTAAAATTTCAAAAAGTAGACACAATATGCTTCTACATGAATAATACAAACAACACAATTCAAACTTATTGCCTTCCTATTTATCTTCCTTCTCCTGTTAAATATCCTTCAACATACTAATACAAACAATTATTTCATGTCTGGGTTAACGGATTGAACTAAAAGTTCTACAGAAATGTTAAGATGCTTCAAAATTTTTAATGCAATTTATAGAAAAAATGAATGTCATTTCAGGTGCTGGAATAGTTGCCAGAAACACAGAAAACCTTGAAGTAAATATAAATTTGATTGCTGAAATAAATGACTTCATGTTTTTGAACTGTATGTTCATGAAATTCTTCCAGCATGTTTCCTATTCAAAGAAGGTCAAGAAAATTCATTATCTGTGATGACCAGATTTGTTAGAAATTGTGATTGGGATAAATCTGCTGAACAAGCACTGCTACCAAAAATTAACTTGAAGAAAAAAAGTTTTCTTACAAATATTTGAAAAAGAGTTAATTGTTGGATAAAAAACAGTGAATGTGTCTAATGCTCCAAAGACAGCTAAAATAATAAGCAATAGAATTTTGTGAGATTGCTTTAATGAACAAGTCACAGACACAAATTAAAACTTTCCCATGTCCCCTACCCTGTAACTGCTCAATGTTAGAAGAGGCGATAATAACTGACACATATTGTAACTAGCTGTCTTTTGTAACCCACTGCTTTGTGACTGGCTTTGATACTGGCTTTTGTAAACACAGTCTTGACCTTAGGAGGAGATCTGTAAAATTTGGCATTTTTCTATATTTCACGTTTTGCTTGTGAATCGCGTTCAGTATGACACGACATGGACATTCAGAGGAAATAACAGTGTATTCAGTGTTGTCGTGATTGCTGCACAACGGTGTGAATCTAGAACAGGCTATGAACAAAAATCATAAGCTCCCAAGCTACGTGAAATACCCATTTCACATAATCACAGAATGGTCCAGAGTTGGAAGGGGCCTCTGGAGATCATCTAGTCCAGCCCCCTTCTAAAGCAGGTTCACCTACAGCAGGTTGCACAGAATCACATCCAGGCTGGTTTTGAATGTCTCCAGAGAAGGAGACTCCATACCCTCTCTAGGCAGCCTGTTCCAGTGTTCCGTCACTCTCAGAGTAAATAAGTTCTTCCTCGTATTCAGAAGAAACGCCCAGTGTTGCGGTTTGTGCCCGTTGCCCCTTGTCCTGTCGCTGGGCACCGCTGAACGGAGCCTGGCCCCATCCTCCTGACACTCGCCCTTAAGATACCTGCAGGCATTGGCAAGGTCCCCTCCCAGTCTTCTCTTCTCCAGGCTAAACAGCCCCAGCTCTCTCAGCCTTTCCTCATCAGGGAGATGCCCCAGTCCCCTCATCACCTCCGTAGCCCTCCACTGGCCCCTCTGCAGTAGTTCCCTGTCTCTCATGAACTAGGGAGCCCAGAACTGGACACAGCCCTCCAGATGTGGCCTCACCAGGGCAGGGGGGAAGGATCACCTCCCTCAACGTGCTGGCCATGCTCCCCCTAATGCACCCAAGGATCCCATTGGCCTCCTTGGCCACCAGGGCACACTGCTGGCTCATGGTCAGCTTGGTGTCCACCAGAACACCCAGGTCCTTCTCCACACAGAGCTGCTTTCCAGTTGGTCAACCCCCAGCCTGTACTTGTGCACGGGGTTATTCCTCCCCAGGTGCAGGACCCTACGCTTGCCTTTGCTGAACATCATTAGGTTCCTCCCTGCCCAGCTCTCCAGCCTGTCCAGGTCTCACTGAACAGTAGTGCAGCCTTCTAGTGTATTCCTCCCAGTTTTGTATCATCAACAGACTCACTGAGTGTATGCTCTGTGCCTTCATCCAGGTCACTGATGAGTAAGTTGAACAGGACTGCAGCCAGTACCGACCCCAGGGGCACACCGCTGGCTACAGGCGTGCAGCTGGACTCTGTGCCACTGATCACAGCTCTGAGCTCTGCCCTTCAGCCTGTTCTCGATCCACCCCACTGTCCACCCATCTAACCCACACTGCCTGAGCCTACCTATGAGGATGTTATGGGAGATAGTGTTAAAGTCTTGATGAGGTCAAGGTAGACAACATCCACTGCTCTCCTCTTATCTACCCAGCCAGTCATTCCATTGTAGAAGGCTATTAAGTTGGTCAGGCATGATTTCCCCTTGGTGAATCCATGTTGACTGTTTCTGATGACCTTCTCTTCCTCCACATGCTTCAAGATGACCTCCAGTATGAGCTGTTCCATCACCTTTCCAGGGATGGAGGTGAGGCTGACTGGCCTGTAGTTTCCTAGGTCCTCCTTCTTGCCTTTTTTGAAGAGTGGAGTGCCATTGGCTTTCCTCCAGTCCTCAGGCACCTCTCCTGTCCTCCATGACCTTTCAAAGATGATGGAAAGTAGCTTAGCAATAACATCTGCCAGCTCCCTCAGCACCTGGGGGTGCATCCCATCGGGGCTCATGGATTTGTGGGTGTCAGGTTTGTTTAAATAATCTGTAACAAGATCCTCCTCAACCAGGGGCAAGTCTCCCTTTCTCTAGATTTCCTCTATTGCCTCCAGGGTCTGGGAAACTTGAGGGCTGGCTTTCAAAGAGTTTTATGGTTCTGACTTCAATCAGCAACTCTGATTGTATCTGTTCTGTAGGGGAATAACAAGATTGTGTACTTTAATACTTCATACAACTTAGTAAATTGCATTTAATTAATGATTCCCTGTTTTCTTTCCCATTTACCTCTGGCCTTGTTCTTCCAGTTTACAGCCAGTATTTTCTAATTGGAAATGAAGGGTTTGACTTTGTTGCTATCCAGGTCAATGGAAAACTCCCATTGACTCGAATAGTAATGATGTAGAATTAAGCCTAAAGCTCTGAATCATAACTTAAGAGGGGAAAATAACAAAGGTAAAGTAAAAGATAGTGCTGCTAAATATGAATCCTAGTCCCCAAATGTACTTAACTCAGGTCTTAACTACAGTCTTCAGCTGCTATTAATACAGTTGCTATACTTGCTCTTAACCTCTTCATTGCTGCTTGCACTCATGATTTCCAAGGCATTACAAACGCTTCACCTGCACAGCGACAACTGCACAACTGAAACAGCAGAACCCCTTGGAGTAGGGAAAAGAGCTAATACCAGCATAGGAAGTTGTTTTGCTGTTCGAATTCTTCCACCTCTGCAAACCTCTGAAACTGCACTGGGAGAGGACTCCTGCTCTATCAGTCATGTCTGTACAAGGGATTTTGCTGACTGGATTATGCTGGCTGGGGCCATTGTGAGGATCTGACACTCCTGTTACTTTAGAATCTCCCACCAAACATGGGATTTAATAAATTTGTTTCAGAATGTATATCTTTATTTAATATCTAATTTTTTATTACATATATTTATATATACTTAAGCCTTTATTTCCATTATTGCATTGACAGATTGCATCAAAAAGAAGGATGCAAGATACTGTAAAGACAAGTACAGCTGAAAGAACTGCAGATATGGTGTGGGAAAACACAAACCATTACTGTATCCAGGTTCACAGACTTGTCATAAACATAAAAGAAAAAAATCCCACTCTTGCAGACAAAAAAGAGAATCTGATTGCTACTTTACAAGTTGAGAAACCAAGGAGAATATTTCTGTTAGGTATCTGTGAACAAATGCTTGGGTGACAAATTAGCCATTATAAACCTATTTGGCATTCCTCCCTGTATCTGACTCACACCAGGTATCTGAGAAATGCAGAATATTTGCCAGATATGAACAGCCACCAGCAAGTGTCTTTGCTGAGCCATCTGCAGGGCTTACTGCTTTCAATTTCCTTTACATTTAGGGGGTATGGGACAGAAGTATGTAACAAAATCCTCAGGAAAATGAGAAAATACTTTTTTAAACATTGGTGAAACAGCTCAAGGAACAGTCATCCCAGTCGTGCTGGGATAAAGAATGTGGATTGTGAACACACAGCTCTAATTTTATGTTGATAATTATAAAGTTGGATAACCATCAACTGCTGAGCACAAACAGGTTACAGATATTTCATTTTCATTTCATGTTCCACTGCTGAGCGGTCTGTTGTATTGTACATACTGTATATTACTCGCTTTTCTCCAGCTACATTAAGAGAAGCACAGAGTGAACTAGTCCCAGTGAACAATGTTAAATTTAGACCTTTTTCTTCCACTCTCAAGCTGTCTGCAAACAAATTACCACTTCTCTAATTTTTGCCTTTTTATGAATTATATTGTGTGAACATAATTCAGCCCAAGACTGGTTTATGAAGAGTTGCTCAGAGGCATTATCTCAAGTATGCAATTGCAATCCAAACTTCAAATTCTGTTATTTAGACTCTGAACACAAAAATATTTTTTTGCATCTCTGAATCAACTTTCCTGTGTGCTTACATGTAATTGGGGTTTTTATATTGTGGGGATTTTTTGCTACGTTAGCTTAATACACATTCTAGAGCACATTCATGAATTTTTTTGAACAGAGTATCATAACATAGAGATGACAGCAGACTCAAATTCAATATATTTTGACATCTGAAAGTTCACCATTTCCCTCCCTGGTATTTGGCTAGATGCTGTTGACAGTAAAAGTATTTTTCAAGAACCATCCATCAATTAGTGAAGATAAACTCTTTTATCTGCCTTTTTATTCACCTGTTGAAAAAGTGCTGAACAACAACAGAATTATTTGATCTACTTCCAATCAGTGAAGTTCAGGCAATTTACTTCATTAAATGTTCAGCGGATTTCTGTTTGCTTGAGACTAAATAATCTTTTCAGTGAGTTTTCTTTACTTTTTTGGTATTTTTTCTTTGTCATTGCATACTGAGGCAAGCAAGCTTCCAGACCTATTATTTCTCTTTTGAGAACGTGATGGTTGATAGAAGTGGTAAAAAGTCTGAAGTGTTGCACTAGCATTCTGTTTCAAGAGAAAGGGAATAGCTATTGTTGAAAGAAACAGACGATAACATGAAAGAATGTCAAACCCAGCATTTTTTTCATTCTTTATGGGCTTACAACAAAGAAGAAATTTAAGTTGGAAAGTCCTATATTTATGACTGGATTCAGGAATTGCTCCTACGTGCCTTTGGTGCATTTAAATATGAGGTTTAGATGGAGGTTTTGCATGAAAAAGGATTATGTTTTCATTAAGAGAAGTATAGAGTTATACGAATGACTATGCTTACCTTTTCAGTACTTCACATTCCCTTGTAAAAGGCAACAAAAAGCAAAATGAAAGGCAGAATTTGACCCGTATCATGTAGTCAGAGCTTTTTTTTCTCTCTATTCCAACAGCCCTTTTATTTTTACATCCATATTGACATTCACAGTGAAACTACTGCAAAACACTCCGCCCTGAAGTATTGACTTACATGAAAAACGGCTGTGTAAAAAATGTACCTTTTTATCGAGAATACATGCTCCCCATATGTGTACATTTGTACTGCTGATTTCTCTGACAAAGATATAGCTGGATGAATGTTACTGAAAGATATCTGGAATGCACCTTCCATTGCAAATCAGTGCCAAACGTGCTTACCAAGTTTCATTTTATGTGCTCAAAGGCTCTGAAGGTTACAAGACTACACAAGTGCCACTGAGGCATCACTGTGCTTGGAAAGGGCTGTGTGGCTCAGATGCTAAGTTGTGCAAGAACATCAAAGTCTGCTATTACGCTTTTACTGCAAAAGGAATTTGCAGAATTATCAATTAAGAAAGACATAGCTTCCTTGGAAATTAAGCACATGGTGTGGATTTGAAATGAAGCTGTACAACCACCCTGCATTACAACAGGAATTGTAGCGGCACAAAGTTGTTGATGCAGCTTTGCCTCGCTGCACCATAAATGCACACTGAAGGTCTCTCACGGAGCTCATTCTTTTTGTTTCATTTGGCTGCATTTTAAAACACAGTATTAGAACAGATGTGAAAAATGAAAATCCAGATGAAAATGAAAGTTCTATTAAATTTCCACATACCACTCCATTAACTGAAAGCAGCTGGTCCCCCCGTTTGAGCCCTCCATGCCTTTCTGCCACTCCTCCAGGAATGATGCGAGAAATATAAATAGGTGAATTTTGTTCCTTTCCTCCCATGACATTAAAGCCCAGGCCTTCATCAGTCTTTGGCAGCTCCACCACTCGTGGGTGTGAATGGCCTTCACTTGCAGCAAAAGCAGCAACTGTTGCCTGGAAGAAAAAAAATGTGTGATTTGGCTATGTAGGGAGAACACTGATATACATTGTGTTGTTCATTTGCAGGAAGAATTAATTCCTGAGAGAACATTTTAGTATCTTACTCTGACTTTTTCTGATTATCTGAGAGCATTTAAAAAATATTGTTCCATGCCAATGCTTTTCAAATAAAGGAATAAGCAGAGGAATACAGAATTTTGGTGACTTGTCAAAGATAACACAGAAAGTAAGCAGCACAGCCAGAAGTAGGCACTGTGTGAGTAAGCCTGACTGTGTAGTGGTGAACCCTTACGATCACTAGTGCATTTCTTCATTGCCTTTTCACAGGGAGAAAATCTATTACTGTGGGAAAAGATAATGTGATCTCTGCTGTGTTACTAGTTGAAATAAAATGGATGAACTGTTAATTCTCTGCTCTGCTTTCAGAGGTATGGAATTACTTATTTCATTTTTTGGGCACAGAAAAAATCCCTGGAAGGATATTCTTATTTTTAAAAGTTTAATTTATAAACTTTATGAAATCTTGCAAACTAAGTAACTCCTGAAACAAGAATACGAGTTTTTATAATATAATTGGATCAAAGCTTCTACTGAAAAATTAAATCTCAAGACAGTGGATTTATAAATCAATTAGAAAAATCCTATATGGTTAATGTTACTCTAGCAAAAAAACCCACCACGTAACAAGCTGTAAAGCTTGCATCCAGAAAAATATTACATCTTTTAGTTAATTTTTCACTAAAAGTATTTTTTGTACTTATAGATCTTACTACATCATTAAAAAAACATTAAGAAAATCTTTTATTCTTTTCAACATGTGTTTGTAGTCCAAATTGTTTGAACAATTCTGCGCGTTACACTAATGTTTTTTGAGCATCTTAATAATGCTTATGCTTAGTAGAAGCTAGTGGATGACGTGACATAATGGATCATTCTCAGTTACATGTTTTTGCACATGCAGACCTTGTCATCATGCATACATTTTATGTCAGACATGAATGCACTAGGAGAATGCAATGCAGACAGCCCAGAAATAACCAGGAAATATTGCGATATTGAAACATTGCTCTGTAACCCTGCTGTTCTATATGAATAAGAAATGAGAATGGC
Source organism: Falco punctatus (assembly GCF_963210335.1). Taxonomy (NCBI): domain Eukaryota; kingdom Metazoa; phylum Chordata; class Aves; order Falconiformes; family Falconidae; genus Falco; species Falco punctatus. The sequence goes on from NC_137585.1 coordinate 39,184,929, forward strand.
AAACACTAATTGGATTTCTACCCATTTACTATACAACATAGCAATAATTTCTATGTTTACCTGCAGTGTAGACAAATCAGGATTTCATATAAACATTTCTCTATACAGAACCATAGACCTTACAAATTTACATTGACCATTAACTTTCAACTAGAAAAAGGTTGAAATCAGAACAACAGCCTACAGAAAAGAACGTTCTATTTAGTAAGGAAAATACACTGCAATTTAGTGTATATTAGGTTATTTGCTGGCTACTATACAGCTTGCTTCTTTAAAATACTGTAGATATCATTGTGTAACACACTCCCAACCTTCATCTTCTGATACAGCTTTAAATGAAAATGGTAAGATCTTAGTTCCATTAGGATTTCAGGGAGTTTGTCACTAACTTCACAGGAGTGGGACCATAATGAAGTATCTCTAAAAAAACATTTATGGCTTTTGCACATTTACCTGTTTTGCATAGTATCTGCTATACTACCCAGAAGACAGTGCTGCGTACAAAATTATAATGGGAAAAAGAAAGCCATGGTGGATCTCTCTGTTTGGAAGCATCTAGCTTTGTGCATGTTATGAAAATACAGAGCATATTTCGCACTGGCACATAGAATGGGCTTTTTTATGTTTGTGTGAATTCCCTTAGAAAATTATTGTTTTAGTAGTAGCAGTAATGTAGCTGTCGTAGTCCAAGGATATGAGAAAGGCAGATCCACATGGATGGAGAGACAGTACATTTCATTAAAACAGGTAATGCATCAGAAAAAAAATGAGCTTGCATTTGGCTGTGGAGTCTCTTGATCAGGCTATTTTTGTCACTGTTCATCCTTACCACTTGCTCAGTACCTACAGTTCCCATTAATTAAAACTGGAATTTTGACTGTTTAGTTTCTATCCATCTCCCAAATCATTGTGTCCTCTCTGGATGATCTGTATGGGAAAATAGTCCATTAAGATATTGGTTGTTGCAGGCAGATGTCTACAGAATGAACCAGTAGATTTGCTTTTGCAAAGCAACTTGTCAAAAAGCATTAAATTCCATAAAATCATTCTCTTTTCTTAAGCTACAGAAGCAGCATAAAGGTTGAAATTTTCCATTATGATTGTTACCTGGGAAGTAGCACTGGTTCTAGACTCTGGGCTGCCACTGATGTCTAAATTTTCTTACAGTGTACACACGAATACCTGAAACACACACGCGCACAGTCAATTACTAGGTCACTTTGGTAACATGTATTTCAACAGTTGCACGTATCCTACCTTTGCAGTGGCCCTGGCTCGGAATTCGGGGCAGCCATTAACAGTTATGGTTTCATGCATATATTGATACACCTAAAATGTTCATGAAAATAAAACAGAATTAATTATAGAAGCAAAACAAGGACTTTATATTAACCCAGACAGGACAGTCCCTTTCCCTCATAAGACTATGTTTCATTAATGCTGTATTCGTGCAATCACATAGTCAAGGGTCTGCTAAACTTGTGCGTGCTTAGATTTACAGATAACATCAATCTGTGTTTCTCATGACACTTTGCAAAAGTAACTGTACGTCTTCCAACATGATTCCCTTCCCATCTCTACCATGTCATTTCCCAAAACCAATTAGGTTCTATGTTATAAAAAATCGGTGTCTCCAGGCAACTGATTTGAATGGAAATGATCTGAACTGATTTGAGTGATGTCTTAGCCTCCAACAGTGGCTTCTTTGTTCTCTGAACTTTCCTATGAACTAAAGATTTAGGAGATTGACATTAAAAAAAATAAGTAAGCAAGCCGCTCAGCATACAGATGCTGAAGAGTGGAAGTGAAAATTAAATTTTGGAGAAAGTTCACAGTACTGGTTTCCACCAACCATAGCCAGGAAAGGCAAAAAGGGCTGGCAGTCCAGTAGGTCAGACAGGGACAATGGGTAAGATTATTCTTTATAAAGGAATTGTACATTCACATAAATAGCATACAATCAACATTACCAATATGGACAACTTTCTGTCTATTGTTTTTTTCTGGTATACACTCTTGGTCCCCTTTCTGTGGTCCTTAATTCTCCCTTTTAAGGAGAAAGGAAAAGGCTCTCTCACACTGACTTTGTTCTCTCCATTTGTCATGCTCTTAGATGAAAAATATCATAAAATGCCTTGATACCAGCTAGTTATTTTGAAAGCAAACTTAAAAAATAAAAATATTTATATATGACACATGGAATATTTTTTTAAAGACAAAGGTGAATGCAAAGAAATAAAACATTTTATTTAATTTTCTTATAAAACCATCAAACTGCAAAAAAATGTTCCTATATGCCACTGATCTACTCTGGCCATTTTCTTGACCTACTTCATCAGGAGTTTTGTCTTTTTATGTGCTTTATGTCTCAGGCTGAACTCCTCAGAGAGAACCTTTGCTGGCAAGGTATGTTAGCTTTTACAGCAATCTCTTTCTTAGGGTCCCTGAGGAATGCTTTGTACTCAATTATACCTTCTAAAATATATTTACCTTTCCCTGATTTGGTGATACTTTAGCAGGAGCGCCAAAACTTCCCTCTTTGGCAATGTAAATGTTACTTTGGCAGAGAAGGTGTCAGATCCTGTACTTCATTGTTTTAAAAACAATGGCTTGTCCCATTGATAGGTAAAACTTCCCCACAATGCTGTCCTGATGACTTGTTATGCAGTATCATAATGATCTATCTCTCCCCACCGAGCCTGTTACCGTAAAACTTGCACACTGATGAACATATTGCTACAAACATCTAAATGGAATTAAGATGCGTGGCTTATTTCTGATCTCAGTGGACAGGCACAGTGGAAATCACAACACTCTCGAGTAGTAAAAAGTTTGGGATGATTGATCTCCAAACTTTTTTTGAAGGATATCATACACAAGAGAAAAGCAAAAAAGGAAAGGAGATAACAAATGTGATCCATTTTGGAGATCTAAAATATGCTAAACACTTTGAAAGTACAGCAAAAAGATTATTTGCCTTAAATATTATCAGCACATAAGTAATTTTAGGGCTTAATTCGGAAAAATTTGGGCCAGTGAAGAAAACTGAGACAAGGGGAGCGTGCTGAGAAGTTTCCTGCTTTCCCTATTTGAAATGAAATCATGCTTCCATTGGTAAAATTGATGCTGACCTCAGAGGAGGCCAGGACTTTGCCCTTATTTTTAAAAATATGGGAAAAGAAAGCTCTTTTATAGCCTCTAAAAGATCTCTGGCTTGTTCTACATTTGTACTGGATGGTGCCATCATAAAAATGGGTTGAGTTCACATACTGCACATTATCCTGCACAGATCAGTGCAACGTTTATAGTGTTATGTTGTAGGACATATTCTTATATGGGAACGACTACTACACTATATAAGAAGAATACAGTGTAATTGCAGTACTGCATCAAGTACTTCTTACTTCAAAATCCATATTGTATTGAACCACTGATAATACCTTATTTTCTTGCTATCTGCAGGCTCCCCTTCGTCTTAAAGCATGAAAGCAGATTGTACATACTGTTTTTGCTTGCACAGCTATAAATGCTGTGGCTGGCTATAATGTCTAAAAGCATATATTTGATTGTTGAATGATTATGACATTAAATTGTTTTGAAAACAGGTCACGATAGGAACAGTTACTAAAAAGTTCTTTAAAATATTCATTACTAAGGTAGAATATCAGAAAGGTGAGCTGATAGCAATACATTCATGTGACTGTTTCCTAGGTTTGATGTCATATAACTCCACATTGCCTGCACCCTACCAGTATTTAGCTACCAACATCTTGGCAACTATTTGTACACTGGTGAAGGAACAAGCTCACTAGTGTGTGATTGGTTACCAATGTGTTAAGAAATCAACTGACTCAAAAGCCTGTGAAAAATATGATCAATGATATCATATAATCCCTGAGTTCAACTGTAAATTCTCAATGATAACAGATTTTAAATGGTGTTCTTCAAATAATTATCAGTGATCATAATACCTATAGCACATTTCTTTGGAAAAGAAGTCTTGCATGTCAAATTTCACTCTCTATAAGCAACAGATGCAACCAGTCTTGAATATATGCTTGAGGCATTTGCCAATCTAATTCTCCTATTTGACTGTTACATAAAGTTTAATGCAATTTGAGTTTAAGAAGTATAAAATATACACCTACAGAACCTTTTTATTATTAAGTCAGTTTAACAACTAAACACAGATTGACTGTACCTGTTCCACCAAGCTCCTTAAACTCTTTGTAGGGTTCAGATCTAAACATCACTCATTCTAGCAATGCACAAAAAGCACACTGAGGTCCACAAATAATTGTTGTTTGCCTGTAGCCACACTAACCCCTTTATCTATGTTGTTCTCAGCACCACCTTAGCCATGACTTGTGCACAACGAATCCATTCTGTTGCCTTTTCTATGTACAGAGAACAGATACAATGAAAATCTCTTTGTTCTCAAACTAAATAAGGTGGCATTTAAAACCTCCCAGAGTGGAATACAGCTTCTTGTTCAATCAACTGTATATGAGAAATTGTTGAAATTGTTTTATAAAATCATTCCTTTCAGTGCCTACTGTTGTCTGTACATCTGATTACATTTTTAACTTACAGTGGTTCTGCTGAATCTAACAATGTCACCCTTAAAATGCCCTTACAAGATCTTCTGTAGATATCGTTATTTGGACAAATGATCAATACAGAGGAAGACATAGATGCAGAATTTAACTGTAAGTATTTGAAAAGCTCCTTTAGGATATTTACTAAAGAAGTCTTTTAAAACAGTGACCTTTGTTGACCATGACAGATGAATCATTCTGAAAGACATCATTGTGTAATACAAATGAGTTGAAGGAGGACAATTAACATATCACAGAATCACAGACCCGTTGAGGTTGGAACGGAGCTCTGCAGGTCATTTCAGCCAAACCCCTTGCTCAAGCAGGGTAACCTTGAGCTAGTTGCCCAGGATAGTATCTAGACGGTTACTGTATATTACTAATCTGAGAAAGAGCAGTATATCTATTTTTGTACATACAGCTATTTCTTTTTAGAGTGTCTAAAAGACTACATGGGTGTTAGTATTTGCTGACAGACTCCATACACAGTCTGATGGTCTAGTGCCTAGGGAAAAGAGTTTCCACAATTCATTAACGATAGAGATTAAATTACAGGTGAAATGTCAGCATTTCAAGATGCAAAGCTGCAGCTGTAAGGTAAATGGTAATGTTTCAGATAATTCCCTTCCCTCCCCATATCTACCAAGATTCTCAGTGCCTGTACACTGAATGTTCATCAGGTAAAATCATGCTGCAGACAGGGGTTTGTTTACACAGCTCTCATTTGTGCTGCGGAGCTAGTTTTCTCTTTCCTGTGGTGCAGAGAATACAACACTCCCATCAAGAAATACTCCTGAAAGCAGGAATACAGATCTCAGACTTTTTCAGCTTCTGCAGGTAGTCTCCTCAGACACCATAATCTGAAGATACTCTCCTACAGTACTCAAAAAATACAAAAAGAATGAGTGAGGAAAATTACACCTAGAATATCTGAACTTGGAAGTGAATCCTCCTTGTACTGTGGCAGCTTTTGCTGGCACAGAGAAAGGTACATTTTATTACTTCTCCCAGCAGGAGCTGTATAGAGTCAGATGCAGCAGGTATTATTGTTACGACGATGGTCCTCATCCCCATGCATTCAGCTGGGAGGTAAAGCAGCTGGTTTAGCATTACTGAAACACAGGAAGGGGTACTGCCTTACAGGTACTTTAGGAGCTAGCCTCTTAACAAAAATTACTCCATAGGGACTCATAACAAAGCAGCACATACAAGGCTGGCCTATTTAAGTCAACACGAAGCTTTAGGAGGAGGTCCAGGAACAACAGTTCGCTTAGCAGCCTGTTTTATAAAGGTGGCCAGAAGCAGCATTCTGTTTACAACCTGAATGACGCAGCATCTTTTCTGCTGAATTCTCAAACTTACAATGTAATCAAACAGATTTTGTTCCATTAACTTCCTTGAGAGGTATTCAATGCTTCACCCCTGATGAAATATTAGGTAATTCTAAGGGCAACTGTACCTGCAATAAGGATGCTCAATTGACTTCAGGACAATTTGGTCTGAACAGCAGAAAGGAAGAGGCATGAGGCAGAAACCACTTCAGAGCAATGAACAGAACAAGTGTTCAAAAATCCCACAAACAAAAGCCAAGACAGCGTACATTGCAATTCAGACCTGTGAATTAGCAGGCCCAGATAAAACTTTTCTGAGATTTGTGAGGAAGTAAGTTTTTTGAAAATGTTGAGTTTCTTAGCACATAACGTAGCACATGTAAGTAGTAAGCAGCTGTGCTATCACAGTGCCTGTGCTATGATAATATATAAAATGACATAAAACCCTTCCTTCAAGAAGTCACAACCTAAGTGCCATAGGTAAGCAACCCGTAAAGAGATTGATAAATAATGTTTAACACATATATTGGCATAATCTGCATTTAGTTTCTTCAGTTCATCTGCCATATTTTTTATTGCTTCAATGTAGAAGAGAATTGTGTATCTATTTTTGGAAGAAATCTTTCAAGGAAGGGAAGACAGGAGCCTGACAGACAGTACAAAGGGAGAATTCACGAGACCAACCAGTGCAAGGAAGACATAATTGGTTCATTCCATTTAGGTAGTCACGTCAATGGAACAGTATACATGTGTGCATCCTTGCAGAACTGAGGTGAAGCTATAAAAGATACATTGTTATTTACTTACACCTCCGCATAATGCTTCTGCCATCAGCTACGCTGAATCCCTGTTTTCCTAATTGCCTTCATATGTTGGAAAGGATGAAGCAGTATTTCTCCCTTCTATGATGTGAAGTGGAACGGAATATATCAATCAGTCTTTTACCATGGTGAAAAGGGCTCATGTCTGTGTATATGTGCTTTATTCAGCACAGCTGCTGACCTCTCTCCTCCCCTCTTCCCAAAATCTGCAGCCGATTATCAGACCTTCAGCCTCCTTCTAACCTAAGAGGTGAGACCCACATACCATCTTGTTTGGTGTGTGTGTATCAGTCCTTGGGGCAGGAGGATGCTTGCCCTTGTGACAGGGAGAAGTTACAGTGCAAAGGTGCCCTGGAGAGCTGCTGACCTCCACTGCAGTGCCTGTGAATGCCTTGTTTCTAGGGCAAACTTCCATGGGCAGCACAAGCCAGTTGTCTTTCTTTCTCCTACTTTGTTTTCATCATTTTTGCCTCTTCACATTCTGTTTGGCATTTTGCCATTCTCCACAACCTCTTCCCTGGATTTTTCATTCTTAAACCAATACATTATGTCTGTGAAGGGGAATGCATTGGTTTGTGTACCTGGATAGACACCCCAAGAGCTGTACTTCAACACTCAATTCAGATCACACTTTTACCACACCAGCGAGCAAGGACGTTTTAAACGCTACAAAGATCAGGAGGGACTCTGCTCACCTTTAACCTCTTGCACACCACAAACCATGCAGTCTCATCTGGTAATTTCTGCACCAATCCAAACTTTTGCTCGAACTATGGAGTCTTTAGAAATGTCTGTGAATTTCAAGCTTCCAGCTTGCTTAGGAAATTGGTTAACTGGTTAAGCACATGCCCATTTAAAATGGATTATTTCTAAGCTAAATTTGTTCAATTTCAAGTTATAACTGTTGGAAGTAATTGAGTATTTTTAATCTCTTTCAGTAATCTTCCCTTCTTCTCCTCCACTGGAAGTGTATGTAGGTCTTTGTCTCATTTTGGATACCTATGTCCTTTATGATAGGTTTGTTAAGATTTCAAACAGTATTTGCTTTTCTACAAAATAACCCACAAACTGACCTAATTGTCCACTTAAGATGACATCTGAACAGATGAGGACATAAGAGAAGGAAAACAAGTCAAACACAACCAAAAGCATATGTAAGCAGTGTGGAGGTATGCAGCTTACCAGACCATTCTTCCTCTTTCATGATGACTTTTTACCTCTGTAACTTTACTCAAGCTCACAACCAGCTTGTGTGTTGTGTACACCAGTAGTGGAGTGCTTCCTTTCAGCCATAAACCCGTGGTAGCTCAATGAAAACAGAAAATCTGTAGTGATGGTGTATTTAGCTTTGTATCTTTTGAATATCAAGTGAATTTCTGGGTTTGTGCCTGTGTTCTGCTTTTTCAAATTATCTCATATGATAAGCATGCTCAGGAAAGCACAGCGACATCATAAAAGCATGTTTTCTCCAGCAGAGCTACAGCCTCTAGCTAAGATACTCTACTAAACACAGTCATACACCATAGTCCAGAAGACAGTAGTGCCATGGGGAAGTTGAAAGCAGGCTGATTTTCATTTCTATCTATCAAGTTGACTTAGAAAAAAATGTTAATATTCTTTCTTATTGTATTAATAGCTGCTTTTATCTTTGGCAGTTAATAACAAAAAAGGTGGGAAGGGACTATTTTTGAAGACTGAAGAGAAAGAGAATTTGGAAGCCTATCCTTCTAAATCACAGTCCTTGCAAGGGACATTGACAACCTTAGAAAACCACTGGCTGTGGAAGAACACCACAGACACCATGTATACAAACCACAACTTCAAGGCTACAATAAACTTAAGACTCTTCTTAAACAAGATTGTTTCAGCAAATTCATTTGAGCAAATCAATCACAGAGGCCTGTTTTGTTATAGGCCTATGCCACATATTTGATTAATCCCAACAGAAGCAGAATTAGGCAATGTCACACCCAGGCGCACAGTGTATACTGCACATCAACTTCATTCTGTCCCTGAGAGCACGCTGACAGAAGGCCGCCTTTTGTCAATGTCAAAAGGACAAGTCAGTCGATGCCTGTGAGGTTGAAATGGTTGAAAAGTACCCTTGAGAGGAAGGCATGTGCTGCATTACAGAGCTAACTGGAAGTACCAAAAAGTCTGTGTTACATAAATTATTTCTTGCAGGTACAGAATTTAGATAACTCATAGAGAAAGCTGCTTTGTGAACAACTAGTATTAATGAGCTATTTATATCTGACAGAGTGTGGTCATTCAAGGTTGCTGGCATTCTGAGTATTTTTATATAAGCTTTCATTAGCCTGTGAGCAGTTATGTTTGCATCGGGATAACTGTTGGTGTCTATTTTCAAAACAAAACATCTGTATTATTTTCACAATTGTCCTACCAATCCCCTTCCATGAAGTAACACTGCATGGATGTTGCCACATGCAACAGGGCTGCTAAGCCATTAAAAAGCTCAAGCCTGTAAATGAAACTCAGTCTTGTTTAACAACCTGAGGAGATGAGATAGTTTTAATTTCAGAACATGTGGAAGAAATATTATGAAAGTTGGCTTTTACATTTTCATAGAGGATATTTTATTGAAAAGTTTCCTTCTTTGGGGGGCAGGGGTTATAGAGGAAACTAGGTCAGTTTTACCAAAGTGAAAAAAACAATTTGAATCTTGATGCATTATTAAGCTGTCCTTAGGCAGTAGGAAAAAAAACAGCACAGGCCTGAAACATTGTTAAAAATAAATGAAGTATAATCACCGTAAGGGTATAATATTGTAATTTAGGGTGGAATACTTTATGGAGGCTCCAGTTAAAATATTACTTGCTCTGTCATTTTTTCATTTTTTTGTGTGGAAAAGGGTGGTGCTCACTCTGCTCGGATGGTATCTGTGTTGCTGTCTGAAAGCTGAACCAAGTTTTGGTCCCTTGCCATACGAGGCTGTGCCTGTCCAAGAAACAACGCAACAGGGATTACAGGCTGGGGCCAGAATCTCCTTTCTCCCTTCTGCGTGAGCAGAAGAACATAGCAGATGTACCAGGAAATGCATGCTGTCACATCCTCTGCACATATTGGATGAGTCAGTTGAAAAACTCCTGGTGTTGCTGTTAGGACACACAAGACCTCTGTGTGCCCCCTCTTCTTCCCTCCAATGTTGATTCTGGCTGGAAACATCACTCTGATACCATAAAGTTAATAGGAATTTGCCTGGCACCCTTTTAAGAGTAATGAAAAACAGACTTTTATTTGCAAATAAAAATTACTTATATGAGGAACATCAACAGTGTGATTGGGTCATTTAGTTTATTTCATGTCCCTAACACACTGTTCTATACTTTGCTCTAAGTCAATGGCAACTATGGGCCAGAGTCTTCGAGGACAATGTTATAGGTGTCTCAGAAATTGTATGCTTCACAGTCACTAAACCTTAGAAAAATACTGTTCTGAAAGTCTCTTTTGCTGCTTCTACTGCAATATACTGGGATTAAAAGAAATACTAATGTGTGATTAGTTTATTCCTGTAAGACCACTTGGGACTCATAGTTTATAATTTGAAAGTCTCTTAGACCTCACTGCCAGTTACTTTTGAGTTCAAAAATATGCCAAGCGTTAATAAACACCAAGTTCCCCCTGTCTGTATATGCTGTTGGGGCTGCTGTATGCAATATCCATATTCCCAACTTCAACAGGTTTCTCAAAACCTTGCCAAAATTAGCACCTGGATGAAATGACATAACCTGAAGCCATCATGCAAGTTCATCTCAAGTGTTTCTATCAAGCTGAGAAGGCAGGGAGAAGGAAGGAAACTGTTGATGTTTCTTGTCTAAAATACAAAAAAAAGATGTAGTGGAGCTTTGAAAACAGTTTTACAATTTCTTTTCTTTTTTGAAGGCACAATTAAAAAATGGAGATTAAGCAGCATTTCTCAGGAGCCTCATCACTGACATCAGTTAAGCAGAAGCAGGGGGATACTGAGGCTCCATCAGGGCGGAAACAGTGGTGCAGTGGCTTCCAACAACCTGTCAGCATATATATTCCTCAGTAGTTCACCTGATTTCTCTCAAGAGGAAGAAGCAGGCTTGAGATGAACTGCAGCAGAGCCTATTCTGTTTATTCTTAAGAGTTTATGTAATCAAGTATGATAGTGCAACAATAAACTAAAATGATAATGTGAGGAAAACAAAAGAGATGCAGAGATGCACCACTCATGTTCCACTGGAGTCACCTTCTTCAGTACATGCAACTTCAGCTGTGTGTAGAACTAAGAACATCCCCTGAGCACCATTCTTCAGAGGGTTTCAGGATATAGGGCACAACTATCCAGATAAACTGTAATATGAACAAGGTATGTTATTTCTTTGATTCTATACATTGCAGCACTGAAATATTTATCTTTTGTGAAAGGCACAACTACGTAAGCATGGCAAATGTGAGTAGACACACAGCCATCAGCCAACTCTGAAAATTGATCTTTAATCAAAACCAATGGGTGAACACGCTGATTAGAGACCAGTGAAAGGGTCTGCCCCCAGATACTGGGGTACTACATCTGTGAAATCAATGTATGTAGCTATAGGCAGCTAAAAAAAAAATGACAACAGCAGTTGTTTTAACCTCCTGCAGTGAAGTCATGGAAAGTGTAGGGGCTTAGTAATTGCACAGAGACTTAATAATGCCTTCTCTCAGACAATAACGCTTGGGCAGGTCGGTAAATTCATATAATCGCCATTAATGAAGGCCGTCTGCTGAGTTACAAGGTAATCATTACAGAAGTTCTCATTCATGCCATCTAGGGCTTGCAAGCAACAGAGTAATGCTTCAATCACTTATGGTAAAGTGGTAAATGGAACTTCATTAGTTTTCATCGTTTGTGTTATTTCTGGTTACATTCATCCTGAAAAACAGCATACATTTTAACAGTAGGGTAATTTTATTTAACAAAATATTTCCTGTGTTTGCTTCTAACAATCTTTTCTGCTGAATTTTTTTGATGCTTAATACAGCATGGTGGCAAGACAAAAAGAAGGCAGCCCATCTTTTGAAATTTGATTTTTTCCTGCCCTAATTTAGATACATTACAAATCCTTCTCTCAACTCATCATTATAGATACAGTACTTCTAACGAGGAGAAGGAAAGCAAAACTCTGTACAACATGAAAACATTGCTACTTTGTCATACCATTATCTTTGAATAAAGCTGAATAATTCCCCTTTCAAACACTGATGGAGGTACTTATTTAGTGGACATTTTTATCACTGTTTTATGTGGGTTTTCATTGCTGGGACAATGGTAATGGAAAAGGGATGGAAAGGTACTGCAAAAAATTCTTGCAAACACTACACAGCCCCAGAATTCTGGTAAACTGGGCTGGTTCAGCTGACATTATAATCCACCCTGATATCTAAAAAGAAAATAAAATGTTGGAACTTTATAATTAGCATCCAGAAATGCAAATTTTAATGAAAAGATACAAATCAATCCATGCATAAGCATGTAAAAATCTGAACAAATTTGGTCAATTTGCAAAATTCCATGTTTGCTACTACATGAATGCTGCTGTTAAATTAATGTGCAGTAATTTTGAATGAACTGTCTGGAATACCAGAACAAGGTATAACAAAGTATCAGATTAGCCTACGGAGAACTTTGCTTCCCAGCCAGTCTAATAGGGTATGATGCTAATATAACCATATCACTTTTATGACCTGAGTTAAAAATCTGAGCTCATAAATCTTGCTCACTTTACTCGTATGAGTTGTCCTATTGCCCTTTTGTTTACTAATTGCCTTATTAGTAAGTCCAACATACCACTTTTGCTTAATCTTGACCAACACTTGCATTTGCATGGGTAAAGTGACAGCAGGCAACTTTCGATGTCAGGCTTCCCACTGAGCCTTAATCACAGCTCTGTGCTGTGATTTATAGCTGTAAGCATTCTCAAAAAAAAAAAAAATTCCCCCCCCCCCCCCCCCCCCCCAAGTTGCCTGTTATAATTCAAAAATTTCACAAGCTCGGCTCGCCCCATGGGGATGAGAGACTGATTGGAATCGTGTTTTTCCTTCTGTAACAAATATTCAGCTCCCTGTGAAAAGAAAAGAGTAACAAAAGGCAAGATTTGAACTCTGGGGCTACTCTCGGTGTCAACCAAGACAATTTGGCCTGGTGAACCTGTATTTTTACAGGGAATGGGATTCATCAGGCAGGAAACAATGGAACCCTGCTTTCAGAGGCTAGGTCTGGGAGGCAGAGGAACAGCATTATATTGCAAACTGAACAAAGACATCTTGAGATTCTTGAAACACAACGAAACCAGGATTTTAAATGACCTCTACATTAAAATCCAGAATTAATGATTTTAATAAAAGTATTAACAAGAAGTTTCACCCGAGTCCAGTTAAATTGTTATATTTAGTACAGCCCTTTAAAATGGAGTACACCACCATACTGGGATATCTGAAATAAACAGCTATGGGTTCCAGCCAGCCTCCTGCTGTCACACACTGCATCACACTGTAAAGTAACAAGTACACTATCACCAGACTCCGCTTTCAACACTCGGCTGCCTTCTTTTGGTTCCCTAACATTTGCAAAGACATGTATCAGGGTTAATGATGAAAAGTGCAGGTAGGCAGCTTGAGGAAATGACCAGATAATAATGCGGTGCATATCAGCAGCACTGGGATTCCAGGTGTTCAGATTGCTAAGGCACAAAAAGGAAAATTATTAATTAAAGGAAACCATTCCAATACTGACTAGGTTTGTTGAACTGTCTTGCCTAGCATGTAGTGAAACTATGTTTTTAATATTATAGAACATAATCAAATGTATCTCTAAAGTAACTGGGGGGCATCCAGAACTCATCAGAAATGTGTCAGTGTTCTGCCACTGCCATTTTTTGGCCTGTTAAGTCACTAGTGGTCTTTAAATGTCCAGGATGCTCTGTCCACAACATAATGTTATATTAAATTTAAAAGTTTTAGACTATTGAAGTAGAAACTGAACTATTTTCCAAGACATATGCTGTTTCACAAATTAATTTCATACAAAATACACAACAGCATTTTGTGTTGACTGCTCCTCCTTGTAAGAAATGATTGCCAGTGACCCAGTCCTGCAAAAGTGCTCTTCTGTGATGACCTGGTATTTTGGTGGAGGCCATAAGATAACAGGATGAAATAATGGTTATTTTTGTGCGTCTGGTTGACATACCACATTTTTATAAGGACTTTCTGATCTGACTACTTTTGGTATTAATAAAAGTTTCCCTACAGGCATTCACCAGTCAGATTTTCTTTTAAATAATATCCACACAGAAGAACATTAGATTTAATCTTGAAATGGAAAATGGAGTAGTGAAGGAAGGCTGGAAGGAAAGTGAGATACACCTGAATTTTAGACATTTAATATACAGAAATAGAAACTTGAGAATCAACCTGAAAGAAAACTTCTGCTCCTCAGGAGATGCGTGGTTTACAAAGCTGTATTGTTACTCTCCTGGCATTTCAGTACCGATTACCAGACATTAACAGTAAATGAAATTGCTGTAATATGCTAAGGCTTGCCACATTTTCTTGTTGACAGTTCACTGTGTTTTGCTCAACTGTTTGTTCTGCCTTCTGTGCCTACAGCTCTTTAAGGTTTCTTGCCAGACCAGAAGTCCACCTTATCTTATAGTTCTCGTAACTTCCTTTTTACTGACTTACAATAATTAAAGTCTTTTTATCACTTCAGGTTGCCTAGTTTTATGTTGCATGTGAATATACCTTCTCAGCAGTTCAATTATGCATTCACTTTTGGAGCCTTGCCCTTCTTCTGTTCCAGTAACCCCCTGGGAATCAGAAGACTATAATATGGCATCAGCTTTGAATGAACAGCAAAAACACATGGAAGGGTAAAGGACTTAATGGTATAATGGACAAGATTCATGCATCTTTTGCCAGGTGACAAGGCTACAGAAGGCTAATTAATCTTCATATAGCTAGTGAGCTTTTGAAAAAAGTAATTTTAAAGCATAATTAATTTTTTCTTCAGAACTCAATTTTAATGTGACCAGACTTCGGTTAACTTGTTTCCTAGTCTAGGGGTCTTCAGGTGAAAAGGAAATACTGAGGCCATTACATACTTCAATTTTTTCCATTATTTTCAGAGCTATTATATATTCTTGCCCAGTGCCAGACAGAGTATTTCAGTTGGTGGTACTTTTATTTAGCTAAGTGAGAACCATTAATCACCATTTCATGACATAGCATCCTAGAAAAATGCCAAAGTACTTCTATTTAAATTTCATTCACTCAGTCACTTTAAGAAGATTTTATTTCTATGGGATATTAGTGTAGGGATTTGAACTGGCAGGTTGATTTACTAAATAAGTTCCCATAAATACAATTAATTACAGTCATTTAATAGATTCCTACATATTAGATTCAAATGTATGCCATCTAATAACGTAGCTCATACTTTCAAAGGCTAATTGATTATAAAAGTGACCTCCTGCTTTTGTAAAGAATTTCTACTTGTAGAAGGGACAAGTCACATTCAATCAATACTGTGTGGATTATATTTTATCTTTGATCTTTTCACCTGCACTCAGCCCAGCACTGAGTTTCTCTGGGACATATTTTAACAATCAAACTCACTGGATAGTTATGTGTCTGTAATTTTTTAGATTGGAAAAGAAAATGTTTATTTTCCAAAGCTCCTCAATTACAGAGTCTATAGGACTACCGCAGTCAGCCTTAACCTCTTTTACTAGGTTTTATGACGAAAGAAAATCAGGCTCAGCTCTTGTATTATACAATGAACACACCACACTGCAGATCTGAATCTCTGCATACGTATAATAGCCTCTTACAAAATTTGCGTACTAATACAAAGCCTGCCACTGCCCTTCATCCCATTTTGATTACTCCTACCTACCGCTCACACCTGGTCTGTTTCACTGTGTTCTCCAGGAAGGCTCCTGTGTTCTAAACAACTCTCACTTTTCTCCTTACTTCGCTGTGCCTTCTTTTGTAAGGTCAAAAACTTTTCTCCTCTAGTGTATGTAGATGCTAATAGAGAGAATTAGAAGCTAGTCACCACACTCTCACATCTTGCACCTGGGTGAAGATAAACAATGGGAGGGACCATTTGCAGGGAGAGTTCATAGAATCATAGAATCATTTAGGTCTGAAAAGACCATCAACCCAGGACTGCCAAGTCCACCATAAGCCATGTCCCTAAGCACCAGATCTAAGTGTTTTTTACACACTTCAAGGGATATTCTACCACCTCCCTGGGCAGTCTGCTCCAGTGCTTGACCATCCTTTCAGTGAAGCAATTTTTCCTCATCTCCAATCTAAACCTCCCCTGGCACAACCTGAGGCCATTTTCTCTTGCCCTATATTATCCTATGACCTATTTCTGTCTAGCCTCAGCTACCTCAAGCTCAAATACAGTCAGAAAAGAATGTGCTCTTCAATTAAGTAGCTATCAGTCTTTCATAAACTCCAGTGTACATGAAGAACATGCAAGAAGGGCATCTCTGATTAAGGCATGACCCAGCTCAGATATCCTCCAAGCCCTTGCTGCAGTGCTTGGAGGTGTCTAACAATGTAACATGACCAAAATAGTCCATGCCCTTCTAAATATTTTTTTTTAAATGGTAGAAATTATTTTCTGCAATTTTCCAACAACTCTTCAACCGGTGGAAATAAAGAGCATTACAGGTTAAATATTTGCCAAGGGCTTAATGTAAGCAACTGGAAAGAGGAGCCACATGTTAAACAACCTTAAGTACTATCAATATATATGTCAATTCTCCTATTCTCCATAAACAAAAATATTTGTTACTGGGACTTTTATATTTGAAGATTTTTTTCTAAAAAAATATTTACATACATCGTGATAAATGGCATTAATAATTTTTTGGGTGTAGAAATTTTGTTCTCTGATAGTGATCTATTAGCTAGATAGGTTATATACATATAAAACACATTAAGTATTTAAATAGAAATAAATGTTTTTGCTTATGAAGCTGCTAGAACTGATCTAACTACTAATTCATCATCACTCAGTTCTTGTGTAATAACTAGCTCCAGGCTTCTTAAAGTGACTATTATTTGGTTGTAAGAATCTAACAGTTATTAGATAGTCTGTCACGTGCAGGTTGTCTTTACATGCCACTCTATAAAGAACTTCTGTGCCACTGAGATTATTTTGTCAAAATCTACTTTCAGTTCACTGAACTGAGAGTGCATTTATCTAACTCATTTTCCTACTTCCTAGGCACTGTACCTGTTTCAACAAGCTTTGTGTTTGTTTCTGCTAAGACTGTTTTCCAGAGATGAATATAAATTTAGTAAGATTTCACTGATGATGCTGCAAAGACTGAAAGTTGCCTTTAACAATTATGGTACCAGGCTCTGCTATCTGAAAAAAGTCCCCAAACCCCACAAAGGCAACCCCACAACTTTTCAACGCCCTGTGGTCAATTAAAGAAGCATTTACTAGGTCAACTGAAAGGACTAGTCAGAATATCAGCTTTTCAGGGTACACAGCACCATTATTTATTGTCATGGAACACTATTCCCTTTAAAAAGCCTTGAAAACTGCCATTTAATTAAGTGGTAGCCTCTCAGTTTCTCACATTGAAGAATATATTCCATAAAACAAAGAGTATGTTGCATTTTGCTTATTAAGCTGATGTCTGTTTCTCTCTTTCTTTCTTCCAGCCACCCAGCAGTCCACTCAATCAATGTGCTGCTGCTGCTGCCGCCTAGTTATCAGGAGTTCAATTCTGCCACCATGGAGGGAACATTAGATTCCCCATTGATTTCAGTGAGGGAGCATTAGTTCCAGGCAGCAGACAGATAAACTGAAACAGTTTTAACAGATTTTCTGCTGAAAAGATGTTGCCTTCTTTAGGGCATTTCAAGCTGCTTCTGTCTGGCACTCAGTTAAGCAGGTAAGAAGTCTGACAAAATGTTGTATTAACTCGTGGTTTCTGTCTAAGAAACAGAAGTGTTTGTAATTTAACCACTTTAAAGATGCTGCGTGTATTCATGCAGGAAGTGGGGTGCTGCTTCTCTAGTTTGACTAGAAGAAAAGAGTCATCATTTATCTGCTATTGAGCAGAGCTTAGGAAGGCCCAGACCATGTCTGGCAGGGTCATGATCACAGTTCTTAGCCATCTGACAGGGGTTTCTGACATGTGGAGCAAGGCCCGCGGGGGCTTGGCTACTGACTTCAACGGCAAGAGTCCTGTCGGCTTCAGTTAACTGCAGCGCTTGCACCATTTGTCTCTCGCAGTGTTATGATTTTATCAGCACATCCCTATCACACACCTGAGCTCCAAGGAGAAGCATTTAAGCTTGCACTGACCCAGCTTGGCACGTCCCCATATCCCAGCACAGTGCTGTACAGGTTAGCACAGACCCTGAAACAGCATGACCAGAATACTAAAGTACTAATTAATCAACCTTTCTCCTTAGCACGGCTAATTGCCTCAGGCTTGATGCCTTGCTGACGCAACTGCTCTGTGTCTGCTTTTCAGTAACTACAGCATTCTGCATAGTAGCAGGCAGCTACAGACACATCTCACATCCATCATCCTTTACACAAGGTACTTCTGCTTCTCCAGCACTGAAAGGCAAGTACATTTTTCAGGAGAGGGATGTTATTCCGAGAAGTAACAAAAAATTTCAGTTTCATACCTCTCTGATAGCTGTACAAAACTCACTCTGCAGCACCTTCTTTAGGGACTGTAGCTTGTGTACTGGTACTTCTCCAGATTCTTGCAGTTTCTCCAGCAACTCAATTGCTCTTGCAACATCTGAGTGGGGGAAAAAAGGGAATACGGATCAGTATAAACAGTGACTAGTAAGTGACTAAAGGGACACACTGATGGGCATTTTAAATTTAACATCAGCTTTACCAATGCATACTATATTAATCTTTGTTACACCAGCCTCAGCTAGGCAACAACACTGCTGTTCAGAGATCCAAATCCCAAAGTATGGACAAACAGCATGTGCACATACAACAGACGCACACACAGAGGTTCAGTCTTAGTCACAAACATTCTTTGGAACAAAGCTACCAGTTCAAAGCAGCTAATCCATATTAGCAGACCTAAAATACTTCTTACTTTCTGCATAAGAGAAAGTAGCACAGGAACAGTATGGGGGCTGCTTTCAGAAAGTTGGAGTACTCATGTAAACGCCTTCAGGGTGACAACACCGAAGAAAAATATTTGATCTTCTCATAAATCTAAATCTAAATATCAACTACTGATAAATAAAGTCTTTTAGAGACAAGCAAAATCTGCTAGGGAAGAATGGGAAGTCTGCTAGAGAAGGGTAAACATGTAAGGCTCTCGTCTAGGTCTCCAAAGACCTGACCTGCCACGCAAACCCCATATGACCCACAGAAATACATGGAATATTTTTGGTGGCCTGAATTCTCCTTAAGTGCTTGTGTGCTGTCAAGGGAAAGATCGAAGTGTCTCTGAAGCACAGTCCAAAGAGCTTAAGTGATCAGCCATATTGGTGATCCAGTTGAACAGTGCTCATACCCTCACTCTCACAGCATTTTTCCTCTTTAACACTAGTTCCTAATTTACACAATTACTACAACACATATATATATAAAAACCCAAACAACCCATGAAGTGCCCAACGATCCTTTATGGGTGGGGACACAGGGGCATAAGAAATACTGGCCAGTCTCATGGAGGCTAGCCTAGTCATGTCAGGGACACACTGACTTCCATGCAGGATTGAGCTGAGCAATACATATCCTGGTCAGTCTTCAGGATGATAGAGCTTAAATACAGGGTTTTCTCCTCTCATGTCATTTAATGCTGGCTTGCGGCTTTTTCTGTAGGTTTGCTGGTATAGTTGAACATGGCAAGTCTTGACTGTGTGGTCATTCTCACATCTTGTAGTGTCTTTTGCATAGCCACCAGAGCCACTACTGGCCAGTCACACCACTCTACTAAATATAGGTCTGTATCCTAGTGATGAAATGAATGCATAGTACTAAATGATATAACAACAGTTGAGGCATTTAATTCTCTGCTTTAACACAGAATAAAGAAATAAACGCTCTCCCTGCCAACTACACAAATCCAAAATGACTACAATGGCTAGAAGCAACATTATATAATTCTCCTTTACGATGACAAAGATTTTACTGTTTGTGACTGGGAGATTATGCTAATTGAAACAGTTCTTACAATCCTTGGCTTGTAGCTGAGCTATACTGACCAGATATACAACAAAGACATGAGAAGTTTTCTGGAAATAGAAAAGAGATGACAGTAGATGAGCTGCAACAGGAACAAAATCATAATTGTATATTTGCATTTATAAGAAAATAATTAATATCCAGCTGAATCAATGTTAGGAAAAGAGAAGATGACATCTCAAAAAAATTAAAATTTAATTAAAAGAGGCAGGCAACTGGTCAACATGGTAGGTTGTGCCATAGTAGATTAACACCCAAAGAATTCTCAGGCTTTGGCATCTGCCAAACAAATAGCTCTAAGTCTGAGAGGAAGCATGGCAGAAAGCATGCAGTGTTTCTTTTGGAAGGATATTTCCACTTACTAGGCTGTAGTTTGCATCACAAGAGCAGTCTTGGAGCTCATGAACTTTCAGATGAAACTAACCCTAACCCCATGTTCAAAGACTGCACTTGCGCTTTTGCTCCAAGCAGTGCTTCAACTGCTAGTGGGCACCCAGTCCATGCTACTAGATCACAGCTCGCCTGAGATAATCTCTGCACAATGCACACAATGTGGTCGTGAGGTCCTCAGCACCTCGTTTGCTTTCCTGATCTGCCTGTTTCTCCACTCCACACTATCTGCTGGCAGAGACGTAGCCAGTATCATTCAAAAGGGGTCATCTGAGAGACATAAACCTTGGTGTGAGGGATTAATGAAGCAGGTTTGTGAGGTACATGTATGGAGACACCAGTTGAAGCTGTATTTGCAAATAGAAAGGGAAGAGATGATGTGGAGGTGTACCAAGTAACGCCCTTCTAAAGCACTTACTGAAGTGGTGATCAGAAAGCTAAGAAGAGATCTGGGAAATAAGGTGGCCATGCAAATCAAGAAAAAATGAGATTCTAGAAAGAAGAATACGACCGATGGCAGCAAATACTTCAAAAAGGATGGTTTTGAGATTTAAGAAGAGGTAAGTACACTCTTTAGCAAGAACCATGTCAATGGAGTGCAAAAGAATGGCAATGCATTAAAAAATATGATGCAACAAACAAGATTTTTAATGTTCTCGGTAATAATAATGTCACAATGATTTTCTAACAAAACTATCAAACAATTTACTTTGGATTTTTTTCTTTTAAGTCTGTATCTGCCATCCAAGACTTGCAGTTAGCTAAATACTAAACTCACACTCCCCAGTTATTAGTACCAATGGGTGCAAACTGCTATGTCAGACAGCACAAAGCAATTAGGTGATTAATTCTGAAGGAGCTTCAACAGCCTACCATAATAGATCAGATAAGGCCTCTAAAATTCACGTGATACATGATAGCTACTCAGTAATTCTAAATCAGACTGGGGCCTTTTCCAGTGTCAGTTCAGGTAAGTTTCGAACTCACCGTCTCACAAGCTATACTTGTAGAAGGTCAGTGCCACAGCTGACAGATTGGTTGCTGTTTTGCAGTTGCTTAGAAGTTTCATCACTACACCTGCAAATTCTGTGAATCACCCCATATTTTCTGTGGTCCTGAACTAAATGATATTCAATGAAAAATTTGTACTAATTGAGAAATCTGGTCTGATCCAGAAGGAAACATAAATAGCTTTAGGCACGTTAATCGATCTAAAAGACTAAATATGGGTCTAAACATTTCCCTAGGGCATGGACCAGACTGTAGATGACAATTAAGCACTTCTAAAGTGACAAGTGTTACAATACAAATGATAAATTCAAATTCTGGTTGAAAAGTCTGGCACAGGTGTTTAGTATGCAGTCTCACAGGCAAAACTGGGCACCAAGTTGTCATTATTTGCTAATACTACATTACTTAACTTTGTGATTCAGAAGTGGTTGGGAGTACAGAAAAAGCAGAATATTCCAAGAGCATTCTCATTCTCCACACTTCCAAATTCATCCAACATGCTAAAATACATGAATGCTGCTGCCCAAGTTCTCGCTTTGATTTATTATTCACCTATCATATCTGTTAAGAATAAGCAGTCTTCTTACTCTTGTCACAGTTAGGCCCACAGCTTGATCAGTTTGGCAATGGCTAGTGGGATATTGCTCATGGTAGAATACAGAATAATAGAGCTTCATCGGATAAAATTACAGGATGAAATTGAGGCATGTGTTCAGGGCCAGAGCTGTTTGTTGCCAGCTGATGCTTTGTTAGGAGCACGTGTTTTTAAACACAACTTCTGAAAAGGATTGTTTTGTCTACTCTCAAACATTTTCCAAAATATGAGCTCCATTATGCTAACACTAAACTCATGCCAATATAATTGAAATCTATCTTCATTTCCCATAGAAATTAGTGGGAATTTTGAGTAACAATGTGGGTAGCATTATTCCTCTGTATACTAAGATGCATACATTTTAAAAGCAATATGCACTTATTATATCCAACTCTAACCACACTTTTTTTGTTTTACCATTTTTTTCTGATTTCCTCATAATATGCACAATTCCTTTCTCTCTCATTCTGTTTAACATTCACTTCCCTTTTTGTCTTCTCATCATCATGCTTGCCTACAGCCTTTCAGTAAATAATACTGTTTCAGCATGGTGGGTCACATTATCAGTGAAATACATAGAAGGCAGGGGGCTGTGGGTGGAACACATTTTATCAAGTGCACTCATCAAAAGAAAAGCATGACTCTCAGAAAAAAGAATCTTCATTTTAAATGTTCCTTCTGTATTTTCATTTGAATGAAGCTTCACTTACGTTGCTAGCAGGACACAAGCAGAAAGTTACTACTATACAAACCCTAACAAAGAGAGGAATCACTAGAACACAGAACTAGCAAAGTACCATACTGTGATACAAGTGGAACACTCTCATGTAATACTAAACAAAGTTGAATCATGTATACATAGCCATACAGCAGTTGAAAGAAAAGTCATCTGGCTTAGTTATCACTTTGTTCTGTTGTATATTGTTTTCACTTGCTGATTTTTATTCAAATAGCTAGCAATGCACAATGTAGACTGATATATTTAATTTGCTGAATTTTTTGAAAAGTCAATGCTATTTCCAACACTTTGCAATTCAGCTTTTACAACTTGAAAGCAGATTATGAATCCACAGAAAGAAACCTGGCTGGTCTGAACTCGGTGCTCTTTCACTTTACTGTTAAAATTGGGTAGTCCAGGCTTCAGCATTCTGTGGAAGTTGTCCAGTCTGGGGGTTCACTCCGGTAGATTTTGTGCAGGGTTTGTTTGTTTCAGTTTAGTAGATAGGTTGAAAATTATTAGGAATAATGTAGCAAATTATTTTAGCATGCTAAATATGTCCCATCTAATACTACAGTGACTCTTGAAAAAGAACACACGTGCATGCTTTATACTGCAAAATGTGAAAACTGTGGTATATCTACCAATGTCTAACCTTTCTCTCTTGTGTTAGTCTATGAGTGAGCTGCAGTCCTTAAAATAAATGTATTATCCTCTGACTTATGAGACTATTAGGCAGTTAAATAGTAGCAACAATGCTGTGTAATACTAGTTTGGGTTCAAACAGTAATCGCTCAGAAACACAGTATTTCTTTGCTCTGATAACTGCTCTAGAAATCATGTTGTTGGGTTGTTCCCAAAGCCAAAATACAGTGATCACTTGTTTATTAAGAAGATATTAGAGAACAGGTTTCTCATCTTCTTGAGGTCTTTCTACGCCTTGTTCCTGTTAATTCTGGAGACCTTCACTGAATTAGTATGCCAGTTACTAGGAAAAGTAAATGTGCTGCATCAACACCACCCTTTGGTACCTCAGAGATATAGAACATCACTACAAACTGACAGCAAGGATACTCAGTAAGTCTCTAAAATATTCATAGCTTCACCATGGCATTACAGAATAATAATCCTGGAATTTTTAAGCTCTGTTCCATCGTCTTTGAAGACCTTTAATAAGGCTGAAGGTGAAGAATTTCCATGATATAACAGGTCCTTTCAAATGTCAGTCGTTTTTCATTCCTCCAATACTTCCATTCAGGTTTAGTTATTCCTTTAAGCTCATGAGAATGCATTCCAGAATTCTTAATGTTATTCTGTGAACTTTTTATCATAATTCCCAAAGCCGATACAGGATGCTTTATTGTGTTTAGCAGTCTTCCCCAAACACTAACAAATGGCAGAGGTAATCAATGGTTGGGCAATTAGAATTCCATGGTGATTAGCAAAGTTCATTCATAATTCATAGACAGTAGCCCTAGTACATTCTATCAAACTGTTTATGTGACTACATGGTTCAAGTACCAGCTTTGGAAAATTTTCAGCATGTATCTTCTGAAAATTTTCTGTATTACTAGAGCTCTGCTGTCAGTCATTGCTTTGTACCACATGGCAATTCTTACTCTGGTGTCAAATACCAGATTGTCCAATATGCCTCCATTCACCTCTTTGGTTCCTTACTATCAGCACAGTGCTCTCCTGGAATACAAAAGCTCTTCTATTAATTTAATATATTTATATAATCTAATCTTGAGAGTTCAGAAACATTAAAGCAAAGAACAGCTTTTTTTTTTGCCCATTTAAATTGATATTTATCTTGCCTCAAATTTCATGCTAATCAGTAAGCATAAAGGTGTACCTCATCATGGTAATTCAGACTTGATGTGCAGGGAGCAATGAGCTAAGCTGTTAGAAAACAGCAACATTATTCAACACTTTATAGTGGTTTATAGAAAAAATAATACTACCAGTGCTTTCATACTCTAGTTTAGATGATATGGGTAGCAGTTACAGATTTAACGCAGTGTCACTTTATACTCCCCTGGTTAAGCATCACTATGAATGCACAAATAAATATGACAAAGAACAACCATACAAAGCTCTCATGATTCATCTTGCAGTGAGGGTTTCAAGCCTCCACGCTTCTGATGTAGACATTGACAGCTCAGCGACTCACCCTCGACTGCTGTTACAGTCAATGAGGAAAAACAGACACTTTGAGGCTACAATTCATCTGACCTATTTTAGATGAGATGAATCATACTCTGGGAGTGCCTGTTCCCTTTGTTGACTAAAAAGGGAGACTCAATGATTAGCTGAGATGTACATGCCTGCATCCTACGTATTAGACATTTACATCAGTATGATGAAACCCACTCTTACTGTCCGGATATATAGTGAATGACTCATGCAAATTTATCTCCATGTGGTCCAGGAGACACTGTACTTCGGAACAGTTACATTTGACAAGAACAGCATCATTAACAGGCAGACCAACATGGTTTTTAGTTAATGCTTTTAAATATGTCTTAACCAATGGTTTTATGGACTTTTTCCTTCTTATGCATGAGAAAAATCAACAATGAAATAGAATTGAGTGTATCTCTTGTCTGTCTCCTTTTGCCTGATATGAACTGACTGCCCCCAATGACATTAACAGCTCATCCCCATGTGTTTCTACATACATTCCCCCACTGCCTGCGGCAGGCTCATTTTCTTTGGCTGCTCATCGGACCATGTTTTGGTCTATATGTTTCTATGTGTTTGAGCCACACCCAGGTTTTGCCTGGGTGTAGCTTCTCAGGCACACCACGAGCATCCAAGTTCTCTGCTTCACTCCATTCTTCAGAGACCCTATGACCCAGCTGTTGCACACCCCACGGCAGTGTTATATACCATGAGTTTTCCAAGCAGTTTTGGCAGGAACACGTGAATATGACAGCAAAGGTTTGAGATGTTTAGCAAAATTACTTATAGAAAGGACACAGTTTATTCGCAGAGAAAGCAGTGCCACCTGTGATTCACATACAGACAGCAAACTATGTGGAGACCCCTCCATCCAGCATCCTCAACACCACAAAAGCCCTGCAGGGCTCTCCAGCCATTTCAGTCATTTTTGCTGTTTTAGGCGTTCTGCCTGAAATACTGAAATACTGCCGTTTCAGACATACTGCTCCTGAATACTCTGCTTAGTGTTTAAATGCAACATTCAAAAGATTCCCTTAAATGAAAAATTATGCTTCTCTATGTTCTCTGAACCTCACAATGTCTACAATGTCTTCAGTAATCTCCTCGCTGCTTCCCACTCTTCTAAGTTTTAACAAGTGATTTGTGTTCTCCTCAACTAGGGATTTTCATAGCCTTAACCTACCATGAAGGCAAACTAGGAGAACTGGATTTGCTTTACTTTGGTCAATCATCTTAGAATATTAATTACTGTACATAGATAGACCCAGTCTTCTGTTTTTTCCTCGAAGCCTTCACATAACCGATGTAAGTCACTGGACCAATTTTGTCAGCAATTTTCAGATTTGGTTTGCGTGCATGCGTGTGCATGCATGTGTGCACGTGACAGAAAGAGATATCAATCTACTATCACATTTCCATTATTGCTTTTTAAAGGAATAACCATAAATCACAAAACAGTAAAGACGGAATTAATGCATAATTCAGGATCATTTCAATAAGATGAGTTTCATTGGCTTAATTTGAGGCCTGAAGAGTAACAATACAATTCAGAATTTTCAAAGATGGGCATTTAAAATTAACCTTAAAACATGATAATTTTTAAACACTGATATACTTTTTATTCCTCCAAATTATTAGTTTCATTGCAATTTCTAAAGCAATCAGGATGAGATGGTGCATAAATAGAAATTCAAAAATTTTCACCAGAACATTTTGCCATCTGTAAGAAATAAGACATTATAGATACACCAACCCTTTACATTTGACACTGCTTTTGTATAGTAGGTATTGAACATAGCATCGACATGAAAACAAGTTACTAAATTATCCTTTAAGAGAAAAGATTAAAAAATAAAGCTGAACATGCATATAGAAGAGCACTGAAATTTTTTTAACACAGTACTTAAAACAGAATGTTATGATTTTTCCCCTGCATTAGCTGTAGAGACAAGGGAAGGGAAGGTAAAATTCCTTTTTTGTTGCCCTTTGTATATAGTTTAGACTTTATATTGCTTAATCATACCTGCTTTTTGTGATCATAACTATGATTTATAGCTAGCCACTCACCGCTGAACAGAACAGACGAGACATGATTCTGGCCCTTTTTTTGACTAGGGAGAGTCAGCTACAAATATGATATAAAAAGCAACATTTTTTAAAAAAAGTTTATTTTGTATTCAAATAAATATGTATTACATATACAGTGAATATGTAAGTATATATTCATTCCTTAAATAAAAAAATTAGCCTTTGCTTGCCATAGGAAGCAGGATATTTTTTAACTTTAGACTTTTTGTTATTTAATTCTCAGTCTTTAAGCAATTTTTTTAAAAAAGAGAGATCTCAGGTGTTTAAAGCAGTTATTTGCCTACACAGGACATCTAAAATGGAGTTCTGTCTGACTTCCTGAAACTATGAAATGACAGAAAGAAAATCCTTTGAAGCCAAGCTTTAACTCCCTGAGAAATTCAGTATGGTGAACAGACCTGGGAATTAAGCTCCTACAAGTTCAACTATGTGAAAGCAAGGAAGCTGTCTGCTGCCTCCCATAGCCATAGGTATCTTGTAAAGAGATGCTTTGATAACTCTCCACCAGCCTCATCTGTCTCCTGATCACAACGTCACTTGATCTTGTAGGATCAGTTCTGCCTCAGCGGACTCTGTTCACCATGCTGGAGTGGAGCTGCTTTAAACAGCAGACAAAAGCACCCTGGACACTTTGCTGAAACTGCAAACGTAAACACTTTAGAGGTTCTGATCCCAGATTACAAGAAGAAAAGGTTGGTACATTAACATACCCCAAGGACCCTACTTAACAGAATACTTGTTTTTGCATTTTAATTCAAAAGCATATAGGAAAAATATGAAAATCAGTGAAGGAATTAAAAAGTTAACTAAGCTAGAGAAGCAGAAAACAAATAATTACAAGGAATATTCTTGGCTGAACAAAGAAAAACATGATGAAAAAAACACACGTTTAGCTGAAATCCATTCTCTTGCTCCTCTGCCTAAGCAAAAGCAAGTGTTTATGCATCCTATGTGGACATCACAAAACAAAAGTTTTGGCCATATGGGCAACCTCATGCCTTTCCCACACTGATACTTTCAGTGTGTGTTTTTAGTTTGCATCAGAGATTTTTTGTTGGCAAGGAAGAAGACAGGAAGAAGGAAAAAAGGCCCCAACAGGTGTCTCGCCAAGGGAGGCAAGGTTAACTTAGGGATGCTAATTCTCCTTCACAACAGGCACTGTGTCTGAGCCAAAGCAGTAACTCTCACCTCTCTGCTCGTATGTCATTACCAGAGTCTCCTGCTGCCTCTCCTCAGTTCTTATCTCTCCAGCTAATCTTAGTCTTAAATCTTTCTCTGTTATTACCAGAAAGATGAGAAAGATGGCTGTGGGCTACTGGCACTTGTACACTGTGACAATACAAACCATCACCTGAAGTCTAGCATCCCGATTTTATCTTCTGTTTTTCTAGGCGGCTTGAGACTCTGGTGAGACAACAGTGAAAAGATGGCATTTGGGCAATACAATGGAAGCAACGTAGTCGTTACGTACACATACCTAACAGGACTTTATCTGTAGGATCAGGTAACGAGAAGAGAGTTAATATTCTCTCTTTGATTTTAGTGGATTTAAGGATATTGCTTTTTGCAGATTGAATCCCTCTGGTAGCTGGCTACATACTAGTCATTTCTCAGGAAAGGAAAAAAACCCTGTTCTTTGAAAGTGTGTATGTGAATAGCTATGACAGCAAGATGAAAGCAATATAAATAAAATCTTTTGTTAATAAATCCCTACAAAACTAGGCAGTACAGATACACTGCTGGTAAGTATCAACAATTGACCACTGTTAACTTTCAACTTTGAAACAAATATGATCTTAGAAGAAAGCTGTGACTATGTTGAAGCACTGCTGCAAGTTACTAACAAAGCTTTGCAACAGAAGCCCCTGTGAGAAACAGAGCTCACTGTCACCTTTGCAGTGCTGTTGCTTTGTGTACTACGTGTTGAACGACGCTGAGAATAGGAGCAGATCTGGAACTCACCTCGGGTTGCAGCCTGATTTCACGAAGTATCTACTTAAGATATGAGGAGCCCCCAGCATACTTTGACACAGTTTTACCGTTAGGACGCAAAAGGTGCTGTATAAATTAGTAGAAACTCCAGAGCTATTACTCTTGAGTTACAAGACTATCAGGCTACAGAGGGGATCAGATATACAATCACCTCTTTTTCCTAGGACTGCTTCATAGATGTTAAAGCTGTCATGCCCTCTTCATGTTTCCCTAGTCTGGCTCTGTATAACAAAGAACAGCTATATTATTCTTTTGTTCCTGTGCTGATTCAGTAAATGCCATTTGACAAACACACTGCTGCCAAATCTATTAAAATGTGAAGAGATAATGGTAAGTAAATTTCTGAGGGCTAAGACTGCTGCTGATGGCCACGGTCATCCACCTGATCTATTTCAAGTACATTCTTCCCCAACGCTTAACTGATTGTAAAGGGATTCATATCTTAAGGTCTAGGAGATTTACTCTTTTTCAGAAAATATGGCTGAAGAAGAAAATCAAAGAGTTAGTGGATGTGAAGGATTAGTGATTAAACATGGGCTTTTATTGAAAAGAACCAGTAATAATGTAATTTTTGTTCAGCAGAAATAAATTAAGAGCCTATTTTGGGCAACGCTTTTCCTTATACAATTATCCGTGTTTATACAGAAACAATTAAAATCAATGCTTTGATGCTCTGTGTATTCATGGATACTTCACTGTTCCATCTTCTAAATAATAAAGAACAATCACTCCTCCGATCTCTTCTCAAGACACAGCTTCCTAATCAAGATTTTTTCTCTATTTTTCTTACAATTATTAGTAAAGTAGCACTAGCGTAGCAACACATTATGAGTTGTGCGTATGTTGTGACAATACAAATTGCCACTTGAAGTCTAGCATCATGATTTTATCTTCTGTTTTTCTAGGTGGTTTGAGACTGGTGAGACAACAGTGAAAAGATGGCATTTGGGCAATACAATGGATACAACGTAGTTGTTACATACACATACCTAAAAGGACTTTATATGTGGGCTCAGGTAACAAGAAGAGAGTTAATATTCTCTCTTCAGTTTTCTGGTAACTTAGCTGAGTTGTATTTGAGAAATTTTGGGTTCATTTAATCACTCCATTTTGGACCCTGGTAAAACAAGTTCTCAAATATGTATATATATATATCTCCCTCTGTATTTAACATATCGAAGTTCCAAGCTTGTGGTTGAAATACTTAGGAAAACATTGTTAGTATGTAAATGTACATTTCTGAATCAAATCATCTCATCAGAATGGAGAGTAAACAGCTGAATGTTTCTAATTCAGAGGCTGACTCTCCAGCAACAGTCTCAAAAGAAGATTAAGCTGACTGTGATTAACTTTAAAAATGCCTGGATTTATACATACATGTACTGTTTACAGCACGTTAGTAAGCATCACTTTTAAAATATCAAAAATGCATCATGTGAAACAAAATAACTGTGCATGATGCATGATGGAATAGACTTACAAATGTACAGTTACATGCTTCTCAAAACCCTGTGTCTGCCTTTGCTTGGATTCCTCTTAAATGCTCAACTTCTCATTACTTGTGCTTCTGATGAGTAAAATAAATAGCTTTACATAATTTGTATTTCAAATTCTACTGCATTATCTACAAGAACATTATTTTGTATCTAAATAACACCAATCAGCCAAAAGCTTGTATCTTTTTGCACTTGCACAAGTGTCATCTTCATTAAAGATATGCATGTACATGTCCTGAAACACCGAACTCAAAGGACAGATCATCCTCTGCACAAAGCTGATGACTTCAGTAATCTGTCACATTTCTTAAGAAAGTTTCTGTCTAATAACATCAACAGAGGGGTCCAACTCAAGCAATAGGATGGCATTAAGCAAATTGTTTGCTTACAATTACATTAAGATGTTTTTTTTCTGTAGTTCCACAAATATCTCTCAGACATCAGTGTGAAACTGAAGCAGCATAGGGATGTTATTTATAAAACAAATCCTTCTTTTTCAACATTATGTAGATAAAGTATACACTTACTACATACAAAAATAGCATCTCTTGTGCCTTCTAATCATTAACACTCCTGCAACTTGTTGGTGAATCTTGCACCTGTGCAGGGGCTTGTCAAAACCTCCATCCACTTCACCCAGCTGCAGGAGCAGGTCCCCATGAGGGATGAGAAGCAGGACACACAGAGGTGAGCTCAGCTTACCACGTGGCTCTACACAGCATAAATTAGAGAGACTGAAATGATTACTTCACTGCTACCATGTCTAAAGAATATTTTCAGCCTGACAGAGCAGGAGGAACACAAGGTCCCTGCATAGCCATCGGCTGGCCAAAGTGTGGTCACTCTTTCAAAGGTGCCTCACAAACATTTCCTGACTGCACATCCAGCTTCTGCAGAGATGCGTCTTATTATCAATTACATGTTTCTGAAGGAAACAGGGCTGGAAATTTAAGAAATTTAAGAAAACAAAGATGACAATGTTAAAAGATGCCACGAGTTTTGTAGGTGTTTCTGTGTGTCTCTGTGCAGGTATAGTTCTCTCAGTTTACACGTCACCTTAAGTTGCTCCGGCCTGGAGGACAGGGTCCCCCTCTGAGCAGGTGAGGCCAGCTGAAGATGCTCCCGTAGGCACCCAGCCCATCTCAGGCATGTCCAGCCCAGCATAGAGCTCCTGTGCCACCATGTGCCCCAGTACCTCTTCAGGTCAAACCCACGCTGCCAGACACATTTAAGCTGGTCATATCCAATTAACTTTTCAAACCATGTGTTTTTACACTGCTCATGAAAACCAAAGATGACATGTAGGTAGGTACTTGCTCCTCCTCCAGCTCCAGAGCTCCAGGAGGCAGCTGAACTGCACACTTAACTAACCAACACTTGAACTGCACAGATCCTCACAAAACATCCCAGTCATCACCCATAAATATCTTAATCCATGCCTTCATAAAAACACATTTTAAAAAATCAAGTACATGTTGACAGACTTATGTAAAAAACACAAACATTTCAGCCTATGACTAGAATTGTCACTTTTTTTTCTGTTCCTACAAACAATAGGCTTTTTTCTTTTTCTTGGAAGAATAAATTTGGTTATTTATGTATCCTCAGTTGGCATACCAAGCAGAGAAACGTTAAGACTTAAAGCGTGCGGCACTTGCAGAAGTATTTTTCAATTTTAGCATGCTAGGCTGAAGAGCAAGAGAAGACATCCCTGTGACAGACAGGGAGCCAGGCAGGGAGCAGCACATCGCTTAGCACTGCTCCACAGGCCTTCACCCTGCATGAGAGAGCTCTGGCCTTATGGTGCTCCTCTGTCAAGGACTGTATTTCACACTTAATGAATCTGATTTTCTCTTCCTGGTGAGTACGTTGCATTTTTTTCCCCCTAAGATAACATACATTATATTAAAATATGCACAGTCTACTGCAATCTATGTTCAATATAATTTCTGTTATATGCATATATATGGGCACAGATGGGGAAAAATCCCCATTTATGTAGGCTATGAGGATGTAATGAGAAGAAAAATTATAAGAAGAGATGACAAGGAAGGAAGGAGGAGTACTCTAGCAAGTACCAATGTATATTAATGGTCAGGTGCCATCCGGTACCACATCTGGCAGGGTTTGCCTACCACCTCTAACAGCTGATGGCAATTCCAAATCCATTCATATTTTTATTTACTGCCACTGAACATGGTGCTTTATAAAGGATTTTCAAGAAGATCTGGGACACACGCTCCACTGGAAAAATACTTGCTTGAATTCATAAAAAAACAACAGAACTCAGTTACACATTACAACCAAAGAGCAAGAGTTCTTTCCAGTTTCCAAGGATGTATTTGAAGGCAATAGAAATTTGGTTGGCAATAGCTAATAGCTATGACCTTGTTAGAAAACTTCACAGGGATCAAAATAACAGCCCTGTATAGTCAGTCTATTCAAATTTCTTCTTTTATCCTCAGTCACATGAAGAAGTGAAACCATCGGTGACATGAATCGTAACTATATAAGGAAAAACATAATAGGACACGGATTATTAACAAAAGACAGTTGAAATCCCCCCTTCACATGAAAAGACATTCCCTTGCTCTTAATCATAAGAAGGTCTTTGCGCAGGCTAATTTTATAATTTTCAAGAACTTTTCAAAAGTGCCCTTTTAAAGCTGATGTTTTCATGGTCCTATGCAGAGATGAACTGGGATGAGGTTTTGCAGCAATCTGGAAAAATACATGGTCAGCTTTCCTTCAAAGCAGATTCTCATCTTGGAAGGAAGAGCACAAGTAAAAATCAAAGATAAGCTTTATGAAAAATTTGCTGGAAGTTTAACAAAATAAAAAAGTTCAGACAGAGAAGAACATCAATTACACATAGCCAGAAAGACATCTGCTTCAATTTGCTCGCCTCCAGATGACCACTCCAGGAAAGAGTGCCAAGGGAAGCACAGAAATCTATTCCCTCCCAATGTACTTCTGGGAGCATAATGATACTTGCAGAAAATGTTTCCATCAGATGCTGCTAACACACCCTTTAAGTGATCCCAACCACAACAAGCTTCCTTTAATTCCTAATTGCTCACAACATGTACCTGCAGCACACAGGAACTCACAGGAGATCCTCAGAGAACCACAAAGACGCCAAGCTGACTGGGGCAGATGCCACTACCCTTGGAGAAAAGCAGAACATTGCCGCTGGATGTGCATGCAGCATTTGAGATGTTAAGCTGGTGAGGTGCTGATGGTCACGGACAGCAGAACAACAGAGGATTAGAGAAGGAAGTTGGGTTTCTGAACAGTGAAAACGGGTAAGGGTTGTGGGCAATGCACACAGCGATGGAGTTAACTGCTCTGAGGCTTTGAGAAGAGCAAGGCAACAGAAGATGGCACGCAAAGGGAGGTGCGGGGCTCTGGCTACTAAAGTGCTGGTCATGGGGTGGACTGAGGGAAGACAAAGGACATTGAGAGAAGAGGCAAAGGCAGCACTGCCCATCCTATATAGAGAAGGACAAGATGTAAGATGTGAGGAGTGGTGTGCCAATACAAATAGAAACTGTCGCCAATACAAATAGATACTGTCGGAAACTGCCAACTAACCGCAACCAGAGCACTCTCCAACAAAAATCAGTGTCAACCAAGTTCTTACTAAAGACATACCTGTGGAAGAAGTAAAAAACAAATTGTACAGATATTTTTAAATGTTTCCCTTTTGGTTTGGAGTGACCACTTTGGGTTTGTTTTTTTTTTTTTTTTTAATGGAGGTAAATTAAGCTGGGAATGTACTTAAAAGCCCATAAGCTTAAACAAATGAAAAAAGAAAAAAAATCTCAACCTTACTTTTTCTGCTTGCCATTTTATGAAAGACAGCACTGTAACTTTCTGACTCAACCTGGAACAAGGTGTAGTTCCCTACACCTTCAGGGTTTAAGCTTCGAATCAGCCTAAAAAGCTCCCCCAGTTAGCTCTGATGGACACCAGAGATTGCCAATGAGGTGGTATCAATTTAGCATGTGAGACATGTGCAATAAAGATAAGAAGGGTGCACTTTTTTTTATGGAGAAGACTTACTTGGCTGTTGGAAGACACCCAGCAGGCAGGCTCTTCACCCTCCCAAAGCACCCAAACACTGGGGCCATCCTCCCTAAGTGGTACTCACACGTAGCTCCACTGCTTGAGTTTTCCTCTCTGAAACAGTTGCTGATTCCTTCCCCTCCCCCCAGCAGAGCACCACACAAAGGTCAGGCAAAAGCCTTTGAGATTAAATAGTAAGTGATTAAAATTTCCATTATTTTGTGAACTTGTTCCACATATTAAAGAGCCCTAATGGAACTTGCACACATTTGTGCAGGTAGAAAGGCACATGATGACAAGAATTAAGGAAATTAATTCCTGTGCTTTGGACTGAAGTAATCTTCCAGAATGTAATTGGCTTTCAATCATTCACACACAACATGCCCTTCACCTTTAAATGGAAATTCATTTTACCATACAGGTTTTGAATTCCATTTACGTCAGGCTTTAAAAAAGCTCCTATCTCCACACTAGAATATTGTGTATAAGTTTTTGGCCAGGAGGAGACCATGTCAGACTGCAATTCGGATTTCTAATGTACGTAGCTATATGATGTTTTACTGTTTCGGTGACCCTTAGCGAGGCAAATGCAGAACCCTTCTTGGACAGAGATCAAGCAGCAATTCCCCCAGCAATGCAAGGTTATTAATGCCACCTCTTCTGAAACGCTCGCTATTTTCTTCTGCGCTGAGCTCTCCATGGGACACGGCAAAGTGGATATGAGTGTACAAGACTTTTCGAGGCTGTGCCTAGATCACAGCAAAGCTGTGCAAAACACAGTGACAGTAAACGTAGCTGCGTCTGCTTTAATAAAAGCAACAGAAATCTGGAAAATCTCACCATGTCACACTTTCCTTTTTTCATGGCTGTGAAAGATGACAGAGCAAATACCTGGAAGCAGTGGGCTTGGTCTAGTTGCTTCTGGGGCTGCTTCAGCCCACCATCTTCAACTGACGTAGGAGCAACATGTTACAGATGACGAAGTGTATCCCTCTGACGAAATGGCTTTCTGCAGGCCAGGTGCAGTATTTACATCTACATCTTATCTGTATTTCCCTTTTGCACACCACATCCTATCATTCTGTGATGTTATATCTCACTCGCGCTGGTATCATCCCTGGCTGATGACCAGGGAAACTGTAATGTTGGCACCTCTGCCAAATGGTTAGGCATATCCTGGACAGAGACAACAGATGCTTGTATTTAAATTGGGACTAATTTGCATTTTTGTGTATTGTGGATGTTTTAAAGCATAGTTTTAGTAATGAAAAGGAATGTGTAATTCTGAAATAGTAATACTTTCTTTTGAAAAGCCAGGTTTGCTAATGGATTGCCATCTGTTCAACCCTTTGCCAGGAAATAGATTTGTCCTGCTTACTGAAAACAGTATTAGGGTGAAACTGTAGATTACACAGTGGATTTCTGAGCAGTTTAATTTGAAGTGCATGCTAGCATTTTGTTATTTCAATAAAATTAACTTTAGATTCTTCTTTTCTACTACTGTTGGAATTTTAGCCATATTTAGAGTACTTTGTGGGCTGTTCTGTTCCCAAATGGGTTCTAGAAAAGGTGCCTACCTGTCCTTTACTGTTTTGAAACTGAGTTGTCAGGTTTCTTTTGCATAGGATT
The DNA here is from genome assembly GCF_963210335.1 of Falco punctatus. Taxonomy (NCBI): domain Eukaryota; kingdom Metazoa; phylum Chordata; class Aves; order Falconiformes; family Falconidae; genus Falco; species Falco punctatus. The sequence continues at coordinate 39,221,090 of NC_137585.1, forward strand.
TACAGCAACAACCTCTGCGTTTTGCTTAGAAAGCCCATCTTAATCCTCTGCAACAAAATGTTTAAAAGCCCAAGGCACTGGCCTCAATCATGCTTTCAAGACTACAAGATTTATGCATGCTGGGAGCCTTTTGGAGCCCAGGGATGGGAGTTAGGAAGAAGGACACCCCGGCAATTCAGGATGCTGAACCTGGGAGCTGTCAGACATCTCTAACGAATGGAGCTGAAGGAGCAAACCAAATCAGAATGGTAAGTTACTCTCCTCTGTAACCCACAGAAATCTAATAACGTTTCTGCTGAGCCTTATTACAGGCACAAATGCACTGGGAAGGAGAGGTCCAATTTTCACAGCCTGGAGGCAAAAGTCGAATTTTCACGTAACTTCAAGATTTCAGCACCCTCTTGTATCACTTCGGTCAGGTTACTGACACAGTCCCAAGGCTGGCAACACACCGACCGCTCCCCCTATCCCAGCCGAGGGCTCGTCTACAGGAAAGCGACGACGCGCCGTTCTGTGGGGCAGCATCATTCCGGCCAGCGAACAGAGAAGTTGCCGTCACCCCCCGCCAGCCCCCCAGAACGCCCCATTTTGCCGACGAACGACCGTGGCTCCCCGGGAGGCTGGGGCTCCCCACTCGGGAGAGTGGGCACCAACGGCCGGAGCCGCTGCCCCCGCCGCGGCACGCCTCCCCCCCCCCCCCCCCCCCCGCCAGTCACCTGCGGGGGCGGCGGCGCGGGGGCTCCCGGCTCGGCCGCCCACGGGGGAGCCCTGCAGGGCGGAGGCGGCGGAGCGGCCCCGCGGCGCGGAGAGGAGCGCTGGCTGCCCAGCCACATCCCGCGGCCGCGGCGCCGCCGCGCTCCCGCCGGCAGGATGCCGGCCCTACCCCGACTCCCTGCCCGGGCAAAGTTTTACGTCCTCCATGCCAGCCCTTCTCCTGCCGCCCACCCGAGCCCCGCGGGGAGGCGCCCCCCCGCCGCCCGCCGGCACGGCCGGCGGCACCGGGAGAGCCGCTGCTGCAGCGCCCGCCGCGCTGGGGCTGCGAGGCAGGACCCCGCGCTGCGCCGCGGCCGCCCCCCGAGCAGGGCGCGGAGCGGGCGGGGAGCGGCGGAGAGCGGGGGGCGCCGCGCTTACCTCTGTCCAGCGTGAGCGGCTGGACCGCTGTCAGTGTCGCCATGTCTGCGGCGGGGCTGGAGCCCGAGTGACGCGCGGCTCCGGCACCGGCGTGGAGTGCGGGGAAGGGCGGGGAGGAGGCTGCCAGGGAGCGGGGGCGGAGGAGGAGGGTGGCTCCGTGGGAGGAGGAGGCGAGCGGGGTGGAGAGGGTGCCCAGGGGCGGGCGGCTCGCCGCAGACGGGGCGCCGCGGTGCTGCGGCCGGAGGGCGGCCCTGCGCGGCCCGGCACGGGCTGCCGGCATCGTTGCGCCTCCGGAGCCGGGCCCGGCGGGAGGCCCCCGTCACACCGCGCCCGCCTCAAGGACGAGTCCCGGGGCCCGCGGGGGGACCGGGCCGTGCGCGGGGGTGGGGGGCGGGTCGCCGGTCGCCGCCGGTCCCGCCGCCCGGGGATGCCGCAGCGGCCGGCGGAGCGAGAGCGAGGGCGGGGAGCTCCGCAGCGCCGCGGGGCGGGGAGGACTGTGGGGGCTGGATCGGGCGGCCCGGCCTCGCCTGGGCCGGGGGCGGTGGGGCGGGGCGGCCCGCCCCGTCCCGGGCTTGGGGGCCTGCTCAGAGTCGGTGGAATACGGTGCGTCTGGGTGAGGCGCTGCTCCGAGGGTGGCCGCGGGGGTGGAATACGCGTGCGGAGCCGGGGGAGGAGGTACCGGGCCCCTGCGCCGGGCCCTGGCCGAGGGGAGCGTCCCGCAGCGCTGCTTTCGGACGGACCGCGCTCGGTCCGGCCGTCACCTCCAGCTGCCAGGTGCGGCCCGCCCGTCCGCCGGGAGCCCAGCCCCCGCCCACACGGCACGGTGTGCGGCTCGGTCCTGGCATCTGCAGAGCCGGCAGTGCTCACCGGTGTGTGGCGGCTGCCTCTTGCCGGTATGCTGCAGCTTGCGTGACCTTGAGGCCTTCGCAGAAGGCCATCCGTGAAGGAGGAAGCTCGCACCGGAGCTCTGTGAGGTTTGCCGGTGGCCCTCTGGGTGTCAGCCCTCGTTGTTCACCTGAAGTCAAGGGAACCTGGTCAGCTGCCGTCTCCGGGAAAGGTGTGGTGTGGCAGAGTCCCACAGAGCTTCTGCTGCCTTCCCTACGGCGTGGGGGAACGACGTCTTCTTGGACTACTGCCCTGTGTAGGGTCGGGGTGGAGTGTCGGAGCTCTGGGTCGGGGTGGAGTGTCACTCCAAAGGGAAGGCAGCAGAAATGTTGCCCAGCGCCGTCTGACAAACTACAGGCGGCTAGAAAGTGCAGCGGTTCAAGGCGGTGTGTCAGTAAAGTCTTTCAACTGCAAGGGTGTTTAAGCACTAGTATGGATAATTGGGTAAGCTGTGGAAATGTGGCCATTAAAAGTTTTCAGAGGAGATTAAAAATACATTCAAGCCGTTTTGAAATTAGAGAAGTTTAAATAGCGTATGTGAACCACCCACTTCCTCTGACATACTGATTTCAGCACCATTTTCTCTAATTAATAAACAATAAACAGGAACCCATTTGGGTATCTTGACAAGAAAATATTTCAGCTGGCTAAAATACCAAAGTTTGTGGCAAGCAGTCAGTTTTTTAAATAAAGATTAACATAAGGGTTTATATTATGCATTTCTTATGTACTTGCATAGCAGCTGGATTGACATAAAGTGAGCAGCTCCTCTTATGCAGTCACATGGCTGTGTATTGGATTTGTAGTCCTCAGCAGAGAAGTACACATTTCGAGCTATAACAACCTAATGTGACAACTCCCAAACTTTTATGACACTTGAAAAAAAATCTATTAAAGATATAAAAGTGTGCTTAAGTAATATTAAAATCAAGGTGCCGAGTTAATTAGTCAACCAAATTGCTTTCCATATAGGACTTCATAACCCTCAGACTTGCTCTTTTAAACTGCCATTTTGCAAACAGACATTTAGAAGCAAAATACAGTTATAAAAGTAACTTTTCTATCAATAAATATGTAGTGTTAATGCCAAATATATAAAGTTTTAGAAACATGTAACTTAGAAAAATCAATGTTTGGGCTTGAGCAGGGTGCCTGTGGGAAGCAACAATCTTATTCTGGGTTTATCCTTTTTCATCTACCACTGGTCAGATTTTGTGTGCTCTGCCACAGGGGGTAATTGGCACTTGGATGAGAGACTTGAATGGGAGTATTACCTGCACTCAGGGAAGATGAAAAGCAGCATTTGCTGAAATTAAACATTTTGTAATCAGCATAGCTGCACAGTTAATGCTTAAGAATGTTAAAGACCTAGCTGAGGAATACTTTAAGTGGCTGAAATGGGAAAATTGCAGTTGTCCAGCTGAATTCATCAACTGGAGAAAGGGAGTGGAATGGGGCAGGAAGCTGTGCAGTAATTCTTCCTTTGCCAAGTCCATGAGAAATAGTGGACCTTAACAGCAGAAGTCAGCAGTCAAAAAGAATGAGTGCCAGCCAGTCTCCGTCTTGGAGGGTGGATCTTTTTAGATAGAAGCAACTGGTCTAATTCTCGTCTTCTTGTTGATTTCTTGGGTTATATTGGAACTTTTAATCCAGTATCACATGATGTTTACCAGACCAATGAAACTGGACCGAATTAACAGATTTTAAATTGTATGGACTGGAAACTGCCAACTGACATGTCTCTAAAATGTAGTCAGTGGTCAGGTGCAAGTGAACAAGGCTATTGCTAATAAGATACCCATAGACCTTTTTTGGCTAAATTTTTAAACCAAATTCAGTATTTTGTTCAAAGATCTAAAATGTTGATATAAAGGCTTCAGTGGCTATGCTTTTAGATAACACAGGTTATTAGAAAAAAATAGTAAACCATGAAGGATGTTATGCAGAGAGTGTGTGAAATCTCCATCCTTCAAGATTTTCAAACATGACTGGGAAAGGACCTGGGCAACCTGCTCATACTGTGAAGTTAGCCTGGCTCTGAGCGAGAGATTGAACTGGATATTTTCCAGCTCCTTTTCAACCTAAATTATTCTGTGGTTCTGTAATAAACTGTTGAAATTACTGGTAAGAATTATCTGAGTAGCTGGATTAAATTGTTATATAAAAAAAAAAAAAAAAGCAAAAAAAGCAATGTTTTTTAATGCCGCTGCAAGCAAGTGATGAAGAACACAATGATTACTTCCAGGACTAGAGATTGTTTTGGGGAGGGGTGTTCTTATGTAGCAGGCTCAGTGTCGGTTCTTGGTGCAATGTTGCCAAAAGGCCTAAAGTAATCATTAAATATACAAATGAGAAATGGCAAATGCAACTAGGGAAATTACACAACATGCCATGTGTACATAAAACAACTGACTGGAATACTGTGTCATACGGGAGGTGGGCTGTGAAAGGTGTTTGCCTTTCAAGATAGAAAATCAGTTTTGATGAGAGCTTTAAGGACCTCAGTCAAAGCTTATCAAAGAAAGGGTTAAGAAGGAACTGAATCACAGTGCATAGGTCCATGTATATGGAAGAGGCATAATAGTGGAGGGATTTATAGTCTTTAAATTTATAGTCTTATAACATAAGGTGTTTCCACGACTGGAAGTTTAACAACTTCAACCTTTAGTAAGATGTACTATTCTAGCAATAAGGATAACATAGGGACCAATTACTCACTGTTGCTTGAAATCTTAACAAAAATCAGAGGTCTTTCTAAAAGGCCTGCTTTGATCTAACTTCTGAAGAAAAATAGAATGGCTGAAGTATTCAGGAGGTTAGATGAGATAATGATTGTGATCTGTTACTCATGACTCTTAAGACCCTTTGGCTTCCCTCAAGAATTGGTGCTACAAGGGCCGGAGAATTATTTCTACACAGCACAGTGCAGTACAATGTGGGAAAACCCAGCACCGCTCTGAATGAACTTGTTGGCTGTCAGAGTAGCACGTGTCCTTTCATCCAAAGCTTTGCGTGGGATAATTAATTAAGATGTCACCCTATGACTGGAATACTGTGGTAAACGCAACTATTTGCTTCAATACTAGAGCCACCCCTACCAGAGGTGGAGGCCCTATTTATGATGGCTAGAGAGGTGTGTGGCAAGAGGCCATACCACAGTGGTACAGCTAAATCTGTGAGTTACACAGCACTGTTTTATACCTGTTAGCTGTGTTCTGGATATTAATCACTGTACTACATGTCTTGCCAGGGCTAAATTTCACCTTGGGTGTGGAGGAATTATAGGGGAATGGAGGCAGTTTAATTAACATTGATAATATACAGCTGTGGGCTGGCTTCAGGGGCCGTGGGTTGGCTGATGTGGATAATGTGCAGCTGTGGTTGGTTCCTGCTAAGTAGTTAAATAGCTCTAAGGGGTAGGGAAGAGGAGCTGTAGATGAGGAGAGACCTAGAAGAAGCAAAGGGAGGAGAAAGTGTGCTCCAGGTGTAGGAGAGACAAGGAGAGGTCCTAGGAGAAGAAGGTGGTCTGGATGAGGGGAGGCTGGCTGGAGGAGGAGCAGCAGCAGCAGCAGCTGGAGAAGGAAGAATCCAGATGCAGTAGAGACAAGAAGCAGGGTGGACTGATCTGAAGAGGATGGAGAAACAGCATGAACAGTAGATCAAGTTTTGAAACCTTGTAGGGGACTGATGGCTGTGCTGGGGCAAGGTGCAGGAACTGCTTATTGACGTTAACCTGGTATGGGATTGGTAAAAGCCTTGTTGCAGCTGGCTTGTTTGGATAGTGCTGTGACACTTGGGTACTTACATTTGGGTTCCTATGTTTCCTGTGAAAATTTAGTTTGCTGCAGGAGTTTTCACATCTAGCTTTACGTTGAAAGTTTTGTTGGGCAGCTGCTTTATTTCACCCTGAGGTGAATAAGGTGAAAAAAATATTTTATTTTACTATATTACATAGTTATATGTTGTTTATGCCCCTTTTTTATAAATGTGATGTGTTATTCCACTATTGTTTTATTGACTTGATGGCTCTAGGGAGTGTCACATACTCAATGTGCAGGATGATCAGCTCTGTCAGTCATTCCCCCATTAAATATAGTTTGGTTAACTTCGCACATGTGTGAAACTCCAGGATATTTCAGAGAAGATTCCAGGTACAGAGAACTTTCAAGACTCTAGATCACCTTGTAGGACTGAACCAGAACATTCATTCAGCCTTTTTTCTTTTTTTGTACTTCACTTGTGCCTTGCACTTTAGCACCACTGAAAAGCAAAGATTGCAGTAGTTGTTGTAAAATGAGTTGTGAATTCTCAGAAGAGTGAGGATTTTTGTCATCATTCAGATTTGATATTTGAGTGGCATTTTGCATCTGCAGGGGGAAGAGTCCTTCCTTTTTAAAAATCTGTTATTTCCATGCAGTTTCCATGGCAGAGCTTGCTATTTGAGAAATCGAGTGGTTTAACAGCAGTTTATTGGGTGAAGAATTGCATCAGTTACCCATAAGAAATGTGATTTAGTGCTTTCTGAGAACTATATGCATTTTTCACAAGTACAATTAATTTTGTCCCAGGAGAGCCATGCCATCTCAACAAATATTTCAGGTGAGCTGGAAAGTCCTACTATGGGTGCATGGCTGCGTATAGTTCAGTATTTTTCTACTGTTACTACATTGTACCACAGGACCATACTTTCCTACAGGACTCATTTTACATTCTAATATTGTGTAATGGATTATTTTTTGTAGGTAGTGCAATTACTGTTTTTCTGAACATTGAAACCAATTTGGCCTTTAAAAATGCTTTATTTTTTTTCTGGTTTTGTTAAGGATTCAGCTGCAGTTGACAACAGGGCAAACAGGATCAAGCTTTGCTGAAATTCTCATTGGGCTACACTGAAATTCAGGTGGAGGATCTACTCAGTCCAGTGAGTTTCTACCTATAGTCTATAAAAGCTTGTAATTATGTAGCCTTTTAAAAAGGAACTACTGCAAAAGCTAAGAAAAACAAACCTGTTGGTAGGCTTAAGTTTGCTGTTTGGGGAAGTGAGCTGTGTCTTAGTGGGCAGGGTCCACCCTTTCTTTTAAGCAGGGAGGCAGTTTAAAAGCAGTTACAAATCAGACCTTCAATCCATGATCACCTTTGGATACCCATGAAATCTGAAACTTGAATCTATTGCCCTTTGTTACTATGATTTACTTAGCTTGACTTTTTTTTAAGGATTGGATCTTGACTTAAAGTTTGTCAGTACTAAGGACACTTTAGAAAAGTGTAAGTTATCCTCTGTGAGGCCACAGACATCTTCAGTTAGCTGGTTTAATGGCAGTTCAGGCTTCATCTGTGAGCACTGTACCTGTAGTCGTAACATGCCCATAATGCATGAATTCACACAGTGTTTTCAGTGATTTGAACAACTGAATGAAGACATTGATTTGCTCTCTCATAGACCAGCATAATGAATTATCCACCTACCTTCTTTGTCCAGTCTATTAATACGTATGTTGGATAGAATTTTTGAATCAATGTGACTTCTTAACAGAACAGTTTGAGGGGAAAAAAATAATAAAATTGTAGACTTACCCATGGGAATATGTTTATTGATTGTGCTTCACTGTGTTTCTCATTGTTTCCATCAAAACATCCCTGTACAGAAGGATGACAGGGAAAGAATATGTGGTTGTGAAATAGATACTTTAAAGGAAGTGAAACAGTAGAAGAATATGTAAATTTAAATAGTTTTAGAATTACCAGTGGTGAGCTAATAGTGATAGTTACAAGGTGCATAGTCAAGTATGTAGGCATAGGGGGGAAAAAAGTGCAAGACAAATCACAATTCCATGAAATCACCACAGCTAATTAATTTGGGAGTGTGAACAGTGCAACAGATAACACTGGCTATCAGTCTGTATTTCATGAAACTGTTAGTCATGCATTAATTTTCATGTGAGATCAGTGACATTATGATTTGCATCTGAAAATGGGTGGGATTATGATTGCAAGGAGTTATTGTAATTAACTCTGATTTTAGTATACTCTGTAAGTACCTTTTTGAGCCATAAAAATTAAAATATGATTAAAAAGCCCTTTTGGGATCTAGAGTGTATTTTCAGATTTTAATTTGGCAGTGCATCTCACTAGATACACCCATTGACCTCATCTGCTATCTACCAGTGAGTACTGGAGCTGTGCTGCTGAAAATCCTCCAGGATGAGGCCCCACATGCAATGACATACAGCTGCAAAACACCTGGAATGGCATAATATTGTTACTATAGCCTATTACTACAGTTCTTCCTATTGTCATGTGAGTTGCTCTTGTTATCACTTGATGATATCTCATATTCTAGGAGAGAGGGAAGAACTTTCTAAGTCTGGGTGATCAGAATAAGTTTGGGTCCAGCAGTTCTGCCTCCTGTCTCCAGATCCAGTTCTGCTGTGCCAGATGGGGAATGTCCCCTGACCTTCCCTACTATTCTGAGTTAATAACTACAATGGAGCACGAGACCTGTATGATGTCTGTTGTTTACTAAGGCTGAGCTAAATAAGTGTTGCTGAACCCAAAAGGACTTCATAGGGTTGAACATCTGTGTTGCACTCTCCAGTACTGTGTGTGAAACCTGCGTGGGCAGTCAGGGTTTGCCTTGGTTCTGCATCACTAAGGCCATGTCAGTGGATTTCAGATGGGGAGAACTGGGTATCAGAACACCAGACAGCCCAGAACTAAGTGAGGACAATAGCAAGGGCACTGCTATCAGCAGGCTGTGGGATGGGAATTTGCTAGACTTGTCATTTTTTCTTTTGGTTTCTGCCTGCAAAAGGTCTCAGTTTTGCAGTTGATTCTTTTTTCCTCTTTTTTTTTTTTTTTTTTTTTTTTCCTCTCCTGAAGTGAGACGGAACAAACTATTCTGAGCTTGAGTTCTCTGGCAGCAAGAAGGGAAACTCTTTATCTCATAGATGGGCCAGTAAGGGATTTAAACTCTGTTTTCTGTTTTCCCTCCAGAGATACCTGTGGATTGTTATTATTCATGCAAAAGAAAAGCTGTGTCTCTTTTTCTAGATTGGGAGGGATTTTGGAACTGTCTTTATGTAAAACTGCTGAACCTGGCTGTACTCTAGGGTATTTCCAAGAGAACAGGACTATTATTATGAACAGAAAACAATTTCAGAAGAGCAGGGGGATTTGAGGATCTTGATTCAGGTTCATCTTCTGCTGTGGGATTAGAACCATCAGGTGTGGAGCTGGAAGGATTTTCTCCTCTATATCCAGACCTTGCAACACCATCCCCCATTAATTATGTGCTTTACATTTTCACTCTGTGTATCTGTTGAAGGAGAATCTTTTCCCACAGCACACTGCCCATCTTCCAGGCTGGTAATGTTGAAGCAGAGCTGGCTTCAAGCATAAGTAACTTGGTCAACAAAATAAAGAGAGCAGCACATAGTGTACCCCTGCCCTGTGACTGCCTTCCTGAAACTTACCATCATGGCAAAGGGGAGCACCGCCTTGCTGGAGGGGAACACTGTTGTGTGGTGAGACAGCAGTCACAACAGGGGTTCTGACAGCCCCTATCTGTGTTATATGACAAAATGCTGTCTGCTGACAGGGTAGATCCTTATTTCATTTAGTAGGAGAAGAAAGTGTGGGACCTCATCAGCAGCCCACAGCCCTGGAAGCATTTCTGGCTACTTGGACTTGCATGGGCCTCCTCCACTTCTGTGGCTGTTGCTCTTCTAGTGCTGTAAAACCAAATACTGCAACGCTGAGGGCTGAAGACACCAAAATTCACTCTCTTTCAGCTGTGAGCAAGCTCTGTACTGAAGGAAATGGCTTGATAGAGAGTAACATGGTAGCTGGTATATGGTCATACCGTGAGGCCCGTGCACAAGGGGGCAGAGCTGTGCCCTTGCCTTTAGTTCTCATTAGGAACATCCTAAAATTAAAGAATGTTCCGAAACAGCTTGAGAAAGCCTGCAGGAGTAATGAAGCAAGCTAAATTGCTGTGTCATGGATCACAGAGGGTCCTCAGCTGGTCCTGGCTGAGGACCCCAAAAAGCAGTAATATTGTCATTGGAAGATGACACCTTTTCACTTCCTGAGACCATGCTGCTCAAATTTCATGTGTTGGCTGGCCTTCCTCTTTGAAGGGGTTTCCCATCGGGAAGGAAGAGGGCTATTGGCTATCTCCTTCTCTTTCTGCCAAAATGTGTTTCTGGCAGAGGAGTAGGATGGTCTACAGCTGATCTGGGCATTTGATACAATGTTTGATAAAACTGGTACCTGTTAAACCTTGAAACATATTGCAGGTTGGGAAGTGGCTATGGTTCAAAAGGTCTGGCAAGTGAGCTTAAAGACAAATGATTTCTTATAAAGAAGTAAATTTTAATTGTTTTTGTGTCACAATAAATATTGCTTGGATAGCTGTGTCAGGTCTGACAACTTGATGCAGTAAAACTGCAAATGTGACACCCATCTACAAGAGGGCAGGAAGGAGGATCTTGGGAACTACAAGCCTCTCAGCCTGACCTTGGTGCCAGGGAAGGTTATGGAGCAAATCTCTTGAGTGCCATCATGTGGGACTTCAGGACAACCAGGTGGTCAGGCCCAGCCAGCATGGGTTCATAAAAGGAAAGTCCTGCTTGATGAACCTGATCTCCTACAACAAGGTGACCTGGTTAGTGAGTGAATGAGAAGCTGTGGATGTTGTCTAGCTAGAATTTCATAAAGCCTTTGATGCTGTTTCCAACAGCATTCTTTTGGAGAAACTGGCTACTCGTGGCTTGGACAGGTGTACTCTTTGCTGGGTAAAAAAACTCTACGTGGCCGAGCCCAAAGAGTGTTGGTGAATGGAGTTAAATCCAATTGGCAGCCAGTCACAGGTGGTGTTCCCCAGGTCTCAGTACTGGGGCCAGTTCTGTTTAACATCTGTATCAATGATCTCGACAAAGGGATGAAGTGCAGCCTCACAAAGTTTGCAGACAACACCAAGTCGGGCAGAAGTGCTGATCTGCTTGAGGGCAGGCAGGCTCTGCAGAGGGATCTGGACAGGCTGGGCCAATGAGCCAAGGCCAGTTGTATGAGGTTCAACAAGGGGCAGTGCCGGGTTCTGCCCTTGGGTCACAACAACCCCACACAATGCTACAGGCTTGGGGAAGAGCAGCTGGAAAGCTGCCTGGGGAAAGGACCTTGGGGTGCTGGCTGACAGCTGAACGGAGCCAGCAGTGTGCCCAGGTGGCCAAGAAGGCCAACAGCATCCTGGCTTGTACCAGAAATGGTGTGGCCAGCAGGACAAGGGCAGTGATTGTCCCCCTGTACTTGGCCCTGGTGAGGCCACACCTCAAATACTGTGTTCAGTTTTGAGCCCCTCACTTCAAGAGAGACATTGATGTGCTGGAGTGTGTCCAGAGAAGGGCAAAAAAGCTGGTGAAGGGTCTGGAGCACAAGTCTTCTGAGGAGCAGCTGAGGGAACTGGGGTTGTTTAGTCTGTAGGGGAGACCTTATCACTCTCTACATTGGATATCAGCAGAATTTTCTTCACCAAAAGGGTTGTCAAGCATTGGAACAGGCTGCCCAGGGATGTGGTAGTCACCATCCCTGGAGGTATTTAAAAGATGTGTAGATGGGGCACTTAGGGACATAGTTTGGTGATGAACTTGACAGTGTTAGGTTAACGGTTGAACTTGATGATATTAAAGGTCTTTTCCAACCAATGATTCTATGACTGTCTCTCTGGAGACAGACTGAAAGTTTGATTCCCCTTCCCCCTTTCTTTGATAGTGATGCTATTATTCCTTGCTCCCCCCAATCCAGTTAAAAATACCATGTCTGATATACTTAGAGGTCTCAACGCTACTGTTGTTAATGCCTGTGTTGGTATTTCTGATAAAGGCTAAAGGCTATTTACATCCATAAATCTACTGTAGTGTATTCAATAGGGTATTTAAGTGGAGTTTGTGCTGTGAGACTAGCCTACTAAGGGACTTTGTTAATAATAAGTGCAGAAAATGGTTTTGAACTGTGTTTCTATGGCATTCAAGCCCTGAGAAATGAAGTCTAAAACCACTTTCGGTGATACATGCAGGAACTGAATCTCTGTGTATGTGTATGCTCAACAAATGAATTGCAGTGAGGCATGAAAGGTATTTTAGGATCCAGTGCTGCAAGATAGTGAGCTGTGCTAATTCTCTTGAAAGCTGAGTAGGAGAATGCTCTCCTGGAGAATTCTTGGGGTTTTGAACTTGCATTATTCAAAGCCACTCCTGTTCCCCCATGCAAATACAAATTACATGGAGTCAAGCTAAAGAAAATAGAATGGGCATTATTTGATAGGCTAACTAAACAAAACAGCATTGTGGACAAGCGAGGAAGAACAGCTAGCCTTTATGCTGAGCATAGCAAGTAACATTTGAGACATAATTTATCAATTGCATTCATTAGTTTATAGGGTTGATGTTACTAGTAATGGATTAGATTATTAGCATCCACAGGGACAGAAGAACTGAAGAAATCCAAGAGACTAAGCAAAGCAAAGATGTGTTTTGCCCATCAGTGGTTTCGTAAATATTTCAATACAGAGAAGGTCAATACTCTAGGGCAAAGCAGAACTGCAGGTGTTAAGAATCTCCTCGATGAAGCTTCCATCACCAGCTGTTAGGCATTTTAAAGACATTACTTCATTTTTCACTAACACCAAAACAAAATGTAGCTGGCACTGGAAGGCTTTTTAGCTTTGCATCACTGAGAATTAAAAAAAGAGAAAAATGATTGTTTTGTTCCAACCAAAATGAATGCTGTGGAGCCCATTTAAGCCAAGCTTCAATTATCTTAAAAATGGGAATTTAAATATTTCTACTAGTGCAATGTCAGGACGCTGCAGGCATTGAATGATATTCATTAAGGACTTGGTTTCCATCATATAGAACAGCATAAAGATGGGTGTGTTCCAGATGTTGGATGTAGCAATTTAAAATGGCAAAGGTTCCCACCCCCATTTTTATTAAGACTACTTTCCTAAGATAACGAAGTAATTTCTGGGAGCGAGACTACGAGTCAGCTAAAAAGCTGGCCTGTGTCGCTTGGAGATGTGCAGAATATAAATATTGTAAAGCTTTAGAGAACAGATGGCCAGAGATTTCAGAAATGGTAATGATCAGCTTTCTGCTTTGGACTGGTCAGTCGGTGTTAGGTCTAGAGGTCACATTCAAGCTGCTCTGAGCAATATTTGGATCTAGCATGACTCTTCAGTTTCAGAGGGCTTCTTGTAAGGATCCATCCTTGGTCATTCAGCAATCCAAAAAAATACCATGACATCTAGTTACAGAAAGTGTTGCTGCAGAGGGCTCCATCACATCACTAGTAAAGGAATGAGACAGCTGTAATGAGATGAATTTTGCTTACTTTGGGCCTTTGTTTCCGTCTGGGTTGCAGTGACAAGGCTTAAGTATCTTGACTGTGGTCATCACTGTGTCAACGATAGATCACACTTGATTACTGTTGCGACGGAGGAAAAACAGTCACTCAATATGAGTGATCAGCAGACTTCGTTTATTGTCTCTTACAGTCACCTTTTATGCCTTCTTATAATTAGCTCATACATATTACAAAAGTTAAGCTCATTATTGGTTAGTTGCCTAAATACCAAGCCCGCCCCTAGTTTCTCTTCTGTCGTTATCTGTTCCCACCTGCAACATTCTTTTCCCACCAAAATCTTCCTGTTATTGTGTAACAAGGACAGCCAAAGACAGTGTATTTTGCTTTACTTCAGATAAGCTGAGAGCGATGTGCATTTTTGTCCAGCCAGCTGGACTATGTCTATGTGACCCTTTTCAGCTAGCCAGTTATCCACAGAGTACAACCTTCTGATTACTCATACTTCTTTCTTTTTTTCCTGACACATATCTGGGGATCAAGCAACACTGAATGAACCCAAAAGGATTTTTTGGGTGTAGACAGACTTAAAATATGGCAGGAGAGATCATCAGTAGTGGAGGATGTTTCAAAGGAGGCAAATTCTTCAGAATGGTTTCTTCTTTTACTCCTTTCTGAACACAGTGGAGCTTCAGCTTTAGTCAACTGCTGTAACATTTGAGACTGTTGGACTTTGAGATGTATCAAGAAATATGAATTATACTGCTGTCTTCACATAGCTTATGGGAAGCAAGGAATGTCTATGTGAACTGTTATGTATTTCATTCTGTCAGCAGTCCAACAAGGTTCCAAAAATGTGGGACTGGTTGAGGAAAAGTTGAGAAACTGTGTGGATGAGAGCTTTGGAAATGAAGGGATCTCTAAGTGTTCATTCTGAAAGGATCTGAGTAATTTCTGAAGTGTTCCAGAATAAAGAAAAAGTATCTCGTAACCTTTTACAGCAAAAATTGCAAGGAAATGCTTGTGGGGCTTTCTCTAATTATCTTTGGAGTTTCTATTAGCAACATGCATATGTTCACAATCTCAGGCAATAGCACACTGATTGGGTATATGCACCTCTAAAGCGTATTTTGTGTTTGTAGCTTTTTAGCACTGGATGATGTCATCTTGCATGGGGCTTGTGACAGCAGCTACCTAAAATGGTGTGTTTTCTTTCATGCTCTGATCTGTTTTCCACAGGCAAGAGACATTAATCAAAATTAGAAATTTAAGTCACTGCTCCCACTAACCACTCACAGGATTAGAAAAGACAGCAACAAACACACCAGTTATTTAACCATAATTTACCTTATTGTGTCCAGAATAGCTAACTACAAAGAAAATGCCATTTATTTTTCAGTAACACACAGAATAATTTATGCATTGCATTTGAAGTATGTGAACTGCAGCGAGAAGTTAACATAAATATTCAGCATTTGAGGAGACAGGAATCCCAGCAAAGGAACAAACTCTTTGTCCCTACCTTTCACTGCCTGTAATCAGTTCTCCTTGCTGGGTGACTGCTGCTATTCTTGATGATTGGCAGAGCAGGCTGTGAGGCTGACTGTCAGCAAAATGACATGAATTACATATCACCTCTCCCTTTCTTACAAGCCCCTTTGTCATTTATATCTTAGTTTTGAATATTACGAGGACTGATGTTTTCTTTTTCTCCAGATCTTGAAGAAAAGAGTACTTGTTACTTTGGCACACTGTAAAAAAACACTTTCCCCTTTAATATAGGGAGATATATATATACACAAATTTATTTATATTGATATAAATAATAAAAGTTATTTCTGTAAGTTTGAAAATAGCAGCTATATTTTTCTTCCTTTTAATCTGTGATGGTGTGTTGATGCAATTTATCTTTCTTCCAGCCATTCACTCCTTTGCAATCTCAAACTGTCTCAATCTGTTCCCAATCTGTTGCATCTGAGTTACAGAATAGGTGCTTGAAGTTCCACGGTGTTGCACTCAAAATCTTGTTATGGGAAAAAGGGAGGATGTCATAGGCGAAGACAAGAAGAATTTACTGTTAATCTAATTGAAGTCTTAACAGTCTAATCAGCAAGGTTTCAGCATCCCAGGTCTTTTCATAAAATGAGTACAATGCTGCTGTTAATGGCTTCTTTCTCCTCGTTCTTGGGTTCATTTTCATGCATTTACTAAAACACACTGCAACTTTCTTTTTCTTGATTAATCTGCAGCATGGCATTACATCTGAGTTTGCAATATATGTTGTGGTTTACATATGATGCAGATGCGTAAGTTTTGTTAAGAGTAATGCTGGTTTTGCACAGCTTCCAACATTCCTTCAACAAGCGGTAGCTTACTACTGATGAGTTGTTTATAGCCCTGGAGCCTCCAGTATGAACCTGTGACCTGACCACACTTTCAAGGTCCCTGCTGTCATCTCATGCTTGTACTCCTCCATACTACATTATTTTAGTTTAAAAAGTAGTTCACCCCCTACAGTAACTGTTGCTATTGTAATCTATTAGTTACAGAAATATATGACAAATATATGAGAATATTTCGCCACACAGTTGTACAATTGTTGTACCAGGAGAGGTTTAGTTTGGATATTGGGAGAAATTTCTTCACTGAAAGGGTTGTCAGGCATTGGAACAGGCTGCCCAGGGAAGCTGTTGAGTTACCATCCCTGGGGGTATTTAAAAGACTTGTAGACAGGGCACTTAGGGACAGGGTCTAGTGGTGAACTTGGCAATGTTAATTAATGGTTAGACCCCATGATCTTAAGAGTCTTTTTCAATCTCAATGATTCTATGATTCTGTGACTTCTTAGTGAAAACTAAAAGAATTGGAGTCACCTGGTTGTTTAATAACTGCTTTTACAGTTAAATAAACTAAAACATGGCTCCAGACAGTCCAGGACAAGACAAAAGTGTCACAAGACCTGAAGTCATTGTCAAGCCGAAAAACCTAGGAATGAAGCAAACTGCTAAAAGACTTTTTGTACTTTTAGCAGCAAAGTTTTATCTGTGCAGGGGGTAGTTCGCACCACAGAAACTCACTCTGAAGCACAGGTGCGAAACAGGCTAATTTACACATTTGACATACATGATTGCAACATCTCTACATACATTATTCATGTAATTAAATCTCATTGCATATTAATGATAGGCGAAGTCTAGGTGGAGCCTGGGAGGAGTTTAGGTGGAGTCTTCTCTTGGCATAGGTTTTGGGAGGGTTGTTCCAGCCTTTGGCCCCGCTCAGGTGGTCTTCCTCAGGGTTGAACTTTTCAACTTTCTTTCATAAGTGGCTCTGCCAGAATCCTGTACAAAAAAATCTTGGCTTGCTACCATTTTCTTCTATTGATATGTCTAACTTTACCTAATTTATGAATTCTAGTACCTGGTACAGCAATCTCTAACAATGGCTTAGGCTTGGGTACAGTGAGCAAGAACAGGGCGATTCAGCACAACATGCTATGTATGGTTCCTCAGTAACAAGAGCTGAGCAATTTTGCAAGACAGAATGGGGCTTTTAGAGAGCTGAGACTCTTCTTGGGGGGGGGGGGGGGGGATGTCTTTAGGTGTTTAGGCCTTACTCCTTTTCGATTGTCAGTAGCTTAGTATGATGACTGTGGTCTACAACCAGGGGGAATCCCCTATTTCATGGACTACAAGGCTGCAGACTGGCTCCCAGAAGTTGAGAATAGACCCACAAGAAAATTATATACTACTACAGGAAGTTAAAAGCAGTATTTGGGCATCATGAAAGGCATGAAATCCCAGCTCCATTGAAACTTTCAGGTGCTCAACCCTCTGCTAGTTATCCTGAACGTGGCTATGCATGTGCTTATGCTGCTTGGCTGCTTAGAACATGTCTGAGACCCGAGAGGGATCTCAGATCAGGTGTGGGCTGACTTCTCACCTTCCCAGATGCAGTTCTGTATGTGTGTTTTGAGAATATCTACCAGACAGGGTGTCAAGCCAAAGGCAGGTGAGAAAATCCGGTTTAGGATGTGAGGATGACTGACTGGATTGCTCTATCTGTATGTTACAGGATTGCATATGTGTACCCAATTCCTGCACCATTTTAAGTCCCATTTAATCTGCCATTTGTAAACTTCTTCCCTCATTATAGAAGTCTTCTATAACAAAGATCACAGTTATTCTAAAATACCTGGATTATAATATAACTGGATCTCTTGCACAGTGTATTGGGGTATTATTTCATAGTGTAAGGTAGATCTTGCATGAGGTTTAAACTAGAAGTTCAATGGTACATGGGTTGTGGTTGTGCAGGTTAATGTGTTCTTTCTCAAGTGGTAAAGCAAAGCGCAAAAGACTGAAATCAGTTCTAATTTTCTTTCAAATGTCATTTTCCCATTAATATGTATTTATTAAAATTAATAACATATTTCATTTTTACTGCTTGCTAATTTTTCCTCAGCTTTCAATATGACTGACTTCTATGATCAAACTTACTACTTTTCCTTTTATTGTCCTTTCTGGAAATAGAAGTTTGTCAGCTTTAGCTTTTATGTATTCGTTGAGCATAGGTCCCTCTACGTCCTGACTGTCAATACGATTCTTGTTACAAGGGGGCAAAATGTCATCTCCTTATTGATCATGTTTATAGTATTTCCTCATAACAAGTAGTTGTAGTAATTATGTGGTGTTTTTAATCTTGGGCATTTCAGATGAATGCTTCGTTGAACTATTCCATTAGCAAAGTATTTATTTTTTAAAAGTAAAGGAACTTGTAATATAAAACCTCTGTATGCTGTCTCTGCTTATCATTCAGATCCTGCCTGATCATTTCCTGGCAGAATTTATCATAATATTAAAAAATGAGTGTTTTTCAAAGTTATTTTATTAATGTAATCTAAGCAAAGTAGCAAACATCTGAAGAAAACCTGATAACAGGGCATTTTCTGAGAAGAAATGAGTCCTTTGTGTGTTTGCATGGCCCTGAAATCAATATGAATAAATTGCTGTTAAGCTTGTCTTTTGAATATATCTAAATTTTGTGTTCCATCAAACATTTATCTCATATAGAACTGAGGTAATAAAGACCATCAGTTCACCACAGACAGGTTGATTCACTATATATTTAAACATAAAACACCGACAGATGTATTCTGAAATATATAAACCTCCAGTTTTACCCATTGTTATGTTTACTGACACATTGCTGATAAAGTTTTATGTTGGTGATCTAAATGTGATAAAAATCAGCAAAGCATTTTTGAGAATTCTGAAAGTACCTGTCATCTTAAGTGTTTGCACATGGCAGGAGGATATTGAAACCCTGATTCATCATTTGAGGATGGTTACATTTTAGTGCTGTCATGACCATTTGCCTGGGTACTTACTAAATGACATAGATGCCTGACAGGAGTCCTCAGAGAAAAAAGTCCCAGTGTTGTTTGTTTTACAGACCACTTAGTTCCTGAGAGTTGCACAATGCTCACAGACCTTCCTTTGGTGGTTGTTAGTGGAAAGGGCTAAGCTTTCTTTGTACACAAGACATATGTTATTTTACTTGTTTGTTTACATGTTAATCTTGCAACGGTTTTAAAATTTTGTCCGAGAATTACTACCAGACCTCTGCTGGGCTATGCAACTGTGAAAGAGAAGATATTAAAACTCAAGTAAGTACATGATTTTATAGATCAGCAGAAAAAAAATTTATACAGGGCTCTCATAGACCATTCCTTGAAGTTCAAGAAGCATGGTTCAATAGAAACAACTGCTGGAGAATGCATATACCTGAAAATTATTTAAGTAGTTACTGGCATGAATCTTCTCTAAAATTAAGAAATGTAAGAGGTAAATGTCAGGAAAAATGTCTTTACAGAAGGAGAGAGGAGGGAAATTATATGCATGGTTGGCATAAGCACTGAGTAAGAAAATAAAATTACTTCTCCAGATAAGAAGAGTTACAAGGACCATAGCTGTCTGTCAGATGAGAACCTAATAGCAGCATAAATGGAAGTTCCAACAGTGAAAAGTGTAGTGTTGAATTATTTAACAAAGACTTAAACCCTATGGTAACATAGAGCAAGCCGAGACTCTGCATAAAATGAGACTAAATTCAGCATAACTGAGGTCTTTTGAATATCTCTTTCTTGTATGAAATACAATGTGTATGTAATAGGTGAATGTATGAAATACAATGTGTATGTTATATGTAATAGGTGAATATACCACACAGTATGTTTTATTAAAATAATTGCTCTCAGTCTATCTAGTACAGTGATTTAAAAACAAATTTAGAAATACTGGTCCTGAGACCTGGAAGTACCAAAGCAACTTCAGAAAGTGCTGGTATATGTTTAAAGTGTGAAGTACTGTATAGTGGTGCATTTCTCCTCTACTCAGTACTGGTGAGGCCACACTTGGGAGTACTGTGTCCAGTTCTGGGCTTCCCAGTACAAAAGAGACATGGACATACTGGAGAGAGTCTAATGAAGGGCCACTAAGATGATTAAGGGACTGGAGCATCTCTCTTGTAAGGGAAAGTGTTTGAGGCTGTTCAGCCTGAAGAAAAGGGATCTCATCATGATGTAAGGTTGTAAAGAAGATGAAGATGGGCTTCAAAAGATGGAGCAGATTTCAGTGATGCCCATGACAAGACCAGAGGCACAGTGAAACACACTTTTTTTACTGTGAAGGTGATGGGACACTGACATAGACTGCCCAGAAAGGTTGTGGAGTCTCCAGAGAAGGAGATATTCAAAAGCCACCTGGACATAGTCCTGGGCAACCAACCAGCTTTAGGTGGCTCTGCTTGAGCAGGGGGCTTGGACTTGATCCCCTCCATAGGTCCCTTCCAACCTCAACCAGTCTGTGAGTCTACCAGTTAGTCATAGCTATAGGTGCATATCTGTGAATTTGCATATATTTCCCTGCAGAATATGTTAGTATTACTGCTAATGCCAATTAGACTGGTTTTGCACTGTTGAAAAGACAAAAAGCATTGAAAGGAAGACTGCAACTGGCAGTCATGAATTATGAAGAGGATGCAGTGTAATCTAATACATACACTAAGAGTGTTTTGATGGATATTTATATGTGATTACATGAGAGAATGAGTAAGAGAAGAGATGTCTTATGTTTTTTAAATTTCTAAACAAGGCAAAATAAGAATTACGTTAGAAGATAATAAAATAATTGCATTAGAAGACATCCGTTTGAAAAAAAATAATTCTTCATACAACTGTCTCACTGATTTGTCATCTAACCTTTAAATAAATTATGGTATATTCAGCAATATGCTCCTGAAGTATCAAAGGCCCTCAGAAAACACGGTAATTTTCCTGAACTGTGAAAGAGACACACCTACCTGTCTTTATTACTAATAGGCATTTGAATGACTAATCTGTCTCGCATTACGCTGAGATTTCACTCTCCTGGAGTGGCAAAATGTAAACACTAACTGCATTTTGGAAGAAAGATTCTAAGGTTGGTCTGGCAACTCAACTAAATTCCTTCAGTTTCTGAGTAATAGGCTCAGCCTGATCCCAAAGGCTGCATTTCAGTCTTTTGATTAGCAGAGCTTGAGAGCACTTCTTGGCTGGCAAATTAAGCCACCATGGAGCAAACTTTGCATTCTGACTCATAAAAGCTCTTTGCAAATATCATTAACAGGATTTGGAATAAATCCTTGTCTCATGTTTTTGTTGAGTTCTTTTTTTTTTAGCCCCAAAAAAGTTTTAACATAGCAAGACATTCTGTACATGTTATCAGTTGTTTGATGTGGAGAATTTCTTACAGGACACAACTATCATGCCATATCCAGTCAGCTTTGTGAATAAATTTGTGAATTTAGAAAAAATGTGTGCACTAGAAAGGTCAGTTTTCAATGTCTTTTTTTTTTTTTTTTCATTTATGGTACAGGACAACTGCAAATCTGCTGACCTGAGTATTGCAGGGAGACCTGAACACTGCACAAGAGACCTGTGCCATGGGCAACACTATTTACAGCACATACTATTTCAGAATCCTAACAGGATCAAACACAATCAAACTATATAATGAAAACAATTAAAGGTGAATACTGTAGGACTGACAGATTGGTAGGCTTAAATACATGCAGATTCCTGGCTGCTTCATTATGTTCTATAAAACTGTTAAGTCATATGAAAAAATACAATTCTGCTTAAAAGCACTCTTCTTCATTGCAAATCCAAGGATAACTGCAAATTCCAGGTGGTAGAGAATGAAACATTTGTATAGATAAACACGATAATTAATACTTATTTAATGGAGACAGAGCAAAGTAGTAAAAGAAAAAAGCTACTTTTGAAAATAAAGCACTAGTTGTGTGCTGGGAGTTATGAATTTAATTAATTTCCTGTCAGGATTTTATTTTTGTGGTAGTCATTTTTACTATGAGTGGGTGGCTTTTAATATGAACAGCTGAAACAATTTAACTGAGAACCTTGAGCTGGAAATTTCAAGTGCAAACTGTAAAAGGGGGTTGGTAGGGAGGAAGAGTTCCCCAGAAATGCTGCTTTGACACACAACCCCTTTGAATTCGGGGTAGTCAAGTTTTTTTTTTTTTTTTTATCTGTGGTGAGTGGCTTGTTTTGTTTCTGAAGGAAAACTAAAAATAAATAAAAATCCTATGGAGATGGTAGGCAAGTACAGGTTAGTTTTCTTTCTAGCTGCTTTTGAGGCTGTAATTATTCATGCAAATTGTCTTTGCTAACCTGTGCAATCAGGAAGATGAGGTTAGGGTCTGTTGTGAGTAGTACTGTGAACTGTCATGTTATGTACTCACGTTGGGTGGCTGTAGTAGGAAAATGGCAGTCCTGATCAGTAGCCAAAGGAAAACAAAAAATAAAACGTGGGCAAAAAAGAATGACGTATTTTTCCACTTACAGCAGCTTAATCTTCCTATTTGGAATGCTGGAATGGCCTTTAATAGTAGTAATGTTAGGTGGACAGATGCTAATAATAAGACCCTGGACCACCCCAGTCATACTGGACATGCTGGTCTGCTGCCAAACTAAATAAAACCTAGCAGGAAAGTAGCCTTTTTTCCTGCTTTTCTGGGAGAGAGACAGAGGGGTTTTCCATAACATGCTCAGGGGTTCTCCTGTCTTCATTTCCCACCTCGCTTGTGATCAACCTCTCTTTTTGTGGGTTTCTACTTCCAAATCACAATATTCTTAAAATCTAGCTGACTACTGAAAAATCCTTGTCATGAAAAAAATTCAGATAAAATTATTTGGTTTACTTTTTCCTTGAAATTCAGCATCTATAATATGTTTCTTGTCTATCAGACTATCACTGATGCTTTTGTTTTAAATTGTCCCAAACCTATTTATTGTTCACTGCAATAGTAGTGAAGGTCTGACTGCATTTGTATTGACATGGAACAGGTAAGAAAGAGAGAATTTAGTATATGATCTGTTCATTGCACTAAACGCTGTTACCTTGTCTATCCATAGAAAATGCTGTTTCTTCATAGCCTTTCTCACTGTCATGCTCCCTGTCCTTCACAACCTTGGTGAGCACAGGCTTCTGTTTCCCTACTAGAAATGCATCCTGGTGATGCTCAGACATAGCGGTACCCTTTGTGTCCAGTGAATCCCCATGTTATTGTGCATGTTACACAGATTATAATGCTGTGCTCTCCTGAATATAACTGTTTCATATTCCTCTCTAAGATTTTCAGTGGAAAAGCTGAGTAAGCACTTTCTGTCAGTACTATGCTACTTGTAACAACTTTCTAGGAGATGCTTTTATAGATTTTATATTGACCTTTCTTGGTTTGCAGAATCAGATGAGAAAGACCCACTAAGGATAGGCTAGGGTGATGGCCAAAGTAAGCAAAGTTGGCCTTTTGCAATGTTCCTTTCATATGTCAAGCCTAGACTAGAACTCAACCCCTTAAAGTGTGAAAGTGAAATATTTCATCTCAGTGCAGATCTGGTTCAAAGGTAAAGAACATATATATGAACATATATGATGTATATATACATATACATCACTTGCTATTCTGCAGTAGCAGTTTTGGTTTTGGTGCTTCTTCAATACTGTGTTACAGTGTTTTCTCAATGATTAGAGATATTCCTGCTGTAATACGTGTTCACTAAAATAATACAGGATAAGTCACCTGGAACTGCTGTAGACATATCATACCCAAGATCTTAGGTTACAAGACTCAAAACAGCACTCAGTAATACGGAAGAGCCATAAAATGAAAAGCAAAAAATATTGCAGGTTTCTAAGAGATGATAAACAATGGGTGGGTTTTTTGACTTAATGCTAACAGGGGAAATCTCTGGTGCAAAATTCTTATTGAAGTCCAAACTAAGATCCAAAAAAGAGAGAGAAGAAATGCATGATTTGAAAAATCTATTTCCTCTCAAGGAATACAGCAAATCTGTGCTTACTGGACACTTTTGCAACATAAAGCATTAAATAATCTGGAAGATTGATAGATTGACATACAGATAACTGTGCACTGATACAGAATTTTATGTTTTCACCATATTTTCAATCACAGGAATAAAGTGAAAACCATTATATGGGGTTCTCAGAAGTGAAAGGTAAGATAGAGAACATTTTCTGATAGTAATTTGAGCATTTTTGAACTCATAGAACTAGTACTAGTAACTGAATTAAAAACAAAGTTGTAATTGCTGTCCTTGAAAATGCCCCCAAACAGTCAGATATTTGAAGCACAAGAAGAAAATATATTGTCATTACCTGAGGAAAATTCTGGCATATAACACACCTTTATGCGCTTTACGATTGAAGATTTTTCTAATTAGAAATGAAGTCATGAAAGTTATTGCAGTGGAAGAAGAAATTTCATGCAAAATTTAAAATTTCCTGCATTTATACATTTTTATAGCCTTATATTGAGTTTACAATCTGTTGTGCTCCATGACTGGGAACAGCCAGACCCAGCATTAAGGAAATAATATCTCTGAATAAAGCAACTTTTAATATTTCAGGAATCTGTGTAAGATGATTATTCTTTTGGAGCTTTTTACTCTGCAACTGTGTTCAGAAATCCTAGAGATTAAATAACTTGATGTATTCGGGTCATTAAAGGAAGTTATGGTGGGGATAGAAGCACCCAACTGTTGATCTGGAGCTGAAAAAAATTGCCTGTGTCATTGTAGACTTGCTTAGCCAAACGCATGGGTAAGAATTTGGTGTGAGATACTGAGTTATCTAGCATTTGCAGCAGCAGTGCAACTTCTCCCTTTAATACATTAACAGGGAATATTACTTTTTGTTCATCGTGTGTATACTTCCTATCTAGGCTGACCTCATAACTGTAGCCTAGATTGAAAATGTTCCCTGAACAGCTGGAGAAAGGTAAGCTTTGCTGCCCTGAGCAGGCGCTGCTTAAAATATTTCTCTTCCACACGCAGGCTGAGGAACAGGCACAATTGAGCTTGATGAGAGTCTTTCCCTGAATATAATATGCAAGCTGACAAAAAGGTATGTAATGGAAATTTTAGGAACTAGTATGCACTTTGCCCAGTGGTCTCCTTGAACCTTCCTTTTCATCTTTGCATCACCTATGCTCTTCCATTTTCCTTTCTTGTTTCAATGAGAGAACAGAAGGGTCTTGATTGAGTTATAAAATCTCGCAGCTTTACAGCTATGTGGCAGGGCTTGAGTGCTTTAAAAGATGACTTAATGTTAGTTCTAGGTGCTTGAAGTGGAAATATCAATCTTTAGGGAGAAATGTTTCCATTTTAATTTGAAAACAAATGAATGACATTTAGTCAGTCCCCTTTCAATGCTCCTTGTATCATTACTACATCATATTGCCTTCTGTGAAAGGATTGAAATTCTTTTTCATGTGTATTGTGTTTGAAATCCTTTCTTTCAGTGATTGAATGTGAAAATTCAGTACTTTCTTCTTTGTTTTTTTTTTTTTTTTTTTTAGAAACTTGCCCTCCTAATAGTCTTTTAGTATAATGGAAGAAATTACCTAAAGGTTATCTTAGAACTGCAAAAATATGTAAGAGATTTTTGATTGAATAAATAGCAGAATGAACTCCACGTACTGTGTTTTTGATTGAAAGATACAATCCTGTGCTTGAATTTTATTTATTAAAAGTACCCAGTCTGTATAAGCCTGTCACTTTTGTATAAATCCCACAGGACAGTGGTAACAGTAAGCACATTTGACTTCCATTTCAGACTACACCCCATGTTAGCCAACAAAATCCTTTTATGGATCTGTGCTACTGCTCCTGTCTAAATGTTCTCTTTCATTCACTCTGTGTTTGATAACTATATGCTCAAATAAAGCTAAAGCTGCTCATGGAAAACCTCCACAATGAAATGTGAATAGGTTTTGAGGAAGAAAATCTATGTTACAGTTCCATTTTCTCTTTTTTCCAGCTGAGAACACCTATAAGCAATACTCTTGTTGGTGCTGTTACAGACATCTAGGTTCAAAACAACCTATCTTGCTTGTCCTGCTTTTCTTCCTTATGTTTTTAGTTTTAATAACTTGTATTCCTGCATGGGCAATAGTGATACTGAGGTTGCAAAATGTTTTCTGCTTTAAAACCTGATTTCATGTAATCATTTTGTGACTTACTAGCTCTTGGGTTGTAATTTTCTAGTTCTGGCTTCTAAACAAAGAAGAATCTTGTCAGTTGCATTGAAGCAGCTCAATTATTTTCGAGTCAGGGGCATATATGCCCCAAAATATAAGAATTCTTCTTGTCTTCAACAGGTGCCACCTGGGGAGACCAATGAACTATCACATTGTGAGTATGGTATCTGTATGAGACTGTCGAAAACACAGAAATGAGCTTTCTTTTGGGGTTCCTTTTGTTTTCAATTCTTTAACAAAACTGGAGATGTCCACCTAAAGAGTGTTATGGTGGAGAGGTATGTGAAGCAAGGTGAGCAATGAAATACCTGGTCCTCAGGACAGCTATGATTTGATTGTGCTGCTCTACAAAATTGGATGAAAGGGTTCCCTGTGCTGTTACCACCACGTGCCACAGAAAAAGCTCTCAGATCAGGTGCAGCGGGTATCCCTTTTACTGCTAAATCTTTCATGTAGTTACTGAGTTAATCGGTGTTGTATAGGTGCGTGGATGGGCAGAACTGAGACGAAGTATCAAAGAACTGGCTTTGCAAGAGCATGTGAAAAGCAGATATATTATAGGACTTTTTCCAGTCTGGAAAAACTGTTCTTATGACAAGGTGAGAATGAAATGGATCCTTAAACAGATAGGTGTTTTCTTTCATTTTCAGCACCTTTTACCTACCTTTCTACTCTGAGAGTATGCATCGGAGAATCTAAGTAACCTACTTACACTATCCATTCTCTTCTATACTCCTAACAGGTTTCTTTCATGTCTTTCTCTGAATTAAAAATTCACATTCTTTTGGCATTGTCATACGGCATTCTGCTTTCATTTCTAGTATCTTTTGATGCTGCTGATATTGCAGTCGAAGGTGTATGTTTTAATTTATGTAATGACATTCCATTAGTATTTTCTGAATATTTTTTTTGTATTTCTATACATGCTAGTAAAATACTTGCTGACCTTCTTCCCTGATTTTACTAAATGTATGTTGAGACCGGCATTGCAGGACCCTTCCCACTAGACTCAAGCAACAAAGAAAAAGAAAAAAAATAATCTATTCAGTTCCTTATTTCACCTTGCACTGGATTAAAGAACCACACATGCTACTTTTCCATTTTCTCTTTGTGTAAGTTTTCAGACATCTTTTAAGGAGCAGAAGTTCAATAGCTTATAGAGAAATCTACACCCAATAAGAACAAACTTTGAGCCTGTTTCAGAAGTACTACAGAATTTGCCGGACAAATCCACATTTCCTCTGTTTGACATAAAGATCATCTTTGTATTTTGCAAAATTGCAGAGATGTAACTTCTTGATTGCAGTACCTGTCAGTCTTTAAGTACTAAACTAAGCAGAGAACCCATATTCTGAATTTGAAAAGCAAGAATAACATTTGCAGTTCTGTTACCAGGAGAACTGATTACTTCTACCTGGATCCCTAGCCATTCCTAGACTTCTGAAAGGACAGAAACTTAAAGGAGCTCAAGATGTTAAGAGAGCAAGTGAATTCTTTCTTAGTCCTGCTGAATATTTATTTGATTTCTTTTTTTGTCACTACAAAGGAAAAAGAAAAAACACACACATTTCTGAATCCTTCATCTTACCACAGTAAAAACACTGGGCAAAAGTGATAAATAAGAAAGTGGATTTTCTGATTTTTCTCTACAGACAGGGAAGACCATCCCATGTATGTGTTTGATGAGATAAAAACATTATGGATAAAGGTGATGCCAAGCTCTTTCCTAGAAGATGCTTCAGGAAGTCTGTTATGCATACTCACCTAGGTGAATGAATGAGAACATTATGAATGGGAGGCCATGGCAGCTTCTGAAAAGTTGGCTTGGGTGCTCACATAGAGTATTATTTCAATAAAACTAAAGAAAAGGTCTGAAATCAACAGCGCACTATTGAGTGTCCTTCATTATATAGGCAGCCTTGCAGAAGACATTGTATTTGACTAGTCAGTGACCTTGACCAGACCATGTCTGCTCTGTTTGCCCTTGCACTTCAGGTTGGAGTGGTCCATATGTCAGCATGAGCAGCTACTGTAAGGAAATCTGCTGGAATGCCCCACACCAGCCTGTGCTGCACACTGACATTGGGACAGAGATAACAGTCCAAAATACGTCAGCTGCAGCAACAGTCCTGTTATTCTGTAAAGTACTGCATCCACTGTTCCCAGGAGGGAAAGAAAATTAGACACTGAGCAATTGTTATCCTTACTGTACTACCCTAATTCTCAGGAAATATCTGTGATGAGAAGAAAAAAAAATTATATTCAAATATATATTTCAAAAGGATTTCTAGTTCAGCAAATTAAATAAACAGAATGAAGGTGAACATTAAACCAGGTTAGCTTTGAATGAAAAAAAAGCATGTTTGAATTGTCTGAGTTGCATTCTTAAAGGAGGGATTCAGTCATTATATATGCATTTCTGGGCTTTATGTTTCTATGTTAGATTTTTCCATAGCAAGACTATTCAATGTTTTGTCAAAAAAGTTCACATCCCCCGCAAAAAAAAATAACCCCTTTCAGTGCAATGGAATTCTTAGGAAACTTTAAAATGAGCCTAACAAAAATCAAGAGGGTCAGTGTTTGCTGATGAGTGTTTAGGTATCACAAATGAATCAGAAGGCATGAACCACTGGATCTCTATTCCAGAAAGATCTTCAGAAAATACTGTTTGAATCTGACAAATATTTCTGCTACACTGTACTCCTAAAATAAGACAAAGAGCATAAATAACTAGAAAATGGCAAAGCCAAATAGGCCATCTTGCTATTTTTCTGATGACCTTAAAACTTTTCAGACATTCATCCCTTTAAAAAGAACATGGAGAGAGTGCAGCATGGAAATTTATAATTAGGACAAATAAGTCACTAGTGAAATGTAATACACAAGAATTAGAAAAAAATGGAAAGAAAACAAATATGAATTTGTCCAATACCACTGAATAGAAATTAAGTACAGTGTTATGAAGTCAGTTTACTTTGACTTTTCTTTTTTAATGACTTGGGAAAATATTCTCAAATAATTTCTATATAATATATAAATTATATATATATCTGCTGCATCAAATTAAAATTGCAATTTAAAAAAATGTGATTATACTGTTAGTTTTAGGGAAAAAGTAGTAAATTTTTAAGGCTTGAGGTTTTATAATTCTGTGAATAAGTAGCAGCAATATCAAAGCAGCAGACTACTTCATCCTTAGAAACACTTCAAGAATTTCAAATGAGAAAAACAGTATCTCAAAAGTTTTTATTCTTTTTAAATGCAAATAAATGAAAATCTAATTAAAGATGTATGTTTTGTTGACACGTCTTATTTCAAAGTTAGGCTTTATGCTGTTTTAAATTAAAAACTTAAATACTGCCTGGTCTTTGTGATAACTTCATTTTTTCATAAGGAGAGTGCTGATTATACTTGTACTGATTTGGTAAACGTAAGACTAGTATAAAGTACGTGACAGTTTTCTACTTAAAATAGGAAAGGAAAAGTGCATTTTTTAATATAATTAAAAGTGTTGTAAACTGATTTTGACAGAAGTTTGTATAAAGGATCTACATCTGTACAACACTTACTTTTAAAAGGAGCTACTCCAAATCCCTCCCTGTATCCTGATTATCCTAAATGGCATGGATTGAAGCACTTCTGCCAGCAAGGATGTTATGGTGTTTCTAGTCCCCTCTGTCCACCATGCATGCATCCCATTCTGCTGCTGAACCAAATCTAATCAATTTATTTCACTGATTTGAAAATAGACTCTGTGGATCATTACTGGTTTAGGATGGTCCCATACTTTTTCTGTAGACATTGATTCAAATGAGCAAGAACAAAATCCGGGTGACCCACATGTGTGTCTTGGATACTTGTACAAGTAGATAAAATGCAGCTCCTGTAACTGACAGCAGCACTATGACACATGGGAAGCTGCTGAATACTCTGAACTCCCAGGTGAGCATCCAACAGCTGATATTGTTTGCCCTAAGACCCTACTTCTCAATTCTGTCCCAGCTCTTGGTGGAATGATGAGCTCTATGGTCCTCACTCACGCAATTCTGAGTTTTCTCTCCCTAGACCTCCACATATGAAGTATGCATTTTATGATTAACTGACCATAAATGTTTTGGTTTGTGGTTCAGAAAGGTTCACACATTCATTACAGGTGCTTGTATCAAAATTATCATGGGAATCCAGTAATTTTTAACTGAGACAATGCAATGTATTGCTGTGAGATGATGCAGGATGCTCAAAGGAAAAAACAATAGGAGATCTAATTTGGTGACAAAAGTCACAGTAACATCTCGTTTTCGCGTTGGCAGAACTCTACAATGCAATATCCTATACACTGGTAGTGCTTTGGCCATAAAAGTGAGCATGGTGGAATGCATTAGCAGTTTTGACCATTAGTAATGGGTGGTAGAAAGTGGAGCTCTCTTGGCTAGCACAGTGTGCCCAAAGTATTGCTGGGGAAGTGAGTTAGTGCCTTGGAAAGTGCTCAGCTTTTAATTCAGGTCTGAGAGATGAGAGGAAAGATGAAGATGTCTGATTCCCTGTGTTATGGAGAAATGTGAACTTTTTGCAGCTATGGGCTCCACTGAAGTCCCATGTTTCCTCACTACTAGGATTCACCTTACGTTTGAATGTCAAGTCCAAGGTAGAAAAACTGATTGCTTTTTGTAGATGGGCAGGCTTTGCATTTCTTATATTTGGATTAAATGAAAACTTGCAGATACTAGCCAAAAGCAAGCTTGATTACATAAATATTCTTCTGGCCACATCACTTCATCAGGGCTTTTTTTAGAAATTATAAATGTTTCAAAGATAGCCTATAAAAATGTCATGTAGAAAAAAACAGCAGCAGATGATTTAATGTGAGCAAAATAATTGCCATGATTGGCTATAAAGCTATCTTAATATAACATTCAATTTTGCAGTTAAGCATTTCCGTCACAAATAGGAATCAAATTGCATCAGCTTAGATATTAAAATCATAGATTACAACAAAAAAGTCATTTCTACAAAGAATTTTTTGAAATGTATCTTTCTATTTGAAAGTTTGTTTCAGAAAAAAGAACTGTTTCTAATTGTGCTAATTTTCATTGTGGTTGGACAGATTTTTGTAGTACCTGCTGAAGGATGACTGAATTTCTTCTTTCTTTGCTGCCTCTGATTGCCCCTTGTTTACGTCTGCACAAGATTCACCAAGTTTCTCTTCTGTATCAGTCCAACTCAATATATTCAGTATCTTTATTTTAAATACTGACTTCTTGAGCTCTAGATTTGTCAGAAAAACTTTTGTTTCTTGCTCCTTTGCCACTTTATTTTGATCTTCCATCAGAACTAGTAAGGATCAACTTACCTCATTTCTTGCACCATGACCAGCACTAGGGCTATCAAATGCTCTGTTGCTGAAGAGTGCTGGTTGATATAAAAACACCTTAGTACTAATAAGGAAGAGGAAAGTGGATAATAAAATCACAGAAGGAAACTGCCTTTTATTATCAGACACCTTTTCAAGAACAGTACTGAAATAAGACTTTTATTTATTAGTGTTGTAACTCATATTAAACAAATAACAGAAAATGCACACTAAAATTAACAGCTGTTTCTTCTTGTTTGTCAACCAGAAAATTATTTCTTAAGCAATCAGAAAACAATTTAGTACATTCAAGTCCTGAAAGTATTTTGGCAGTGTGCTTTCTTATGTCACACATTTGAGCAGTGACTGAGCACCAGTTGGCCAGTAGTGAATTTAGCTGTGGCTCATGGCCTTGGGCAGCACTTCTGTTAGAGAGAAGAGGTAGGCTGGTACCACAAAAACCTTTAAGACCTTATTTTAAGATTTTATGCAAAGCCAGAGTCTGAAGTTCAATACTTCTGTAACAAGTTCAGAAAGAAATTCAGCAATGGCATATTCTGACAATGACAAATTTCTGGAATTTCACATGACAGACCGGACCTTGGGCAGGCAAGTGGAATTCCTTTCAGATGATGATGAAGCAGAAAATAGGCTCCAAGGTGCACTACATACATTTCAGCTGTTAACAGCACTTTAATGTTTGAGATGAGATTAAAGGGAAGCCAATGTAAGATTTCTCAAAAGAAAAGAAAAGAAAAGGATATTTTAGCCTTTAGGGTTCCCAGCACCAGTTTTTCCCTTCTATATATCTATTCCTGTTGTGCCCCATGACTTGTTAACTTAAATATAAACTCTATTGCCCAAGACAGGTTTCCTGGAAACTCTTCTAATAATGCATTACGGTTTGGGATACTTACATATATAGTCCTGCACACATCTTATGGCTGGTTACCCCTATAATTAAAATACTTGTGATTATAGGTTATGTTTATAATTTATCATGTGACTTATAAATATCCATTTAATATCTGTTAAAACTCCCGGATTCCCAGATGAGAAATAGAAAAGAATTTTGGAGTAGTGTAGAAGTTTTCCTGGGCTGTGCAAGAGAAGGCTGTGTTCTTGTGACTCTCACCACACTCTGAATTTTTCACTTCTTATTAGTTAATCCAGCTGGTTCTGAGGGAAGCAATGGATCTGCTGTCTAGCTTGTGATTGAGTCTTCTTGACTTAGATTTTTTGTTGATTGTACTAAATGTATGCAGAAGCAAAAGCCAGTTAATACAACTGAGAAGTCATTCATCATTGCAGTTATCCCTGAGTCTGGCTGCATTGTTGTGAGTAATGTGGAAGGAGGGGGAAAGCACTATTGATGTAAAACCAGCACAACAGTAAAAGCAAAGCAGCCAGAGGTGTCTTAACTTTTAGCATGAACTTACTCAAATAGTCCTAATATTGGTGGCCCACGGTAACTGCAGGAAGTGGCAAAGAAATGCAGGATGTTGAAACCTGTAGGTAGAGGGCACAGCGATTGCCAGGCTGCTGCACTGCATTGTTACCAACTGATCCGAAAACCCTTTCAAGGGAGGTAACTGTCAAGCCCACGTTTTATAGAGGAAGAGGCTAAAGCACAGAGTTTAAATGACTTGCTAGCAACTCAGTGGTAAACACTGGTCTCTTGCATCCTATCAATTGTCTATTCATTGTACTACTGATATTACCATGTCTTTTCTGGAGTTCTCTGAAGCCTTACCACAGTTTAAGAATCCATTACAAAGCTATTAGGTATAAGCTTGGCCATAAAAAAAACCTTTTCAGGAGTGCATCTCACACACTTATTTTCATAACCACTTCCAACAATAGTAAGGGGCCATAGGGCTAAAAATATTTTTGTATTCCCCCCACAATGCAGGAATTCCATCAAAAGTCATTCATCTGGATTTGGATGGAGTGGAAGTATCAGAAATTCAGAAGTACGGTAGATGCATGATGTTCCTCTGCGGAGAGTTATTAGCTTGCCAGCAGTTTCATGAGGCTAATTCAACCTGTGGTTTCTATGGCCCTGGATTCATTTTATGTGGTCATATATAGCAACCCTGCAGTGGCAATAGATGGAAGTAGCACCCCCACTGTCAGCTTTCATCCACAACTAGAAAACTGGCATTCTGTTATGAAAGTGCCTTTTCACAGAGATCTTGACTTATTTTGGGGGACCATGAATGGATCAACTGTACAAATGCTTAGGATTCAGGCTGTAAATTACACAAAACTCTGACAAGGTCTCCAGCAAAACGGGGTGATGGATAGGACTCTCCATGTTGTGCTTTTCTATTGCTAAGCTTTGGCTATGGTGTCTCTGCAATACCTTTATACATAGAATAACATGAGCTTTTCCAGATCTGCTTAAAATGGGAGGTGGCAGATTATATGACACACATATGATTACTTCAACTGATTTTCTTTCTGTTCATTACTATGCATTATTTTTGTTAGAGCAGTATAATGACAACGTAGAATAAAGGCCTTTCTCTGCAGCCTCTTGTATATATATGTGTGTATATATGTGTGTATATATATGTATATATATATATGTAGAAATACACAAAACCTTATTGATCAGAAAAGATCACATAGTAGCACATAAGATCTTGTATCAGATTCAAGTGACAGCCAAAACTTCTATATTTTCTTCCAGTTTTTCATAGCATTGTTTCTTCAGATGTGCAATGACAGCAAGGGAGGAAGTATTCAGTAACCTGGGATAAGGGATAGGGTAGCCTCAAGCTCAACGTGTTTTACTGAAGGATTGGAGAAGGAGACAAAAAGCCTTTGGAAATAAGAAGAGGTAGGCAAGGACATCAAGAGATGGTGGATGAGAATGTCATGTAGGTGATTCCATTCTGTTCACTTGCAGAACTGTGGGTGAAAAGGAAACAGGAAAAACTGAAGTGCATTTAAGAAAAGCTGAAGATATGGCATGCACTGTGAAGTTTTTTGTGTAGCAGTCAGTGGAAATAAACTTTACATTTCAAAGACAGCAGAATGAGAGGCCAGATTAACACTGGAGGAAGTGAAAAGAAATTTTTTGAGCCTGCGATAATGCAGGATCAGAAGAGTTTGCTGTGATAGTGTATTTAACATGTATAATAACTTTAGAAGCCAATTGCAGGATGCTTTGTGGCACTACCAAGATCAGAGAAGACTTCAGGAATCCTAGAGGAGAGCAGAAATACAAACTTC
Organism: Falco punctatus; assembly: GCF_963210335.1. Classification (NCBI taxonomy): domain Eukaryota; kingdom Metazoa; phylum Chordata; class Aves; order Falconiformes; family Falconidae; genus Falco; species Falco punctatus. The sequence continues at coordinate 39,255,672 of NC_137585.1, forward strand.
AAGAAATCTCAAAGTCCTTGTAGGTCAGTGACAGAAGGAATTAAATAGGAAATATAATCCACCTGTGTGAATATATAGATTTTAGTTTTGTGGCAAATAGGATATTCTGATTTTGCATTTTTGAGAAAAAAAAGTTATTGAGCTCTGTGAAAAAATAGTTAGATAAAATGTTGTGAAGATTAAATATAAATTTAGCACTGGGAGAAACAATAAACATAGTTTACCAAAAGAAATAAGTAGCTTAGTGAAATCTGCATTTTCCTGAATAAAAACAATAGAAGCAAACAAATTATGGGATTAATGTGTCTAATTCAAACATGAATATGGCAATATTGGATTTCACTGTGGCAGTTGTCCATTGTCACCATGACAAAACAGAGGAATTCTTTGAAAGTCAAATGTGAAATAGAAGACTGCTAATACGTAGAGCTGTTCTATATAAAAAAATTCAGGATAAGGGCAACTATCTCAGTTTTAAGGTGTGCTTTGTTGAAATCCTTAGCTACAGTGTGGTCCATTTAGAAAGACGTTCTGTAAGGAGATACTGTACAATTAAGAATAAGGTTATCCTATTAAAAAATGAGGTACATCATGGGAGGACTGTCTATTATCATAGGCTTGGGTGATATTTTTTACCTAGAGGCTTACATTAGTATTCAGGCACTTGTTTTATATTTCCCTGTTTTCACAGTGCTATCCCCTTGAACCTCATTAAACCTTTTTCTGCAGTAGGCTAGCTGCTCAGGCATGAATAATCTAAGGGGTGAACAGAATATTGTTACAAATACACAAGTGTCCACCACAAGAAGTAGTAAATTTAAAGGTGCTTAAAAAGCAACAACATGCACAAATGCCCTCTCAAGCACATACAGCTATAACATGACCAGTATGTTTTTCTTGTAAAGGATTCATTAGAACGTGAGTCTTAGAATAGAGCAAAATAAATAACTCAGCCTGATTAATGAGTTGCCATTAATCATCTCTAGATCACAAGTTCAAAAACAAAAAAGAAGACTTATTTGTTATTGCTTTGTGCTTTATTTAATCGAGACCCATGCAAAACAGGCATAAAAATGCTGTACTGTGTATAAATGAGGACACATTCTAACATGACTGTGTTGTACACCTTTTTTTACAAGGCTGTTGAGAGTTCTAGTTCAACAGACCACCTAAATGTACATCCCTCTATATAAAAGTTCTCAGGTTCAGCAGACTGAAGTGCAACTACAATAAGGGGTTTAAAAAATTTAAAAACAGGTTTAAGGTGTCCAAATCGATGTTTAGGTAGATGAAGCAATTAAGTCCAAACCTGCAGTCTGAAATTCCTCTGTTTAGGGGCTGGGGAAATGCTGCAGGTGGTGTAATTTGCAAAGTGAACCAAGTACCTCCAGCACTGTCCCTCATGTGCATGAGTGTCTTTTGTGGACAAGGCAGTAAGTGAGGAATGGCTTTCTCTCTTTTCCCATTTGTGGATTTTTTATAAAACAAATAGAATAAACCCAGAAATCTCCTCCTCCAAGCTCAAGACAGTTCTATCCCAAAAAACATCAAGGCACAGAAAAATGCCAGGAGGTCTGTTTGGATGAACAAGAAACTCCTGGCCAAATTCAAAACACAAAAAAGGAAGCATACAGAGGGTAGAAGGAAGGATGGGTGACATGGGAGGGATCCAGAAACATTGTCTGAGCATCCACAGGTGAATTTTGGAAAGCTAAAGCCCAAATGTAATTGAATCTATCCAAGGATGTCAAAGACAACAAGAGGGGATTCTAGAAGTACATAAGTGACAAAAGGAGGACTAGGGAAAATGTGTGACCATTGCTCAGTGAGATAGGGCACCTGCTTACATGGAAAGGGCTGAGATGCTAAATGCCTTCTTTGTTTCAGTCTTTGCCTGCAAGACTGTCCTTCAGCAATCCCAGATACCAGACACCATGGGTAAAATCTGTAGCAGGGAGAATGTACCCTTGGTGGAAGACAATCAGGTCAGAGAATACTTAAGCAATCTGGACATATATAAGTCCATGGGCCCTGATGGGAGGCACCCCACAAGCGCTGAGGGAGCTTGCTGATACCACTGTGAGGTCACTCTTGATAATCTTCAGTCAGTCATGGCAACTGGGAGAAGTGTCCACACACTGGAGGAAAGCAAATGTCACTCATGTTCAAGAAGGGCAAGAAGGAGGACCCAGGGGACTACAGGCTGGTCAGTATCACCTCCGTCTCTGGGAAGGTGATGAAAACATTTCCTGGGACATCAAGGACAAGAAAATCATCAGGAGTAATCAGCATGGCTTCACTAATGGGAAGTCATGCTTGGAAAACTTGAATAAATTCTATGATGAAATGACTGGCCTGGTAGACAAGGGGCTAGCAGTCAATATTGTCTACCTGGACTTCAGTAAGGCCTTTGACACTGTCTCTTGTAACATACTCAAAAGACAAGCTGTTGATGGCTGAATGGGCTGAATAAGCAGACAGGGAGGTGGACTGAAAACTGGATGAGTGGCTGAGCCCAGAGGGTGGTGAGCAGCAATGCAAAGTCTAATTGGAGGCCAGTAACTAGCAGGGTACCCCAGGCGTCAATACATCTTCATTAGTGGTCTGGATGATGGGGCGGAATGTACCGTCAGCAAGCGTATGGATGACACTAAACCAGGAGGAATGGCTGACATACCAGAGGGTCATGCTGCCATCTGGAGGGACTTCAAACAGGCTGGAGAAATGGGCTGACAGGAACATTATGAAATTCAACAAGGGGAAGTGTATAGTTCTGCACGTGGAGAGGAAAAATCCCATGCACCAGTATATTTTGGGGACCACTGAGCTGGAATGCAGCTGGGCAGAAGAAGACCTGGGGGTCCTGGTGGATACCAAGTTGAACATGAGGCAGCAATGTGCCTGTACAGCCAAAACGGCTGCTGTGGTGTCCTAGGCTGCCAGCAGGTTGAGGGAAATGATCCTACTCCTCTCCTCAGCCCTGGTGAGGCCATATCTGAAGTGCTGTGTTCACTTTTGGGCTCCTCAGTACAAGAGACATGGACATACTGCAAAGAGTCCAACAAAGAGACACTAAGATGATTAAGGGGCTGGAACATCTCTCCTCTGAGGAAAGGGGAGAGCTGGGGCTGTTAAGCCTGAAGAAGAGCAGGCTCAGAGGAGATCTCATCAATGTATGTAAATACCTGAAAGAAGATTGTATAGAGGACAGAGCCAGATTCTTTTCAGTGGTGCCCAGTTACAGGAGATGAGGCAATGGGCACAAACTGAAATACAGGAGGTTCCCTCCAAACATCAGGAAACACTTTGTTAGTGTGAAGGTGACTGAGCACTGGCACATCTTTGGAGATATTCAAAAGCCATCTGGACATAGTCCTGGTCTATTGATTCCAGGTGGCCCTGCCTGAGTAGGAGGTTTGGACCAGTTTTGTCTACAGAAGTCCCTTCCAACCTCAACCATTCTGTAATTCTGTGAAATAACCCTGACAGATAAGCCGGGGATGCAAACCCAGCTCCTATCCCCAAGTCACTGTCCTACCGCTGGACAACAAAATGAAACTTTTTCTTCCTCCTGTCCCGACTCTCCTAATTGCATTGCACAGGTTAGCTATGGCAATCAGGAGAGAGGAGGTGTAGGCTGCAGCTGCTTCATATGAAGGACTGCTTCAGTTTTTTTTGATTCACAGAAAGTCAGGTTTCTTTAATTGACAAAGATTTCCCTTCATACGTATCTTTACATTCTTCAGACAACCACAACAGAACAGCCTCCTACAGAGAGCCAAAAGAAAATAATGAGTAGAAATCTGTGTCCGAGTTCCCTTTCCTTCTTGCTCCTGGAATTTAGGCACCCAGGTCAAGGTTGGCTGCCATTGGTTTTTGACTCTCAAACCTTTTCTTGAAAAATCAATGTGTGCAAAAGTTCTTTCAAGTAACGGAAGAATACTCACAGTTTGCTGTTAAGGGTGGAAGAGAAGGAGGTGGTATATTGTCCGCAGCCTGGATTGCATCTGATTTGCTTGCTCATACAGCAGGAGATGAAGTTAGGGAGCAACTCAGATGCCCAACTTATGTTGCTTAGTGCCTTTGAGAAGGATCTAGGTATCCCATATGTTCCGTGTCATCAGTAACCATACTGGGCAATGTGGTAGCATAGTTTATGGTTCCTCAGGGCTCTCTTTGATAGCTCTCTTGAATTTAGATGCAGAAATTCTGCCTAAATATTTATTTGAATACATAACTAAATGCTTTCTTAGACATAAGCCTTTCTGTTTGATTTTGGCTAAGAAGCAGTGCCTGACTGGTTTTAGTTTGTGATGGTTGTAAATTGGGAAAAAAATTGTAACGGCTAGTGGAGCTATATTCATATAACACTGGAGTATTTAATATTTTACTTTAATGTAAATGTGGTTCTAATGCATAGTAACTCACAGGGTTACTGTGAAAATAAATTTATTAAGATGGTTATGGTTCTTAAATGAAGGCATTCAAAATGCAGTTATTATCTAAGAGAATCTTGACATTTAACATTCAAATGGCAATATTTTGACATATCCAATATACAGCTAATTTTGAATATAAGGAAAGTGCTCAGAGGCATATTCAAGCCCTTGTATTTTTCTCCACACTGCAGTGATGACCATTTGCAATACATCAAAAGTCAGAGCTCCAGAAGTGCTCACAGAAACCAAGAAAGAAGAAAACAGTTTGGACTTGACCATGAAATACTCTAAATCATGTATATACTAGTTCAATGAAAATGAGAAGGGTTTTAAGCCATCAGAGAACAAGAAAATAATGCCAAAACTGAACTCTGTCAGAAGACCCAAAAGGTCAGGGTAGCTGAAAAAAATATGGAAGATTAAGAGACGTTCTGCATAACTGAATGGGTGAAATTGGATCATAAACAATTCTGTCATAGGGAGCTTTCTGTCTTAGGTTCAAAGGTGTAGGGGAATGTAGAAAGTGGAACTGGCATCTCTTTGCTTTGTTGCCAAGTTTGTGACAAAGAATGACATTTCAAGTTAGGGGAGCTTGTTAAATTGAAGTTATACTAGAGTCTGATTTTTTTTTTTTATTGCTATGTGACACTACCTAATCCTTTTGATATAGAAGTGCAGAAAGAAACCAAAATTTGATGGCCAATATCTGGGAAGACCTATGATAATGGAGTAATTCTTCCTTTGGCTAAGATGCAAGTAAGTTATTAAGAAAACTACTGCTTGTGATTTTGCCACTGTTTTGTATTCTATATATTATAAAGCCTTTTTTTCCTCATTAAAACATGCTTTTGCAAAATGTTAATAGATCTAGAGGTAACTTTGCAAAAATTCTAAAAGCCTTGAAAATGTATGCAAAAAAAATCAGTGTATGAGGAGGAAGGATTTTTCCCTTCTCAAAATATCATAGTTGAAATTACAACAGAATTATCATGAGCCTTTTTACTGAGGGGTAAAGCTGAGGACAATGATTGCTTTTCAGCTGTTTGGTCTAGGCAAGCCTGTTGCTTCATTAGCACTACAGGTATTGAGACAGAAATCAGAGAGGATTGCTCCTTACACTAACAAATCCTTGATCTGCTGGCTGGAAATAAATCTATTGGTTGATACTGAGACTGTGATTTTGTTCTTATGTTTGGAGCTGCCAGGTAAATAAGACTGTTACTGCCACATAGCATCAGACAAAGTTTATGAAAAAGTATTTTTTTCTTTGATTAATCTATTTTAAATGAGTTTAATTCTTTAAGTTCATCCATATATTTTACTATCCTTTGTGCTTAGTCAAGCTGTTTTGTTACTAAAATGTAAAGAAATGTAAATGATTGGAATGTCTTCCCATACATGGGGATTCTTGGATCTGAAGGTTTTTAAGACTGGTAAAATCCTGTAACAAATTAGGTAGTAATGGCACAGAAAACCACCCTGTAGTTGTCCTAAAAAAGGTAACATATTAGAGCATGCTGTTAGCTTTGGAAGGGGAGATGATTTTGTTTTCATCATTTTTGCTAGTGTTCAAAACTCTTGATTGCCAGAAATAGAATGTAAGGGTAGATCAAATTAGACTCAGAAAATATCCACAATAGTTTCATACTCTTTATAACAAGTTCTTTCTTACAATTTAAAGAGTAGTTCATGTTGGTCAGAGATTGTGTGGCTCACAGGGTCTAGATTGTTTGTATAGATATTAATACTGAACTTTGTGATACTAGGTTATGGTGTAGTTAGCAAGGAGAAATACAGCAAGCTTTTCTATTTTATTCATAATGTTTTACCTAGTCATGTCTATGTTAGTGCCAGAATGAGAGGAGATAGGGTTTTAGCTTTTTTCCCCCCACATTTACGTATACTTAAGTAAAAGGAAAGATGACATTTAGTAGCAAACCATAAATGGTGTAAAAAGGGAGCAAATACTGTTATTGGGAAAATAGAATCCCATTAGTTCATTTTTCATTAAATATGTGATCTGTCAAGAAAATAGGTCAACTTTGGGGAATTTAATTTTACGGAAGATGCCATCCAGCTTTTCTGATTTTTACAAGGATGCCTTTTTGTTTGTTTTGTATGAAATATTGTAGTGTTCTATAGAGGGAGAGCTATCCTTCAAGGTGGGTCTATACAAGTAAAGAGACTTTTTAAAATATCAAAGAATTAACTGCATGTAAAAATGATTTTCAGCTGTTAATGACTTCATATAAAATTTTTATACAAGATGAAATCCAAATCTGTTTGAAAAGTAAGGACTTAGCTTTTACTCAGGGATTACTTTTTCTATATATTCACCATGAGCTGTAAAGGCTGGACATTGGTTTTGCTGGCCTAATATTCCCAGATGCCAAGAAGTCAAACTTTGGACTCTGGTTTCTACAGACCACTATAGACGGACATGACAATTTAAATGGGCTGTTGGGGTTTGACAGCCAGTAAAAAAACCTGTTCAGGTGTAGTCTAGGAATTGGTTCTAAAATTCTAACAAATTCCCAAGCTCACACTGGATGCTTAAGCTGCTCTCTAAACATTTCAAACAAATATTAATGAATTCAGTCTTCTCAAATGCTGTGATAACAACTACATGGCTTAAGAAGAGTCCACTAGAGATACAGACCTTCAAAATGAATGGGAAATTTAGCCTCTGCTATTAAATTACACAGTAAAATAACATCTGTCGTATAATTCTAAATATATATACTGGGTAACTGAGCAAGAACCAGCTGAATGTCCTTTAGATTTGTAAGTAACCCAGCTAATTCAGTGAGCAGAAATACTGAGTATAAGCCCCCTAAAGCTATTACTGAAAAATAAATCCCGAAAGACCAATATTGTGCACTAAAACATATACCTAGAAGTCATTCACGGTTTTCCCTTAACAGGAGTGAGCAAATATTTGAACATGCATATTGCACGTTCAGATTCCTTCCTTTGACCCTGAAAAAGCACAACCATATAGGTACTTCTGAGTAAACTTCATGGTGCTTGGAGAAGGAAAAATAGGACATCAGTGATAAGGCAAATGACCAGGTTTCAATTTTGGATTTCTGCCTCATTGAATTCCTCTTCTATGATACTGGTTTGACAGAGGGATTGGTTTTCCTGCCTTTTTCCAGTTCCAGAGAGCTTACTTAAATAGGTTATCTGATGGCAGAAGATTCTGCTTTTACCTTGAATTTCTCCCTGATGTGTGAAAAGTAGGGTCAGTGTCCATGAATCTGCTATACTCACTTAATGCTAGTATAAATAACCATAGAGACTGCAAATTAATAAAAACCAGTATCTTGAGGGTGGGCATATAGCCTCTTCTCTGTTATAATCAATGGCTTTTGGCCTCTAAATTTAGTGAACCTAAAATTCTACCTTGCAATCTAAAATCCCCATAGCCATGAAATACAATTCTGGAATTGTATTTCTGAGGGTGCAAATGTAAATATCTGGCAGCCTAGTTCAGCACCATAAGAGAGTGAGGCCGTGAAAAAATGTGGACTTGAATGTACAACTGAATGTATTTGGACATATAGTTTTGCTGCTGGCTTACCAGGAGGAGTTTTTCTACTTCATATAATGATTCTTGGGCCTGAATTCATGCCTATTTTTCTTATTCAGATTTTTCCAGAATCCTGTGAGAAGCTAATTTGCAAGATAGAAAAAGCTATTTCCAGAGATTATTACTGATGTTATTTGGGGCAAACTGAGTGACAGCTACTATTTCTTCCCTAAGCTGCTGTGAAATTTCATCCATTCTTCACCAATCCAAGCCGCTCAAAACTGAGATCCTTCAAGAAATTCACAGAATTATTTGCTGCATGGCTCTGGATGAAATTTCATTCTTAAAAATATAACATGCATCAATAAATTACAGTTGTAATGAAATATGCTATTGACTTTGTACTTGGTCTATTTAGGTGTTAATTTCTTGTTTGCTTGCAAGATAATTCTGCAGATGAACTAAATGAGCACATTGCCACAGTGTTTGAACATTAGCTTTTCTTGTCATGCAGTGAATATAGTTAGGTAGTAGAGTAAGGATAATGAAATATGTCACAAGGACAAAACCAAGCCACTGTTGAGAATGGGATTGCAAGAATGAAACTTTGGGAGATAACCAGAAATGGTGCAGACTAAGCCAATATAATTTATACAAAAAGAAGCCCTTCATATACGTTAATATGCTGAGCCATAATTTGCATAGGCCATACCCCTAGGCAAGTTTGCTGCCCTTGCAATATGACTGATAGCTTCTTGCAGAGGGATGTGACAGGCAACAAGATAAGTACTAAAGCTGTGCCAACTAACTCTGTGCTCCTAGCTGTGTCCTAGGAGTCTTTAGCCCAGCCAACAATGGAAGTTCCACACTCTTCGTGCACCCAGAGCTCTCATGTGAAACCAGCTTTGAGTGCAAAAGCAGCTCAGTACTAGATTTTAGGTATTGTTTTGAAAATGTCAAGCATATGTGTTTTTCTTTCCATCTTTAGCTACATACAAGTCAAATCCCCCTCACCTTCCCTAATGTCTTCAAGACAGGAGACAGAATCTCTGTACCTCAGACCCAGGCAAGTCTGGGTAAAACTATAGCTTTCCTGTTTTATGTTAGGCAAGGAAGGTTAAAAATAGGACTCAGTGTCATTGCCATTTTTAAGCATAGAGTTCCTCCAGGAATGGCTAACTACTTCATACTTCTTGAGCAGTATTCTCAATTTGAGAAAGTGTTCCTGATAACAAATACTGAAATAACAGGTAGTTTTGAAATGACTTTATTTTTATGCCAATAGTGACATTAACATGAAGATTGACTCTTTTGTACTTCTGTGAAAAAGACAAATTTGTGGGTAAAAAAAAGTCTGCAAAATCCGTGGTTATTTTTGTTATCAAGTTCAAAAGGAATATCAATAAGAATGCCAGGGCCTGAAGTCCTTTTGTCCCCTTCAAAGAATATATATTGAAGCTATAGAACATATATGTTGAAGATTTTGTAATAACGGTGCTTGTGCCTGTGATAGTTCTGATGCAGCGGTCTGGAAAACAGTGGTAGAGGCATATAAAAACCCCAGGAATACCTTTGAATAAAACAGCAGATTTTACTTCTGTAGAGACAAATAATCAATAATCTGCAATTTTGAGAAGCTGGGAAGTTCAGGGACATGGATTACCTAAAAATCAATGTCAGTCTTTATAAAATTACATCTTGAAGTTTGTAAGTTAAAACCACAACAGCAGAAATGCAAAGCAGAAGCTAAATTTGTACGTGTCCTCCATGAAATTTACCATGGACTCTTTTGCTCAAGTGTGTAAACACTGAAGAACGTATCATGAATTTTGCTTTTGCATGAAACTTTTTTGCTTTCATGTGCTTGATTTGTAAGGTGGTGTGCTGTTTTTTTAGTGTGGTTTTTTTTTTTTTTTAATTAAGAAATCCCTGTTATCTGTCTGGTTTTGTCTGTCACATTTTCAAAGTCTTCTTAGAACTTAGAAGTATGAAAGTTCATTGTCCCCCAGAGGTTTATCAAAGCTGTCTGAACATTTGACTCAGATTTAGCCAGGGTCTCATGTGAGTAAGACTACTTGCATGAATAAAGCTCAGCATATGTCCAAGAAGCTTTCTGAAACAGAACTTAGATCTGGAAATATATGTATGAAATACAGTTTGTCCTGAACTGTAAGACCTCCTCAGGGAGGACTTAAATGATAAGGTCAGTAATAATTGATACTAAAATCACATTTTCATCCCAGAGGATCTCTAACTCATTGTCACCTGGATTGAGTCACTTTCATTTCAGCACTTTCCAGAAGTCTGTAAAAAGTGGCTTCTGCCTGCAGAGACAGATATTTTAGCATTTTTATAAGTTCTCATCATTTTTCTCCTAGCACACTACACACTCATTTCCAGAAGACAGAAATAAACAGAAGGTCATGAATTCCCAGCACTTCAGCAGACACATGGTGGTCCACTATGGACTCGTTGGTTTCAGCACTGCATCACTGAGTACTGCAAAAACTAAGCGTACCTCAGACCTCTGACATGAAGGCATCTTTGGGCTGGAAGGCAGCAGTGAAACAAAGAAGAGCAGTGAGTATAGCTATTTCTGTGGGGTTTTGTTTGTTTTGCTTTTGTTTTCTTGTTTTGGTTTGGTTTTCCCTATGACCAGATCCTACTATTTTAGAACAAACCATGCTATCTTTTATATTCACTAAAAACAGTCAAAAGATCTCCTTGAAAATTTCTATCAAAATATGTATTTTCTTCAATTTAATTATTTTGAATTCTGTAAAATATTTTTAGTGGATTTCAAGTAAAGCTGTGATATGTTTAATATTCTAAGACTGGATGTTAAACTGCAAGAATAATTATATCTATCTATGTACCTTAGAAGGTGCTGGTTACCACTACTACTTCTATCACCTTTCAGGAAGATGGAAAAGTTTATTTTGACTTGAACTTAACTCTGCACAATATTGAATATTGTAGAAAACTGTGACAACCTCTATTTTTTAAACATCAATGGTATACAGGACTGTGAAATGTATTTGTACAAGACTGGCAGTTCTTGGGATACATACAGTTTAAGAGTTGGACAAAAGGTGGTGTAGAACCATAGCAAAGTGATTTAACATATGTACTAATTCTTTAACTACAGTTTTACTTTGTGCTTACAGAAGGACTTGAACTGAAACTCGACTTACCAAAGTTTGGAAGTCTTACACACTAGGGCACTCAGAATATTTAATATACAGGAGATGATATTTATAATATTTTTGCTGCTAATCTTTTTTTCAATGTACATATATCTTCAAACACATATGCCTTACACTAAAGGATACAGTTGTGGAAAAAAACATTTTTTTACATGAAAGAAAGGCTTCAGATAAATTATTTTGCTATTGCAGAAGTACCCAGGCCATGTGTCACAGTTTCTTCTTTGCTAGATCTATGCCTAGAAACATACATATGTTTTTCAATGAGGTCTACACCTACAACGGTAATTGCTACAGATATCACTTGACATTACTTCAAATTTCTTTGTGAGTGACTACAAATTTCAGGAGCATCAAGTTTTGCAAAAAAGAAAAAAAATCCTTAGAGGGAAAATTCATCCGTTCAGAAGTCTGCTATAATGGCATTTGTAAATGAACCTTGAATTACTAGCATGCAATTGGGAGAACTAGCAATCCCTTCTTCACCCTTTTAGCTATCAGTATTGGCTGTCATGAGTTTAATTAACAAAGTATGTTTCACAGGTACTCATTAGAAATATTCCTTCAGGAAACAAATATTAGGATTTAGCTAAAATAGGAATTTAATGTACTTCATGTTCCGATTAAGTTCATTTGTATCCCTTACACCTCTAGGGTCTCTTTTCTAGTAGGATGTGTATTCAAAATGAATACAAGAGTGTTTACTGTTGCAATGCAAATTCCTTTGTCAAATGCTTATGCCTTCACATTAAACACATGCTATGGACACTGGAAAAATGGTTAGCACTGTCTTTCAACACTGCAAGAAATATCAGGCATCACCAGACACAACCCACTAGGTGTTTAAATCTCAGGATACTTCTTTCAGTGTTAGTGCCTACAACTAACATGTTATGGAATACACATACGTAAGTATTTTAGCTAGTCTGGTCTGGATGGTTTTGTCCACAGTGGGGAAAAGGGAGATGTTGTACCAGCTGAGAAACAGATTGCTATCACCACCCAGAGGCCTGCTGCTTCCAATTGCTATTGGTCCCTTCCTAACTAGATAGGCATCAAAGTGTTGCTGATCCAGAGAAAGTAGCTTGTAAGGCAATTAATGAAGGGTTATTCCTCAAGAGTGAACATGATACATCTCAAACAATTTGATTGAGGGGAATGGGCTTCACAAATTGGGCTGAGGAAGTCGATACCTCTCGTTAAGTCCACCAGATACACGCCTCAGGTCATTGCGCTGGATTCAGCCACATGGGGGGCTTGTTAACACCCGCAAATCTACGGTTGCATGTGCCGATTTCTGAATAGGCATCAAAAAGATTAATCATGTTTCTGTAACAATTTTCAGTCAGAATGGCTCTTTTAAGTCAAAATGAGCCTAGCCATCATAAAGGTAGGAAATAAAAGATATAATTCTCAAAATATTTTTAAAATGCTAAGACCAACTATGTGTGACCTGACCAGAAGTTGTGTTCTTCAGGCACATTTGTACTATGCATAAAATACTACCAGGCATCCAGCAATAGCATCTGATTTCAGGACTATCATGGTGTCACAGTGTTTACAGTCTCTGTGAGCTCCTCTATCTATATTTATTTTTAAAATTCTGGCTAGTGGACTCTATTGACAGTAATTATCCTGTCACAGTAATGAAAGTGTGTGAGAAAGCAGTGTTCTCAAATATAACCTAAATTATTACATTTGAGAACATTTTTTTTTTTTGTAAGAAATGTATTTTTCATTTTCTTGCTTTCTTGGCTTGCTGTAGCCTTTACCTTGCAGTAGGGAAGTGTCCTGGTTTTGGCCGAGATGCAGTTAATTTTCTTCTCAGTATCTGGTGCAGTGCTGTGTTTTGGATTTGGTGTGAGAATAATGTTGAAAACATACTGGTGTTTTTACTCGTTGCTAGGTAATGTTTATCCTAGGTCAAGGACTTTTCAGTTTCCTAGGCCCTGCCAGCAAGAAGACTGGAGGGGCACAAGAAACTGGGAGGGAACAGTCAGGACAGCTGACCCGAATTAGCCAAAGGGATAGCCTATACCATGCTCAGTATATAAAGCTGGGGAAGAACAAGGGAGGGGGGATATATATTTGGAGTTATGGTGCTGGTGTCTTCTGATTCTCCCTCCTGCCATCCTGACACTGGGGGTGGAGTGGTGCTTGGTTGCCAGCTGGGGTTAAACCACAACAGGTTTTCATGAAATGTCCACTTATCCCTTCAGGTGTTTTAGGTTTTGGGGGTATTAACTTCTTTTAGAAATAACCATTTGATCCTTAACTTGGACATTTTGGAAACAGCATTATGCTACTCAGGGCTGTATTCTATGGTGGTACTAATGGGGAGGAAAGCGAGGTGAATTGTTCAGCATGGGACAGGTAGTTGATACAGCACTGGGCAACGCAAACAGCCTCTGCAAGCCATGGGAAACTCTCAAAGTTATTTATATTTACCTCAGAAACAGAAGTAGCCACCAATCTCTATGGTGAAAGACTCCTAGTGATTTTGGAAGGTGATCTAAAAGTTCTGATGAACTGGGAAGTCTACAGGCCAAATCCTTCACCCCTCTTGTTTTTTGGAGCTAGGGTAAGAAATTGATTTAACGTCTTAAACCTACTGTAGTGCGTAAAGAGTCTAGTTCATCTCATCCTCTTATTCCTTTACCTGTAATGTGATATATATTGTTATGTTCCTATTGCTCTAATTCAACAACAGTCGGGTAACAGATGCCTACCTCAACCATGAATATAAATCATACAATGCAGTTCCCCTTAGCTGTATGGCATTTTTACAGTGTGATTACAGGAAGAATTTCCTGAGAGACCTGTAATGGATAGATATATTATAGCACTAAAATAATTCCATAAGCGACAAATCAACATCTTTCAAGCTGGCCTTAGTGGCCTTGTGCATTATACTGTGAAACTTTATCACTGAAACTCTGTAAGGGTTTCTAAATATATGCTAAGATGTGCAAAACAAAAGATCCACTATGGATGATGGAGGTCTTCTGGGAAAAGGAATAAACTTTCTTTCCTAGTACAAACAGGATGCCTCACTTTATAACAGGGATGTTTCCTCAAAGCAGGAATGTATTATAAGATAAATATTTAGGGAGCATTACGGCCACGTGTCACACAAATCATTAAGTCAAAAAAATCTCAGGTGTTTGGTCTTTCCTCTCCCAGCCCCGCTCCGCCGTCGGTCCCCGCTAAGCGCCGACAGGGCCAGGCGCCCCGACATGGCGCCCGCCCGGGCCCTCCTGCGGCCCCACGGGGCCCAGCAGCGGCAGCTGCCCGCCCACCCCGGCTCGCCAAGGCTCCGGCCAGGGCGGAGGCGACGGTCGCCGCCCCGCTCCCAGTCGCTTACGCGCCCCCTGGCCAAGGGGAGCCGGCCTCCGTGGGCAGCACCGGGCGGGGGCGGTTCGGCCCGCCGCGGGGGCAGCCCCGCCGTGCCCCGCCGTGCCGGGAACTGCCGCCGCGGCCGCGCCGTCTTGTGCCGTCCGAGGGCCTTTTGGAACCGTAACGAAGCCGGCGCGGCTCCCCACGGGAGATGGGTTTCCTGGGCAGGCTAGCGGCGCTGCCAAAACTTGTTGGGGCGGCGGCGGGCCGGGGCGGCGGCTGGCGGCGGGCGGGGGAGCCCTGCGCGGGCAGCTCGCTCCCGGGCTGGGCCGCCGCTGCTGGCCGCCCGCCGCCCGGCGGCCGCGCCGCCTCCTCCCGGGCGCTGGGCGAGTACGAGCAAGTTTTCAGGTCCTCCGTGGCGGAGCCCGAGAAGGTCTGGGGGGCAGCTGCCGAGCAGATCCAGTGGTACAAGCCCTGGGCCCGCGCCCTGGAGAAGGGCCGCGCGGGGAGCGCCTCCTGGTGAGTCCGCCTGGGGGCCGGGCCGGGGCGCGGGGGTGCCGCTCGGCCGTGGCGGAGGGGGCCGCCTGCGGGTGTGCCGGGTGCGGGGGCCATGTGCCTAACACAGGGCTGCCCCAGGCCGTGTTCGGGGTCAGCGGGCTGCAGCTGGTGACAGAGGTGGCTGAAGAGCATGGAGGAGTTCAGTGGTTATATTTGGTTAAGCTTAATGATTAAAACCAGCGTGGACGAGTGTGTTGGGGTGAGGGGGGATTAGCGTACACTGTAACAGGTGACTTTCAGCTATGAAAACACAGAAACGGTAGCTTTCAGAGTTGTTTAGTCTTAGAAACGCAGTAGGTCATAATTCAGAGGATGTGGTTAAGGTAATTTTGGCAAAAGCATTGGCATCGTAATACATAAATCCATCTGATGAACAGCAAACTGCCTGAAGACAGGGTATGGTACCCTTCTTATAAATCACCGGATAGGATTTACAGTACTTTCTTAAAGATAATTTACCTGTTAAAATTTTGTGTTGACCACCATTGCCTCTTTTTCAGCCAGTTTACATCATGCTCTTTGATCTTTTCTCAAAGAGAAGCTGATACAGGATAAAAACGGCAACACAGGGTGAGGGTCATCTTTGGTACATTGACCTTCTTTGCATTTTTATATTTTTCTGGTTTTATTTTAATGTAAAAATACTAATCATTCTGATAATATATTAAAAAATATTAATAATTCTCAAATCTGCCTGAATGAAGAGATACAGAACCAGCAGAATGGAGCTTGCTTTCTTGTTGTCTGATCTTATTGCTTGGCACCTCTACTAGTGGAAATTGTTTATATGTGTTAAGCTGTATATTAACCAGCACCCAGCCAAGATAAATCTCTTTTAAGTCAGCAGGGCTGTGTAACAGTCAAAAGTCCAAAAATGGATGGATAGGGTCCACTGACCATTTATAGGTCATAGCACAATTCAAAAAGTGAAGATGGGATTGCCTGTATGGTAAGTGTCCAAAGAAGGGTCTAGAGAATAAGCTCTGTGAGGAGCAGCTGAGGGGACTGGGGTTCTTTAGCCTGGAGAAAAGGATGCTCAGGGGAGACATTCTTGCTCTCTATGACTACCTGAAAGGAGGTTGTAGGCAGGTGAGGGTCGGTCTCTTCTTCCAGATAACTAGTGACGGGACAAGAGGAAACAGCCTCAAGTTGTGCCAGGGGAGGTTTAGGTTGGATATTAGGAAAAATTTCTTCATCGAAAGCATTTTTTTGTCAAGCATTGGAACAGGCTGCCCAGGGAAATGGTTGAGTCCCCATCCCTGGGGGTATTTCAAAGGTGTGTAGATGTGGCACTTGGGAATGTGGTTTAGTGGCGGACTTGGCAGTATTAGGTTAACGGTTGGACTCGATGATCTTAAAAGTCTTTTCCAACCTGAGTGATTCTGTGATTTTATGATTAAAGACTAGTAAAGGTCACTGGCTCTGGCATTCCTGAGTAGAATAACAAAGAAGTCGATACAACGATTACTTTTAAAGAACTAAGAAATGGGAGTATAATACACCCTAGTGAGCATGGTTTTGCTATTAGATTCTGTCAACAAATGTGGTTTGTTTTGCTGAGCATGGTGAGGTTGCTTGCTGAAAGTTACATGATTAGGTCTTTGTAAAGCATTGTGACTTCTCAGATGGAAGTAATTTGCCCTTATGGCAGGGATAACTGGATAAAGGTTCATGGACTGAAATGAGGCTTGTCTTCCAAGGTATTTTCTGGGCTCACTTCTCACTTGCATCTTTCTCCCTCTGTGAATGCAGATTGCCACAGGCTGGAATTATCTCATTAATGTGGGCAAATACCTGAAGGGAGGGTGTACAGAAGACAGAGCCAGGTTCTTTTCAGTGGTGCCTAGTGACAGAACCAGAGGCAATGGGCACAAACAGAAACACGTGAGGTTCCCTCTGAACATCAGGAAACACTTTTTTAATGTGAAGGTGACTGAGCACTGACTGGCACAGAATTTGTTGTCGGGTCTCCATCCTTGGAGATACTTGGAGGTCCTTCTGTTGCCTCTGGGTGCCCTTGCTTAAGCAGGGCTGTTGGATCAGGTGCCCTCCAGTAGTCCTTCCAACCTCAACCAGTCTGTGATTCTGTGGGATTATACAAAGATGCAAACCTCTGAAGACTCAGTATCAGGCCCTAATTATTGTTTGGGTGTCAGGTGTCTGTCGCTTTGTTGTGGATAATAGAACACTGAGCAACTCAAGTTTGCATAAGCCTCTTAAGATGTGACATGCAATTTTATTTCTTTTTTTTAATTTAAGTTCCCCTTAAGTGATAACAGGCTGTATGTGATACTAGTGTAGCACTGTAATGCCTCTGAAGTCCCAGACAGTTACCAGCATTCAGTGTGCTCAGCAGGATGACAGGTAGGTATGTTTTTTGAGGAAAAGGCTGAATATATGAAAGAGTATACAAGAGGCTCTTCAGAGGGCATGCTGAAGAGAAAGCGAAGAGGACGGAACATAGCTGAGGAAGAGGCCAGGCTTTCAACAATAATATAGCTTGCTGGTCTAACAGGGTGGGGATGTAGTTCTGAATCTGAGGCTTACTTAGGAAGCAGTTTATGGAGACCTTAAAAATGGTATTAAGAAGTTCATTTATGTGCTTCATGAGTTAGACTTCATCTCCTATTTTGGAGACATACTATTAGGTCCACTAATAAATATCCATTTTTCCCCCAATATCTTTGGTTTTGGTTGCCAAACCTGAGACTTACGGAAACAGATACTTTTCATATATTTTCCAGTCTCATTTACTTGGGTTGAAGAAGCTGAAGGAGGTGGTTAACACTTAAAATGTAGCTATAAGGCAAATGCCAATTTTTGACTTCTCTAAATACTGTAAGAGCATGGAAGAAATGTCCGGCATGCCCTAGTGTGTTGTCTTTAGTCTCTGCCATTGGAAATACCAATATTCTCTCAATGGGATGCAAAATAATTTCCAAAAGGTACGTGATCAGTGTCACCATCCTGACTGTTTTGTTGAAGCAGTAATCCCGGGTACCATTGACTGTTCTAATCTGCATCAGTGGCTGGTACAGTGCAAAACATCATCTGGTTTTGCCCACATCAGAAGTAATGAGAAGAGCAAAAAAGCATGATTGGTCAAGAAAAGGATACAGGAATTAAAATTGTTTACTGTAGAAGCCAAAATGAGACCTAAGTTTAAAACCATGTAGAACTTGGCTACAAAGTTGAAGGAAAAATGTTCTTTTGAGTTTGCTTTGAAGAGGTCAAAACTAGAAGTCTTAAACTGCAACAAGGGATATGTACATTTTAGATGTTAGAAAGAAAAATGGTTTTAATGCTAAAGATAGTGAAACTCTTGAACAAATTATTTTGGATTCCTGTGGAATCCCATTTAGAAAGGTTAAAGCAAGGATCTTTTTAGGAATGTGTAAACAGTTTTTCCTAACATGCAGGCAGAGGGCAATTTTGCAAGTTATGTTTTTTCTCTAAGTCATAAAAGTGCAATGTAAAATCCCCTTTGAACTTTATTAATGTTACACAGATTGCTCTTCAAGTGTTGCTTACACTTAAAAATGTGACAGGATCAGTTAACATATTATCTCAAAATATCTTATAATGTCATGGTTTTGTCTAACAGGTTCTGTTCTCACTTCATCTAGAAATTTTTTTTAAAAAATCCAGTTGATTCCTGGGAACCTGGCTTGGTGAAGTACATATACCCTGCATGACATAAAAGGATGTTAACTATAATTTTTTTTTTAGATGTGGTGCAAATTAATTTTAATGTAGTTTTTTCTTTTGCATATATGTCAGCTTTATTCAGAGCCTTTACTTTCTTTTTTTGTTCTTAATTATCTTTGCTTCTGAGCCATTGAATGAAGACTAAAAATTGTCTTTAAATACAGCTACTTTGATTCTTAAGATAGCAGATAATATTGGAAATGTTGGGAATTCAAAACTTTTGAATATTTGAGTGAATTAAGGCATAATTATGTGGTGCCTTCTTCACTACTGTACTTGTTTTATTACTAACAAGTAGGCTGTTGTCACATTGAAGAAAATACTGAATGCAGTACAAAAAATTCCCAGGCCATAGATAGGTTGTTAAGCTGTATGTAACAGGAGTCCTGCTGTGGAAGACCCAAGTAACTGACTTGCCAAGAGTAAACTTGAACAGAAGATCAGCGCTTTTGTACCCTCTTCTACTTCTACAAGATTAATAGTAGTCATTTTAAAGTATGATTAAAGAGGTAAGTACATATGCATGAGATTCCTGTTTGTAAAACAACAGAAACTCTGCAAGACCTCAGGGCCCCGGTGAGACTGGAGGTGCTGAGCCCCAGTCATAAACGGGCAGTAAGTCCTAGGTTACTGTTGTAGGCAGCTTTAAAGAGGGTCCTAATGTGGGTAACCAGACTCAAATTATTAAAAAGATGCCTTATTAGAACGAAGTTATGCGTAACGTGGATTATGAAAGGCTGCTGTTTTCATGGACAGGAAAAAAGACTTATCAAAAGGATAGGTTGATATTGTCAGAATATTGGTTTAAAATGTTGCTGTGAAGCAAGCTGTTTTGATATTATAACAATGTGTGTTATAATATCAAATGTGTATTATATGTATATTATATATATGTGTGTATTATATATATGTGTATTTTATATATATATAATGTGTGATATAATATAATGTGTATTATAAATGATGTGATTTTTGATGGGAAGAAACCTGTCATGTTTTTTTCCACCTTGGCACCAGTGGACAGTAGATGAACTCTTCAGAGAGACTGCCAGTGAGCTAAATGCAGTTTCTTTTATGTATTAGAGTTGTTACTGTTCACTTTTTTATTTGTTTTCCTCTGCTGCATTTGTTGATGTTATTAATTTCTCAGCATTAGGAACACATCCTAAGACAATGTTCTTCAGACTTGGATTCAGTTGGTAAGCTGCATTGAGATAATTGTCTGGTAGCAACAGATTAGCATTTTACGGTCCTGCTTATTATGGCAACATTTACTGGCAGCTGTGACAAACATCCTGCAGATCCACCTCTGATCTTTCTGCAAACTATTGGAATATTTACTTTCTGATTCTAGACCTCTGTTTTAAGTGGCATCTCACTGATGTCCTTATGCCAAGACTGGGTCCTCGTTTCATGTTGCTGGTTCTTTCGAACTAAAACTTATTCAGGCAAATCAGAGTTCCTCACAGGTATTCATCTTGAGAATCACTGGATCAACAGAAGTTTGCAGCAGCCCAGGCCAGCTTTTCAAAGCCAGACAGCTTTTATTTGTCAACTGGAATGAGGTATTTGAGCATGTCCTTGGGTGACCGTAGAGAAGTGTGTCTTGTGCTTGTTGTCATGGTAGGTGCATCTCTGCTTCTCTGATCCTGTAAGAGCCTTGCTCCTTTTGAGCGGGGTAGAAAAGCTCTCATCACGCTATCCCAGGCAGTCTTGTTTTTTGTTTCAACCTGCAGTCATGTCGTTTTCACATACCTCCTAGCAAGTGATTGTTAAAAATTTATGTAGTAGTGTTAGTGTTGCCATGTATCTTTAGAAGAATCAAAGCTCCTGTGCTTGCTTATTTTTTGACCATTCTTAAGTGGTCTGCGCTCTCCTGTTCCTTTCTTCATCTCTTCCTACAGTAATTTGATATAAAATCAATGGATGACTTGAATCCTACACAGCTTTTGTAACAGTAAGACAGAGTTTCTCTGTATTACATGAAACAACTCCCAATCCTTTATTGTTCATACAGTTCTTTTGTGGGAAGGGGTTTATATTACAGCACATTTTTGTTACCTTCCTGGTCCCCCGCTGTTTCCTTATTAATGGCATTGTAATGGAGTTGCAATAAAAGATTGTGGCATCCTAAGTGTCCTAACTGGTTTTGGTTTAGTAATTGCCATTTTTTGACAATAAAGACTATCCCATGGCATCTGTGCATATGAATATATGAATAATATATATAATAATATTATATTAGTTCTTTACTAGACAGGAAAGGTGAAGAAGGAAATACTTTTTTAACTAGTAGTGGATTACTTTAGGTCATCTTTTTATTTCTAGTTACTTTATAACAATACAAGTAGAGCATCCCCGTAGAACTTTCTGGAAACTCTCAACTGTTTTTTTTTGTGTGGTGTTCTTGTTTTTGCTGTAGAGAGATATGTGCAGATAGGAAAAAAAACCCACAAAAAGCATTATTCAGCCTGAACTTTTAATTTTTAGATTCTGTGTCATCTTTCAGTTAGTGGAGTTATCTTTGTGTCTGGTGCCTTCTGTGTTTTCTTGATGGAGGATTATGCTGCACTTGTATTTTCTTTTTCTCTTTAAAATGACAATACAAATGAAACCTGAGTTTGTGAAGTGTTTTTCTTTAATTAGAAGATGAGAATTTTCTGTAAATGTCTGACTGTTGAAGAGGCTATGACTCACATGGCTTTACAGGAGATTTTGAATCACTAGTGTAAAGCACGGTAATGTCAAATGCATTATGAATGCCAGACAAATTTACAAGATTTTATAACTGTTGGGGTCATTTAGATACAGATGCTTGTATGCTTAACTGTTATTGCGAAGAGATGAATAAGAATATTTTGAATCCTGAACCTGTTCTTAAAAAGGATATGTGTGCATGCCTATGAAAAGTAGTGTAATAACATTTTCATAATGTCAAATTATTTTACGTGAAGGTGTGCTTTTCCTGTGAAACCTTAGCAATAAAAATCAGAATGACTGATGCAGAGTATGGCTAGCAAAAAATGCCTGGCTGAGCTTTGACTGGAACTCAGGGAAAAAAAGGAGAGTTAATCCCCTTTGGAAGAAGGGGCAGGCAGCTCTGGAGAACTGTAAGGATGTTGTGAGGTTATGCAGGGCAAAGATTAGAGAGGCGAAAGCCCAACTAGAACTCAGGCTGGTCACTGCCATAAAAGATAACAAAAGATGTTTTTAAAAATACATTAAAAACAAAGGGAGGGCCAAGGATAATCTGCATCTTTTAGTAGATGCGGTGGGGAGCATTGCCACAAAGGATGAATAAAAAGCTGAGGTGCTTAGTGCTTTCTTTGTCTCAGTCTTTAATAGCAAGACCAGGTTCCCTCTGGATACTCAGCCCCCTGAGCAGGAAGACAGGAATGAGGAGGAGCAGAATGAAGTCCCCACAGTCTGGGAGGAAGCGTTTTGTGACGTGCTGTTCCATTTAGACATGCACAAGTCTATGGAATCCACCTGAGGGTACTGAGAGAGCTGGTGGAGGAGCTCACCAAGATGCTCTCCATCATTTATCAACAGGCCTGGCTAACTGGAGAGATCCCAGAAGACTGGAGGTCAGCCGATGCGACACCCATCTACAAGAAGGGCAGGAAGGAGGATCCAGGCAACTACAGGCCTGTTGGCCTGGCTTCAGTGCCGGGGAAGGTTATGGTGCAGATCATCCTGAGCACCATCACATAGCATGTGCAGGACAACTAGGGGATCAAGCCCAGCCAGCCTGGGTTCATGGCAGGCAGGTCCTGCCTGACTAACCAGATCTCCTCCTACAATAAGATGACTGGCCTACTGGATGAGGAAAAGGCTGTGGATGTTGTCTACCTGGACCTTAATCAAGCCTTTCACACTGTCTCCCACAGCATTCTCCTGGAGAAACTGGCTGCTCATAGCTTGGAGGGGTGTATTCTACGCTGGGTTAAAAGCTGGCTGGGCGGTGGAGCACAAAGAGTGGCAGTAATGGAGTTACATCCAGCTGGTGGCCAGTCACAAGTGGTGTTCCCCAGGGCTCAGTACTGGGGCCAGTTCTGTTTAATACTTTTATCAGTGATCTGGATGAGGTGATTGAGTGCACCTTCAGTAAGTTTGCAGATGACATCAAGTTGGGCAGGCGTGTTGATCTGCTTGAGGGCAGGCGGGCTCTGCAGAGGGATCTGGGCAGGCCAAGGGCCAATGAGCCAAGGCCAGTTGTATGAGGTTCAATGAGGTGAAGTGCTGGGTCCTGCTCTTGGGTAACAACAGACCCCCACAGTGCTACATGCTTGGGGCAGAGTGGCTGGAAAGCTGCCTGGAGGAAAAGGACCTGGGGGTGCTGGCTGACAGCTGGGTGAACGTGAGCCAGCAGTGTGCCCAGGTGGCCAAGAAGGCCAACAGCATCCTGGCTTGTATCAGAAACGGTGTGGCCAGCAGGACTTGGGAAATGATTGCTCCCCTGTACTCGGCACTGGTGAGGCTGCACCTCAAATACTGTATTCTGTTTTGGACCCTCACTTCAAGAAAGATACTGAGGTGCTGGAGCGTGTCCAGAGAAGGGCAGAGAAGCTGGTGAAGGGTTTGGAGTACATAGTCCTGTGAGGAGCAGCTGAGGGAACTGAGGTTATTTAATCTGGCAAAAAGGAGGCTGAGGAAGACCTTATTGCTCTCTACAACTATCTGAAAGGAGGTTGTAGTGAGGTGGGTGTCAGTCTCTTTTTCCCAAGCAATAAGTGATGACAAGATGAGAGGAAATAGCCTCAAGTTGCACCTGGGGAGGTTTAGATTGGATATTAGGAAAAATTTCTTCACTGAAAGGGTTGTCAAGCATTGGAACAGGCTGCCCAGGGACATGGTGGAATCACCATCCCTGGAGGTGTTTAAAAAATGTGTTGATGTGGCACTTAGGCACATGGTTTAGTGATGGACTTGGCAGTGTTAGGTTAACGGTTGGGCTTCATGATCTCAAAGGTCTTTTCCAACCTAAATGATTCTGTGATTCTATGAAAGTAAGTTAAATCAAGACTAAGTTAAGTAGATTATTAGTTAAGTCAATTAAGGTACAGTAATGTACAATTTTCACTGATAGGCATATAGCTTTCTGAGCAAATTGTGAAGTTATAGAATAAAAAAATCACTTCCTGAACTGAGTATAAAGTTTTATGAGCTATATTTTAATTGAGTGTTCTCATTCCATAAAAAAAACCCAAAACAAAAAATGCAAAAAAATAGTCTTATTGGTTTGGAAGGCTGGTTGTTACATTCTTCCAACTTCTTTTTTAGGTTTGTAGGTGGAGAGCTGAATATCTGTTACAATGCTGTAGATCGACATGTTGAGAATGGACGAGGAGACCAAACTGCCATTATTTATGACAGTCCTGTAACAAATACCAAAGAAAAAATAACATATAAGAAACTTCTTGAACAGGTATGTTTGAGAATAACCTTGTTACTGAAAATGGGCAGTAAATATTGCACAGCAGGTAGATACTACAGAGATAGAGATGGTCTACCTTGCTAGCTTATTCCTTTTGTTGCGCTCATATATTGATTTATAAGCTTTACTAGCTGCACCCAATTATACCGCATCTAAGAGGTTTTGTTCTTTTTCTAGTTCATCTTTTTCTTCTGCAGTTTAATATTTTTTTTCCTTTTTGGTTAAATTTTAGACTTTTCTCTATTGGATTTCTTACAGACACACATGCATCCCTCCACCCATTTCTTATTTCATACTTAAATGGTAAAGCATTTTATTAGTCAAGTCACTTGACCATTGCTGTGATGAACAAAAATACAGTTATGTAAAAATGAAGATGTGTACCTTGGCTATTGCTGCACATAACCGAGTGTAAAACCAAGTGAAATTTAACGGGGAGGAGCTCTAAAAAAAGCTGTGTCACCTGCTCCATTGTAGGCTGCAGTGGTGGAGCTGGTGGCCCTGCACTAGTTTTCTGTCTGGACAGTCTGTGGATTTTGACTTGCCCATCAGCTGAGGTAGCTTAACCCCAGCTGGGGTCATGAATATCCATTTCTGCAGTAGCACATTGAGATTTAGTCAGTGCCTGACCATGGGTTGTTGCCACCATGGCTGTTTGAAGTCTGCTCCATTCATGTTTCTCTGCTCTCATGGCTCTCAGCTGGTGGTTTGCCCTCACATTGATTCTCTCTTTAGCTGACTTTTTTCTTCCAGTTATATGTAGCAGTTGCATTTAACAGTGTTTATAAAGAAATGTTGCAGTCATACTCATATTTTTCCTTAATGTGTTTCAGTGTGCAAGATGACTGCAGTGAATGGAACATAGTCTACTTCAGATAAGCACGTAATGTCTGGGATAATGTGAAATTGTATTAAAAAAAAAAAATACCCCTCCCCACCCCCAAACCAGTAATTCAGTTTGAGCATTATTCTACTGTTGCAAGAAAAAGAGAAGTCATACAGCTACAAAAAATGATAAACCTGTACTGCATTCTGCCTTTTAAGGAAAATACAGAAAACATTTACTCCTCACCAGTTTTCTGTTGATTTACCAAGTCCAGAAAAGAACTTGGAAGTTACTGCACAGTAAAGTGGAGCTAGAACAACTAGCTTCAGAGTTCTAAGGAATTAGAAGACTTTAAAAGGGTATAGCTCCTTATCTGGTTTATTATTTTTTTACATATTATATATATAAAATACTAAATTATAATTTTATATACAATTTTTTGTATCAAAATATATACATATATGTATATATGAAATCAGTTTATACATAGATACATAATAATGCAACATTTTAATGTAAATTGTCTTAGGTGAACTCTAGAAATTTTGTCTGAAAAGCACTTGAAAAGTAGCCTTTGTTTTGATTTTTGAGCTTCATGTTGGTATTAAGTCTCCTAAGTTTGTGTCTGTATTCTCTAGAAGCATATTAAATGTTTTAGGATATGACAGATTAATCCAGAATGAGAAGATTTTGCTAGTTGACATACACATCCTTTCTTCCACATTTCCTCTTACATCAGTATTACTAAACTGAGTGGAAGAATTGGTTTAAGTTTTCTGGGGGTATGTAGCGGAACTCACTTCAGGAGTTCATATAATCTTACTGGTAGCTGAGTCCTGTCTAAATACTGTTGTTGAATTCTCTACAGTTTGCTCTTCTCCTTAATCAAAAGGGAATATAAGTGAAAGGCAGGATTTGAGATTAATAACTTATCTGTCCAAGCTTTCTAGTCCACTCTTGTGGAATATACTTAACTGATTTGCCTGGTAACTACTGGACACCTGATAACAAAGGTATTCACAAAATTAATGAAAATGGGAGAGTTGTGGGCTGGTGTATTTTGTGTCATAGATCTTGTAGGTGCTAGGAGAGACTTTGAGAAAAGGCTTACCAAAACCACTGTGGAGTGTGGGTGATGACGTTTGGCTTACAGCACTCAGTCACTTCTTGTCACTGTGTTCTTAGTCTGCTCAGTGTAAACTAAAAGTGTTGCATCTTGTCATTTTGAAATAGACTTCCAGTGCTCTGAATGTTTCATTATAGATCAGTGTGAGTGCACATCAGACATATGTCCAAAGTTGATAAACCTCCTGGTGGGGAAAGAAGCCTTTTGCCTTCTTTCCTGATTTAAAATAGCCTTACGGTGTGTGTCTGTGTTCAAACTGTTGTTTGGACTGTCCACATCCAACGAATGTTTAGTAGTCTGTCTGACCAGTAAGGTGATAGTGTAATGAAGATGTCTTTTCAGAAGGGCTGCATGTTCAAAATGTCTCTACAAGAAATCAGCTCTTGAAGTGGTGGAATGCTTTCTGGCTTTTGGTGATAAAGGTGGAGTTTTTAGAGGGATTCACCAGAAGTTACGTAGGATAACTGTGGATCACAGGATGGGAAAATGCAGAGTTTTGTGGCAGGTTGGATCATTTGTTCATGGTAAGATGATGGCTGGATCAAACTCATGGTAAGGCTGAAAAAAAAATGACATAGATGCTTGGCTGGAGATAAGAAGGCTCCCTTAGGAAGCATGGGATAGCTTGAGAAGTGCTCAGGGAGCCTATTTTAAAATTATCTCTGTCCTAACTGCCTGCACTGCTGTTGAGATCTAAGAGCTACAGTGATGCTGCAGTTTTGAAGTTAAGCACCACTGAACTAGAAATAAGTGAGAGAAAAGTTGGAAGCTTGTGGATATTTAGTGCCCATCCTGTGTGAAACTATTTATTATTTTTTTTAAAGAGCTGGAATAGGAGGACTGCAGGGTAATTTCAGCAATTCTTCATTGATGTAAATAATCGCAAAATCGGTTTGTGTTCATATTGTGTACAAATGCACTGACTTCACACTTGGAAAGTCTTGGGAATTACAGTTAAAGTGAGATTGCATGTAGTGCATGCAGTTGCATTTTCAGTGTGTTAATTATATGTACTTACAGATGAAATCTTCCAAATGCAGAGAGAAGGAATTTGGCAACTTTAAGACATAACAGTCTTCCAGGATGTACTGACTGGTCTTTTTTCTGTACCGATGCCTGTTACAGGCCTTTAAATGAGGCTTACGGTGTTGGACTGAAGCCAGTGAAATAGGGATGTAAGTGAAAGTTTTGACAGTGCCTTGGGAGACTCTAATACCGGTAGTGAGATGGCAGGAAAAGATGAGGGAAAGACAAATTCTGTTAGAAATATTTCTGAAGCTGTGTAGTATTAGGGAAATATAAAGATAACTGCAAGAAATAAGGACCAATGGCTTGTTAATTTAAAAACAAATTTTCTGATTGTGTTGGAAAATATTGCCATTTTCAAGGTAAGGCAAAGGTTGTTAGGTAGGTGAAAAAACCCTTCTGTTTACATCATTGGTTGTATTCTCTAGAATGCCTCACCTGCTAAAAAGAAATCTCAGGAATATGAGAGTCATATTATTTGCAGTTGCTGATGCTTGATGGATCATGAACATAAAAGCACTATGATTTCTTTCTGTGAATCTTTTCAATAGCAATGCACAGTTAACACGTTGAATTCAGTACTCTTAAGTAATTTCTGAGTGCGGTAACATGATGGGGTTAGTAAAACCAATATCCCTCCAAACCTCTGACAGCATTGAATGTTGCAAAAACATGAGTGACAAAGAACGGTTTCAGGTTATCAACAATGGGCTAGGATGTGATTTCTTCTCTAGGAAGGTTTTTTCCATAATTACCCACCCTAAAAACATCTTCTTCCAAAACAGCTGTGTTAGCCATTGTCAATTTGGTTTTATGTGTCTGTCTGTCTTGATATGCTCATATCTCCTCTATGTATATGCCCGGGGAATTGCCCAGATTGTTCTCTTTCTAGTAGTTTTTCCCATTCTTCATGCTTTACTCCATCTTCTTTCTTTGCCTTCTGCCTTGAAAAATGACGAGTTCCTTCTTATCTAGAAATAGTGACTTTTCTTTCAAGATATTTTTTCTAAGAGCTGATTTAGAACCAAAACTATAATACAGACAGAAAACTTCTACTGAGACTTACAACCCAAACTTTTATCCTTTGTTAGGTAAAACATTATCTTGATGAAACTTCTTTCTGGTTTTCCGTATCTTATTTAAATCTCAAATGGCATTCTTCATTGCATGTCCTAGAAAGATTTAACTGTGATGTCACTTGGATAGCTCTTAAAAAATATCAATATTCTTTAAAGGATGAGACTAATCAGGAGCTTACAGAGTGGTGTGTTGGGTTTTTCGCATTCCACACAAAATACTTCCAAATGACACTGTAAAAGTCTGAAGAAGCACCTGGAACTTGACCTCCCCTGACTGAGGATGGTTATACTGCAGCATGTCAATGTCAGTGATGCCTACTGTAAAGTCTTATTTGGTGCAGCTTGGGCAGTTAAGTGAAGCAAAGCCATCCTGAATTAACTGCTGAGGCTCCTGACTTTTCCACTATATGTGGTTTGTGAATTTTACTTTCAACTAGGTTTAGTTTCATCCTTTGAACCGAATGTCCCATAGCTCACTTCAAAGCCATCTGAACGTGGGTATCCCACAAATCTTTGCTTCCTTGACTTGTGGGTTCCTTTAGGAAGTGCCATGCTCACCCTTAATCTGTCTTACTTCTGCCTGATTTCTCTCTCCACTCCCAGTGGATGTTGTCCAAATAATGGCCTTTTAGGGGAACATAGACGCTGTAGGAGTTGTGCAGAATACTATGGGCTATCCTTCTCAAGTACCAGAAACTCCTTTGAGGCAGATAGTTGTTTGGAACCCATCTCTTCTGTGGAGTGAATGCCATGGCATCACTTCTGATCAAACATCAAATCCCTGCTAAGCTGGTAAGTATTACAGAATCCACGTCACATCCCATTCCTTCCTTGGAGACACACAGTCCACAGCCAGTATCCCAAACCAGGAAGGAAAATAGCCCTTCCCAAAAATCCCCAGCTTCCTCTCAACCCAAAGAACTTCCTGGCATCTGAAAGAAGGAAGGAGAAATTCCCGCAACTAACTGCAATCACAGAAGCTGTCTGGCTGTATGAGAAAGAAATAGAAATCATCCTGATTTGTATTTCTTTGTTATTAGTGGAAGAGTATACCAGCACCACTACCACCACAAGGTAGGTCCTTTATACACAGTGTTTGAGGAGAGAAAGACAGTGTGGCTGGGGTTTTGTGCAGAAGCCTAGGAGGGCTGTGTTATCGAGGCACACCATGTACATGACTTCTGCAGTTGCCAGGACTATGCCTGGCACACCGGCAGAGCTGGGACGGGGCAGGTGGTCTCTGATGGAGCTTGTTGCTCCACAGAACTTCCCTCACAGCTCACAGCCCCTGAGGAATCACCTCTCGAGGCACAGCAGCTCTCGCAGTCAATGCACACGCTCATGTCGCCTTTCCACAGCTCTGGACCAGTGCCCTGACTTCACCTGAAACCTCCTAAGCACAGTCCCACGCTCAGTACGTGTACAGGAAAGGAGCACGCACACTCACTCAGGCAGGCATCTGGACCGCTGATTTTGCAGTTCCCATTGCCTGCCTTGGCAGAGGGAGGGTGCTCCTACATGTTGTCTTGTGGGTGTCCTCTGGGAGTTGCAGGCATGTAGATGTTTGCAGCACTGTTGCCATGCTTTTGCCTAGAATGTGTCCCAGGACTGCTGATCCTGAGACCAAGTGCGTGGATGTCCTTGGATGTCTGTGGTTAAGCATGTTGGCTTGGTGGAGTGTTCTACCCCCTCACTGAACATCTGTTCAAGATCTTTGTAATAGGGGTACACATACTGTGCCAGCTCTGAAGCATGGTCTTCCCACCTCATCAAGAACATGGCCTTCATCTACTTGAAATGAATGCAGCACTGCTTGTCAGTCCTCTCTCACTCTGCAGCAGGCTTGACATTGGCAACAGGGAGGTGCAGTTGCTGGAGAACCTTTTGCCAGCAGTAGGGAAAGGGTGAAACAAGAAGAGTAATAGAAGAGTGAAGAGTCTGAGAAGGTGGGGAGAATAGGGAGTACTTTCTTTAGTAATTTTGGATAAACAACACAGTGGAGAAGCTGAAGAGCATAAGGCAACTTGCTGCCTTTGGTTTAGAGGAATACGTATGTGACATGGTTCTTTTTACGCCATGAAATGCATTTCAGGATGTTTAAGGAGCTCTTGGTATTTGAAGAATCCTTTTGTGTTTAGCATGCATTGAAGGACTCCATATTGGTGAGACCTGGTCATTGTTCAGGCCAGGAAGGTTTGAAATACCTCTTTTTAGCATTTTGAGTGCTTTTCTGGTTTAGTATCTTCTCAGAAGAATTCTTTTGGCATGGACCAAAACTGCTTTTTGTAACTGCTAGGGACAGCTGGGTAATATACTTCAGAACTGCATTACTTCTCCAAACCTGAACTGCTAATACAGATGTAGTATTTGTTTGGTGGCTGGCTGAAAATAAAGCCACACTCACTGGGGATTTGCATTTGATGGAAGTGTAATTTAAGCCCAGATCTTCAAAGCTGAAAGCCTACTTGAGTTTCTTATTGCATCACTTGGTCTCAAGTGATTTTATTTCTGAAGTGTCAAATATATTAAAGTGAAAGAGCAATCTTAAACTTGGAAAAAAAGCAGAGAAATAGCATGCGGGTAGGAAAATAGAAACTGTAAAATCTTGAGTGATAAGGTACGCTGTCTTAATGTATACTGTAAATGACAACACAGTGTAGCAAAGTGGAAGGTTTTGTGGCTTGTAACAGTTTAATGAAATGTCACTACTCTCTCTTCTCCCCCAGCCCCCCTGCCTTTAGAAAGAGTGATTGCTTGGGTGTTTCAGGGTTTCCATCCACATCAATCTTAAGGGCAATGTAAATCTGCTTTTGATGTTCTCTAGTCTTCCAAATAGTTGTAGATAGAGACAGTGTTTTATTACGTAGGCCAAATGTTCCCTGGCTGTCAGAAGGATAGGGGAAAGGGCACAAGGAACATCATAGATACCCATGTGTTGTACTGGGTTATTGTCTTTGCTGACATTAAACTCTCTAGGGTGGGGAGGTTAAATGCAGACAAGTGATTACTGGGTTTGCGTGTAAGACATGCGGTTCCTGTCTGTGACATGCTACATATATTCTGCTTTAAGTAATATTTGCCTGTGATAGGTTTCAATAAAATTTACTTAAGTACATGCAGATCTCCTTACGTCTCCTTCCTACAGCCAAGTACCAAATTTATATAGCTTGTTACAGACGCTGGGAGTCTTCTCTTACAAAATTACTAATCATGATCTTTAAATGATGCCTTTTTCCTTTAGCAGAAAAACATTGCCTTTTTTATCATCACTAATAAAATAAGAATAATGAATAATAATACTTGTCCATTGTGTTTAACGACTTATTGCCTACGATCCACACTTAGAATGACTATAAAATAACTCATTAAATATTGTTTTCACTGCCTCTGGCCTTTTTGTCAACATTGTGCTTGAGAGTCCCATGAGCAGTGAAGATAAAGATCATTTTTTATTATTTGCTGGGTCACTGAAAACATCTCTTACTGCTTCAGAAGCAGTATTTAGGTACTGGGTATTTTGTTTGACAGGCAAAACCCCCTTGCTGCTCCCAGGAGTTTCTCTCCCCTTTCCTTTCTCTCCAGTCTGATAATACCTGAACAAAAGTGTCTTTCACGAGAGTAAATTTTACTTGAAACCTTATCTATGTGATATAATTAATAAACAAGGAATAATACAGTACAGGTAAAATGTGAGGAATTCATATATGAGTAGATTCATGTTATATTGATAGTGAAAGAAATTAGAATGTTTGGACATCTTCTGTTTACTGTAGTATTTTCTACTGAATGGCAACCTCTTGAAGAAGAGTTTTACTACTGTAGGTGCCCCTGTAAGACAAAGCAACTCCTTTGTTCTGAACTTAGATTTATATGTTTTCAGATATCCCAAGAACTTCCTAGAGAATTCAACTTTTAATCTTGCCACTAATGTAGAACCATTGCCAGCAAAAAAATTTGCTTTTCTTTCAGAAGATGTCACATTTCCATGCTGCAACAAGCAGCTTGGGGCAAGTGCACGGTGTTTGTCACAGGCTCCCATGCTCTTACAGAACTTACTATGTGGTAAATTTTCTGTCCTGGTGTACTAATGAAACATTCAGTACTAGTTTTGTGACAGAATACTATATACTGTCGAGGTAATAAGTATTTTCTTATGGTGATACAGCTGGCTGACTTTGCTGCTGATCTGTCGCATTTCTTGAGTTCCAGAGCTTTGCTGCTATGCCATGCATAGTCAGTCTTCAGGCTTCTGCATAACAAAAATGGAAATGTGAAAATGAGAGGAAAAATGACTTTTTAAATCTAAATGTGTTTATCTGAATTTGTATTTACATTTGGTTTAGGGAGTAAGATTTCTTGTCTCAGATTCTGAGAAGTTTACAACACTGTAGTAGAGAAAATATTACTACATACTGATTTATGTTTCAAACATAGCTAGTTAAGACAGAATTTGTGTTAGGAAACGCCCTGTTTACATCCATTCTTAAAAGCTAAAATTGAGAAATATAAGCACTTATGCAGATAAAAAAATGAGTGGTTAGAGTTTCATTTAAAAATCTGCAAAACATTGCTAATGATTTTTTTTTTTGCTCTAATGTGTAAAATAATTAGCCTCAGTCTATTCTCATTTTACAAAATAAAAGCATATTGTAGTGGTTTTTGCAACAAGGAAATTGTCCTAAATTTATGGAGTCTGGGTTGCATCATTCATCAACTTTCCATATCATACTGGCTTGTCTCCTTAATGTTCTGCATCTGTTGATTGTGTGAAAGTTGGCTTTTACAAGGCAACAGCAGATCGGGATAAACTTTTAATATGTTGTGAATCTTTTGTCAGTACAGGTCTCCAAGTTAGCTGATGTCATGGTCAGACATGGTGTGAAGAAAGGAGATCGTGTGGTCATCTACATGCCCATGATTCCACAGACAGTGTACTGTATGCTGGCTTGTGCAAGAATAGGAGCCATCCATAGCCTGATTTTTGGCGGATTTGCATCTAAAGAGCTTTCTGTTCGCATTGATCATGCAAAGGTAATATATGTTTGGAACAAAACCATCTCATTAGTTACTCATATAAATCTATGTCAAAAACCTGTTTGTTTCTTTTTTCCCCAGAGGATAACAACATTTCTCTTTGTGTGGCACGCAGTCTCAATTTGTTTATAATACCTAACATGGCAATATGAACAAAATACTATGTCTGAGCTGAGGTTGATACTTTTGCAGAAGACACTGAGATGCAAATTTTGACCTCTTTCAAAAAAGCATGAGTTTAATATGCTGCTGTCTGATTAGAGCATTCTTGCTTTTCCCGTTTGTCAATCTTTTTCTATAAAGCATCACCTTAAAACTGGCTTTTCACCCAGCATTTTCCTCAAGTTTGTGAGGAAAATGCTGCTAATCCTAAATGACTTCGTTGGTTTACTTGATGTTTACACAAATTAAATAATACATTTTTTCAGCTACAAATCTATATAATCTAATTTCTACATGAATCAAGGCAGCTAGGGAACCAGTTGCTTTAAGTGACTCTGCAGAGAACTTAATTAATGGAGGTGAACACTTTAAAGGCTTCCAAGTTCAGCACAAGTTGAGCTTATGAAGCATTATTTAAGTCTTTGTAAATGAAAATGCAAATAGTACTTCATTAACCTACTTAGTAGCTTATATGTGTATTAGTAGCTTGTTTATGCATTAATTTCAAACGAGGTAACAATTTCGTAGGGAAGTTTCTGTTCTTGTTTTCTGCCAGCGAACAAGACAAAAGTCTTTGTCATCTTGCTTAGTCACGTGGATCATTCAGACCATCTGTGATAGCCATCTAACACTGAATCATGTTGGTTAGATGTGTAAGCCAAAACATTACGCAGGGTAAAGTCCACAGGATTTGTGGAACTTTTGCTTAGATTTTTGTGTACAGAAGTGCTTTTCAGATCACCAAGGCTTGAATTTTATGAATATCTGTATGTAGAAAGTTGAATGCATTCTCCCTCTCCGCCATGATATTTTAACAAAGAAGATAATGAAATGGCTGAAGGGGTTTGTTAGAATTGTAAAAAAAAGCTGGGGGAAAGTTAACAACAGCTCCATAGTTTTCCCTGTCTTTCTTCCCACTGTCCCACTTTTTTAGCAAGCTATAAAAAATAATTTTAACTCACAGAATTAGGGAAAAGTATATGTAGAAGAAAAAATTATAACTCTTAAAATTAAGGTTGGTACAATACAAATCATCCAGTGTGTTTACTTTATTTCACAAATATTAACTAATTAATCCCAATGGATTTTCTCTGAGGAGCAAAGGGAGAAGGCGCAGTAATCATAATCCTTGCTTCAGGATTAATTAATCATTAAAAATAAAATGGAGAAGGTTTAAGTGATTCAAAGGGTTAGCTATAGAATTACTGCAGGCCATTGATTAAATCCTTATTTATGTTGCCTTTCTGTTTCTTTAAAAGACAGATCTAAATATTATGGATTATTTTTGACCCATCTGACGTGTAACCAAAGTATAAGTGAAGAGGAGAGGCACACCCGCAATCTAAACTTGAAAACGTGCCCCAGTTTTGTAATACAGTAAGGCTTTTTGAAAAGTGAATTGGACACTACTGAGATGATCTTTAAGTTATGTATACAAGTAGCTGTGATAGATGGTATTCTGCTGCACCCAGAAGTTAATTGAATCAGTGTCAAAACATCCTAACCTTTCTGTTAGGCTTTTATGTGAATTGGTTTAGATGCTGTAGTATAGAACCTAATGTAGGTAAGATTAATTAGAAGTCATTAAAGATGTGCACTGGAAGGCTGGCTGTGAGGGTCTCTTGTGGAAGAAAGGTCAAACTTCACATTTTATTGGAAGATCTAAGTGAAAGAAATAACAAGCACATCCTAGTGACTATGAAAGTGTACATATGCTTTACTAGTTTATCTTGAATTTTAAACAGGTCTAGGAGTTTCTACTTTTGTCAAGTGTTGGCATCTGTGGTGAATTGTGATGGCAGTGGTACAGAATGGGAGAACAGGCATTTCTTGTCATCTTTCACCTGAATCTGGGAGTGCAGAGTTCGCAGTATCGAAACAAGATACTTTCATAGAGTCATAGAATAGCTGGGTTGGAAGGCACCTTTAAAGCTCATCTAGTCTAACCCCCCCCCCCCCCCCCCCAGCCCCCAACAATGAATGGGGTCGTCTTCAACTAGATCAGGTTTCTCAGAGCCCCGTCCAACCTGACCTTGAATGTTTCCAGGGATGGGGCATCTACCACCTCTCTGGGCAACCTGTTCCAGTGCGTCACCACAAAAAATTTGTTCCTTATATCTAGTCTAAATCTACCCTCTTAGTTTAAAGCCGTTACCCCTTGTCCTATCACTACAGGCCCTGCTAAAAAGTCTGTCCCCGTCTTTCTTATAAGCCCTCTTTAAGTACTGAAAGGCTGCAGCAGGGTTGCCCCGGAGCCTTCTTTTCTCCAGGATGAACAGCCCCAACTCTCTCAGCCTTTCCTCACAGGAGAGGTGTTCCTTACCTTTGATTATTTCTGTGGCCCTCCTCTGGACCTGCTCCAACAAGTCCATGTCTTTCTGTGTTTCCTGTGCTGAGGGCTCCAGAGCTGGATGCACTACTTCAAGTGGGGTCACACCAGAGTGAAGTAGAGGAGCAAAATCACCTCCTTTGAACTGCTGGCCATGGTTTTTTTTGCTGCAGCTCAGGATATGGTTGGGTTTCTGGGCTGTGAACACACATTGCTATCTCCTGTCCAGCTTTTCATCGACCCAATACCTCCAAGTCCTTCTCCACAGGGCTGCTCTCAATCCCTTCATCCACCAGCCTGTATTGATACCAGGAGTTGCCCTGACCCAGGTGCAGGACCTTTCACTTGGCCTTGTTGAACCTCATGAAGCTCACATGGGCCCACTTCT
Organism: Falco punctatus; assembly: GCF_963210335.1. NCBI lineage: Eukaryota > Metazoa > Chordata > Aves > Falconiformes > Falconidae > Falco > Falco punctatus. Next base: position 39,291,858 of record NC_137585.1, read on the forward strand.
TGAGCTTGCCCAGGTCCTTCTGAGTACCATCCTATCCCTCAGGCCTGTCAACTGCACCACTCAGCTTGGTGTCTGCAAACTTGCTGAGTGAGCACTCAATCTCACTGTCTGTGTCACTGATGAAGATAATAAACTGTACTGGTCCCACTGTGGATCCCTGAGGGACACCACTTGTCACCGATCTCCATCTGGACATGGAACAATTAACCACTACCCTCTGGATGTAACCATCCATCCAACCAATTCCTCATCCACTGAACAATCCACCCATCAAACCTGTATTTCTCCTGTTTGGAGAGAGGACTGTGTCAGAGGCCTTACGGAAGTCCAGATAGGGCAGCATCCCTATACTCTTCCCAGGATACCTGTCCCTGCTTCTACTGTCTATGCATTTCCTTCTCGTCCTTCAGTTTGACCAGCAGATCTCAACTCAGCCATGCTGAGCTCTTGCCTTTCTTACCTGATTTCTTACATCTGGGGATTGAGAGCTCTTATGCTTTATAGAAAATGTCATTAAAGAACTACCAGGTCTGTTCTGCTCCCTTGCCCCTGCAGGTGATTTCCCAGGGCGTTCTATTGACTAACTCCCTGAAGAGCTGGAAATTTGCTTTCCTGAAATTCTGGGTCCGGACTTTACTCTGCCTGATCCATATCCATCAGGAGTGCAAACTCCCCCAGTGCATGGTCACTGCATCCCAGGCTGCCTCCAGTCGTGATGTCACTGATTGAGATCATTATAATTGATTTCAGATAATAAAAAATTATTATTTTTATCATAATGATAATTGCATTGGTGACCAACAGGTCCAGTATCACATCCCCTCTGGTAGGGCTATCTACTACCTGGCTTGAGAAGTTATCCTCAGTGCATTCCAGGAGTCTCTTGGATTGCCTACAGCTTTTCCAGCAGATGGAAAAGGACAGTAACTATATTTTGAGAAATGAACATGACATCTGTTTAAGCACTTTATCTTAGTAAACTAGGATAACTGAGAAGGCTACTTAATAGGTGTATAAGTGTACTGTTCTTTAATAAGGTAGTTGCTATGTCTTCAACAATCAATTTTTCTCATGTTTTTTGAATCAAAATAATTGTATAGCAATTCTGGAGGACTTTTTAGATTTTAAATCCAAACCCTGCAAAATAAAATAGAAGTAAGTTTTTCAGATGTGTTTTTTGAAGACGCTTCACTAAAGCAGTATTACGATTTGCAAGTGGACAACAGTTCTTTGAAATACAATATGTACAAGACACCCAAGTTGCTCAGAAGTGTTACTGTCTTTTATTGAGGTTGGAAACAGTGTATTGCTCACTTATGTACAGCTGACATATCTGGAAATTTTAACAAGACTTATTTGAAAAAATGAGCTCTATTTTTTCTTTTTTTTTCTTTTTTGTCTTTTTTTTTTGTTTGTTTGTTTTGTTTCATTTATTCTGAATAAAACATAGTTCTGGTGCACAGGTATAGCTATGATAGGTTACCCTGACTTCTCATCATTAGATGATCAAACCTTCTGAGTGATTAGGCAGCAAGCTCAGCTGCTGATACTTAGGATGCACAATTGCCTTATCGTACTTGCAGTCCAGTCTCTTTTCTTGTCTTGAAGCACTGTTTATTTTTGGAATATGTATTGTAGATTAGAAGGCACTACGTTGCATTTTATTTTTAACTACTTGTATGGTATGATTCAGGTCTCCTTCTTTAGACCACAGTATAATATCTGACAGAACTTAATGTGCATGGCAGTCTGGCATGGATCATCTAACAATGAAGCTGGTGCAGTACCAGCAGGTGCAGTGGAGCTATATAATTACTGCATAAGCACTGGATTTTTTTAAAATGAGTGTCACTTTTTTTATTGAGGAGTGTGGCACAACAAAGGCATGGTAAGTTTGAGCATGGCTTATGATCAGATGTATGGCTGGGGCATGAAGGTGAAAGAGCTTTGTGTGTTCAGTAATGAGGGCCTGAGTGCTGTAAACCTCAGTAAACATCTTGGTGACAGTCTTGACGTTTTGTGCCCCAAAGCTAGCTGGTTTTCAGTTTGGCTGTTTTGCAGCTTTATTAACTGGCCCAATAAAATGTATTTATTGTTTTTTTCTAAACTTTACCTTGTATGCTATTAGAGACTATAGAAGAATTTGTAGGAGGAATGTTTACAACAGAGTAAAATTGTTGGACTCTGTTGGGCCTTGCTTTATCTCATTTCTACCTTTTTATGTTGTGTGTTTGTTGTTTTTTTTTTCCTACAGCTCACTATTGCCAGCATTCCTTCTTCAGCAAACCTTTGAACTTTCTGTTTTCTTCAAACTAGTTATATTCCTATGTAATCTTACTGTGTAGGGCTGCATGAAGAAGTGGGAACTGATATGTAAAAGCACTGTTGGAGCAGAGATGCAGGGGAAATACTATCAGTAGGCAGACAGGTAAAACACTAGAAAACAGCAGGTGAAGCCAGTAATGGAACTTTGCAATCCATGATGCTTCCAAGTAGCAACCCTCACTTGGGAAATACATCACCTTAGCCAATCTAGTATTGGTTATTTCAGGCTTCTTTACTGCATTCAAAGCACTTGATAAGCAGAGGTGGCACCAATTACAAATGACTGTAAACCTGCTGTTGACAACAGCCTTTCATCTTAACAATTGAATAGAATTGTGTTAATATCTTACATTAATTACAGTCTAATTTCAGGGTAGCCTCCAGATTAATTTTCAGTTTAACTGCATTGTATTGTATCATCTTTTATTAAAATCAGTGCATCCCAAAAGAGAAAGATGACAAATGCTGAAATTTTAAAGCTCATCTGAAATCTTTATTTTGAATACACACTAATTAGCAAACTTCCCTGAATGACACATTTGGACAGGAAATGTTTTATTATTGCACAAGAAAACAATTTAATCTGTGCTTTCTGTGCTGAGTTTAATGCAGCCTAAACTGTGTCATTGCGGTTTGTGCCTAGTTAATGAGATTTATGCTAATGCATACAATTAGTAAACTAGCTTGATCAAACTGAGGAGCATAATATAAATATACTTCTAAAACTCCAAAAGCAAGGAGATTGAAGACTCAGTCTTCTCCAATTAAAATGTGTTCTAACACATAGTTTTTTTGGTGCTGCATTTTATTTCCTGAAATACAAGAAATAAAAATACTGTATCTTGGGATCTAAGTCAAAATAGTTTTGTCCTGGTTTCAGCTGGGACAGAGTTAATTTTCTTCTTAGTAGCTGGTGCCCAGCTGTGTTTGGGATTTGGTGTGAGAGCAACGTTGATGGCACACGGATGGTTTCACTTGCTGCTGGGTGATGTTTATACTGAGTCAAGGACTTTTCAGTTTCTTGAGCCCTGCCGGCAAGAGGGCTGGAGGGGCACAGGGAAACTGGGAGGGGGCACAGCCAGGGCAGATGACCCGAACTAGCCAAAGGGATATTCCATACCATATGGTATCATGCTGAGTATATAAGCTGGGGGAAGAAGAAGGAAGGAGGGGACATATGGCATTATGGCATTTGTCTTCCTGGGTAACTGTTACGGGTGATGGAGCCTGGCTGTCCTGGAGGTGGCTGAACTGAACACCTGCCTGCCCATGGAAAATAGTGAATGAATTCCTTGTTTTGCTTTGTTTGCATGCACGGCTTTTGCTTTACTTATTAAATTGTTCTTATCTCAACCCTTGAGTTTTACATTCCTTTCCGATTCTCCTCCCCATCCCTCTGGGTGAGGGGGAAATGAGCAAGCGGCTGCGTGGTGCTTGGTTGCTGGCCAGGGTTAAACCACGACAAGCTTGTATGCAGATTTCTTGACTTAGGAAATCTTATGTAAGAGCTGAGGTTAATTTAATGACAAATATGCTAAATCCACATTTGGAAATAAAAGTTATTCTAAAAAACCCTAGAACTATGGAAATCTGATTTTTAGTGGTTTTGCATCCTGAGTCCTGCAACCATCGCTTGAAAGATTCTAGCTTGACTTCCCTCATGTGCCTTATGACTTCAGCTTTTTCTCTTCCTGTATTTCTAGTTTTCTGTCATCTCTTGATTGCCTTCTTTTTCCTCTTGCTCCTGTTTCCCCTCCAGTGCTGTTTAATTGCAGGCTGAAAAAGAGCCAGCAAAGTGCTACAGCTAGTTCTGAAATACACCATTGGGTGCAGGCAGATAATTAGAAAGCAGGCCAAACGGGGCAGATGATTGTTGACATCCCTGTACCACTTTTCCTTAATGGAGAGACTAAGATGGAGATGGGGTTTTCTCTCTGTTCATTAATTTTTGTGCAGCTTGCAAGAACTTAATACTGTTAATTTATTATTCAAATTTGGTTGAAAATAGTGAAGTGTCAGAAGTTATTGATATGCTCCTGAACAAAAAACCAGATGCATGGACAGCAAGATCACACAGGTTTGATTTCCTTACAAAACTGTTTGAAACCCTCTGTTTCTGATTATGTAAAAAAAGATCTTATATGCAGAGCATCATTAATCAAAGGACTTAATGGAAAACATATTAGCTTACCTATATAAAATAATTTCAAATGTGTATATTAACAATCTAACTTCTTTATTTTAGCCCAAACTTATTGTAACAGCAAGTTTTGGAGTAGAACCAAAAAGGAAAGTGGAATACATATCCCTTCTAGAAGGAGCACTGGCAAGGGTACAGAGCAAACCTGACAAAGTTCTCATTTACAAGCGACCTAATTTGGTGGGTGTACAGTTGTTTTGCCTTTGTTATATTTCAGATGTGTATGTATCGCATGTGCCTTTTCTCTTTTACAAGTAAAATTTTTAATGTATCTGTTGTAGTTTGTTTTTTAATTTTATGAGAGAACTTTTTATTCATAAAATTTAAATAGTAAATATAACTAATTCAGCAGAGAGATTACTGTACAAAAAATTGCATAGGACGTTTTTTGACCCAATTCCATTTATTCCATCTGTTTTTCTTTCAAAAATTTTCTATTTTTCAATGGGCAGGGCCATGTTCCTCTTGCCCCAGGTCGTGATCTTGACTGGGAAGAAGAGCTTGCAAAAGCACAGTGTTATAAATGTGTCTCCGTTCCCTCAGACCATCCACTTTATATTCTGTATACATCTGGAACAACAGGCTTGCCCAAGGTAAAGGATTATCTGTAGTCTGTCTGTGTCCAACCTATTTGCAGTTCCACTTGAGAAAACATTTAATTAAAAAGGTTGAAAATATTTGCCAGACCTCACTGCTGTAAATGATAAACATTGCTAGAAATAGTTTAATCTAATTTATTCACATTTCACTGCTTTAAAATCATAGGAATAAATCATGTTTGTTTATTTAAATAGAGTAATATAAACTGCATTTACATCAAAATGTTTGTGCAGTATAAACTTTTGAGGACAGCAGAATGTTTTTTATCCATTAGTATCTTCTGTGTTTTAACTGTTTCAGAGAAGCCTAATATAATCACTTAACTGCAACATTAGTTAATATTATCAGTTGTGTGATGGCATTTATTGCTGAATAGTCTTTGCTTATTCCTTATTTACATATTAGCTAATCTTCCCATCGATAAGATGCAGTCAGTGACATTTCAGATTAAATGGAATGAAGCATGTATTGAAGGTTTGTGTTACTGAATAGTTCTGAGAACATAATTCCCATGAAAATGAAAGTTCAGATTGAGTAATAACATAGGGCATCCATTGAAAATGTTTGCTTTCAAATGTCATTCAGTCTTAATGATCAATTTTAAAAGCAAACTCTTGAGTGTTTGCTTGGTACTTAACAATTCTCTTTTGAAGTGTAGAAGACAAGTTGAATATAATTTTCTAGCGGTGCTCTTAGCAGTACAAATTCAGAGACAGTATCATGCATCCCTGCGTATGGCAGTGCTTAGACTGCTACTAGAAAATTATTTAATGGTGTTGTCTATAAAGTTCAGAATTTATGGGGAGATAAGGGAAAACAAACATCAGTTTTGCTGATAAAAATGTCTTCTGCTTTTGCCTTGAACGTGGGCACTTCAAAGCAACATATGTGTCTTGAATTATTTAATTATACTGTCAAAAGGTCCACGATAACATCCGTTGTTACAACAGGTATTTTCCTAGACTGTTAGTTTCAAGATATAGTATCTCAGAGATAAAAGTTCTCAGAAGTTTACTTCACAGTGTTGGCTCTCTGGAGGAAAACATAGACACCTTGAAAGGGTCACCCTTATACGAGGGAGTTTGTCAACTTGTGCTAAGCTACAGTGAGTAACTTAATGAATAAAATAACTTTTTTTTTTCATTTAAGGAACTTGCTTTTAAATCACCATGTAAGTAAAATCACTCAGTTAACACCTTCAAAAAACTTTTGTTGATCTCAGAGCAGGGACTAAGTTAGAAGCTGAGACTAACAAAGGCAATCTGCTTTCTGAAATTTGTGAGATGTTATTTAACCATTCTCTGCTGTGGCAATATCCATTTTAATGAGTTAATATGTCTCTACAGTCCTTGATTTCTTAGACGAGGCCTGAAAGTGTCTGTTTCATCCTATTAACTATATGAAGAGAATGTACTGTGCCTAGCACGGACGGCTGCATTGTAATGTCTGTACTGTAGACATTTGTTTGGTCCGATTAATCTCATCTGAATTTTACTTCAGAACATCAGGATATAGTTTACTTAATTATTTCTTCCAGAAACACTATACTAGAAGATGATGAAATGTGTATTAGACATGTAATATTACAAAGTATTTCAATTTTTTTCCTATTAACAATGTTCCAGAGCCTGTTTTTGGCTTACCAAGGTGCATGATGCTATTTGATACTCTCTCATTCTAATTTTCAAATCCTTCTTCTAGACTAAGACTGGGATGTTCTTTGTTTTGCATTCGTATGTATACTTCAGGCTAGATATTAGATGTTTCAAGAACAGACATCTTGTTTAAGCCAATTTTCTGACATCTTTAAATTGCAGAAAGAGGGGTACATTTCAGGGAGTAATTTTCCCCAGTTATTTTTGGGGTGAGCAATACCACAGGTGCTTATCTTTTCTGGTGATGATACAGAGAGTGTAGGCAATGAAGTTAAAACATGCCTAGCATTTAGATGGCCGTAGTTTCAGTGAAATAAATAGTTTCTTATTTTTTGTCAGCATAGGTTGAAGAAATGTTTGTATGTCCAATTTTAATGACAGAATTCTAATTTTGTTCGTTATCTTCTGAAAATTATTGTCATCTAGGCCTTGGGCTGGGATTTTATGTTTGTTTTATTGTGTATTTTGCTTGTTTTCCAAAGTTACTTCTTCAGTGGGAATGCTAGCACACGTGTGTACTTGTTGGAATGGGTCCTTTTCTTAAGTGAGGTGTTGGAATTAGACTTTAAGTCTATTGCTGCTAAAACCCCAAAATTTCATTGAAGACAGGAATATCATTGCATCCTGCAAATGATCTTAAATATTCACATTTTCTCATTTAGGGTGTTGTCAGACCAACAGGTGGCTATGCAGTTATGCTGAACTGGACAATGTCAGCTGTATATGGACTCAAACCTGGTGAGGTAATTCTGTTCAAATGTCATGTAAATGTTTTTGAACTCCTCTTAAAAACTCCTCACTGTAGTTATGGTTTCTTTTCATTTTAGGTGTGGTGGGCAGCTTCTGATTTAGGCTGGGTTGTTGGTCATTCCTACATTTGCTATGGGCCTCTCCTTCATGGGAATACTACAGTTTTGTATGAGGTATGATCCATTCTAAAAAGCCAGCCTTTGAAAAGGCAGCATCTCCTCCAGTTGGTGGTCCTGTTTATGCCTGTCTATTCTTCATGCCACATATGTTTAAATTGTGTGTATATCTTCAATGTTTATACTCTCCCATCTGTTACAGTAATTCTGAAGGAAGACTTCACTATTCTTCAAACTTGTCTATTTAATCTGTGTGACTGGTGATGTTCAGTGGGGCAAGGAACTCCAAAACAACAAACCTAGAAATGGCGGGTGGTGGAGAGTACCTGTGTTGCTGAGGCTTCAGCCACAGGCCATTAGGCTATCTTTATTATGGATCTATGAGAGGATGTTGTGTTTTGCATGTCTGGAGGTGACAGATTCTTGCTGGATCTGGGTTGGAGCAAGAACTTGTGAAGAGACTTACCTCTTCTTTCCTGCCTCTATCACTCAAAGCATCTGAAGCCAAGACTCAGATGACATTCAGGGCTTGGTCCTTCTCCTTGGGGGATGAAACTCAGTGAGGTGGAGAGGAGACTAGTCCAGTTAGAGTGGCCTGCTGCATCCTAATTTTGCTCAAAAAAGCAATCATGCTGCCTTACATTGTTATTTTTTTGAGAAGTTATTGTTGATTGTCTAATCACCAGGCAAGAAGATACAGTGTTGCTTGAACCTTACTCTTTATTGTTCAGGGAGTGAATCCAGTATCCATCAATGACAGTGAAAGACTTTCTATGTAAAAGCACCAATGTTGTTAGCTCTTAAGCATGCTGAGGCTTGGTTGTCTGCATTCACCTGACATTAGGAATTCTGGGTATATCTAGACTTCTCCAATGCTGTGCAGCATGACAACCACCTTGTAATTGTTCTGTCTTTTCTGACTGTCCTGGAGGCAGAAGTTGTTTTTGCTCTGCCATCGTGACATGTTAATCACCTCTGTTGATTTGTGGTGGTAATGAGAAACATGTGAACCATTAAGGGAAATCCAATGGTAACTCAGAGCATCCAAGAACTGCAAAAGTATAGTGAATGTGCTGGACACTGAGGACATGAAAAAGCAGATGAAACAAGCTTTGATGATATTGTGAATATAGCAACTGTTAGAGAACCATCTGTACCTAGTGCTTCTGGAGCAGGGGAGTCAGCATGGCATCGTGGAAGCATACTGTTTTACAGACCTCCATAGGTGCAGAAGTTCTGCATGAGGAAGTGGGTATTATGATTAAACTTTCTCCGTTTTCCTGCTATTACATCATACAACTGAAGATGACCATACTAGAACAGAAATGGGTTGTTACTGTTTTCAGGAGCAAGCATTATCAAAACAACCCTTTGGTGTTTGCACAACCAGTTAAGTTGGTATTGCTTGAGATGTGTTTCACTGTTATGAACTTACATGCTGCTGTTGGTGGATACCTTGTGCTGGAATTGTGCCTGAATTTTGAATAAGTATGTTTCTGAATCCTGGGGATACTGAGGAAGCATGGGCAGTTGCAGTGAGGTGAGGTTGTGTCCAAAACTGTTTGGGTAGTACTGCATCAGGCACTACAGAATGGACTGTGGCTTGCTGCATCCTGTTTTGGAGGACAGAAGTATACTTGACTGCTGGAAGTTCTCTCTATAAACTTAAAAGAGAAATTCTCACAAGCAGAAGACACCTTTTGAAGCAGGTCAAGAATCCTAAAGTCCAGAAAAGCAACGATCATTAGGGGGGTGTCTACATGATGCTTCAAATCACAGAAGTAGTGCAGTTCTGAAATAAGTCCTGTGATTGTCCTTGCTTATTGATTTAGTTCACAGAGGGGTTTTAGACATATGAATTACTCTTTACAGAGAAAGCTGAGAGAAGTTTTGCCACTTGTGATAAAAGGGAAGGATCCAATGAGTGGGACTGCACTACTGTGAAGATTTCTAGAACAAATGAAAAGTACATATTCCGACAGAAAGCTTTAAAACTGTCAAGAGCTCTCACCTTATTCTCAAGTACTTCTTGTGCTATGCAAAAGGGCCAAATGGTATGTGTGACTTCATATTTGCTAATGACTGCCAGATGTCTGCTTGTTCTGACTTTCAGCTGCTCCCAAGCTTTTGCTTCTGTCATCTTCACCCATCCTATTTCTTTTGCTGTTCCTCCTTTATGAACATCTTTTTTACCTCCTTTCACACTGCTGCATTTTACAATAGTGACAACTGTTGCATTGGCCTCCCAGAATGTTGAGCAGGGGCAACCCAGGCCTTGACAGGCTGTGGTTTGAAAGGCCCAAAGGTTTTTCCAGAAACCACCCTGTTGCCAATGTGAAGCCTGCTGCAGAGTGAGAGAGGACTGACAAGCAGCGCTGGATTCATTTCAAGTAGATGAAGACCATGTTCTTGATGAGGTGGGAAGACCATGCTTCAGAGCTGGCATGGTACATGTGCCTCTACTAGAAAGATCTTGAGCAGATCTTTAGGGGAGGGGACAGCACTCCACCAAACTCGGTGCTCTAGAGAACATCCATGCCCTCAGTCCCAGGACCAATAGTGTGGGAGAAAAGTCCAGGGAAAAATATACCTACAGTGTTTTACATGTCTACATGCCTGCAACTCCCAGAGGACACCCACAAGACAACATGTAGGAGCACCCTCCCTCTGCCAAGGCAGGCAATGGGAACTGCAAAATCAGCGGTCCAGATGCCTGCCTGAGTGAGTGTGCGTGCTCCTTTCCTGTACACGTACTGAGCGTGGGACTGTGCTTAGGAGGTTTCAGGTGAAGTCAGGGCACTGGTCCAGAGCTGTGGAAAGGCGACATGAGTGTGTGCATTGACTGCGAGAGCTGCTGTGCCTCGAGAGGTGATTCCTCAGGGGCTGTGAGCTGTGAGGGAAGTTCTGTGGAGCAACAAGCTCCATCAGAGACCACCTGCCCCGTCCCAGCTCTGCCGGTGTGCCAGGCATAGTCCTGGCAACTGCAGAAGTCATGTACATGGTGTGCCTCGATAACACAGCCCTCCTAGGCTTCTGCACAAAACCCCAGCCACACTGTCTTTCTCTCCTCAAACACTGTGTATAAAGGACCTACCTTGTGGTGGTAGTGGTGCTGGTACTTCTGGTGTGTCAGATTCTGTCCCTGCCCTGCAGTTATCTGCTTGCACAACAACTATCATTCAGGATGATACTATTTCTTTGAAATGCAGTGGTTAAGATAGTGGTTGTTGGCAATATAATTATCTCTTCCTGTGCTTCAAGTCACACTCTGGAAAGGCTATAAAGGGAAGGGCACTGCAGGCTGTGGTAAGGCATAGTTGAATTAACAAGGTTTACCCCCCAAAAATCGATTGAATGCATCAAAGGAATGTGTGAAGCACACAGTTGCGGAGGAGCGGAAAACTAAGGACAGAGAGAAGTATTGGGAATCAGTTCCTTTTTAATCGTTGCATAACATTTGCTGAATTGAGAGACATTGATGTCCAGTGGTATTCCTCCCGTTCCACTCCATGCACTTGTGAATGCTGAGTGGCTTGATGACTGTTTGCAGTGAAGGAGCAAAGTCCTGATACAAATGGATTTCTGGATGACCCATCTATGACAAAGAGAGCAGAGAACTGTGCATACAGGTACTGCAGAAACTGTGCTGAGTGTTTCAGTCTGAAGGAAGGTCTCAAAGATGTCCTCTTAGATCATTCAGACTAAAAGTGATACCCTGAATCTGGAGGGCATTGGAAACGTTTGCACAGTGTTTGTCCTATGTAGCCCAGTGTCTTTCAGATGCCCAAATGTAGGTTGCGGTTCCATGATGCATTCAGTAATAGCACAGTTAAGTTAGGCCTGTGCTGCACCATTGGCAGAGGGCCGCAAGGGTATGTACTATCACTCATGATGCTCATTGGCACTGGGGACATCATGAATGATCCTGTCTGTTGTTGGCAAGAAGGCACTGGCATATGTTTTGGTTCTGTGACCAGAGATATGGAACATAGGGGATATAGAAACTTTATGGTGGAGTCTACTGGCAGTGCGTGAACTGACATGCTACTGTCATCTGCAGGAAACATGAATGGGGAAGTGTGACACTTCCTAGAAGAGGAGTCCCTTCAGTCGAGGAACAAAGATCTTTAGGATAGCTTTTCATCATAAAACTTTGAGCTGCATTTTTGGTCTAATGAACAAGTCTAAGTCTAGTCTAAAATAAACCTCAAAGAGCATCTAATGGAAGAAGTAAAGAGCATTGGCATTAAATGTTTTGATCTGCTAATCTGCTCTAATTCACCTCACTACTTGCTATGTAAACAAAGTCTGTGACACCATATGTGCTCATATTTGTGTTTCATGGTCTTTTTTCACATGGTACTGAGTTTATTTTTACCAGTGCATGTAGTAGGAAGAAGATTGATAATCTCTCATAGAATGGCAGATTGTGACTAGGTGACACCTGTGTATGTTTCTTTGTAAAAAAACCTGTTGTTTATTGGTTTTGTAAAAAAAATGTAAAATAAGAAACAAAATACAGTGTTTAAAAGCAAAGCAAATCTTGAGGTCTTAAAATATGTTTTGGAATATGTTAACTTTTTCTTCTCTTAATGGAAGGACTGTGGGTAGTGTTAATTTTTTCTATGCGATAGGAAAATCTGTTATGACTTGTAGGATCTGAGGCAAATAACTTCTTTTAGCTTCTAGTCATTGGATTGATTTTTCAATAATCTTTCAGAAAAGCAGGTTTGCAAAACAAGTCTTTTTAATTAAATATTTAAGTACACAAAGTGATAACAAGTACAAGGTTTTTTTTTCCCTAAATGGCTAAGACAGAGAAGCTCACATGCCTTAAAACTCCCAGACAATGATTGCAGCAGCCAGAGAAAACTTAAACAAATGGTTATTCTTAATTTGAATCTCAATGTACGCTGTCCAGGTAAAGTTTACTGACTTGCTTAGTTTCAGTGTTCAGCATGAAGGCTTGCAATGAATGCATTATTGAAATACATGATGCAGAGAATATCTACAGTGCAACTATGGCAGTAAAAATCAGCCATTCGTTTGAGTATTGCTTATGCTTAGCTCTTTTTTAAAAGAGTCTCTGATCTGGTGGAATCCACTTGCTTCTGTGAATTTTCAAACCAGCTCACTGTGGAACTTCTGAAAGCTTTTGAGTCAATGAGAATTTCCAGCTTCCTGATTACAGGAGTAACACTTGGTTTGTAGTACACATACAAGTTCTGAAGGACATGAGGAAACCAGGTTATTTCTAGGATGCTGCAAACTAAAATTAATCAAGTAGGTTTTTTAAAAAAAGGAGGAAGGTCTTTGTTTAAAAGCAGTAGTGCAAAATCCTGGGAAAAGAAAAAGAGGCAGAATTCAACAGGAACAGCTAAGAGAGAATACGTTGAACTCATGAGGTAGACTTTTATGCAGAAGGGTTTCCTCAGTAGCTAAATATTTCTTTCTATGGAAAACCAAGTATGGTAAATTTACTGCAGTTCATATGTTAAAATACATACATTTGTGTAGATGTCCAGAAGAATTAACACTAGATACTTGTGTAGTTGAACTTGCAAATAACTCCAGATGCAGAGGTGGATTTGTGATACTTTGTAGCACATGTGTACATACTGTACAGCTGTCCTACATCTTTTACTCATCCCAGAGGTCATGCTTGTCAGATTCTTCCTGTGTGGTATTCATTTATGTAGGGCAAGTATGGATACATCTGTGAGAACTGCTAAAAGTTCACTAAATAATTGGGGGATTGATTTTAATATCCTGAGTTAAGTCATGTAGGCTCTCAATTAACTATTAAAGAGCAATCACTACTATGCTCTTTCTGTTGTGTATAAAATGATCATTTTTCCTGTAAAGAGGAGAAACAGTCTGGACAATTCTATGCATTATTGTGGTGGCAGAAGAGACCACTGTGAACAAAAGAAGTAAGCTTTGGCTCCAAAAAATTAATTGAAGTATGCATGGCTTTACATACTGAGGTATTCAGTGTGGATTTTTCACCTGCCTTTTCCTGAGGTGAAAGGGTGAGGGATAACAGTCTGTGTGCTGTATTTAAATCCCACAAGACTCCATTTGTCTCTTTCTCTTTGCTGTTACATCTTTACAGTATGTAAAGACCCCGTGAAATCTTTGGAAATTCAGTATCCTTAAACAAGAAAGCCCTGTTACTTATTTTGACCTTGTTCTGTTGTCTGGAAATGAAGGCTTAAAAGGATGTGTGGACATCACTGTAAGCTATACTTAATTAAGTACTAACATGCCATCCTTCAATCTTGATTCTACTTTCCCAGGAACTTTATTTATGTAGATAATCAGAGTTAATAAGTATATTCAGGATTTATGAAGCAGAAGTATACTTTAGGAAAATGATATCTATTCTTTGCTGATCTTACAGTTGATGGCATTTTTTGTGTTTGATGGGATGGACCAATACGTAAGGTTAATTTTCTTGTATAAGATCTACACATATGCTGGAAATCTTTGCTTTCTTTGCTTGGGTAGACTCACACAGAGTAGATGATCTGGGCAAAGTTAAGAGAGAGACAAGCACAGCACAGGGCTGCACCTTCTCAAGTCAGCTGTTACGTGGATCGCTAACTGTGAAGTATATAATAGTCCGCTAGTTAGGATTGCTGCTGGTTTTGCAGTACATGAAATAGTACACTATTAACTGTTTTGACTAAAGGGTTTGTAGACTGCATTCTTATTTGTACGTGTAGGAGTGTGAGAAATTCAGCATATGCTGCTAAGAGCTCGTCCTTGCAGTGTCAGTGTGTGTCATAGATGTGCGTTCCCATATGCGGATGAGTGTTCATAAAGGTAAGCCTATATGCTATGTAAGTATACCTGTATAGATAGTAATCTCTTTTCCCCCTCATGTGCATGATTGTTCCTTTTATTTCTAAGTGTATTTAATTATCCGCAGTTTTCAGTTCATTTATTCAAGCGTTCTATCCACTAGTCAAAAAGTATTGCTTTAATTTTTTATTTTTTTATTTTAGAATCCTACTTTATGAGTAATAAAATCTTCTTTTAACTTCCTTTGCATTTTAATCAAGAACTTTTGGAGGCAGTGGACACATAACATACCTATTTGGAGTGCATTGACACTAAATGTGTGAGTTCAGCTGAAATCTGGAGAAGAAAAAAATTGAGCTCCTTTCTAGGCTGATTTTATAACTTGCACTATTTACCTAATATTGGATACTTTTCAAACCCCATCTCCATCTTTATTTCATCTCCATATGCTCAATATAGTTCCAGTATGCAATTTTGGGGGGCTTCAGAATCTCCACAAATAATTAAACAGAGAACTGCAGTTAAACGACTTTCACTAGAAAATAGAAATTAAATAGCAAAAAAAATAAAGAAATAGTTTTTATTCCTTTTCAAGTTTAATTCTATTACAAAAAGAGTTCCGTTTTCTAGTTTGTCTGGGAAAACCCCAGTGATTTCCAAATAAATCAGGAGGAGCATGGCCAGCACGTTGAGGGAGGTGATCCTTCCCCCCTGCCCTGGTGAGGCCACATCTGGAGGGCTGTGTCCAGTTCTGGGCTCCCCAGTGCAAGAGAGACAGGGAACTACTGGAGAGGGTCCAGTGGAGGGCTACGGAGGTGATGAGGGGACTGGGGCATCTCCCTGATGAGGAAAGGCTGAGAGAGCTGGGGCTGTTTAGCCTGGAGAAGAGAAGACTGGGAGGGGACCTTGCCAATGCCTGCAGGTATTTTAAGGGCGAGTGTCAGGAGGATGGGGCCAGGCTCCGTTCAGCGGTGCCCAGCGACAGGACAAGGGGCAATGGGCACAAACCGCAACACAGGCGGTTCCACCTTCCACCTGAATATGAGGAAAAGTATTTTTACCTTGAGGGTGACATAGCACTGGAACAGGCTGCCCCGAGAGGCTGTGGAGTCTCCTTTGGAGACATTCAAAACCCTCCTGGATGTGACTGTGCAGTCTCTTCTGGGTGAACCTGCTTTAGTAGGGGGCTGGACTAGATGATCTCCAGAGGTCCCTTCCAACTCTGAACCCTTCTGTGATTCTGTGTAAATTCATAGAATTGTAAGGCTGGGGACCACTCTGATTGACTTCTCTGAGATTCTGAATAACAAAGAGCAAAAACTTCACCCAACAGCAGAAATGCACATTTATAGAATGAAATATCATATTAGCTTGAATATTAAATTGCTATAGTCTATTTAATGTTTAAACACCTAATAGACGTTAATTAGATTCTTCATTCCAAAGGGATTAACTCATCACCACCCCATTAGTTAAGCAGGAGAGGAAAGCAGTGTGAGAAAAACTGCAATTTCTTGGAGATAAAAGACTTTGATAGTTTTATAGTCACTATTTTTGACCACTGATAGTGGGCCACAATAAAATTGTTGCATGAATTAGCAGAAGAGAACCACTGCAGTGAAGAGGTTTTCATTCTAGCAGGTGCAGAGTAAGACAAGAAAGAACAGGGAGGAAAGCAATGAGTTCCTTCAGCATTCTCTCACACAGTCTTACATTGAAGTTTTATCTCTGTGTAAATGTGTGGGGGTCGAGATGGTTATTGTGATTATAAAGGCACCTCAGTTTAAAATGTGTTGGTTTTGGAAAGTAAAAGGAGTAAAGATCCTTCTTTCTTTAAAGTGAATATTAAAGAGAAATCAGAGTTTATATCTGGTTGACCTACATGTCTACATTTTTGCTCTTGGTGAGAAAATTATTAAACAATAATAGTACGTTTCTCATTTTTCTTTCTCTGAGATGCCACCAGTCAAGTCTTCAGACAGTGTTCATGACAACAGTGTCGTCTTTTTGAGGCTTAAAAATGGGAAGAAAGACTTCTGTACACACAGGGAGAAAAATAATGTTTACAAAGAGAAATAGTGTATCATTTTTCCTCTGTTCAGAATACTGTCTTAACAGTGGATATTAATAAATCTGTAGCCAAAGTTTCCTAAATGATTGCCACATGATGGCTGTTGGGTTAGGGAGTGTCAATATGCTGTTTAGATGTGGGGAAAGAACACCTCATCCCCTTTGCCTAAGGACAACCGATATTGAATATAAACTGTGCTAACTTCATACCCTCAATTCTTAAAGTGATTTGTTTATTTTTAAATTACTTAGTAGGTGCAACTTGTCATTTTAACAATTGCTATGGAAACCTCATGCTTTCAATTTTTACTTGCTGTAACACCATTGTCAGGAATGTGAAAACAGTAATGAATTCCTTTGAATACAGCAAGACTGGGTGTTTTTTGTTTTTTTTTGTTTTTTGTTTTTCCTTTTAATAATCTGTCCTGGATTGTTTTTTCCAAGGCATGATAAACTTCGGCTATAAATAAGCTACTTGAAGTCTCAGAGCTCACTCTGGGTTACTCTTGCTGATGGGATCGCAAGCTGTAAGCAACAGGGCAGTGTGAAGAGAAAGTCTAGCTGCTGCCTGTGGCATCAGGAAGAAGGCAGCGCTGTAGTTTCAGTGCTTGGGACTTTGAATTGGAGCTAAGGTAAGGAAGAGGATGCCCACACTTGCCAAGTGGCCATCATTAAGGACTAGTAGACTAGGACAGAGAAGGAGCTGTTGTCCCATGTGCACATGGAGCGTTCCTTACAATGCTTGCTGGGGTCTTTCCAGTCCCTGCTGTTGCAACAAATCTGCACGGTAAATAACAACAGCAACAGGTTTAAAATTACTCTCATTTTGCACAGTTCTTGGAGGCATCCAGCCTTTTTGCCGTTCTTGTAAGCCATTATCATCAGCTTAGAAAGCAAGCACTGTCTCTGAAGTTTGCCGGTTTTGTGATGTTTCTGCCATGACCCATAGTGATTGTATTTGTGGAGTGAATTCAGTAGGATGGATCATTTCGAGTCCTTAATGGAGGTCTGGCAGCAGGGTCAGCAGCAGAAGGGTGAATGCCTCTATGAACATATTCTTTTGAATCCTGGTATGTCAGGACTTTGTATGTGCTTTGTTGTCGGCAGGTTTTAGAGGCAACGAATTCCATGTATAATATGTGCTATGCAGAGAGAATTTCCTCATGATTTCGAGTTTATCTTTAGTTGAAGGGCCCCTTGTTGTTCGAGGTCAGACAGAAAGGGAATTGCTGTGCTGTCACTGATGCATTGTTTGTTATTTTATTATAGTTCCTCTCATGTCTTTTTCTCTCAAGTAACCCATCCTGGTGGCCTCTGACTTTCCATAGGAGAACCTCTCTATCCCCTTGATAGTTCTTGCTGACTGACTATGAATCTTCTTTCATAATCATGTGTTATCCATCAGGACATTCTGCCTCAGGATGTCTGCTCAGCTGGTAGACATCTGATAAATTACAGGCTAAATCTGGGTACTTCTAGAAAGATGTTCCTGTCTGTCTGTCTGTCTCAGAGTGTCTTTGTAGGTTATTAAAAGAAAATCTTTTCTACTTGAATCATCCTAGCTGATGCAAGAAGTGTCTGCTTCTACTTTTCTTTTTTAAATTCGATGAGGCAGATCGCTCTCTGCCTGCCTGGTTGTTTACCATGCTCTTAGTTTCTGCCAACCACAGATATTATTGCCAGTAACTTTAAAAATAAATTTTGATCTCCAGTATTGATGCAAATACTGAATAGCAACAGGTCTTGAACTGATCCCTGCAGAAATCCAGTGGAAGCATCTCATTTGCTCATAGTCCCCAATTGACTCAGCAATCTGTCAGCCTATTATGAATTCAATTACCCTCTGCTTTATGGTTTATATTGCGAACTTGTATAAATCAAAATGGCATGTGTTGATAAGCCTCTCATGGCATCTTGCAGTACTTCTTAAAATTTTTGTATGATAAATAAGAACTCTCTTTGGCAATTCTATTTGTAGGTTTTTGGGCTCTGAAATTAATTTGCAGTGTCTCAGATTTGTTTTGCTTATGTCTGTTCAGTTTAGCAAATGCATAAAACTGCTGCCAAGGCGCTGGGGAAGGTTTTCTGCAGAATCAGAATATTTTACAGCTGGGCCAGACTTTTTTTTCCCCCTAAATGAGTATTTTAAGTGTTGCCTTATTCTGAGTATTGTTTCTTATCAGCTGTCAGGTGAATTTTTTATCTCTTCCACTCTTTGTGTTTTGTTTTTCTCGTAGATCTGAGAACGGTACTTCCCCAAACCAAAGCTGCTGTGGCTTAGCTGTGACAGTACCAGCCTGTCAGAGCCCTGCATGCCTATCCATGCACGCCTAAAGGTTTAGCTGCTTGTGTTGAAGATGCGCTCGGGCTGAGGCTCAGGCTGGAGCTTGCTGCAAGTGTGAGGCACAGGCACAGCTGCGATGTAGCTCGAGCCGGGGTCAAGGGTGAGGGCCTGAGCATAAATTACCTCCCAAGGAAGAAGGGTAGGCTCCTTTCAGCTCTTATCATAATTCTGCTGTTTTCCTAGTGGTCTGATCCAAGGTTACGCAGATGTACCACGGCAAACCTGGCCTTGAGCACTGGCAGCCAAGCCCCGGGGAAGGAGTGGGTGTGCTCAGCGTCAGACAGCCCTTTTATGGGCTCTGGGCATTTCCATTTGGTTAAAAATAACAACCTACCTTATTAGTGTCAGACTAATGAATTTCAGATTGCTCCACAGCTAGGTTTTTTACTGTCCAAGATGATTGATACTAGTTCAATTACATAATTAGTTAATGAGAAGTTTATAGAAATTTGGAAATTTTCAATCTGAGACCATTTGTTTTAGCATTAGTTACTGATGTGGGCTTGAACTCCTAACGGGGTGGTTACAGATCTGCAGGTATAGTGAACGTTATAGAGAGAAAACATCAACTTGAGTAATAGTTCATGAACAAATACTGATGAACACATGAAAGTTGTGATGAAGATTGCAAGGATGATACTTGAAGACAGTCTGGTGGAAGATTTTTCTTTGGGAACTGTGCTTATTTGACAGAAAGAAAGGACATAACTCACTTTTTCAGCAAGCAGATCACATTCTTTTGCATTTCTTTTTCGTAGTGTAGGATAGGCTATTAGCCAAAAGGGGAGTGGTGGTGTTGATGGTACTTCTTCCTGCTGCTTCGGCTGGGAACCATTTCTTTTATTTGTTTTCTCTCCATTTGCTTCTCACCGCCTGCTCCATCCTTTAAAAAGGTTTTTCAATTGTACGTTCTGTTTTGTCGTTTTGTTTTTTTTTTCTTTTTACGGTGATCCTCTGCTCCAGCACTCATCTCACCAGCAGTATCTCGCCATAGGGCTGTAAAGCCAATGGTATGTATCCAACCTCAGGCATCCTGTGTTCTTTAAATCAACCAAATGGTTCATCGGTGCTCTTGCCCATGTTCAGGCACAGCTGGATGCAGAGCAAGTGGGGAAGGCTGCAGTGGGGAAGGCAGATGGGAGGGAGGGCGAGGGATGAATTATGTGAGCCTGCATCACAGCCAGTGTGCTGCTTTTTATGTTGGGATGGGGCAACTAACTTGATTAGTGTGTGTTTTCATAAAGGCATGTACTGTTTTACTAGTGCCTCATTATCAGAAGAAAAATACTGTATTTGGTAAATTCTTCAGGGTATTCAAATGCCTCTGTTACTTCTGCATCTTGGTGAAATGAAAAGTATTACTTAGTTTTGTATGCTGCTTTTTTTTCCCACTGGACCTATTTATCCATTCCATATGTGCATGTACACAAGTATGGTGAAGGTATGACTTTGTCTTGTGACTGGTGAACTGCTGTAAATATGGTGATTTTTCAGGAGTGAAACTTTGTGTTTGTGGCTTCTTGATAAAGCGTTGACAAAGCCCTATTTGCAGTATGAAAAGTATATATGTCTCTAACTTGTGTGCTCTGTCAAAGTCCATCTTCTAAGTGCGTGAAGGTTATGGTGAAAAGGTTATGCCAGTACCTGTAAAGCTAAAACTCTTTCCACATTAACGTCATCTTTTCATAATTTCAGAATATGTATGGAGCAGGTCATACACCGTGCTAATTATATACGGTAAAATAGTGATTGTGTGATCCTGTGCCAATTGCTGTTCATATTTGCAGCACCACAGAAAAAGTATTTTTGATTTTTTTTTTATTATTTTTACTACTTACCATTGGACAATTTGTCACATCTGATTACTTCTGTTTACAATTCTCTTGACTAAGTCCCTTAGCTCAAGGCAATGTTTCGTTTTAAAAAAACAAACCAACCACAAACCAGACCACAGTGGTAGCACACTAAAACAGAAAAGCGTCTTCAGCTTCTGTCCAGGCTTCATCTAGAGTAGCAGCACAAAGGTTCCAGGAAACTAGTTGTAAGCAGCCAAGTGGGAATTTTTCCAGAACTGGGAGGAAATTTCTAGGTGAGAAAAAGCTGACATTATGTTCCACAGACCTGTGCTTGGGGATTTAGCTGCAGTGCCACTGTGTCCAGAGACTCCTGGTTCAGTGGGATGACTCTGGCTGCTTTACAGGCTGTTTTGCAGTACAGGTAGATGTAGGCATGACTCCCTCTGCTACCACTGTGGTAACAGCTCTTTTCATGGCTTTTCGTTTTGGCTGTCTTTTCATTCATATGCCTGTTTGTCCTATTTTTCTAAGTAGCAACTAGTATGTGCTGTGTTCATTCAAGAGATTGTGCCCAAAGCTTGTGAATTTATTTCTACAAGTGAATATGCTCACAGTATTATTACTATTTTTAACAAACACTTCTTTAAAGTCTTACTTGAAATTACTTCTGTTGCTGTGCTACCACTACCGTTGTGTTTTGAAGCCTTGAACTGTCAAGGAATTATGAGGTATTTTTATTCTGTGACATTTTAAATTATTCTTTCCATAGGGGAAGCCTGTGGGAACGCCAGATGCTGGTGCCTATTTCCGTGTGCTAGCAGAGCATGAGGTAGCTGCCTTCTTTACTTCACCAAGCGCAATTAGAGCAATCCGTCAGCAGGACCCTGAGGCAGCCTTGGGAAAGCAGTACTCTCTGAAAAGGTAAACTAAGGATACACTGGAAACAGTTTCTTACAGAAATGGGCTGGATGAACTAAGAATAGCAGAGTGTCTGGGGCTTTGCCCACCTCTGTATAGCAGAATTTAAGCGTGTTCTTGACAATTTGGGTGTTTGTCTGTTTGCTTGTAATTTTATATTGATATTTTGGAGGAGGTGAAAGCTGTTAAAAAGATTACAATTCTAAGGTTAAGAGCTCTTACTGAGTTAGGATTATTCGCTCAACCTCAGTTTTACTCCACTGTGCTTATATACCCTGTAATACTGTCTTGGATTACATGATCCTGTACTGTCTTCCCACATGACCTCTCATTTCATTGAGTGCGCAGAATCTTTAGTGTTCATCATCAGCTAGTCAATGTTTTGTTTCTCTCCCCATAACTTAGTTACTGTTTATGGTTATGTGCTCCAATGACTGAGCTATTTGCTATCTTGTACTGGTTTTAGGGTGTCCATCACTATACTGTCTCAGCATGCTTCAAAATCATGACTGAGTTCATCCTCACAAATCCCCTGTGAGATGAGAGAGTGGTATTATCTGTATTTTGCAGATGGGAAGCTGAGTTACAGAGAGATTAAGGTCAAAGTCGTCTATTAGTTTTGAATATCCAGTCTGAGCCGCTGAACGACCACTGTTTCGGAGTTCTTACCATTACATGGTTCAAGTGTGTTATTAGCATTATATTAATAGAATGCCTCTCACGCTGACTTGCATCTGTGAGTGTTTAGTACTTCTACAGACCAAGTTTCTGTATCCTATGGCAGACATTCTGAAAATTAAAAATACATGGGTTTGGACTACATCTAATCTTGAAGTTGAGTAATTTACTCAGCGTCAAACAAGGACTCCGTCAGACTGTATAGGTGGTATTCAGTCATAAGAACATCTTTTATCACACTTGTCCAATGAGAAGGGGAAGATGCAAAGCCATGTATCTTCATCAGACCTCTATATTCTTAATTGCTCAGGGAAGTTTTATTTATTAGTAAGCTGAATTTATTCCTGAGGTATTCATTACAAGTTTGTCATTATTTTCTTCCATCTGTTTTGAGTGCTATCATCAATTCTTACCACTCCTAGAAATAGGAAACAAGCTCATTTGAGACCCTAATGCACCATTCTTCTATGTTGTTTATTGACAAGAAAGTGATTCAGATGCTAGAAAATTTAATTGCTGTTCCTCAGCATTTTTTGAGCAATGAGTAAAATGACTTTAATCTGCCTTTAGAGCATTCATTTAATGGAAAATCTGCTAACCTGCTCTGTAAGCTGTCACATTTTCTGGCCAAATGAGAATTCCAGATAAGTCTCCTTGCTATATCAGTTGCCCCAGATATAAAGAGGTATTTCATCATTCCTATTCAGTGCATAGTTAATGAGCTTCTCCATTTGTCTGCAGGTTTAGTTCTCTCATAATTCACTCAGCTTTGCGCCATGTCATTCCCTGGTATGTGACTTCTCTTTAATAAACTCTCTAGCACAGCATTTAGTATATAGTAGGTGTAGTTGTTAAGAAATGGAGTCCAACAGGCGATTTAAATTTCCATTCTAGGAAAATCCTGGGGTTTGGGTGTTACTTGGATGGACTTTTCTATCCAAGGTCAAGTGAATTCTGTCTGTTTCAGTTTGAAGTCGGTCTTACTTTTAGTTAATTTACTTAATCTGTGATGCTTTTTTCTCTGTTACATGGTGCAGAATCTTTGAAATGAGATGTCTTTCTGTTACTTGGGCCAGACGTATCCTTACTTACTCTAGACTCTAAACCACATGTCCAGGAATGCAGTCCTGAAAGTGGTACATTTCATTCCTGGAAAATTCTACTGAAAAACTGATAAAGGTTGATGTCACTTTTAAAAAATCCTGTTACAAAAGACAATTACTGATAAAGTACAGAGTTGGTAGGCAAAGCCAGCTTCTAGTATACAAGAGTACTTGATTTACAGAAGTTGAATTATAAGCAGACTTACGTTCTTTTGAAATGACATAAGTTAAATAGACTTCTGTTAAGAACTGATGTGGGTGGCATCACTGGCTTCTGCACAAAATTATTTGTGAGGTTTCCAAAGGTTCTAGTGTGTATGCTTCAAATTCCTTGTTGGCTATTGGATTCAAATAATGAGATTTGTTTCCCTTTGACACAAAACATCACCTGTGTCTTAAGTAAAACAGATGTTCCGTTTATAGCACTCTAGGAGAAAAACTCTTGCTAGAGGATCTAAAGACCCAGCTTTTAATAATACACGGTGCTGCTAAGCAGTCTGTCTGATCTTATTGCTGCCTGTTGTGCTTGAAAAACAACTAACATTCAAATTCTGCAACCCTCATGTACCTGAGCATATTCTGTTCAGATTTTGGTATCTGTTCACATCTTCATGAGGTAACTCCATAACACCAAGCCATTAGCTCTTCCCATATTTGGAATCACGCTTCATCTTTTAATTGACATAATTGTTATATGAACTGGTTAGGTCTGATTTCCAAGTGATTGGCAACTGACAGTTTTGCATGAAATGGGGCAACAACTCAGCAGATTGTGGCTTTTTTGGTTTTTGGTCAATTGTGTATATTATGCCACTTTATGTCAAGAGAATCTATAGATTCTAGGTTGTTCATCTGATACCAGGTATTAATACACTTGCTTTAGAAAGAAATATGAGACTGCATAAAACCTGTGCAGAAATAATACAATAAAGTAGATTAGAAACTCCCGTTTTCTGTCTCATAACACAGGAACAAGAGGATGTGAAATTAAAGTAGCAAATCTGCAAAATTGTTAGATCAAAATACTTTCTCATATAATTGATGTCTCACACATGCTGCTAGAGGATATGTGATTAAGACGCAGAATGTAGGACAATTGAAGTACATTGTGCAGTCTTCCTGCTACCCCCTGCTTTGGCCGTTCCTGTTGGAGGTCTGAGCTGTGTTTGTGAAGAGCCTTTGTGGAGCTCCCTTTCACCCACACTGTGAGAAGATGAGCTGCAGTTGTGTTCTGCATCTCTCTTGACTGTCACCCACACCTCCCGTGCTCAGATTCTTGTGACCAAGGTGAAATCTGTTCAAGGAGGAAAACACACACACATGTCAATGGAGAAAAATCAGGAGACCTGAATATATTACTTCTTTATTTTACATGTTTAAGTGTCTGCAGTCTCCAGGTGCATAAAGAATTAGTAAGTTTCCAGTTTGTGTTAAGTGCAAATGAACCTTCCTCAATGTCTTTTCAGGAAAAAAACTTATTTAACGTGATGCAGATAGAGGTTTTCTTTGCCAGAGAAAGCTGGTGTATGTGTTCCAGAGCGAAAAACACTTCTGTGATCTTTTAATTTGGAAAAGTGCAGCTCAGATTATTACCCATGTGAACACTCTGGCTTTTGGGAAGTGGTTTGGAGATGCAGTTTCTTTTGTGCTTGGAGTGACACCAAAATGTACATGCTGTATTGAACAATTTGGATTGCATCAAGGCCATTAGGGACTTTGATCTGTCCCATGTGTCAGGTGACACTTCAAGTCCACTCTGCTGGACTCTCGAATAGCACCAAAAGCTTGATTGCACTGAATTTTATGTTAGGAATGTAGGTTTTCAGAAAAACAGCTTAGCACATACTTATTTAAGAGAGGTTTTAAGATCTTTCTTCCCCATTAACTGCATTGCAGAGATAGATGATTGCAGTAATAGGTGCACTGACATGCTTTGAAGTTTTAAGTGGATGGTTAAAAAGTTGTTCATAGTGGGACATTTCATAACCATTGCCACCTCTTTCTTGCCATGCTGTTTGATAGGAGAAAATAAGTCCATAGTTCTTAGGCTTTGTTCGACTTGCGACACTGATACTCTTTTTGATGGTTTTGTGCTATAAATTTGCCAAAGAGCTAATCCCTGTCCTTCTTGCAACATAAGGTTGCTCTTGAGCCTGCAGATTATGCAATATGATTACTAAAGCTGGCAATTCAAAAGAGAGGGATTCTGCTTTTGGCTCAGGTGGTGACATGTCTTAACTTTTCATCATGTTTTAACTTGGGCCGGTAATTAAGCACCACACATTTGCTCACTCACTGCCCCCTCACCTAGAGGGATGGGGAGGAGAATTGGAAAAGAATGTAAAATTTGAGGGTTGAGATAAGAACAGTTTAATAATTGAAATAAAATAAAAATGAAAGAACAACAGTAATAACAATAACAGTTATAATGAAAAGGAGGGAGAAGGGGTAGGAATGAAATCCAAAGGGAAGGGAGGAAAGAAAAGTGATGCACAACACAGCTGCTCACCACCCTCTGACCGATGCCCAGCCAGTCCCCAAGCAGTGATCCACAAGCAATGATCCACAGGCTCCGGCTATCACACTTATATACTCTGCATAACATCCCATGGTGTGGAATATCCCTTTGGCCAGTTTGGGTCACCTGTCCTGGCTGTGCCCCCTCCCAGTTTCCCATGCCCCTCCAGCCCTCTTGCTGGCAGGGACCAAGAAACTGAAAAGTCCTTGACTCAGTATAAACATCACCCAGCAGCAACCAAAGCCATCCGTGTGCCATCAACGTTATTCTCACACCAAATCCCAAACACCAAAAGCACGGCACCAGCTACTAAGAAGAAAATTAACTCTATCCCAGCCAAGACCAGGACACTTTTTCAAGTCTTTTATGTTCTTGGTGTTTTAATAGCCCTATTTTTAAAACAAGGATGCTTAACAGAATTTTTCAGCAGTTGATACAATGAATTAATAAATTGAATTGTTACATCATAGCTGAAATGTTGTGTTTAACATCCCTAACTGCGGAACATTCCATGTAATGTAAATTGCTCAGTCCTTAACAGGAGTGCCCTGCATGTGAATGTGAGTCTTAAAAAACTTTTCAAAAAAAAAAAAAATACTTGTGGGTTTTACTTACACAGTATTTCATTCTCTTCTGTCATAAACTTTTATCTGTTATATCTTCCAGTTAGCTATCAACTATAATTACCAGCAATAGCTTGTGCTTTACAATAAAAAACATTCAGGTGCAAGATAGTGATTGGGGTCACACTCATAATTGTTATCTGCTAACGTGGGACGTGTTCAGAAAGCAGTTTACCAAAATGATGTTGTTTATTTGAGTACAGAAAACTATGCTTATTTGATGTGAAAGGTGCTTACACATTTGAATCCCTGCCTTCTATTCCAAGAAAGAAGACACTCCAAGTCATCTTGGGGTGTCAGAAAGGAGGATTGGCTGTAACGCTGTCCTGAAATTGAGGAAGTTGAATTCTTTCTTCTGCATGTTCAGGTTCAACATGGTAACAGTTTTCAAGATCTTCTGACTTTCATAAGTTTGTAACTAGTTCTGCAGTGAATTGATGTTCATATATCAGAGTTGTTATTATGGCTACCACTACGATTGTTACTTCTGCTTAGTTAACAGGTAAGACCGTTCTCAGGTTGTAATATTTAGCTGGTGCAGGGGTCGCTACCTTGGTAATTAGGATTCCCAGTCATGATTTAATCCTGGCTGGCAACCAAGCACCATGCAGCCACTCACTCACTGCCTCATCACGCAGAAGGATGGGGAGGAGAGTTAGAAAGGAATGTAAAACTCAAGGGTTGAAATAAGAACAATTCAATAGGTAAAGCAAAAGCCATGCACACAAGCAATCTTTTGCTTGTGGAAGTTTATTTTCCTTTATTCTAATTCTGGATTTGTAAATGGATCTAAAAGATGTAAACTTACCAAATTTTTTATGTCTAGGCCAAGCATCGCTGTGAAAAAAACTCAGTTCAATTTTAGGGCACGTGGTTTATTGCACTTTGTGATGCTTCATCCCACGTTTTACTTATATTGTTTTCAGACGTAGCTTTACTCTGCACATTTTCTTGTCTTGCATCTACACAGCAAACAGGTCACTGGTCCTTACACTGAGAGAGGCTGCCTTTTATGCCGATGCGATATACCTATCCTCTGGAGAGGAACGGGGTGAATATTCAAAGTATGCTTTTTGGTTTGGGCAGCCTTTTTGTGGGATGTCTATGGTCTCTAGATAAGAGGTCAATATCTAGGTTCCCTCTTAGAGGTATTCCCAGTTCTGTGGTCAGACAGGCTGGTCTGTGCATTTCTCTTTCTCATTTCTGACACCCTTGAGTTACTTGCTCTGATTTTTCTCATAATTTCCTAAATTGCTTTCTGAATTTTATCTACATGGAAAGATGAATCTCATAGTTTTCTTTCTAAATTACAGGCCTCTGAAGTGAACTCTGTTTAATCCCACCATGTCTAAGAATTAATTTCTTTCTTGGTGGCCACAAGTCTACAAGTTTTACAAAATCATTGCAGTTTGTGTCCATTGCTGAAGGACAAGAATCAAGCCCTTTGTTCGGCAGTTGTCTTCATTCACAGTGGACTGTGTGAAGACTTGGAAGTGAAATAAGCTGTCACTGACATTGATCTGGCTGTGGTAAAGTGTGCTGCAATCCTAACAAGGGGACATTTTTGAGAAGTATGTTTAATTCTGGGGTCTAATGTTGGGCCATGTGAAGCTCCATTCATATCTTAATTAGATATTCTTTCATCTCAGAAGCATTGAGGATTAATGCTGAACTTGATAGAGTGTCTCTGCAGTTTCTTTTGGCGTGACAGGCTGTGGAATGTTCAGTCACTTGTAGCGTGAGTATACCTGTACATTTTCACTCTAAGAAAGGATGAGGTTATTTGCTAGTAAACAGAATTCTTCTGATGTGGAGTCCTCTCTTCCCTCAACTCTTTGAAGTTTTAAATTGCATTTCTGTGTAAAATGAAAGTGCTTTGTTGGTGGTATGCTGAGCAGGGGGAATTTGGGAGAGGGGAGGCATCAGCCCACCCTGTGTGGATACTACAGAAAGGAAGCAAGTTCTTTGGTCTGTAGTGACAGGGCATGTATATGGCAGTTCTGCATTCAGAATTCACATCATGCCTCGTGGCAGGATTGCACCTGGTAGTTACAAACAGGTATTGACATGGCTGAAGTGTTTCAGATTGCCACACCAGCCTTCCAGGGAAGGAAGTGCGGTTTTCTATTGTGATTTATCTGTAAAATGAAGTCAGAAATGTTATATCTTAACTTTCCCTCCGGTTTAGATTTTATTTCCCAAATAGATGATTTCTATTCAAAGCCGTGCTTAAATAGGAACATGTTTAAGTGTGCAGCAAAATAAGAATGTCCAAGACTTTCAGACATTCCTGATTTTGTTTTTTTTTCTGAGGTGCAGGAACATCTCTTCCAAGTTATATTGCAATAACTTAATAGCTGTGTCTATTGCTATTTTTTTAAACAGTAGCTGAACAAAGTCTCTATGCTGTGGCTTAGTCATGTGTTTGTTAGTGTTACTCTAGGGCCTTAAATTTTGTTTCATTTTGGTTTTCATTTTGGTTTTGTTATGTAAAAAAGAAACCTTATCCTTTTGAGTTTCTTAAAGGTGAATTGCTCCGTAAGGTTGCCTGTCTTTGTGAACTATAGATGAAGCCTAGAGAGCTAGTTCAGCATAGACATATTTTTTGGATAAGAGCCAAGTAAGATAAGTATCATACATTGCTTTCAATAGAAATCATGCTGTCACAACAAAGACTGTAAAGCTAGGCATGTACTAATGACAAAGTATTGAATGTAAATCAGCAGTTCATCTGAGTATAGTTGGCTGTTCATTTTCATCTGTATGTCATGAACCTGAATGTTTCTGTTCCGTGTTTCTACCTGAAGAGGATTGCTTATTTTTTTATTGAAGGTGTAGGGGCAAGGTTGTAAATAATTCTTCTCTTTAGTACTCCTTATTAGGTGATGGTGACTGGCCAGTGTCATGAGTATCTGTGACTATAGAATGGAACATAATGTTTCAGTTGGAAGGGCCCTACAATAGTCATCTAGTCCAACTACCTGACCAGTTCAGGGCTGACCAAAAAGGTGTGTTAAGGGCATTGTCCAAATGCCTTGTCAATGTTTAAGGGGCATCAACCACCTCTCTAGCAAGCCTATTCCAGTGTTTGACCACCTTCACACGCGTGCACACACACGCGCACACGCGTACACCCACACCCACACCCACCCACCCACCCCGGGAAGCTGTAGAGAGCAATGAGGTCACCCCTTGGCCTAATTTTCTCTAAACTAGACAAAGCCAAAGTCCTCAGCTGCTCCACACAGGAGATGCCTTCCAGCCCTTCACCAGCTTTGTTGCCCTCCTCTGGATGCTTTCAAGCACCTTCACATCCTTCTTAAATTGTGGGGCCCACAACTGCACACGGCACTCAAGGTGAGGCCACACCATTTGCTGTTTAACACGGTTTTAAATTGCCTTTTAGGAAGTAATTGCAAAAAATCTGCCATGACGTGAATAAAGTTATAGTGCAAATGTTAGATCAAAACCTTAGCAGCATGCAGTAATGTATGGTAATGTCTAGATTCTGAGTACTGATCGTTTGATTGAAGAAAGCTACCATTCACATAGAAGACCTTATCCTTCTAAACAGGGCGTGAAGTGAATTTGTAATGCTTAATGAAGGATGATAAAATGTGACTAAGCATCCAGTAAAAGATTATGAAGTTAAAGTCTTTGTGTGGGTTGAATACTCAGGTATATAGCCCTACCTAATTTAATGGTACAAACATGCAGATCACATCTTTCAGGACTGCTGAGCGTTGCATCTCTTTTCTGCCAAAGCTGGCTGTGGAATGTCCAGCCAAGTGAGCTGAAGAAATAGTGCTGCAATCAGGGGCCCAAGGCTGCTGAATGTTGTTCTGACTGGCATTGTCTAGAATGATTACTTTACTCTTTCTATTTATGTACATACAATTTGCCTCTCCACAGGAAAATGGCTTTATGTCCCATTGTCTCCAAAAACTCATTTCCAAATGCCTATAAAAAGGTGGCTCAACAGTTCAAAAAATACTAAAATCTGTTTAAATGAAACATTATTAACTTCAAACTAAGAGTTATGCTACGGGTATTTCCTTTTAGTTCTGTTTATTTTTTTTATTAATTGTTCTGATGTCTCTTTCTGACCCTTTTTTGGTATTTAATTCTTATTTTTCCTTAATGGATATCTACCTAGTTCCTGTTTACAGAGCATTTAATTATTTTTCACTTCCATCGACAGCTGCTTGCCTTTGGTCTTCCACTGTTACTGCATTCAGAAAGGAAAGCTTCTTTTACATGATGTATTAAGTAGCATAAAGTAATATTGCTAAGATTCTAATTGTTACTTAGTAGGAAGGATCATACAAAGAGTAAAAATCTTTCTTCCCTTCTTATCTGGGGTACTGACAGGACATATTTATTGAATTTGTTACCTTGTTTCCCTTTCCCCATCAGATCAAGATATATACATTTTTATTTTTATTTAAAGGTTCAGAACATTATTTGTAGCTGGCGAGCACTGTGATGTGGACACACTAGAATGGTCAAAAAAGGTCTTCAAAGTGCCTGTCTTGGACCACTGGTGGCAAACTGGTGAGTGTTTTAAAATACAGTGAAGGGGATATTTTCAGTCTTGTTTCCCAAGTCTGCAGGTAGAACTGGTTTTTCTTTCCATGAACATTTAAACAGGCAGGACCAAGTGTGAAAATAAAAATTCAGACAGGAGGAATGTTTTTAGAAGTGGTCTGAAAAGTGACTTCAGGACATATTTAAAACACAACATTTTTAAAAGCTGTGTAGCAAAAAAAGATATTTTCTGATGACTGTTTTTTTAAAAAAAGTTTGTGTCAGTATTTTTTCCAGATGTGTTTTTATATTGTCTGCAT
Source organism: Falco punctatus (assembly GCF_963210335.1). Lineage (NCBI taxonomy): Eukaryota > Metazoa > Chordata > Aves > Falconiformes > Falconidae > Falco > Falco punctatus. The sequence goes on from NC_137585.1 coordinate 39,323,208, forward strand.
ATGTGACTATTTTTAACATAAAATCTGGTATTTAGGGAAGCTTTCAGGTTTAAATTTTTTGCATGTATATTTTTGTGTAATTAAAAACAATCAATCTGAGGCATAGTCTCTTTGATCTTTAATATTGTTCTGTATGGATCTCATTGAACTTCTATTGATTATTTTTGAATGTCTCCCATTTATTTCACTGGGGGGGGGATATTAGCTACTTGGACTGCAACAAGGGAATCAGAGTACCAATGTCTGTGTAACTGGAAAAATCCCAGTTGAATTCTGGATTGAAGTTTGATCAAATGTATCTCCTTATAACTATGGATTAATATATTTTTAATTTTCACTATTACAAGATGAGATTTTGATGTTGTTTCTTACACACATTATTGTTATTTAAACTAAGGAAGTGTATTACAAAAGCTCCCTCCTCCCTTCCGTCCTACACTCCCTTCCAAGAAAGCCTATTCTGTTTCCCATGCATTGTTGTTTTGAGATACAGATTTTCTCTGGTCTCTCTCTCTATGGAGGAAACCATTTTGATTTCCCTCTGATGGGTCAGATAACAGATATGTAAGATTAGAATAAAAAGTGGAAAACTCTTCAGTTCATCTATAATACACGTTATGTAATAAAATTAGCTGAAGAGGTTCAAAATACATCATTTGTATTAAGAACACTCCACAGTCTAAGGCAAGTACTGAGAAAGTACTGGAAAATAGTAGTGTCATTTTGTATTTAATCTTGACTTAATCTGCTAATTAATTGATAAAGAAGAGAGATGAGACCTATATTTTGCTCACTTCTCTATGATCCTCATGTGTGTATACAAGAACAGGCCTTACTGGTGCAGACTGAGCAATTAATTTAAAAAGGTTAAAAGATCAAATACTGTCTTTGGCTACCTACTGAACTGAACAGAGAGTAAGCAACTGTGTAATTTTGCATGTGGTTTTTATCTATGTCTGTGTACATAGATATGTAATTGCCTATAGCTCTGACATACATTTAACACAAAGGTGTAGTGTTACTGCGTTGATTCAGATGTATCTCAGGTATCAGTGAGAGATCTTAAGTATGTGGCTGCAGTTGTGTCATAATGTGTAGAGGTAAGACTGTGTTTGAGAGACTTTTCAAAGACAACTGTGAGCTCAGCTCAGAGTACAGTAAGGTTCTTGATTTTTATATTCGTGCCATGCTGTTAAATTAAATTGTAGCAGGACTTAATGAGCTAAGGCCATTTCAAATACGGTGTTTGAGAGAGCATTTAATAATTTGATTAGAATAAAGACCTATTTTTATTTCCAAGTGCTTTCTGTAGAAATGTGTGCTGTTGAATGTAAGCAAGGTATTCAGTCTGAAAGGAAAAAATGTATGAAGTCAGAGTTCCTATCAGAGAACTGAATTTCCAGAGAGAAAGAAAAAAAAAAAGAAGAATCACAGAATTGGTGAGGTTGATGAAGACCTCCAGGGGTCATCTAGTTGAACCCTTCTGCTCAAGCAGCGTCAAAGAGAGTTGCTCAGGATCATAGAATGGTCAGGGTTTGGAGTGACCTTTTGAGACATCATCTGGTCCAGCCCCCTGCTGAAACAAGTTCACCTACAGCAGTTTGCACAAAATCATGTCCAGGCTGGTTTTGAATGTCTCCCAGAGGAGACTCCACAGCCTCTCTGGGCAGCCTGTTCCAGTGTTCTGTCACCCTCAAGGTAAAAATACTTTTCCTCGTATTCAGGTGGAACTGCCCGTGTTGTGGTTTGTGCCCGTTGCCCCTTGTCCTGTCACTCGGCACCACTGAACGGAGCCTGCCCCCATCCTCCTGATACTCACCCTTAAGGTATCTGTAGGCATTGGCAAGGTCCCCTCTCAGTCTTCTCTTCTCCAGGCTAAACAGGCCCAGCTCTCTCAGCCTTTCCTCAAAAAGGAGGTTCTTCAGTCCCCTCATCATCTCCATAGCACTCCACTAGACCCTCTCCAGTAGTTCCCTGTTTCAAACTGGGGAGCCCAGAACTGGACTCAGCACTCCAGGTGCAGCCTCACCAGGGCAGGGGGGCAGGATCACCTGCCTCGACCTGCTGGCCACGCTCCTCCTAATGCACCCCAGGGTCCCACTGGCCTCCTTGGCCACCAGGGCACACTGCTGGCTCATGGTCAGCTTGGTGTCCACCAGAACTCCCAGGTCCTTCTTTGCAGAGCTGCCTTCTAGCTGGTCAACCCCCAGCCTGTACTGGTGTGTGGGGTTATTCCTCCCCAGGCCTCAACAGGGCCTTACACTTCTGTTGAACTTCATTAGGTTCCTCCACGTCCCACTCTCCAGCCTGCCTGGGTCTCGCTGAACAGCAGCACAGCCATCCAGTTTTGAATATCTCAATGGATGGGGATTCTGCAACTTCTCTGGGCAGCCTGTGCCAGTGTTTGACTGCCCACAGTAAAAATGTTTTTTCTTGTGCTCAGCTGGAATATCCTGTGTTTTGGTTTGTGCCTGTTGTTTCTTGTCCTGTCAGTGGGCATCACTGAGAAGTCTGTCTGCCTCTTCTTCATTTCCTCCCATCTGGTATTTATACACATTGATAACATCTCCCCTGAGCCATCTCCAGACTGAAGAGTCCTAGCTCTCTCAGCCTCTCGTGTTATTTTCCTGGCTGTTCACTGGATTTTCTCCAGTAGCTCAGTCTCTTGCACTGGGGAACCCAGAACTGGCCCCTTCAGATGTAATCCCAGCAGTGCTGAGCAGACAGGAAGAATCATCTCCCTCAGCCTGTTGACAGCATTCTTCCTTTTGCAGCCCAGGATGCTGTTGGCTGCCTTTGCTGTGAGGATGCATTGCTACCTTATGGTCATCATGCTGTCCACCAGGATCCTAAAGTCCTTCTCTGCAGATTCTTCTCTTTCCAGCTGGCTGGTCTCCAGTGTGCATGGTGCCTGGGGTTATTCCTTCTCAGATACTGGATTTTGCACTTCCTTTTATTAACTTCCTGAGGTTCCTGTTGAATTGAGTCATGGGGTTCAGAAAGGACCCCAGAAAGGATCCTCAGAGGGGCGTTTAGGTGTGGCTAGATCTAGACTTAGTCTCAGACTTGGTCAGCAGTTTATATCTAAAGCGTTATATGTGCACTATCAATCCTTTATACCACTTAGCTAAGATTTCAGAGTTTAGCGTGCTATAATCACTTACCAACGATCTCTGAAACGTGAGGAGTAACCCTGAGAGGCGTCCCTGCTCTAGAGGAGATCCCGTTGTGCAGGCTGCTGCTGTGCAGGAGACCTCAGCGGGCTCTGGGCTGCCCACTCTGTATGGCGTAAGGTAATTACCTCTGAGTCATATTTGCGTCCTGACTGCAGAAGTTAAGTTTCTTTCAAGCTTGGCTTGAGTCAGACCTTGACCAGCACTATTAGGTGGGCACATTATTCAAATTAGCCCTTGACTTTTGTGTCATTGTCTGTCTCCCCTGAATCCACTTTGAGTCAGATACAGCCATCACGACCAGACCCATCCATTCCAGACGTATCCATTACGACCACTACTGATGGTTATCCCTTGAGCATTGCCATGGAAACAAAGGTCAGGATGTAGGGGTGGGATGGGAGCACACCACCACAACATGCTCAAATGCTCAGGGGGAAGAGGTGAGTCCTCCTTCCTCCAAGGCTTAGCTTGTCCTGGAGCACAGCAGCCGGGGCAGCACGTGAAAGCAGCCTTCCCTTCTGCTGTTCAGTCACCCTCTTTTTTTAGCAGAATACAAAATGTATCCCATTAACTATGAAAAAACAAGCAGTTGTGTCACGTCAGTAAAGTATTGTTGAAAGCAGATTTCTGTGCTGGAAAAGCCCTTTCAATCCAGTAGTGCTGGATTTCAGTACACTAGGTTAAACCTGTGCATGCTGAATGTGAAGTATTTTACAGAGTAGATAACTGGCTGTTTCACTTCATATTCGAAATATGCAAGCTTAGTGACCTATGACAGAATAGAGGACCCAAAAGTTCAGAAATAACGATTCTCTGAACTATCTCTAAAATAAAAAATGACAACTAAAAGCACAGAATAAAAACCCTTAATCATTTCTAGCAGGAAGAGGTTGAGACAATTAGCTATCTTAGGTAGAACTAGTAAGTTTTTAAAAAAGAATTTTTAATAAAAAATAAATTCAAAATAGAAAAACTATTGAATTTTATGAATTACCTATTTTGTAATGAAATTGCAGCTGAAGCTATAAATTGCTGTTTTGTTATGCCCAAGATTGAAAGCTTCTGGCTTATAGATAAGAAAACACTTTAGACCTTTGATAATCTGGCAAATTGTTACTTATTCCCCAATTTGATTTTTGTCTGCGTTCTTCCAAAACAAGAGCACTGCAAATGTGAGAAATGTTGGCAGCTTAATTTTACCTGAATACTGTAGATCTTAGTTATGCAGTTATGTCTTAGTCATTGGCTCTTTCAGCTGAGGCTAAAGCAGAAGATGGAGGAGGAGGGCAACCCAGTATCTGGGTAATTAGTGTTTCTTTTGTGATAGGGTAGTTTCTATTCCCTTGTTTATGACTGCGAAAAGCAGAGAAAAGATCAGCTTTGTAGAGATGAGAAACGACTGAGTCATTATTTGGTAATGGAAATGGGTATGAGTGAAGGGAAACGAAAGGCTGACAAACAAAAGTATTATGAAATAAAAAGGGACTGTAAACCACTTGCTTCTTCAGGTTTATTAAGTTACCTTCAAAGCTCTTGGCCCCTTTACTGTATATTGAAACTAGAAATAAAGGTGTATGGACAAAGAAATGTAGATAGAGTTTTCTTTCATTTTGTCTTTGGAAGATTTATGGAGTATATGAAATCACCGTGTGTTGAAACAGTAATTTGAAACAGAAGAAAGCTTTCATTAAGGGGACTTCAAAGCAGCTACACCTGGAGAGCCTGACTGGTTAAAACTTGGATTTGTGTCAATACGCCTTCATCAATAACACTTATTTTAGATGTTAATATTTGTGCTACGAGTATAGCAAGCACATCTTACAAGCTGTGAAATGTATGTCACAGGATCAATGAGCAGCAAGTAGGATTTGAGGCAGTAAGAACTGATAAGAACTTGCTGTTTTCTTTGGAGACATGGGAAAGGATGAAAGGATGTTACGTTCGGATCCTCATCTGTACATGGAGAGAGGGTAGTTTTGTTTTGGAATTTTGCAGGTGTTTAGTTTTTGCTTATTTATATGAAATGCTACTTAGCATTTAAATAGCAATTTTAATCTTCAAAGTAGTTGTAGAAACATAAGCAATTAATTCTTTTGACACCTCTGTGAAGCAGTTATTCCAGTGTTGCAGACATTAAATTGTGAAAGACAAATATCTTGCCTCAAGTTATCCAGGAAGCCATTGCAAATTCAGTTTTAGAAAACAGAGCTTTTCTTGCTCAGAGATAATTTTTCTTGTCATATTTACATATATTTTGTGATATTTTGTCTGGAAGGTAACAGGAATACTCATTTTGGACCTTGTTCTGTCTCTGTGTATAGTTATGTTTTAAGGAAATGGTACAGTTACAGTATTCCAGGTAAGTACATTATAGGGCACCTTACCAAATCTTTTTGAAACAGCCTAAATAGTGTTTGGGTTGTACCTGCTGTGTTCCATCCTTGGGGGGGGCCGCAACACACACCAAAATGTGAGTTCGGTTTACCTTTTTGGAGCTAGCCTTGAATTCTAGAAGAAAAAAGTGGTAACAGCCGTAAGGTGATGAGCTGTGGAAGCATGAAGGCTCTGGAAGCTGGTGTTGAACAACCTTAACTGCCTTTATGTTAGCTATTAAGTAAGTTGTAGTAAAAAGAAATAAAATGAAACTACCACATTGTTTTTGACATTTAAAAAAATGGTAAGAAGTCAGTTTTCTGTTTCTTCATATTAAGTATAGGATGTAAAGAGTTTTTTTCACTTGCTATTTTTAAATAAAAATATTTTGAGACTCTGTCTTTGAGGATGTACAGAATATTCAGATGAAACAGAACTGGAACTGAAAATTCAGTGATAAAATTTGACATGCATAAAATCTCAGTCAAAAGACATGTTTCCATACAACTTTTTTTGATCATGTACTAGGGGAATCAAGGTCACAGAGCTTGCAGGCGTAGGAGGTTCAAATTGGAGATATCTGCTATGTCCTGAATGTCAGCTCCAAAACCAAGGTAACCCAGACTCACGTTTCTTTGTGTATTGAGGAAGATCGTGCGCATTTGCTGTTGGAAATAAGCTGCCTTATCCAGTGTCTGCAACAGGCATTAGGACAAAAATCACGTAGCGCTTGCTACATTATAGCTGCTGAAACAGAAAGTTATAGCATGCACACATGGTAATGACATCTTGGATACTCTGAGACATAGTGTGATACAATTTACTGGTAGGAATTCCCCGAGTTCAGTAGTTCAATTAATTAATATACTTTATCACTTTTTAAATTGTTCTTGTTCCTTCTGTGTGTCTTACCTCTAAAACATTCAAGTGCTATGTTGGTAATATTTTTGCTAGGACATGCTGTTACTATGTAATTCCACATAGGGCTAATGGTTATACAGATCTTTTATTAGGACTATACGAACAAAACAACTGTGTCATTGAATTCAGTGTAAAACATGAATCCTAGTTGAGTGTACTCGGTATGTTTTAATGAACTACTTCCTACCACAGCCATGTACGGGGAAGAGTGTATTAATGTGGTCCCAGGCAGCATGTTGTGGTCCCCAGTCTTCAGCTTCCATTGTGTTGTCTTGGCAACGTTGTGCCGAATCTTCTTCTCATGAGTATCCAGAAAGATGGATTTTGCAACTGAATTCTGTGAGCTAATTTTTCCACATTTCCACTACAGAACTGTTCTTTAGGTGAATTACCTTGTTAATCTAGATCTCTGTCTCCCCACATTTGACAACTGGATTCCAGATTTTGTTGTTCAGTCATCTTCTGCTTTACTCCATTCCAAACTGTGCAGATCCGTCCAGTGCATTCCTTAATATGATGCATTCCAGTCCAGTGCATTTCTTTATTACGGTAAAATTTTCAGAGGCAGCAGAAAAAGTAAACTACACAAAGGGTGGCTGTTTAATTTGCAGCAAAAAAAAGTCTATTCTTTAACTATATATTTTTTTTTTGAGTGCCAGAAACTCAGCTATGGAGCTATGAAGCCCAAGAATCTGGAGCTGAAATGAAAGAGATGAAACAAATTTCTTCCAAAGTCCAGGCTATTGGTTTAGGTTATCAGGTGGTGCCTCAGTGTAGATGCAGTTCATGCTTTTTAAAGATATGTTGATCCTGTCAAGACTAAGATCATGTTTTTTTAGTGGAAGCTGATATCCCACAGAAAAGTTCTACAGAAGCGGGAATTACTCTGCAGCACCATCAACGGCTCTGCTGCTCTAAATGAAAGAGTCCTCTGAGCATAATTTTCTGAATAACTGAACCTATATCAGGTATTCATGTAGAGAACGAGGAGGGAAGTGGTCATTTATCATGTCTCTGCATGGGGGCTTGCATTCTGTCCTTTAAAGGTGTGAACATAAAGATTGTTTCAGCCATTGTTTGTTGTTTAGTAACCAGACCTGTGCAGATATGGACAGCGTGTCATTACAGTAGCTCATCATTCCTTCAGTGTCACGTTAGGACACCCAGTTCAAATGCGTTTTTGTTTGTCCTTATTGGAGGAGAGAGAAGAGGAAAATTTTTCCAGGGGCCATGCACAGAGACTGACTTTTCAGTAGTGTTTGGCTGTCTCATTCTGTACAGTGGCCTTTGCCATTAGCTTCAGAGAAAGGAAAAAGAACAGAATTTGTATGTATCTCTGTCTGGTCAACCATTTTCAAAATCAGGGAGCTCTTTCCTAACATATCCTGATGATTGGCTTCTCTCTTGAGGTTGGAGCACTGATAGTTCTTGAAATTTTTATCTTATTTTAACATATTCTATAACACATAATAATATCTTACTATCTTAATTTAACATAACTTAAAGGAGTGATATAGATTTAAATGAGGATTTGGCACTCTTGTTTTCTAATGAGGCGGGTAATTTGGGCTAAATCGCTTTGGGATATCCAGCAAGTCTCTTAGACCTGTGACAAGCAGTTGTACCTCTCTGTTCCAGTATTCCAGTAACATTAGCACTCGGATGTGGGGGCAGGGTGGGGAATCCTGCCCCTCCTCAGTGTGGAACATTGGAGCCCTCAGTCTGTGTGTATATCCCAGAAGTGTGCTGTGATTGCAGAGACAAAATTTCCTCAGCCTCACTCTCCTCACCCCACCTTTTTTTTTGTTAAAGGTGTTTAATTGTGATGTAAACTACTTGGACCTTCGTATGGACAGTCCCATGGAATGTCAGAATTACAGAAGTTTCTTAAGTGAACCTTTATTTGAAAAAATAATTGCTTATTTGTGAAAACCTTACCTTGGAGCACCCTGCTTCCAGGCAGGTAGAGAAGACAGTTAAATGTTGGGGACTGACGGTGCTTAGAACTGGGCATTTTATTGGTGTAGTCCTTGTTAATCTGATGGTAAAATATTGAACCTCTGCTCATGTCAGTGCATTTCAGCATCTCCATCGTATGTGATTCATGACATGCCTTAGTAGAATAGGTGACGTTGTTTCCCTGGTTATGTTGCCTCTGTAGCGTTTCAGTCTTACAGTCATTTATACTCATCTTCCAGTCTTGAATTTTCATGAGTTTTCTCTGCAGAATCCATGTGAAGAGAATTCTCCTTCAGAAATTTAGGCTGTATCTGTTTAGCTGAGAAATATTTTTTACATAAATGTCTTGTTTATTACTATGTACTGCTTATGTGTGTGTTGGACATGAAAGAATGTATGTCTGGATTATATACATATTCTTTAAGCTGTTTTTACTTTGAATGAATCATTACAGCTGCATAGGTTTATTGTGGTCTTCAGTGCTGTTCACTCTCTCCCCCATTTCAAGAAGTGTGTTTTGTCCTCCAAAATAATCTCAATTTTGAGGGTTATTTCAGATGTGCATTTCTTATTCCTTTCAGTTCTATGCATTTTGGGAAATGTGCCGTGTCACAAAGATGATACTGGGCCAGAGATGGAGGAGTGTTGTGGCTTGAAAAAAAGATGGATCCCTTTTACTTGTGGAATTGGTTACGATTTGGACATGGTTAAGTCAGTAGGCACACTAGGTCCTTCTAGTAAAAAAAAAAGCATGCACCCACCTCTGTTCTTTAAATTGCTGGGAAGGTTCTCTTTCCCTCCTGGCAGTACTCTGGGTTTTTTGGGGTTTTTTTCTCTTTCCACTGGTCAACATCTCCTCCGTGTTGATACAAATTCTGTATCAGCTGTGCCATTGCCACTCTGTCTCCTTTGTGCTGACATTTTCTAACTTAAAATTGATAGAAACTATGTATTAAGCTTTTCTGTTCCCATTTGACTTCAGTTTCTCAGTGCTTATTAATCTTAATCTTTTCTGATTGTCTTTCCATATGCAGCCAGGGACATGCATTAATATGAATGAAGTATTTAAAATGTTTTCCTCCTCTTTAAAATTTCATTGATGTAGTTTAGATGATTGAAAATAAAAGAACTGTAAAGCAGTCTTAAGTTAAAGAATTGAGCCATGAACAATGTTTAGTGTGCACTGAATAGACAAATGAAGAAGAGGGGACAGCTTTAGGAATGGGTATGTTAAATAATAGTGCAGTCTGATCTGCCTAAAGGAGACAAACTTTGACAGCACCTCCAGTTTGTAAGTGTGTGAAGATGTTACCAGCTGCTGATCTCATTCTTGTCATATGTCAAGTGTTTTTTTCATTGCTCAGAGAATAAAGTCCTTATTAATGTAAAGTAGATGATTTTCCTGATGATTTAAAACAGGAAAGCTACTAGTAAGCTGCATTGAAGGAATGATCGTTTGCAGGATTTAAGGCTGCCCAGTGAAGGCAGAAAGAGAGAGAACATGAGTTTCTAACATGCTAGACACTGATACAAAAAAAAAAATATTGGAATTGCACAGTAGTAATTTTATCTGTCTTTTCCACCTTGGCAGTATTTACTATGGCAGGTGACTGAACCCCACACAGCTGCTTGCTTGCTCACCCCACAGTGGGGTGGGGAGAGGATTGGAAGAGAAGAAATGAGAAAACTTGTGGGTCAAGATAGAGACAGTTTAATAGGTAGAACAAAAGCCATGCACACAAGCAAAGCAAAAGAAGGAATTCATTCACTCTTTGCCATTGGCAGGTAGGAGTTTGGCCATCCCCAGGAGAGCAGGGCTCAGTCACAGTTACTTGGGAAGACAAATGCCATAATGCTGACTATCCCTCTCCTTTCTTCTTCTTCCACAGTCTACATATTCAGCATGATGCCATATGGTATGGAATATCCCTTTGGCTAGTTTGGGTCACCTGCCCTGGCTGTGCCCCCTCCCAGTTGCCCGTGCCCCTCCAGCCCTCTCTCTGGCAGGGCCCAGGAAACTGAAAAGTCCTTGACTCGGTATAAACATCACCCAGCAGCAACAAACCCATCAGTGTGCCATCAACATTATTCTCACACCAAATCCCAAACACAGCTGGGCACCAGCTACTAAGAAGAAAATTAACTCTAGCCCAGCTGAAACGAGGACTTAGGCATACAATATATTAAGATTCCCCAAAATGATTAACAGTAAATGGTTAGCACTGAGATGTGTAATTACTTTTTATAATCTCCATTTATCTCTTAGTATTTCATCATGTATCTGTTACAGTAGGAGGAAAATAAACATCTGAAATTCATTTTTAGTCTGAAAATATAATTCAATGCATTGCCCGGCTGAAGACATCTTTAAACATGCCATCTGACATCTTCAATATATGACCCAAAAGCTTTCTGTTCTCTGATTATCTTGGCTGTCGTTTTCCTATAGGCAACTTATAAGATGTACATTATAAATTACCATTTGGAGGCAAAGGAGCCTGGTATACCTAGAAAGTGAATGCATAAACTTCTAGTGCTTTATGATTGGCTTGCCAGTTCATGGTAACTGAACTTATTTCCTTCTTTGGTTTTAATATTTATCATGGCCCACCAACCTTTAGGCTAGTTAGAGCTTCTTCACAGTTACATTTTGTACATTTATTCTGCAGATTTTATTTGGATGTGCTTTGAAATCTTCATAAGCCTTATGTATATGTATGATACCACAAGCAGCACAATTTGTAAATATATTCTGTGTTCGGATAGGATTGTGAAAAGAAGCCTTGGCGGAATTGTAATGGTTTTGGGGGGTTGATTCTTGTTTTCAAATGATTGAATTGAATATAGCAATAGAACTGTTATACAAGAAGTATTTGGCCTTCACAAATATAATATATATTCATGGTAGTAAATGCATTATGACTACAAGTGCTTTGAAGCATTTAGAAAATACTAAAAGAATTGCACGTTTCTCTTCTGATGTTAAATTCTAACAATAAACCTGGAAACTCAGGTACTTTAGAAAATACATTAATTTATAAACAAAAATGATTTTATCTTGAGAAACAGGCTTCAGATTTTCAAATGCCTTTAGCTTATTTTGTAGTTATCCCCCCCCTCCCCATGCTTCTGTCCATCTGCAAGAAATGAGGGAAACGCTCTGCTTCTTGCTAGCTGCACACAACTGTTGTTGTATGCTATTAATGTGGCTCCACAGTCAGTTTAATGCTAACGTCATAATTCCTAGGTTGTGCAAATGAGCTTGAAGCTGTCATTCACAGTGTGGTATACCTGCATAAGAATATGGGAATGCTTGCCCATTTATTTAAATATGAATATACTTCAATTAGTGCAACACTGAATAGAATGCAGTATTTCCTGTTAAAGATTGGAAATAGGGCCCCAGCTGAGGTGGGAGATATTCATGAATACCACTGCAGGTTAGGATCTTATATAAGGTTAAACCAATAGAGTAACTACATAGATAAGCATTCAGAAAGCTATTTGTCACTAAAGCTCTGTTTCAGAAAAACAGTCTGGTTTATGAAAGCACTTAAAAGCGTACCTGTGTTGCATTTGACATTCTAAATGTAAAGTGATATCCTAAATCCTGAATTAGACTAAATGCACAAATTGATTGGGGGGGAGGAAATATTTGTGATACTATTCCTGTTTTAAATGAAACGTACTGAGAAAAATAGCATGGTGGTGGTGTGTAAACTGGGTGTGTGATTTGTGAAAGGTCTAAGCCTATGTGAGTGCAAACCACCAGTGAAAGAGGGAGTGGAGCATCCCTCCTTCATGTCTTTCACTGCCTTTGTAACCTGCTCTTAGGGCAGTCCTACTATGTGTGTGGCTGCATGGCGAGCAGAGTCAGAGCATTGATTTGGCAAAAACTAACCTAGCTCAAAGAAAGAATATATATATGTGTGTGTGTATGTTTCTGTGTGTGTATATGTGTAAATCTGAATCCGTTCAATTCCATGTAAAAATGGGGAGAAAAGGAAGATGAGAATGTACAGTCAAGGTGTAGAAGGATAATGAGACCACACTTTTTTTTTTACAGTTATCTTCACTGATGTGCATTTAAATTAGCTTGTCAGCTGTGCAGTGTCCAGTTGTACATTTTACTTACAAAATCATCCTTCTTCATATAATGGATAATGAAAATGAATATGACTGCCACATCGCTGACCTCTTTAGCTATTGTCTATGCTGTCTTTCAGACAGTAATTTCTTTCTGTGGTGTCTGTATTGTATGGCCCTGTTGTTGACTGAATACCCTTGGTGCTACCATACAATAAGAATATAGAGAATAAGGAGAACTTCAAGTGGAAGTGAATCCTGAACAGTGAGAAGTCAGAACCAGAAAAGAAGCAAATTTTTGTGCAATGCACTGGTCCTGTTGTACAAATACATCTGTACTGGAGGGTCTGTTTAATAAACGGATCTTTCTGGTTTCCTTAGGCACCCTTCAAAAAATGCATTGGTTCATTTCCTGTTTATATCCCTTTTCCATGTTCTCTGAGTGAAGTTTCTGCATTACAGTTTCTGAGTAAAGAAAGTTAAGCAGAGTTTTTTTAAGGCTCCGTATACAATTTAACCAAATGAGAAAGGTCAAGTTTTATTTAATTTGGATGTGAACAACAGGTGAATAACACTGTTGTTCTTTCTATGAGGCTTACAGTTAACTTGTAGAGGTTTTACATTCTGTGTTGTAGAGTACTAGTGGGATGAACGAACATGTTTTGCAGCCACCCCACCTCAAGGTAACAAGTTGTTCTGATCTTCTGCCAAATGACTGTAATCTACATTGTAAGCAGCCTGATTATTGTTTAGATGTGATATTGTCTCTAAATAATATTTGGAGTAAGAAAGTCTTACATGAGATTCTTCCCAGTTGGTTTACTGCATATTCCTTACCCTACCTTTACTTAAGTTTGTAAGGAGTTGGAAAAACTCCTTGTAAGGTTAGCATGAAAATCTTGATTGCAAATCATTCAACTTGCATAACCTCGCCTAAAATTTGATACTTTTTTGGGGTTTTGTTAAGATAGACCCCTGCTACTCACTTTACCATTTTTTGGCATTCTGTATACACCTGATATTTATTGTGTTGATGCTGCACGTACTTAATTCATAAGAATTAAGTTAAGAATGCAGTCAGATGGAGAAAAAATAAATTATAATTATCGTCACTGTTCAAGAATTTTTTAGTTGCATCTGTCATATTCCTCAAAAATCATGAGTGCATGAAATACCAAATGGTGCATGAAAGAATTTTTGAAGTTTCACTACTAGCTAGCAAAACCTTTCACAGTTTAGGATGACAGATTGCCTTTAATCTAACCTAATTGTGCATAATGTGTGAATTGGGTTTAATTTCACACTTGCTCACTTGCTTGCTGACAGTTGGTAAAACTGAATCAGGGAATCCTTAAGAATTTACAGTTCTCCAGATTCTTCAGTCATTGTCTCCTTGTGGTTCCTCTCACTTTTCTGTTATAATTTGCTGCAATACCATGCTAAATATATTAGAAGATGAGAATTTAATTAAATATAAACCTATCATTAAATTTTACTTCATTTGAGGAGATTTAAGGAAAATGAAGAGGAAATGAGTAAAATGCATGGGGAAGTTCATGATATAATTACCATAGATCTGAAAAGTAATTTTCACTAGCCTTTACTCTTAGAAGGTGGTAAAAATCATGGCATATCTACATATACTAACAATGTGGGTGCAGCTGTACTGTGGACTTTTGTGGCAGTCTGCCAGCTGACAGCCCAGCAGCACACATCACATTTCTTTGGGATTATCCAACCTGTTCTCCACTGTGCCCTTTAGTGCCCTGGGATAATGGCGGCCAGGTGTTGTCATCTTGTTTTAGTGTTGATGGATAATTAGCATCAAGTGTTTGTAGTACACAAACACTAGGCAGGTGTACTTGGTCTTTCTACATGTTAATACTGTATCATGTCTTACTGCACTAACCTAGAGCTGGCAGAGAGCATAGATCTCTTCTAGGGAAGAGATGAAGAAAACTTCCTGGCAAAATTACACAGTGGATATTTTTGAGTCCTTACTGAAGGCATGGCTGAGCAGTACTGTACAAAGGCTAAAACAATTATCTAAAACGATCTTCCAAGACCAGTAAGCATGAGGCTAAAGTGGTGCTTGGGCTACCAGCCTGTAGCATGACTGTCTAGACAGAGTTTGTCAGGGTTAACAGCACTAAATCACAAGCTTTGAGTGAGGCCACCTACTGCTAGTGCAGTTAGAAACTTGCTTGCGTTTTAGTGACGAAGACTTCTTTGCTCTGTACAGTCGTATAGAATCATTTAGGTGGGAAAAGACCTTTAAGATCATATGGTGAAGGATGAAGGAGAGGAGGTCTGTATGAATACTTGGTGATCCATCCCCTGAATCTTCAGGACCCTCCCAGTACATACTGTCTCTGCGATGTGTTAGATTTGGTTTTATCGTAAGGAGGCAGTATGGTGTGCTGTGATGCAGATTTTGAGTGCTGTATTTCATCTGGTACTGTGGTTTTGTGTTCCTGGATGCCCAATAGTTGTTGCCATACTAGAAAGCATGTTGCTGTTACTTTATCAAACTCTTCTTTCCACCCTTTTTGGCATAATTAAAGTGACTACTGTGCGGAGGGAGCGTGTGCAAGGAGTCTCTTCAGAGCTGCAGTCTTGCTAGGTGGTCTGATTTGTTACTAGTCACTGCCTAAGCTCTCTTCCGTAGACCCTCGTCTCTGTTTTATTAGTGCTGTGTTCTGCTATAGTAATTCCTCTAATATTCCTCAAGCAAAATGACAGCTTCGCTTGGAGAATGGCTCAAAACAGCACTGCCACAATGAGACTTTAGGGTATTCTATTTATTGCATTCATTAATGTGTTAGTCAATGACAATTGCTGCTTTTTTTTTTCTCTTTTTTTTTCCCTGCTGCATAAAAAATTCCCACCTCTTTTGCATGCATCCAGTGTCTGTCTGTTACATCAGAAGAATTTCAAGCAGACAGCATTACATTACTCACTTAGTGCAGCCCAAACTCAAATATTAATGTCAGAATGCAATGTATTTTCCCTAAGTACTTCTTAGCAGAAAATACAATATTTCAGCAGCGTGACAGTCTACTATGTTGAGGAACATGGTGTAGAAATTATAATGTATCAGGAATGTAAGTGGTTGTGGGGCATTTTTCATCTTTAAAGTTCTCAGTTATTTCAAAACTGTTTATTTTGATCGAAGTTGACTGTTGATTGTGAATGGGCAAGACAATTTTGAGCACAGAATATGCTGGCTGTTGCTCTGCATCATTTGGCAGAGCACAGCTTCTGCAACTCAGGCACATGGGGATGTAGAAGCTTTCTGATGAATGAAGTCAGGCGTACCCTTATGGACTCCCCTTGCTACTCTTCAGAGAGGGTACTTTTTCCTTTTGCATCAGCAGCAATTCTCGGATATAAGAATTTCTTTCAGAGGCACAAATGCAAAAAAATTGCTGTATTGGACTGTTAATTAACTATCCAGTATATCTCAATGATATTGAAATATCTTTAAAATAGTATCTTTCACTCTACATGTGGAGTGGAACAAAAGAAAGAAGGTCAAATCTTTGAATTTTGAGGGCTGTTTCTTTACATCAGCCCTTATCCTGAAAGTAAAAATGTAAGGAGGGACTTGGGACACTTTTAACAGCTATGGTTTGAAGGCAATCTCTCCCTAACTCTGTTTTCCAAGTCTCAGCGAGGTGCTTTTTGTTATCCTCAGAGGTATTTCTATTCATTTTATTATAACTCAGAGCAGATGTTGAATGTAGTTACCAGAGTAGCTGTGAAACATTGCTCTTCTGGTGCAAAACATTGCTCTTCTAAATAGCTGTTGCACCGTCACATGATAAGGTGTTATGCAGGAAGGAAATTGGTTTTATGATCCAGTTGTCCCTGAAAAGCCTTCCATAGCTGGAGGGCGAGCTAACTTGCTAGCCTAGTGAGTGGAAGGTTAGTGGCTAAACACTTGCAGAAGGGACTGACTGGAAGACAGATCTACTGTTCTGTTCCTTATATTAAAAATATGGAAGTTCCTAAAGACTTCAACATTGGGCATCTGTTTAGATGCTGTGCATTAATTTCAGAGAATCTGAAACTATAGAAAAGTGAGTGTCAGGTAAGGGATGTCTATTTATACATTCAGAAATCTGATGTGTGTGGAATACAATGTCCATTTGACAAGTGTTATCCTTCTTGTCGCTGTTTTAACTTTCAGACCTAGGTCTTGTAACCTGCATATAGGTCCTGACTTCCATTGTAAAGAAATCAACCTTAATTCAAACCAAAGATTTTTAAGCAACTTTACTTATTGGAAATATATAAAAGGACCACACAGTACTTGTATTAAACATAATTGGCAAATAAAAGTTCTCATCAGTACTTAGTTTTCTGTATTCTTCTGAATAGTGGTGATTTCTTTTCAGCAGGATTTTGAATTGAATTCCACTTCCCAGTCAAACTTTTTTTCCGCAATAAAAAATGCAGTCCTAGAAAGGGGTTGCTGTTTTCTGATAGGTTTGGGAAACTGATATTTCAATCCAGCATCCCGTTTGGAAGATATGCATTGATTTCTCAAGAAACATGTGGCGCACATTGATGCTGTCCTTTGACAGTACTTCCTTGTGTTTCTACACTGTAAGGGAATCTTAAGCATTCAGGAACTGTTAACTGAGCACAAAGAGCAGAAACTTTTGGGATTCCCTCTCTGAATTAATATGTGGTCCAAACACCAAAACCCTGTATTTTTTTCATGTATATAAAAACTTACTGACCCATGGGAACTGAGTGTATGGCTGAGAGATTAGCGCGCTGGGTAAATATGAAAATGATGTATCCGCTGGTAATTGAGAAGACAATAGACGACAGAGCAGCAATTATAAATACCTATTCACAAAGTTTTAGAACTTGTGATTATTGTTTAGAATAAGTAGACTTTCATTCAGTCTTATTCACTGTTATCCAAAAAGCAGGGGCAAATACAGACAAATTAGTACGATGAGGTTTCCTTTCTAGTTACACTGCTAATGGAAACAATAGTATCAGAGAGCAAATCCAAACTAATTTTCAGAGTTTTCAGATTCTCCCTCTCCCCTCAGAGTTTTTGATTGAGAGCTCTTGATTAGAAATGTTTCTCAATTCCCAGTTCATGCAAATCTTACTGGTACATCAGGTTAACAGTGATGCTGTGTTTCCTACCTCTCAGCAGCAAACCTAATTACCATGTTTTGGTGAATACCTTGCTTACCTGATCCATTATGGTATGTTTTTTAGCTCTTGCCATGCAATATGTAAAGCACGATACACTCCATGCTACCACTTGTTTTCTTCCTAATACAGTCAAAAAAGAAACTGTCTCTTCCACTTTCTTCAAATTCACTGTACTCTAACAACAATACTGTTTTTCAATCTGTTCCGAGGAAAAATGTCTTCAGTATAGGTACTATGCAGAAAGAATGTGAAGCTCCTGAAGTGTTGAATAAATTGTGTTTCTCTTCCTGCAGCTTTCAGTGGGATCATAGATGGGCTGTGTTAGATCATTTTGATACTGTGCCACCACTGTAGTTGTAGCTTGAGTGTTCTGCTTGTAGGAAGAAAAGATCAGGATCCACGAGTGTGTGTGGAATAGAAGAAAGAAAGGGACAAGATGGGGAAACAACTAAGTAAGCTTTTTAGCCTGTCTTTATTAGCATTGAGGGATGCTAGTTCTTATTCTGTCCCACAGCTTAACTATGATATGTTAATGCTAGTCTTCAGCTACTTACTAACACCTAATGTAAAACCACCACAGGTTTCTCCAATTTTGTTCTTGTTCTTGCTTCTTTTAGTACTTGAATGGTCATTTAACAACTTCTGAAGTGGCAGATGAATGCTATGGAAGCTGAGAAAATTCTGAGCAAAACCAACTAATTTTCTAATGCAAGGGAACTGAAAATAGTTTTGACTGTACAGATCAGATATAAATATAGAGCTGAAGAAAAACCTACTGTGTTGTGCTGACACTTGAGGGTGACATAGACTATGAATTTCAGGCCAAGTGCCCTGAGATCTGGGACATCTCCGGAATGATAAAGCCGCATTTTTAAAGCAATAGTCTCATACTGCGTTCCTGCTAATATTTACAACAACCTACACTTTGTTTTCTGTAGCCCAGAGTTACAGTAGCGTTTAAAAGTAATTTCTATAGATTTTTTTTCTTAGAGGGAAAAAGAGCAATTGGTCTTATTTCAAACTTAGACTTGTCATATTACTTGATAGTTTTTATTTCTCCTCTATAACAACAACTCTTGTAGTATAAAAATGCTATGTGAAATTGAGCTTTCTTAAGAAAAAAGGGAGGAATTTATAGTTGCCTAACTGCGGGGATAATTTGGAAGGCATAGGCATTACAGGGGATATTTGTGCTGTCTCATTTGGAAGCTCCAAACAAGGTATTTCACACTGATGATTCAGCAGGGATTCCAGACCTGCAGGGACCAAAGGCATGCAGTGCCAGTCTTCATTTTAGCTGTCAGCAGTTAGATGAATGAGTATCTTCCCAAGATTCGAAAACCAAGAGATATTTGTCTCCCATTCTGCCTGCCCCGCCCAACCCCCCAAAAAAAACCCCACCCAACAAAAAAAAACCAAACACCAAAAAAGCAAAACAACAAACCAATTGAATGCTGTGGTTAGTAAAACTTTAATGAGAAAACATCTGGATGATGATCACAAAATCTGGCAGCAGTTTGATTCTTATTCCTTAGATTGTTGCTTTTGAGTTTATTTGACAACACTGACAATCTAGGTCTGATTTTTCAACCCTGTTTCTTTTTCAGCCTTTTTGTCATCTGAAATCGTTCTCACCAAGAAATACTGGTGAGATCTCCAAGATTATAAAAAAAGATATTGTTTACTTCATTATTTACAGTCAATTTTATTAGACGCTACCTCTTCTCTGATCTTCCTGACCGATACTGTCATAGAGATTTGGCATTTATTCACCTTCCAGACCTCTGAGTGTGTAGCTCCAAAACAGAAGAACAGACATTTTGATACTGCTTTACAGGGATAATTGACCAAGAATGGATTGATGTGTTTGTTGTTTTGTTTTGTTTTGCTTTTTCTTCTGGAATTTGTTCTTCCCAAGCATATTGGCATGTGAAGTAACTCCTGAATTACATCTGCTCTATGCAGTATTTCTATAATGGCTTTACTGTAGGCAGTTTCTTAGTAGTGTGGTATAACCTTATGCCCATAGCAGAATAACTTGCAGGTATAATACAGAAAATATTTATTTCTGACTGTTTTCTATGGAATGAAAAATTTCCCCTTTGAAGGATGCAAATTTCTGTAATGAATCTACATACATAGGATAATACATAAAAGCTCCTGAATTCTAAATCTTACATCAGTTGTTTGGAATTTTATTTTTTTTTTTTATTTGCTGAACTAGAAGCAAAATCTAGAACCAATAAATACTAAATGGCAGTAGGATCAACCTTAACTGACAATGTTTGTGTTCTCTTAACAGAATCTGGTTCTGCAATTACTGCTTCCTGTGTTGGTTTGGGGAATTCTACAACACCTCCACCTGGGCAGGCAGGAAAACCAGTGCCAGGATACAATGGTAAGACTGTCCTAAACATCCTACTAGAAAAGGGTGTTATGTTCCTGAGTAAGCAGTCTTTAATTTTCATACCTCATAGGGAAAGGAAATTATAGCCTTACTACTAACACATTTTCCTCCTCCCTGTAACGGGAAGCTCTGCTCTTTTGTGTGTTGTGGAATATGATTATAAATAATGAAATAATACAGAGTTATGTTCAAGAAAATTGGTAAACTACACCCACCTTTGTTACATGAAAGGGTGCTAAAGAAGTTTTTCCACCCTAAGTATCCTGCAGCACAGTCCCTGGCTTTTAAGTCCAATAGGGTAATTTATTTGAGTGGTACAGTGGTAGAAACCGCTCAGGTTGGGTGCTTCTGGGGAGGGTCCCTGAACAAAGAAACTCCCGGGAAATTATACCTTTACAATCTAAATTCTCCACCTCTCTTGTGACAGTTCCAACCAGTAGTAATATTAGGGTCTGGGGTCGTCTTGCTCTTCATTGGGTCTCTTCATTGTCCCTAGGCAGACAGTTTCTTATTTCTTATCTAAGAAGTGGCTTCTACTGCTTCTACTGATGAGTGTAGCAGCCTTCCTTGCTTCCTTATCTTCCAGCCCCAACAGGCTCGAGGCCCACTTTCACAGAATTAGGTAAAAATTTGACATACCTGGGTGAAAGTTCACAGCTTGTGGCCTAAGGCTTTAGCAAATGTAGCTACTAACGCTAAGCAGTTAACTCCAGACAGTTTCAGTGCCGTTTTCCTTAACAAGGGCTAGCGCATACTGCTACACTGGATATAGCAAAGATATGAAAAATATACTGTCCTTTAAGGCTTTATCTACAGTTGCACTGCTTTAACTGAGAGCAGCAGTAGAATTTGTATTGCAAGTCAGGAAGAAAATGTTAGTAAAAACCATCAGCAAAAGAGGAAATTATAACTAGACAAATAATAGCGGTAACTTGCACTCGGAGTGTTCTGTTATACCTGTATTTTCAATTTTCAGAGTCTAAATAGTTTTGATTTGGGAGAAGCACATTGAATAATTATGTCTCAGAGACACAGTGATTAGATTTTCTTTTGGCCCTACAGTTTTATATAAGAAGTATTCTGAAGTGCATAAAGAACATTCTTACTGCGGTCTGTGTCTTCCACAAATACATCACAGTGAGATAACAAGCAGCTTGGCCAGGATATACCTCTTCTATTTGAACTCATCCAATACTTTTTAAAAGAAAATCAAAGTACTTTTTCTACCTTTTTGTACAGGTATATGAACTCACATATTTGAGAGAGTTGTTAAGCACGTTATCTTGAAGTACTTGTGGAGCATTTTTATTTACAGCTGGGATAAATAGTAGGCTACGGACCAACTTTAAAAGGATGAGCACTTACTATCTGGAAGGTACTTGCATGCAGAAGGTGCAGCCAGACAATTAAGATTGCAAAACTATTTTCATACCTGGGAACCCTGATTTTAACAGAGTTTTCAAGAATTACTTGAAGTCAGAAAAATAGTTACTTCAGAGATCAAACCATCTTCAGGAGAGGCTCTCACATCATTGGGCAGAAAGAACCAAGCTGCTTTTTCTTCTAATACATACAAGTGGAAGTGAACATTAAAGAAAAAAACCCCACATTTTTAGCAGCTCTGGGTTTTAGTGTTCAGTTATGGCATGAAAACAAGCAATAGCTTAAAACCGACACTGAAACAAACCCATGAAGTTTGTCCAGAGTTGTAATAAACAGGGAAGAGTGGAAGAGTGTAATTTTATCACACATGCTATCAAATGATAGTCAGGCCTAGAACAAAGTATTAGTAAGAATATAAAAATTTCCTCTCAGTTTTTTTAGAACATTGGGGCTAGTGTAAGTAAAGAATTTCTTCACATAGACTGAAGGAAATGTCTTTAGCATGCCTTAAAAGGGAAACATAAAATAAGCACTAAAAGTCACTGAAGATTTATGAAAAAACTTTACCTCTTTCAGTCTTTGGTTTGAGGCCAGTTATGTCCTGTAATGCAGCCATTCATGAAATAGTGCATCTTGAAATTACTCTATACTGGCAGCTGTCATGCTGTCACCCACTTTGGTTTTGATGTTGGTTTATTGCTCTTACTATGTTAATTAAAAGAGATCCCTATGCCATAGAAGATAGATGCTGTATTTTTAAATTATACATGCAAGTCTTAATGGTTTGGGCACTGCTGAAGTTATGTTGTATTTACGCTGCAATACAAATAGAAAGTTACAGAATCTATTTTTTTTTAAAATACAGCCAGTTTTTTTCCTGTCACAGTATTGCTCAGATAAACTGATTTCTTTGCTGATTTTTTAGAATGTAAAGAATAAAAGCAGCATTTAGCTATGATAACAAAGTGCAGTGGCACAAATTGCATTTAAAAGTGAATCAAGATACCATATTAATTTCTGATTCTGTTGCCTTAAATCAGACGTTATATTATGTTTTCCTTTTGATCTACTTGAACACTTTTCAGATCATTTCATTGCATTGTTTTCAAACTGATGCAAGTCCCACATTTTGAAGAATTAAGTCAGTTCTTCGGTAATTCAGGAGTGAGCAGTGTGTCTCCCTTCCCCAAATTTTTGTACATTGAATACACTGCTTGCAGGGAGGAGGATACATGCTGGAATTGCTACCCTGATAAAACAGTTACAATAAACTGATTAGATTTACTTTAGTATCATAAAAATAGGAAAAAATAGGAGAGAAAGCTTTGAAAGCTACATGTGAGTAGGTCTTTTTCGTTGTGTGTTCTGAGCCATAATTCTCCAAATCTAATGGTGCTATGTTCTTCGCTATCTAAAAATATATTAAAAAAAATGTGTTTACAGTTTATAAACGGAATTTATATATGCTTTCTTGTTGTTTTTCATAAGTGTCTTCTGTATGTCCATTCATCGTTTCAGTTTCCTATCCCAGTTGTTCTGTCACTGGTATATTGCCATTCCGAAGTGTGACTTCAGTTGATAGCCATGAAGAGAAACGCTGTCCTTCACCTAAAAATACACTTCTTAACAGGAGTTCTCTTCCTATATTACTTTTTTACAGTGATGATTCTGGATGAAAATAAGGAACCAGTGAAGGTGAAGACTTTGGGAAATATTGTGGTAAAGTAAGCAAACTAAGTATCTTACAGTTAAGAGAAACTCCCTACATGCATTGATTGTCTTTTAACGGAAGACTTTTCTGATTTTATATATATATATGTATAAAACAGTAATTGAAGTAGTGAGGGTTGAAAAGCACGACTGTCTCTGATATTGATACCAAACTGCCGTAACTTTTAATGTCCATTAATGCTGGAAAGTTGCAGATGAAATTGTGTGCGTGTATGAGTGTGGATTGCTGGTTTTTTGCTTAGGCTACAGCAGAGTTTACAATTTTCTTAATTACCAGCTCGTTGAACAGGATGAAGCCTTCCTGTTGTGATGTGTGAGCAAGATACTGAATCATTCTCTTCACTGTTTTGTCTTTCAGTTTCGTGAAATAGTAGAGCAGTGCAGATTGACATGCGTTGTCTGTGATGCTGCCTATTTCACTACCTTGTAATCCCAACTGATGCACATTTTTAGAGGGAGAATGTATATTTTCTGTTTTCTGTAAAAACAGCAAGATGTCTCTGCGTGTGCTTTGCATGAAATGGTGTTCTGTTATGGTAGTACTTTGAAAAAATACATACAGTAAAAGACTCCAGAAAAAAAAAAAAAAGGAAGAAAGAAAGAACCCCTGCTGTACGCATCATGTAGGTGATTTTTATTACCATTTGCCAGATTCCTGTCAGATGAATTCCCTAAGCTTTTAATATTCTTTTTGAAAGTACATCTTTCTCAGCACCTTTTGTCTAGATAAAGGGGCCTCTGTTTGGATAGCACTGTGAGCATCACTTACGTTTATCTTGCCTTCTGCAGTCTCACTGTTGCCAGAACCTTTCCTTGCTTCAGTAAAGCTTGATAGGCTGCAGCTCCCCACAGCCCCTGCCAGCTCTGTGTTCTGGGTGTTTCATGGGCTTTTAGGCAAATGGCATTTTCCTTGGACAGATAACCTGCTTTGTGATTAACACTTTAGCTGTAGCTGCCTCAGTTTTCAGTCACAGAAAATACTTCACTTCTGAACCCTTCCTAACTGCCAGCAAATACAAGTCACAGATGCTTTCATTCACTTCTTTTGTGGGAAAATTTAGGGTGGTTGTGGTAACTCAGCCTTCGCTGCTTGCTTAAATGAATGGAAGGAAATATGAAGATTAGCATTAACCTTCAGTGAACTGAAATACTGTCAAAAGCCAAAGTGTTGGGACAGATGTCCCAATTGTGATGAGCTGTTGGAGAGGGAAGTTAGCTGAGGATTGGGGCAGTGGCCACGTGAGCTGAGGATGAGCCACGTAAGAGCTGCAGGCACTGGAGCATGCTGTGGGTGTGTGGCATGGGAAATGCGGGCGGCTGGGCTGCAATGGCACTTGCTTGGGAGTTGGAGTTGCCAAGGGGTGGAGGTTTTTTGCTCAGCTCTACTACTGATCTAATGTAACCAGGCCACTGTGGAGAGACTAAGGTAGTGAGCATGACATGAAGTTACTGTACTGTGTGACACAGACGTGTGTTTTCAGGGTGAAGTCTGTACCCTGCCTGATTTTCAGCATCTTAGGCTACATCACCGGGACACACAGGCATGTGTTTAAGTGCACACACAATCTCCCCTGAATCAGCAGGCTCATATTTAGATGTAGTTTTCATGTTACATGTTACACATGTAACATTGTACATTTCCATTGCCGAGTATGAATAATTAAAACTGCAGTATCAGTCACTCGGGTCACAGTGGAGGGCTATCTCTCAAAACTCTCACCTCTGTAGTATCTGATGCCATACTAAAATGTAGTCGTGTAATCAATGGAGAGAGAGAAAGGTATTTTGTATGAAAATCAATATTAGCTGTCTTAAGCATTCAGCTAGGATGGATTAAATTGCCTTCCAGACGGGCTCGTGTCTCTGCAGTGACTGCAGGGGTGACAGGGCTGGCCTAGGGTGGGTACTTAGCCTTATCTGCCAAAGGAGAAGTGAAATGAACTCCACCTTCACCAATTCTGCCAAACAGACTGAATTATATCTACTAACAAGTAATGTTGGTAGACATGTGCATACATTCCTGAGCCATTTCTGTCTTTATCTTTAAATGGCACTCAGGAGTATATATTGCTATATTAGAAGATCTTCTTTGGGGTTATTGTCAAACTCTTAAGGCCAGAATTTATCTTCCCCAATGTGGCTCCGCGTTTAGGCATTTATCTTAAGGGATTATAAATGTGTTTATACATTGATTTTGATGTTGTTGTTGATGATGATTTTTTTTTTTATCTTGCCCAGCATGACTTTTGCTGCAGTCGAATAAATAGATGGGCGAAAAGAGGGGCGTTTTGTTTTGTTTTGTTTCTTTGCATTGCATCACTCAAGAAGGAGTAATGGCACAGGGACAATATTGATTTATCATGTTCATGTTTATTGTAGTATCCATTCTAAAATGACTGGGGGCGGGGCGGTAGGGGGGAAAGAAATTACGTTGTAGCATTTAACATTGTCAATATGAAACCATTTCTGAGGTAGCTCAACTATCACCCCTCTTAAACATCCAGCCTTTTTTCTGACTTAACCTCTTGAGACAATAGGATCTCTTAAAATTCATTCCTCGCTTAACAAAAAAAAAACACAACAACAAACCCAGACCAAGTAAACAAGACAAAGGTATTGATGAGCTTTAGGAGGCCAGTTGTGGGTTTTTTAGCAGTTCTAATGATTGAAACTTTGGACTGTTAACAGAAGTTGGTTCACAGTGTCTAAACATTTTGTTCCAGGTTTCATTCTGGTAAGTGACAATTTGCTGCAGTGTTTAGTTGCTTTTTTTGGTCATAAAAACTTGTGGCCATTAGGTCAAGGCATCATTCAGCAGGTTTCTGCATGGTCAGACCCCTGAAAAATAGCGGGGATGATCCTTGTTACTACCAGTGTGTGTTTGTCACCCCAGGGACACGTCCCCATGCAGCCAGAAGAAAATGGAAGTCAGGATAGTTTTGACTTTTACTCAGCCATACACTCAGCAGCAAAATATGGTGTACCATTTCAGAAAAAAACACAGGTGTTTGCTTTATCTGCAGCATATGTGAGCTGAGAAATATTATTTGGTATTTATTGGAGAGGAGAATGGCTACACACTGCTCACAATAGCAGCTGTGCACAAGTGGTGTGCTGCTGCTTTTGATTATTTTTATCCCAGTCTAACTCCCAGCAGACTGTTGGGGGCTGCTTGAGACCTGCAGTGTTCATAAGTATAGTATTTAAAATATCTATTCTTAAAACAGATTTTTAAACTTTAATTTTATCCTGCAGGAGTCAAGTAGTGTACAACAGTAATTTTTATATCTAATTACTCCATCTTCCTGCTCTAAGTATGTTATTTTCTTCACTCATCTGCCAACTGATACCTCTTGTTTTTGTTGTTTTGTTTTTTTTTTTCTATATATAACCATCATCTATGCCCTTTGGAAAGATTTTTGCTGACAGGAATTCTCATATGGGTTAATTTACCCGGGCAATGCAATAACAGGTTTGACTTCACAAGTCTTTCAAGATAAAGTAATGAAAAGTAGTGTCACACTGTTTGTGACAAAAGGACAAGGGAAAATGAATATGACTGCAGCTCATGAGGGTGGGCTTCTAAATTTCCTTTTTTTTTTTTTTTTTTTTTTTTTTTAGCTAGAATCTTTGGGCATGAAAGATTCTGACAATTTATTCTGAAGTGAAAATAATAGCAGTGATGACCTCCATTTCCATTAGCAAGACCAGTCTGATTTAGTGATATATTTCTGCTTGCACTGTTCTGACTTGCCTGTAATTAATACAAACTTGAAAATGTGTGTATGTCTGTATGTGTAATCATGATTACCTGTGAGAATTTTCTAAGTTGTCTGTTCTCATAAGGAACATCAATAAAGAGAAATCCCATTTAAATTCCAGTGCAGTGGGAAACTCAGTTTTGCTTTTGTACATTGTAAGGATCGCAAACCCATTATGTTTATTTTATGAAGCAGTTGTCAGCACTGTCTCATTAGCTAGCATTATTCTTTATATTCACCTACAACAGCAAGAGAACTACATTTGCCTTACGCTCATTCTATCCAGGGAGTAATGCCTGCCAGTGAATTTCCTGCTAGATCCTAGTTACACTTGTGCTAGTGTTTGTATAGTTAATTTTGTACCATAATAATGGAGGTTTATGGGATAAGTATTTACAAATTTATTTTACCAATCTCCTCTGCACAGAATCACATAAATATTCTTGGGAATGTGGTGGTTTTCTTTGACACCTCTAGGTCAAACCTGGGTATCTATTTTAACCAAAAGTTATGGGATTGAGGCAGGATTTAGTAGATGGCATCTTTTAGCCTATGTTGTGTGGGAAGTCAGATTACATATAATGAAGAATCTGTGCAAAAGCTTTCTCTCCCTGCCAGCCTTCCACATATTTATCAACTTTGTCTTTTCCCTTTAAAAGTGGAACAGTGAGTAGGACTTCCAATGTGAGAGCAATTCAGCTATAGATGAGTTTTCTACCAAATCTCAGGCGGAGTACCTGTGAGTAGACATTTGAACTTTCTTCTAACCTTTTCCAAGCACTTCACTAGTTTTTAATGGATTTCTCTCTTCCCCACTAAACTATATTTTTTTCCCTGTAAAATCCACACTGAGACTAACTACTTTTGTGACCCCTTTCAGCTAACTAAAGTAGCATTTCACGCAGACTGATGAATGTTAGAGATCCTCTTCTCTTACCTCCTCTCCACCCTCTTTCCTGTGCTGTTGTCCCTGTTGTCTGAAAAAGCTTCCAGGTTCCAGATGGCTTTCAAACTTGCAATCAATTTTTTTTTAAGAGTAATGTTTATACACAGCACTACATAAATGCTAAGTAATAATATAGCTGCCAATCAAAATGATTTAGCTCTGTTCCAAGCCCAAACTCATTTAACAATGGCTTATACTTGCTTTGACTGGCTGTAATGAACAGCCTGTGAGTACCATTGTCTGCCATAAAATAAAAGGATGTCTTTTCTGAAACTCAGCAAGGTACCATCTCTAATAGTTTTTGACTTTCATTTGTACTTTCAGAAATTTGTTTTTCTGTGTAAATTATCTTTTGAGTGCTGTGTCTATAATTACTTTGTTCTGTCAGCAAGGAATTTTGATGAGTGGCATCCTGAAAGGATGTGACACATGGAGTTAGATTTTCTTGGGCTAAGCTAAAGATGGGCTGTTCTGTGATTTTCTATGTGATTTCATAAAATGGTCAGCCACCATTTTATGAAAAATAAATGAACTGTGAAAGAGTTCTTAAAAACCAGATAATGATTGTAATTTAAAATTCCCTAGCAGTAAACAGTTACTGTGGAAGTACTTCAGAGTTTTTGTGTAATGGTGCCAAGCTCACCTAATCTTAGTTTCTCCAATTTATAATGAAATTACATTCTTATCTTTATAAAATGTAACTAGAGTGGGTCTTTGTAAAATGAACCCATATAATTTACATAATTAATTACACAGTTTACCTGGTTTTCCTGATGCTGTTCTAAATGTATTCAACCTTGAAATGCAAAATGGGCCTGGAACTGTATTCCTGTAATTTTACAATCGTCATCTTAATTTCACTGGAGTAAACGGAGAATAGCATTATTTGTACTGCTGTTGCTGTGCTGGTGAAAAGTTGGCATGACTGAGCTCAAAATTCAGACCTATACATCTTTTTTGAAGTTTGAAATTCAAAGCTAAACTTTCTCACATTCACGTGTTTTGATTCAGCTCAGTGTAAGTTTTTCTCTCGAACCTCAACTTGGGTTTGAAATGGTGCCTGGTTTTTGCTAGTTAAACGGGATGAGTTGGCTGTAGTTAGCCTGCTCCAATATAGCTGGTACCACATTCATATTTTAGAAAAAGCTGGCAAGCTTGTCTTGAATTTGTGTTTCTTGAGGCTCTTGACTGTCCTCTCCAGAAAGAAGAAACAATGATGAGACAGAAGAAGCTACTAGAGTTATGACCACATGTAAAATCTAGGCAAGAATAGTGTAAGGGAGGGCTTGTCTTTGAATCGATAGCAGGTGCAGAGGCTCAGCACTGGTTGGTTTGTGGCTTGGCATGCAGGATGAGAGAGGGAAAAGTTAACGGGTAGCTAGAGAAATACAGTAAATATGTCCCAAAGGGAAACCAAACAAAGCAACTTCTTTGTATATTGTGAAAATGATGATGAAGGAACCTACCTCCTCCTGTCTTGGTCTTCTGTGGTCCTGTTGCTTATGAAATGGAAGCAGGAGCATCTCTGGGGCGATCATGCTTACTTTCTTGTACCTGGCACTTTTTGGTCAATGTATCCTCTGAATAAAAAGAACCCCAAAAGACCTTGACAACTCAGTGTTTGGACAAAGAGGCAACAGTTTTTAAATATAGAACCTTTGTAGGTGTGTGTTATAGAACTTTTGTAGGTGTGTGTTATGTTTCCTAGGGAGAACAGACCCAAACCAAACATCTCAAAATGTTCCATTTTTATGGAGGGGCTGAGAAAAGGAAGAAATGTTTTCTTCCAGATTGCTGCTGTTTTCTGACTGTCTCATTTTTACTCTTGTGGCTCCTTGCACATAATTATGATCCAGTTCAGCTCCCATTGGAATTCATGGCAGCATTCCCACTGACAGCAGCAGCATGGAGGTATTCTTGGCTCTGGGTATTTTCATTCTGATGTCCTGGCAAAATTGCAATACATGTAATTATGTTCTGGCAAGCTGAATTCTACCTTTATTAATTTTATTAATTATTTGTCTTTGCACAGCACCTAGAAATTCTATTCGGTCACAATGCTAAGAACTTCATTGTTGTTGAAGAATTGTATGTGCCGATTGCTTTGGAATTATTTTTCCTGAAAGATGGATACATGGAAGACAGCATTCAGTTTTTGCTTAGTGGGTGGAATGCAGTCCTAACTGCAAGTAATTTTTTACAGAGAGTCATGGAAGTGCATTTTCAGATTGTGTTGGTATTGTGCTATGATTTGCACCGTAGCTGTATCTGTGGCAGCCAGTAGTTTAGCAGTCTGGTTTTCATAGACTCTTGAAATATGCACTGTGGATGTACTTACCAATGCAATTTTCCTTTAAAGAAACAAAAGACAAAAGCTACCCTCCCTAAAAAAAAACAAAACAAAACCAACCAAACACAAACAAAACCAAATGGTGGGAGCAGAGATTTTTGGTGATATGTTACATACTTCTGTGTTAGGATTTCTAAACCATTACAGTTGCAGAAAGGAAAATGCTTTTCTGATTTCAGCAATAAAATTGGTTTTTCTATTTAATGACTAACTGCAAAGTACTGTGGATAGAGGACTTCATCAATACGAATTGTCCCTTCTCTCCCATCACAAGGATGTTTCAGACTGGTAAATATATTTAAAGTGCAAAATTTGCAGTGACGTAAGCTTTTGTAAGTTGTTGTGTTATTAGCAACCAGGCAACAACTATAGTAACTACCATTGTCTAGTAGTTTTTCTTGAATCTAAACAAGAGATTTTTCTTTTAAACTTATACATGCACAAATACTAGGATCAATATATTGGTTTTCTAACTTGTTTTTCCAAGAGAATTTCTCTGCAGGTCATGTTTATGTACCGCAGAGATTCTTACTAAGCTTGCAAGGTTTAAAAAAGGCCAGTGAATTCTCTCCAGATGGGCAGAAGCTAAGCTGCCCTGCTGAAGCCAGGGTGACTACCTGGGAAGTGTTTTGGCATTTCTGGCCTTACCTTAACCATACTTTTAGGGAATGTGATTTATGGCATGTGTTGAGTCAGAATCCTCAGAGAAAGTAGTAGTATTTGTAGTGGTGTATTCTGTTATGCTAGTCGAGCTGAATTAAGCTGAAAAAAACTGGGATTCTAAAAAAAACATGGATTTGAATCTGTACTAGATTACATGGCCTTTTAACATGACTTGTACTATTTATACCATATTTAGATTAAAAAAAAAAAAGTTTGTGTCTGTATTTATATATATATAACTCTTTGTAAATGTAGTGTTGGGAATGTACATGTCACTGAGCTGGTAGCACCTGTTCTTGTGACCTGAACATCATAGGAGACTTACAATGATACCAGTGTGGCAATGCTATGGAGGGCTGTTTCACTGCTAGAGGTGTTGCCTTCTGGTGTCACAGAGACACTATCAGAGTAGAAAATAAAATACCCCTGGCTAAAGATTTGCTGGTTAGGAATGCAGGCATATGCTACTAAAATGTGTATGAGGCATTTCTGGTTTTGTCTGTATAAAAGATCATGCAAGCAAGCATATTCTTTCTCTGTTACTAGGGTTAATCTTCATAAAACTTGTGTTGATATGCCCAAATATATATCTCTTAGGAAGTTCAAGTAAGCTGTGCTTAACCCTGTCAGGGCTTTGAATGGAGAAACAACCACTTCTTTGTTAGCTGAGACTTCTGTAGCTTCTCCTCTTTCAGCAGGTTTGTATGGGAAGTGTCCCATATTTTGTCATGCCTGTATTGTGGACTGAAGAATGAGTGTATGGTACACATTGAAAACTCAACTAATAAGGCAATACAGAGTTTTGCAGCTTCACCTGAAAAAATAAAAATAAGTTATTGTAGAAAGTTCTAGAAGTGATAGACTTTCAAACAACTCCTCCAATAATTCCAGTAATGTTATACACAATCTAAATAAAAAAGTATTTTTATTCAGATTCTCATGACTGAAGTAATTTGACTTATATCTTTTTACAGAAACTGAAGTTCTGTGTGTCTGATAATTCAATTCATATGTCTATGCATGTGTGAATGTGTACATGTGTTAGTGAGATACTGTTGTGGTTTGACCCTGGCTGGCAAGTACCACAGAGCTGCTTGCTCACTCCCCACAGCCCCCACTAGTGGGATGGGGAGGAGAATCAGGTAAAACTCGTGGGTTGAGATAAGAACTTTTTTAATAATTAAAATACAGTAATAATGATTCTAATGAAAAGGAGAGAGAGGGAGAGAGGAATGAAACCCAAAATAAAAGAAACAATTGATGCACAATCGTTTCATGTGGAGCTGCTCACCACCCACCGACCAATGCCCAGCCAGTCTGTGAGCAGTGATGGGCAGGCCCCAGCCAGCTCCCCCTGTTTGTATACCAAGCTTGATGTTCTATGGTATGGAATATCCCTCTGGCTAGATTGGGTCAGCTGTCCTGGCTCTGCTCCCTCCTGGCTCCATGTGCCCCTGCTCACTGGCAGAGCATGGGGACCTTGCAAATGCCTTGATTTAGAGTAAGAACTATTTAGCAACAGCTAAAACATCAGGGTGCTGTTGTCATTCTAAATCCAAAACACAGCACTGTACCAGCTAGTAAAAAGGAAATTAACTCTACCCCAGCTGAAACAAGGACAGATACCTATAATATTGAAGTTGTCTGTATCATAGCATACATGCACACATTTCTGACAGATACTTAATCCTTGGAAATGTTGAAAGATGAATGCAGATAACATATTTATAGTATGCTATATAGTGTTTACTAGACCAAACATTATTTTACTGAATGCCAGAGGTGCTTATGTTGTATAAAAGGTATGGTCTGGAATCAGTTCAATGCTATATGCATGTGATCACAACAAATATATGGTATTTTTGGTCTGTTATCAGCATATTATTAAGCTGAACTCTTTTCTGACTGTATAGCCAACAATTATTTATCTGAATATAAAGTATGAACGGAGAGCGTGAATTATACCTATGTTTCTTACTACTTGCCTCTGCTCTTTTTAATTTAAGGTTGCCTTTGCCTCCTGGAGCATTCTCAGGTCTTTGGGAAAATCAGGAAACTTTCCAGAAGTTGTATTTCCAGAAATTTCCAGTAAGAATTATGAAATTGATTATATAAACTTTTCATAATCCTGCAGAACTGAATGATAGTAGATCTAAACTGCATAACATACAAAATTATCATGCATTATTTTCATGAGAGATCTTTGATATATGTGTTACACAATTAAAAATGTTTCAAGGTAAAAATTTCTTCATTCGTACTTTAAAGCTTTTGGGCATGCTGGGTTTTTTTATTTTTTCAGATCTGAAACAGAAGGCGGCAAACCTCAACCTTCTGAACCTAAAAGTTGTTTTATGTCATTTGATCTAATAAAAGATGTAAGCCTCACAACCTTAAACTATCACAGCTTCAAATAACGCTACTTCTGTTGATGTGCAGTCATTCTAACATAGTATTAGTCCAAAATATCCACTTGCCCACTGTGCATCTAATGCTCCTAACTGCATTAGTTTCCTTGTCAGATGAACTATCCAAGGACTGGCTTCCTTCTTTCCTTATAGAAATAGACAGATTGGTCCTATGTCAATGTCCAAAATAGAAGGTTTAATTCAATAAAAGTAAATAAGTGACTTGATAAGGCAGATTGGTTTTTTGTGTGCACTTGCATCATAATGATGATGATATATGTTGGGATCCAGCAAAAAAAAAAAACCAACCTTTAGGAACAATTGGACAACTGTTGTTATATTGTAGCAATTCCGTTCTCCTTAGGTGGATTCAGACAACATCCTTCTCCAGGCTGTCAGGGATCAAAGAAAGCAGAGTTGGAAAAAACTGAGGTTTATGTATTGTCTTATGTTCTGTTTTAACAAAGACTACAAAACCTTTCTGGAAAGGGAGCTGCACTGAATGACACTTATGACGTAAGAAGGGTGAAAAATATTACAGAACTAAAACTTTCAGGCACCAAAAGTGTGTTTCATTTGAAACAATCAATTTTGTTTGTTGGTTTCATGGGAAATGAATGGATGTTCCTAGTACTGTTTCTGAATTTATGTTTGGTTTTGTTGTGTTTAGGGATATTATGATACTATGGATGCAGGTTATATGGATGAAGATGGCTATTTATACGTCCTGTCTCGAGCGGATGATGTGATCAATGTTGCCGGACACAGAATTTCTGCAGGTGCAATTGAAGAGGTTAGCATTGCCTGAGTGAATTTACAAGAGTGAATGAAGAAAGCTAAGACTGAAAATCTCACAAAATCTCTCATTTTCTTTCTACTTTTTTTTGTTTGCATTTCCATTGGTGCTTTTAAGCGAAACAATTGTTTCAAGCCCTTCCTATTAAGGTGCTTTCCATAATAAATCTAGTCAATAATAAGGAGTTTGTTCCATGGGATTGATAAGACAGGAGTGATTTGACATTTGAAGGTGGAGTTAAGGGGCAATATGGTAGCATGGAAAGCATTCCTGTAAACTCTGATAACGTATTTATTTAGGAATACATTAAGATAATTTAGGGTCAGTGTGCCAAGCAGTTTCACCAGCTACTGTAGTTACTTAGGTGCAGAAGCTTTTATTCCTAAAATACAGGGTTTAGTTGTGTTTTTTTTAATTGCTTGTTGTTGGCTGAATTTATATAGACTGACACTCAGTGCTTTTTTGATTTAAAGAACGAAGTCAAAATTTCTTAGTGACTAAGTATCCTTTATTGGCAGCACTGGATGCACGGGGGATCCTTCCGCCTAATGTGCACCCAGCACTGCCAATAAAGGATACTTAGTCACTAAGAAATTTTGACTTCGTTCTTTAAATCAATCTGGCGACCCAGGTGGGACACTTCTCTGCCGGGCTGTAGGACCCGCTGGGGATAGGACTCCCCAGGGTACCCCCAGGATTTCCCAGAGGGGCTCCTTGACTCAACGGATCACTGCGGCGGCAGACAAGGACCCCATTGCTGTAAGTGACAGTATTCTTTATTTTGTTTTGTTTGGTTGGTAGACCGGTCATTTGGAACTGCCTGTAAGTCAAAAGTTAAACTTCTGCAGGGTGGTGTACACTTTTGTGGCTAGCACCTTAAGTGTACGTTTGGTTTTGTTTGATTTTGTTGGCATTCAGTTGCCATTTGGAGCCTGGCAAGTTTGCTTATAGGGCTTGTTTGGTACAGTCTCGCTTATTCCGGTTTTCTGACTTACGGAATGTGGAATTTGACTCTGTTTATAGCCAAAATCACAACAATATTCTTGGTAATAATAGTGGGTTCTTGGTGTTGCTGTAGAGAGATACCTGCATGCTGCATTTTGTAAGTGTTAAGTGTACTCTGTTAGTGTGAAGTGGGAAAATGGGAGGAAAACAAAGTGGTGGAGTTTTAAAGAAAAGCCCTTTTTGAGTCATTGAAAGGATATTGGAGGATCCGCTGGTGGAAATGTGAATAGGAAAACATTGATAAAATATTGTAATCAATGGTGGCCGCTTTATAAGCTGGAATGTGGAGAAAAGTGGCCTTTTAATTAATAATTATAAGGTTATTAATAATTGTTATACTCATTTATGCTGGAAATGTGAGAACATTTTTGTATTAATTTTATTATAAATGTTGGTATGTGGTTATTGTCTTGAACATCCGAGGGGTGAATGTGAACCTCTATATGTTTTAAAGTGTATATGGTGTAAAGAATTATTGTATGTATGGTGAGGACAAGAAACTGAATGCCCTAACTGTAAGGTTTGGATGCCTTGGGATAAGAGAGAAAGCTGTAAGTGAAATTAGAGTCGTCTGTGGCTGGGATAGGGATTGAGATAACAAAGTGGTGGAATAGTAAGAAGGAGTCTGTTGGGATGTGTCTTAAGTCACTGGAAGGAGATGGGGGGGCTGCCTGGGAGAAGTGTGAATAAGAGAACTTTGGTTAAGTACTGTAATCAGTGGTGGCCCCTGTATAAGTTGAGGGATGGAGAGACATGGCCCTTAAATGGGACACTGAATTATAATGTTTTATTACAGTAAATGTTATTCTTGAGGTGAGAGGAAAATGGGATGAAGTAATGTATGCTGATATGTTTCTGTGACAGGAGGAGTGTGGGATTAACACCACCTGATCTTTGATTATGGCTCTAGAAAAGGACAGGAAAAAAACCTAAAAAACAACTGAGACCTAAACTAGAAAGATGTTCTTGTTGAAATATTTGTGTACAAAAAAAAAAAAAAAAAGAAAAAAGAAAAAAAAAAAAAAGAGAGCTCAGGTTGTGGTTCCTTCTGTGGAGCAACCAGAATGAAACACGTTGTAAGATAAAAACTTGTACTAATGTATGTAAGATCTGAAGCAGGGGGTGGGTGGGGGGTGGAGAGTCAAAGACCGTGTGAAAGTGTTAAAGTATTGGAGTGAGTTTGTACAACCCCCCGTACCCCCTCGAAGGTGCGGCTGAGTCCTGCTGGACGCACGGCAGGGTGTTTGCTGTTCGCCCGCGAAGGCTGATACGTAAGAACACAGACTTAAAGCAACAAGTAACAGTTTTGCGTTCAGGGTAAGAAAGAGTTAAAACAGAAGCGCTGTTGCAGAGGCAGGCTTGTGTAACCTGCAGAGCAGGAAGAGCATCTCCTGCCCCCAATCCTCCCGATGGTGAGGAGGAGGGGGTTGCTGTTGCTGACGATTAAGCAGAAAGACCTGACAATGTCACCCCAATTGCTGCAGCATTTGCAGTACAACAGGACCGGTAACGGCCCCTTTGGGGCAGGCAGCGGGTCTGAGCAGAATAAAGGTGAATCTTTGATGGGGAAATTTCGATGTTTGAAAGTTGGTTGTGAATAGGACTGGATAAAGGTTCGAGTTGATTGTTACTAGGTAATTGTGATGTAGAAAAGTTGATAGAAGGAACAGGGAACTGTACAGAAGGTAAGAGAAGAAGAGCTGGGTATTGCTAAACTGGTAGAGGAGGCGAAGCAGAGACAGAGGAAAAATATCAGGCAGAAGTGAATGAGCATATTGTAGGGAAGGTGAACATTGGAAGCGAGATTGCCCTAAACTAAAGAACCAGCAAGGGGTTCTGGTGAACTAGGGACTAGGTAAAATGAGGTGGAATTTTTAGTGAATACAAAACCAACTTATTTGGTGTTAAACTTCAGTGAAAAGAATTTGTTACAGCTGTGGGGATTGCTGGCCACCAGGAAAACATCCTGAAACCTTTAAAGTACGA
Organism: Falco punctatus; assembly: GCF_963210335.1. Lineage (NCBI taxonomy): Eukaryota > Metazoa > Chordata > Aves > Falconiformes > Falconidae > Falco > Falco punctatus. The sequence goes on from NC_137585.1 coordinate 39,360,343, forward strand.
AAACAAATAAGAATGCCAAATTCACCAAAATCTTTGTTGGGATGAGATTTATTAGAACATCTAGACCTTTAAAGAAGGGTTTAATGAAAGAAAAGGTTTAATGAAACCAAAAAAAATGATCAATTAATTAAAATGTTGAGCTTATCTTTAATTCAACAGAAAAGTGAAAGAGAGGACCTCCCCGAAATAAAATAAATCTTTAACCAGGTATATCTGGAAATAAATTCCAGGTAAGGTGAAAAATGCCTTCCCTGTTACAGTAAAAATGATAAACAGGAGGCCTGCCTAGTTCAGGTAAAACACTATCCCGTGGTCAGCAGGGCTGTGGGGGTTATTGTCATAAAAAATAAAATAAAATACACTCTGTAGTAGTTCTACTGATGTAAATCTGTGTGTTTTACCATGACAGTGACTTGTTATGGGATGCCAGATGAAACTCTGCATTGACAACAAAGTACAAGGAATAAGGTTGGTCAAGTGCCTCCTGCCACAATCAAGGGCAAGACTGGGTTGGCCTCGGTGTTTGCCACCAAGAAGAATCTTGAGCTCTGCTGTTGGCTGCAACCCAGTAGGCGTTGAGCGGTGGGAACATATGCCATGCCAGACCTTGATGTGAGGAATGACCTCCTCCGTTATAAGAGGGTCATCCAGGAAGGAAGAGCATAAGATGACCCACTGAGGCACTGATTTGGAAATTGGAAACTGCCTGGCCAACCATGAGGCCAGACAAGTAGCAGAGGAGGTAGGAAAGGAGGAATTATCCTTAATACCAGATGGTAAAATCCAAACTATAAGTACAGATCAGGAGCCAAACTATTTTAAAGAAAACTTAAAGCTAATTCAGGACGTGAATGATAAAATAAATAAGTGGATTTATTTGAGGGATGGTCGTATAGTGGTACCATCCAATTTAATATGGACCAGAACCCTAACAGAATGTAATAAGATGCATTGGGGAGCTGATAATTTATATAAAAGTCTAAATCAGAAATTGATAGGGCGAAACTTGTATACTGTAATAAAACAGGTGACTCAGCAATGTGAATTGTGTTTGAAAATTAGCCAGGGCAACAGTGGCAAGCTGATTTTTCCAAACTCCCAAGGGGGGTACCAATATTTATTACATGAATGGACACCCCAACGTATCATACAGTATTATGCACCTGCAACTTGGAATCCTAATGAACTCATTAGTGGTGCTCGAGAACCTATCTACAATCTGAATAGTGTCATTCCTCTACAAGCTGTCTTGGAAATTATTACTAATCAAACAGCTAAAGCTCTTGATGTAAAATGCAATTTATCAACACAGGATGGTTCTCGATTACCTGCTAGCCGAAGAAGGAGGTGTTTGTGGTAAATTAAATGTTTCCAATTGTTGTTTGAAAATTGATGACAATGGTGAGTTAGTTAAACAAATCACATATCCAAACTTGGAAAGACTGGAACATTGACTTGTTTTCCTGGCTTCCCGGGAGCCCCTGGGTAAAACAAATTTTATTTTATTTGTTATGTGGATTAGCCACCTTATTGTTTTTGCCATGTGCTGTTCCATGTTTTATAAGATTAATTCAACATGTTATAACTAACATGCAATTTGCTACTATGGTTTCACCCAATGGTGTTAAACAAATTTGAGTAGTATTGCTAACAATATTAAATTATTAAAAATATTAAATTGCTAACAATTTAATAACAAACAAGAATCTGGAAATACTATTAACAATTCATATAACAGTGTAGGCTGATTAAAAATAAAAATAGAATAGCAAAGAAAGAAACCGCCAGAAAAGCGTAGATGAGGATATGGTAATGCCTTTTTCCACCTCCGCCATAAGTTCTTCATGTGACAGCAGAAAAACGCACCCTCTGCCTAAACAACAACAGGAAGGAAAAAAAAAGGTTTGTTCCCCTTTGTAATGAACCATATAGGTTAAACGTTTTGAGAACACTCACCATACAGAACGTTCAGAGGGGGCAATGTGCACTCCAGACCCTTTTTCCCTGGCAGGTGACGCGGTGGTCTGGTGGTGAGAAAACATTACATTGAAAACAGGGACCTGTCATTTGACCATAGTGCCATAAATGTTACCATTAACAGACTTACCGGAGTGATAAGGTCGGGAAATGGGTCTGGGACTTCATCTGGACACGCAGTAGCCATTTTTTATCACACGAATGATCCGTGTATACCTTTGAACATGCACATGCGCAATTTTAAACCCCACAGAATGTATTAGAAAAATCTGGAAAGTTCGCGCATGCAAAATCCTTATAGTCCGTCCAGTCATGATAGTGACGCATGTGAAAAAGGAATGTGTTAAGCAACTATAGTATTTGATTTTTGCTCTAAGTATTGGTTTAAGTTTTTTTTTATAGGTTACCCAACCCTTTTGATTTGATTTGAAAACCGTGTGTTAGGCACCCAATAAATTTAATGAACTCCTCGACAGCCAGTAAACAACAAATAACAATTTATTAACAAACATGAACTAGAAATTGGATAATGGAATAACAATCCAGCAAAGTCTCATGTAATGCAAAAAAACCCCAGACTACTTCGCTCGTGAATCCATCACAGTCCTGAATAATGTCGGGGTCCATCTGTTCCCTCCATGGTAGTCTGTGCCTGGTCCTTGGTATTTCTCTTCACAAATTGATGAAGATGAACAGAAACGAATAACAAGTCACATGGTAACTTTGCTGGAGATCAACATTTTCCTTTTGTTTATATAACAGTCTCTTGCACTCTCCTTTGATATCCCACGAGTTCCGCTATTCAGGACGAATTGCGAGGAGGAGATCGCACTCTTCTATACCGGCGTGACCAAAAGCACTCACAGAAACACATACTGATGGTTACTGTAGTCACGATAATGCAAAGGCTGAACAGCAAAACCGTGCAGAGTGTCATCTCCTGCTCCCATCTTTTCAAATGGTAAAGATTGTTTGTGGCGAGACAAACAAATTGTTCCGTGACCCTCCTAGTCGAGGTTCAGGCTAACACCCTGACCAAAGCTGCACAATGAAAAACACATGCGCAGCCACAAATTGGACCCAACCTTAAAGGGCCATGAAAATTTAAATGCCCAGCTCCTGATTCTTGATTCTTAACGACAGTTAAACAAGTATTGGGAACAAGGGCCAGAGGGTTAGATCAACCAATCCACTCCTTTTAAACCTGGTAACTATGTGTATATAAAGACTTTTTCAGGAAAACCTTTGGACGAAAAATGGGAAGGACCACTGCTGCATTCACATTGAGTTACATACACAAATGTAACTCAAGATGTGGAAGATGATCTAGACCTATTAGGTAAAATTGAAAAGGAAACAGAATCAATTCAAGAAGATAATGTCAGAAGGTTGGCTGGGGAAAATTTTTAACAAATTGGGATGGAATCTAAGCTCTTGGATACAATCTATAATCAAAACTTTGTTTCTGTTACTGATTGTCTTTCTGATGATCATGCTAATATATGCTTGTTTGAAGAAACAGTTTATCAATAGAATTGCAGTCAGTCGCATGATCATGAGAAAAGTACCAACCATTCCACCAAGATACAGTTCACCACCAAAATATGCTGAAACAACTGCTATGTAAATAATGTGAAAGTATTGAAATAACAATTTTCAACTCTTTCAAAGGGGGGAAATGTTACAGATTTGCTAAAATAATTTTAATAGAAATATAGAGGAATAAGAAATATATTCTAATGAAACTAGTAGTTGCACAACAAAAGCGGCTGTGAAATCCTCTGTACAGCCCTGTACCAAGGCTAAGAACTTATATTTACTCAAAGAATGTAGGTATAGTAATTAGGTCATGTAACCATAGTTTGTTGGAAATAATTAATGAAATAACTTATAAACAGGCCCCTTGTTAGAGAAACAGACTCCTCCTTTCATCAGTTATCTAGAGGGAGCGACTAAAAGAAACAAGCAGAAGAAACAGATGGTCGACAAGGACATAAATTAGCTCAGACTGATAAGAACACTGCAAACTTGCAAGACCATCAGATACCAGGCAAAAGGTGAAAAGTACACCATGAGGAAGACCTATGGCCTTCCTCCCAAAGACCACTGCCCACGTCCCAGAGACCCCTGCCCACAATTCTTGGAAGAATTTGTGCAAGCGCGAAGGACGGATAAGCTAATTAACATACAAAGCAAGAGTATGTTAATGATTTTTGGGAAATACTATGTTTATGCATGAATATTTAATGAATATGTATGAATAAGTTCTGTATGAGGTGCATGATTTTGGTGGAGCGATCCCCCATGCACCCAGCGCTGCCGAATAAAGATAACCTCCGCTCACTCAGATATTGGTAACTGATTCTTCAAATCATTTTCTTGATTTGAAGTGTTTCCGTCACAGTTTCTTGACAGCTGTTTTGTCTCTTACTGTATGAGCGGTACTAAACGAACAATGAAAATTTCTGTAAAAGAACCCCTGCTGTTAAATTGAAAGTCATTAATGTAATACCCATGGAACTCAAAAAGTTGAAAATAGTGCAGTTCATAACAGTACTAGAATTTCATACCATTGTTCCCTCACCTCTCTGGAACCACTGCGATTGATTGCCAGTTACAAATTTCCCTGACAACATACCAATTGCTTATTCAGGAAGCGTAGGAAGAGATGTGCCGGACATGTACAAGGAAAAAATACACTTTTAAGAACTCTGAATTAACTATTCACTAAAACACAAACTAATCTGTTAGTCATTTTTTGCTTTATAATGTCTGTTATTCTAGTGACTGTTTTTTAAAAGGCTATAAAAAAAACTTAAAAGAGAATAGAAGAAATTCTAGTTACGCAGAAGTGAACAAATTCAGATAAACATAGGCAATCCTTGGAGGATTGGTCAGCCAGGGAGCTGAACCAGCTGCTGCCCTGACTCGACTCTATGGAGATGTAAAGGTGGCTTTCAGTCCGCTTAAACCTCTTTGAAGTAATATTTTTGGTGTTGCTCTACTAAGGTACAGCAGGGAATCTCATCCCCACTCCTTACTGCTCTACTGCTCTTGGGCTGAGCAGAGCATTGCTTTTTTGCTTCAGGCTGAATCTGAAGGTAATATAACAAATGGTGAATTGGATCATCTCCTCAGCTGTATTACCTTCGTATCCATCAATCCTGATGTCTGTTTTTCTCCCTGCTAGTTAAGTCTTTCTGCTAGAAACAAAAAATGTGTCATCACTACAAAATTCTAGAAGGTTTTCTATTCACCTTTTGAACAAAGCTAAAAAGTGTTGTTGGTGTGTGCACAGCAAATTGCTAGTTAAATGGGAAAGCGTTAACAAGACTACAATTAGCTCTTCAGTAAGATCGGTAAATACAGAATTAGGGGTTCACTGAATCGCCATTTAATTAAGTGACAGTCACCTTGTTCAGCAAGTGTATTGTCTGCATTTACATTATAGCTGCATTACAAGCTTAATGAGTTTTTACTTAGTGCTTTGACTAACAATTTTAGCTTTATTATGTTCCAAACATTTAGGGTTTTTGTCTAAGGTATTTGTTAGTATCATTGGAACTTCACCTTTACTGCAGTGCAGTATGTGTTACCGTTTACCTTGCCAGTCAGTGAAGGTTAAAAATTATGATAACCTCAGTTTACGCTGATCCATGCATCATTTTTCTCTGTACATCTATGGTGTCCCTGGCTTGCCTTGACTCTTTCTGAAAGAGCCCAAATCAAACCTTGCCTGCTTGAGGCTACAGACTTGAAATCAAGGAATTTAGGATGAGAAATCCCCTTCATCGTGGTGGGGTTTCTGTCTGCTGCTGCATTAGACATCTGTCTTTGTGCCCAGTGATCATTCCAGGAATGCCATTTCACTTCCTTGAGATTTTTCTTAATTGTAAACAATTTTTAAACTGTGATGAGTCTTTTTCAGCTTTTTACAAAGTTGGAGAGTTTTAGAATTAATATTTACATTTTAAATCATTTAAAATTAGCTGTCTCAAAGTTGATAGGATTTTGGATAGATTGAAGAAAAATACACTGACTGCAATATTGCAGCTTACCGTAATAGTTTTATGAACAAGTGGCAGACTAGAGTAACACAAACAAGCTACTACAAAATGAGTTGGCAACACTTAAATCTCCACCATAGGCATCCTGTTAATGCCCAATAGGTAATTATAGTATTGATGGTAATGTTGGATTACTACAGACCTTTTTCCTATGTTTCTGTGGAAAATAATAGTTACTTTGATTGAAGACCTTACTAGTCCACTTCTCCATAATTCATTCCTCCCTCTTTTTTTTTTTTTTTGGTTATATATGGCTATCAAGTTGCTGTGGTCAGGGTCAAGAAGTCAGATCAGCAAAGAATGGGTATTTATAGCAGGAAATGGATTGAGTTCTTGAGGCTCTGGACTAGAAGCAACCAAAGTGCATAAATATGTGATGCATTGAAATACCATGGAAATTTGGAGTTGTGTAAGACTCATTCCTGTATGATTTGTCAGTTTGGATACAATGACTTTGGGACAAAGTAGGCTGCATCTGAATTCAAGTGTACGTGTGCATATTTAGCTTCAGCATTTTTGCAGCAGGCTCCTCTGCCCTTCTAGTTCTGGGATAAGCCCAGCCAGAACTAACTTGTCTGTTGTGCTTGCTGTTCTATATATGGCTTATGCACGTCCCATTTAATTCCTCTAAAAAATACACAGTTTCAAAAGCTGCATGTAAAATATCATGCTTTTGTGCTTTGATAGAGCATTCCTCTACTATTAAGCTGTTTCCTGTTTGTATTTTTGTAGCATGGGATGTTTCTAGGAGCGTAGTTTGTGAAATGAGTATAGCTTCAGTTAAAGTATGCGAGAAACACCGTGCAGATTTATTTTGCTAAAAACTACTTGTTGTGTATTGTAGTAACCATGACACGAGACAGCCAGTTTCTCCTTCCTGTTGTGTCTGTAAATCCAAAGGATGTTAAAATCTGTTTTGAGGATGGGTTATGGGAGACCCTTTGAATTGTTCTTGCCACCACTGGTTTCACAGCCAGGTTACTCAAGAGCCTTCCTGTTGTTAATTGGAACAGCAGTGATTCAGCTTTCCATTCCTTCAGGATTTTTTTCTTCTGTCTTCTCTGTACCTTTCCTGTCATCTTCCTCATGCTGACGGCATTGTCTGAGTAGGCAATGCAAATGATGTGTTCCTACTTACTTAAAAAAAAAAAAGCCTTTATTGTTAAAACTTATTTTAGTTAGTCTTCCTTTCAGTCATCCCACTGTCTGATTTTGACAACAAATTATGTGAAGATCTGTTATTATCAAAGATGTAGTCCTTGTATGCACAGATAAATTAATATGCACAGTCACATTATGTTGGCCTCTGTGTGGCCTGTGTACAGGGTCACATTAGGTCCTCTGTGTGGCTGAGTACAGAGGAAATGTTGAAAGTACTGTTGACAGCAAGATGCCCCAAGGGACAGTGATACCTACATGAAAAGATTCAGTTGCTTTGGAAGAGGATTCACAACTGCTAGTATCTTAAGTCCAGCTTTGTCTCAGACTTGGTGACACACATCTCAGAATGTACTGAGACATCTTGGTGACTTTTTTTCCCTAGGAAATGAGAACCTTAGCTGAGTGGAATGAAAAGAAAATCTCTCACTTGATTTCATAAAAGAGAGTTTGAGATATCAGTGCTACTGTCCATCACTTGTATAATTGCAGAAATGTGCAGTAGGAAGGAGGGGACTCTGGTCTGATTCCCTTTTTTGTCTAAGGAGGCTGACCCAGTGTTTCCCAGAGTGAGCTGAACTAGGCCGGCTGCAAGATGGGGTAGGGCCTGGATTTGGCTTTTGTTGAAACTATGCCTTTGGTCAGCAAGGAGTGAAAAAGATACAAGTCAGAGAGAATGACCCAGTATGACTTTATAGCCCTATAGTAGGAGCGCTTCTGTGGTTTTGGTCTTTACTCCATGCACTTAACTCCATGTTATTCGTAATGTTAGGCTAATGTTATTTGTTCCACCAAAGATCTCACTAGCAAAACCAAAGATGTTCTCTCAAAGCTGTAAGGAAATTGCCTTTGCTTTGTTCTGTATTTGTATCTTGTGCTGCCATAGTTTTTATTTCTGATGTTTGTTCACAAACTACACATAAGTGTGTATGAAAGTATACGCATATGCATCTGCAACGTGTAGTTAGAATCCTGAGGTGTACTGACTAAATACTTTTTGCTGTCAAAATGTAAGAAATAAGCCTGGTTTTTACATCCATGCCTATGGATTTTTTTCACTGAAGCGTTCAGTTATTGTTAGTTCAGTTTAGTTCTGTTTTCTGTCCCTCAGTGTGTCCTTTTCCATCCTGCTGTGGCAGACTGTGCTGTGGTGGGCCAGGAGGATCCGCTAAAAGGACACGTCCCGTTTGCGCTGTGTGTACTGCGAGAAGGTGAGAGCTCACTGGTGCTGATGTTACTAAGATTTGCAAAAGTTCCCTAAAAAGTAAAGGATATGAACTTCTTCACTAGATATAAAGACAGAAGAGGAGAAGATTTTGGAAGAAATTGTTGAGCAAGTTCGAAGTAACATTGGTCCAGTAGCAGCCTTCCAGAAGGGGGTGTTTGTAAAACAGCTGCCAAAAACACGCTCTGGCAAGATACCACGTTCAGCTCTTTCTGCCCTCGTCAGCGGGAAGCCATATAAGGTAAGCTGGAGATGCATTCTTTCATGAATTAGGCACACATGCACATCTGAAGACACAACATTATGGTTTCAGTTCTCTAGACCGTTCTGCAACTGGTCTGTGACTTCAGGTAGCACATTATATTTTGTTTCTACTGTAATTTAATGTTCCAGGGCTTTCCAGATACTTTCTTCTTGATTTTTTTAAGGCTATATTTAGAAGGTTCTCTGAATGAAATTCTGTTTCACTGTTGAAGGCCCACAATTTACTATCCCATACTTTTGTATATTCTTCCTTTTCAGGTAACACCGACCATTGAAGATGCCAGCGTGTTTAAACACATTGAAGAAGTGCTAAAGAAAAATCAAATGGGGTAATAACACTGGTAACAAATTACTGAAGTATACAAAGAGCCTTTCTGTTAGGAAATACCACGTTTCAAAAAACTAGTAATGATTTGGGACTAAATTTTTTTAACTTCAGAAATTTTACTGTGTTCTTTACCATATTGTCACAGGCAATGAAGCATACTGAAGTCTCTGCAGGTTGTCATTATATGCTGGATATTAAGATTGCTAAGACTTGCAAACAGAATTCACACATTTCTATAGCCTTAAAAGGAAGGAGTCACTGGATTATCTGTCTCATATGATATCATGTAACTTTACATTTCAGTCCATTATTGTATAATGTGAACAGTAACTTGAGTTTGGCTAAAACAGCTTACAAAAAGTAAGCCTGAGGACAGCATAAATAGGAATTCTAATGTGAAAATTATTGCAGACATAAATTGTCCTCACTTGTAAACTATGAGCCTTTACATCTTTTAAATTTTTATAAATTTTATAATTAATTTTCTTGATTCCAGGGGTATTTTTTTTGCTGAAGTATTTCTGCTATAAATTAGATTCCTATAGGTTTTTTACTCAGTAACTTTCTGAAGTGTCTTTTTTGTAGAATACTGGATAATTTTTGGCTTTCGGCTCTGTGAAAATGTTGATTTGTCCATAGTAATATTCAGTAAACCCCATGTATTTTAAATAAAGACAGGCAATTTACACTTTGCATTTTCTGATAATTTTGTTGCGGTTTGTACCACTTATGATAACGATAACCAAAATGTGCTTTTGCTGACATAATTAGGTGTTTCAGGTTCACTGAGATATATATAAGCAAGAAATTCAGCAAATACAGATGCTAGGCAGCCCATTCTTGACGTTATAGGCTGTTTCATAGTACTTACAGGATTCTCAACAAACGAAGGGATGGAGGATACATTCGCTGCATCCATTACTTCTCAAGCTGCAGGCTTTTAATTGAACAATACATAAAAATCCTTTTTTAAATACACATTCATAGAAAAGTTTAAAAGCACAGAAGTTACTCAAACTGGGCAATGCTTTCCAGAGGAGAAAACAGTAAGCAGTACGCAAATTCAGGTGATGATGGTATAAAAGAGAGGTGTTCCACACTTTGGTGAAGCTAAGGTGGAAGTTAAGTCTAGGCCTATTTTGCTAAGGTAGTGTGTCCTTGAAAGAGTCCAAAAATAGTTATCTCCCACTGGATAGAGGTAAGGATGATAGGCCTCTTAAGTGACAAAATAAATCGGCAGATAGATGTAGGAGCTAGAAGGTGATAAGTGCTAATTAACATGAGCCAAACCCTGATGTTGCTTTGTGCCTGTGACTTTTCTGTAGTCAATGAGCTCTGTTAGTTACGTAGGAAATAAATAAAATGTGCCTGTGGTTTTTCGCCAGGGACTGCATGCAGCTGAGCCAACCACGCTGAACCAGGTTGTACAGTCATATAAACCAGGCTAGACTGAGTCTGTGCTGTACTTGTTTTTTTGCCAAATAATTGCATAACATAGCCACCTGGCTCAGCTGTTTGAGTTGAAAATCATAATCTGAACAGGGAGTCAAAAGCACTTAAAAGACTCAGTGAAGGCTACTGATGCTTTACAGTAGATATGCTAACTCTACACATTAGTGATTTATATATGGGAGTATATTTTGCTCCTCAGAGATGTCCTGGTAACTTTCCCAAAATATATAAGTTGCAATTTGTTGAAGGTATTATTTTCTTCTGGATGGATTATTCAAATATCAAGGCTTTAGTAGGAGGCCCATGCCAAATAACAGAATGCTTTGCAGAGACTACTGAGTGTTTTTTAGTTTCACAGTGCTGCAACTTAGCAACCTGTGCCGAACAGCTACAGGGCAAGAGAGAGATCTTGGGAGTTGTCACTGATGTTTTTTTTCAGTCAATGAGACACCTCAAGGGTCTTAGCCCAGAGAAACTGTAGCACATTCATGAGGTGCATAGCTATTACTTTTTTATACAGTGAAAGCTGAGATGTCGTGTATGTTTGCTGTAGTTATCCTGGCTGCTGCCATCATGTTGTAATTGCATAAGCAGGGAAGGGGAACTAATTAGTCAGAGCACAAGCCCTCTAGTAAAGATACTGCAAAAAGGTGTCAGAGAAGAGAGTTAATTTCCTAGATCTTGTATGGTTTACACAATGACGTCTTATGTTCCTACACCAGTTTCTCTGTTTGTAAGGAAAGGTAACCTGTTTTCTAGTTTGGGGCTCTTTTTTTTTAAAGAAGAGAGAATTAATATCAGACATTTTTTTTTAAAAAAACCCAACAGCAACATTAGTAATGGATATTTAGGCACTTACCTTTCTGAGGGGCTATTTGCTCATATTAATACTGACAATAAACAATTTTCTGTCCTCTGAACTGTTTGTGAAGAGCTTGAATAGTTAACATTCTTAATCCATGACAAAAATATTTGTAATAACTTCTGCTTTCTATGGAAGGCTGAGCAGCTTTTTTTTAGTTTTCTTTCTCCTCCCATGTCGTGCCCCCCCCCCCCCCTTTTTTTTTTCTGTTTTGGTGGGAATCATTTAAGGTCAAGACTGGGATAAAATAGAGGAGCAGAGTGGTCAGGTGTACTCACTCTGCTACTGATCTGGTAATGTGAAGAATTCCAGAAATGCCAGATGTCTCATTCATCAGCATTCAGAAAACCCAGGCAAAGAAAGCCACCTTATTGCAGAAGTACAGTATGGAAAAATAGTTGGTTTACAGGCATTGCTTTTTTTTCCCAGAAGCAGCCTTTTGCTGAGGAAATGTGATTGCAGATGCTTTGTCTCTACAGCTTTAGCTTTGTGCCAAGCTGGAGAAAGGGAGAAGGACACAGCTCTGGTGCTGCCCAACAACCTGGTTATACCAGCAAGGAAGAACAAGCCCCTTTAACAAGTGGTAGGAGAGCACTCATTTTCTTAATTTTTTTTTTAGAGAGGAGAAGCATGTAGGTAGATTTGAATGGTCAGGGGGTTATGGAAACTTGGCTGGAAGGGGTTGATGTAGTGATTGTTCCCAGCATACTGAAAGGGTTGGAGCTAACTAGACAACATTTAGCATGGCCATAATTTCTAGCTGTTGAGAGTACAGCTTCAGCTCACGTGGGGGACACAAGGATGTACTAGGAGATTTTATATGTTAGCATTAGATCAAAACTGTAGTCACAATAATAGTCTTTTCAATATATATTTTTAATTCTTTTGGTCTGTTTTCTTCTACTGTGAAATAAATAATCTGGGGGTGCTGTACTCATGGGGCAGGATAACTGCAGCTTTGGTTGCAAGATCTTGCTCGTTCTTTTCCTCAACACACCTCATTCCCCTCCGCCCCCTGAATTTGAGCGTGGGCTATGACAGTGCAGGCGGTAAAAGAAACTCCATAAAATGGGAGCTGGCGGTTACAAGGGGAGGTGTGTTCAAATGATACCGCAACCACTCAACATGGTGTTTGCAGTGCTTTACTTCGTGACATTCTGGACCAAAATAATTCCAAAGGAGGTTGAGGGAGGAGAAGAAGGAGCATCAGCAATGATGTCAGTTAAGCCCAAGCAACTGTGAGTGAAAGAGCCGGTGTCTGTACAGAGTTGTGTGCTAACCCAAGCCCTCATATCGTACCCATCAGCAAGTTTAGTGCTCCCTCTCGTGGCAGATTCTGACCAGTAAATCCGTCGTAACTCGTTAGTGGCAAAACGTGCTTGTGCTTAGCTATACGTATCTGGCATCCAAACTATTTTAATGCTACTATGTACCAAGCTTAATAGACTTATAAACACAAATAGCACTGAATTCTTTTTTATTGACACTGGGTGGGTGGGTGGGGGGGAATCTTTCACCATCTGATCAACTGAAGTTTGCCAAATGAAAATAGACAAAACAAATGTTTATGTACGTGCAAACATTGCAGATCAAACTGCTAAAAGAAATAACTAAAAGACAGGTCTTGTGCTAAGATCAAGCAGCAGAAAAATAGCAAATAGGTAAATGACTATTAAGTAGGTCTTACTTTGAAACTTCCCATTTAAACAAAGAATAAACAACAATAACACCACCAAATAAAGCCACAGCAGGTAATAGTTGCTCTTCTAAACTTTTATACACTATATATTAATCACTCTGTCTTTCAGTTATTTCCTCTGATAAAACTGACTTCTGTGAAGTCTCAGCAAGGCCATCTTGGCTAAAAGCGTAACATTAGACAGGAGCCTGTCTAATGCCCTGTTGTAATGAAGAAATGGTGGGGGTTGGCTTCTCTTTTCTTTCTTTTTCTTTGTTGAGTATATCTGGAAACAAGAATCTGATTCTATGCACATATTAGATTTAATTTTCCAATGCTGGCTGGTGTCTGAAGATCCTGGAACAAAAAGGTGGCTCTTGGTAAAGCAAGATTCTTCTTGGTCCGCAGGTAACATAGAAGAAAGTTTTTGGTTTTTTGTATAAATCATGTTTTTATTAAATTGCCTTTTTTTTCCTTTTTTTTTTTTTTTTTTTTTTTTTTTTTTTTTGTAAACAGTTCTTCTGGGTTTGTTTATTTGTTTTTAAGAGGCGAGCCATCATGGTGCTTCTCTATAGATATCTAACATTTCTATTTTGTCTTTAGAGATCCATTTTGGCTCCAGTTCCAGGTTATGTCATTCTATTATACATCATCAGAGGCAGGTGTTCAGCTTTAAGTATTGACAGATTTTCTCAGTAGGAATATGTTGAAGCTTCTAACTCTGCTAAACATATTAATTTGACTGTTACAATCCAAAAACTGTAAAAATGGTGAAATGGAAAGATACAAACAGTATTATTGACACTGTATTGTCAAATGTTTGCACTGAGACCCCATGTACCATATATTTTATTTTTAAAAAATCATATTTATATCCATTTACATAAGACTTACACATTTTAAAAGAAATACATACACAGGAAATACATAAATGTCTAATATTTTACAGTAAAACAGATGGAACAATGTAAAAATGAGTGGCTTCATTTGATAAAAGCTTTGGATGTGCACTACTGCCAAATTTCTGATGACAGAGATGCTGAGAGGAAAGGGGGAGGGTGTTTTGTTTTTCTTTTATTTTGGTAGTAATTTAGGTATTTTTTTTTATTCTTGTTTTAAACTAACCAATACATGAAAGGAACATCATAACTCTTTGTCTGAGAAACTGTATGTATTCTCTTCCCTATTACCCTGTTCTTGCAGAGAGTTTTAATGCTCTTTTTTCCTAAGTAGTGGTAGTGCACTTCAGGTAAAGTAGAAGAAAGAGATGACATCTAAGAGAAAAAATAAACAAACATTAATTAGAAAGATTCTTTGATTCTAATTTGGTCTAGGATGCAATGACACCAGAAAAGTATTATAGGACTAAGTAAGCTATTGAATGTTTTACTAAAACATGGGGTTTGAGTGTCTGAGGGAGACATGCATTTGTTGTTTAATTTTAGCTCTGCAACATAAATCTATTAATAATGCATTTTAATCTATTGTTGTCCTAGATCAAAATAGGCTCCTGCTTATGTTAATTTTACAGTTGTTTTCTTGCTGTTTAGATTCAGCACTGCAGTTTGTTTCCTGCATCTGGAGACCTTTGCCTGTTTGGCACAAGGCTGAACACACATTTTAAGTGTATAGACCTTGTTGATGTACTCTGTGATTCTCATGTTCACTGCAGCTTGATAGCATTTATCTTTTTCACCCTGATGATTTCTCTGCTATGGATCAGCTGTTTCCAGATTATCAGTCACGACTTTTTGGAACTCTTCTTCTCCATCTGTCTACACATCCTCCTTGGAAACCTTCATTTGTTACGTACACCATTGGTTTTTGCCAAATCTCCTTTGACATTTTGTTAGAATAGAAGTGAAACTAGTGTATTCTATTGCCCCAGCCTATGGCAGTGAAACTGTCCTGACTGAGCCTTCTGACTTGGTGGTGACAAGCGTTTTAATAAGAGAAGAGTGTTGGGAAAGCTTAGACAGTGTGACTGCCACATCCACTGGCTGTGTAACGGCATTGCAGATGCTCAGCTGGGCAACAGTCACCACAGCAGAAAGCTTTACCTGTCCCATGTGCTCTATGGTAAACTTCTTGCAAGATTAAATGGCCAGACACCAGCAGTCTTAAAGTTCTTAACTGGACTGTGCGGAATATGCTTATGTAACTGTTCTGAGAATGTCAGTTCATGGTTTCTGGCAGCTTGTCATGGTGGTTTCAACAAGTGTTTAAAAAAAATACCTGAAACACAACTTGAAAGCATATTAATTGAACACAGCTATTGTGAAGGCACTGTAAGACACTGTAAGGTTGTATCCAATTGATATTGTTGGCATAAACTGTTTTGAAATACGAGGCTTTGACATTCTCTGAGAAAGGTGAGTAGCATAATGCACCTGCTGTGATCACAGGCCATGTCATTTGTTCCACGTGCAACCTGTTTGCAGTTCTTTTTTCAGTCTGCTCTTCACATGCATATTCCCTTTTGCTATATTAGAAATTCTCTTTTATTGCTATTTTGTGATAGCTCATCCAGCTGTCCATCCCCTCTGCTTCTCAGTTAGAATCAGTCCCTGATTCTGTGCATGCAGATGGTTTAGTCACCAGAGTAACACAGTATTCTGCTGTATTCTAGGCAAGGTGTTACAAGCCTGGGTCTCAGTCTGACCTGGATCTGGAAAATTTCAGGAGGCATGTTGTAATAAATAATTGTCCCTTTTGTCCCACTATCAATCAGTTCCCGCGAAGAAACTGTTACTCAGGAACTGTGATCACAAAATTCTGAAAACTCTTCTGTTGCCCTTCAACCAACCTCACATCCCCCATATGAGCAGATTTTGTTTATGCATTCATCCTTGAGAGTCAGGTAATGGGTTTTAAGTTTGATTTAATAACGAAGGAAATTTTTCCCTACATATTTTTTATATAATTCACTGAAATCCAAAATTATTTTAACTTGCTCTTTGGTTTCTAACCTGCATGACATTTTGAAATTGCACTTATGAACAGTAACAGTGTATGTTCTGTCTAGTCCATACCATCTTGTTGCTTCTCTAAAAGGAGTATATATGGAAAGTTAAAGGAAATAGTAGTATATTAGTGTCAGTCATCCTCATATATTAACCTTTACAATTTAGAGGTAAATTTGATGTTCTTACGAATCTCTCAAGCATTTAAGATTGGAGTGTAATCAGTGAAATAGTGGAAAAGCAGCAAGTACTGATATGATACTTATTAATTGAATGATACTTGAAACATTACTAATACTGCTATAGAAATTTCAGTTTTTATAGCCTGTGTAACTTTGTATAAACATATTTTTGCTCAAAATACATAACTCCCATATTTACAGTGCCAGCAAATTTTGCTACTGTATTTCTGTTTGTGGATTGCTACTTTTTAGACAATTTTTGAATGCAGCAGGAATATACAGTTTGGATAATCTTAAATTATTTTTTGTTAAGCTACCAATTTTCAATTTCTGCCCTTGTTGCACTCTTCAGACCTATTAGAAAGCATCATCTCACGTGCCTGACCCATTACTATTGGCCTAATAGACAGCTTGGTGTTCCAACTTAATTACTTGGTCATACTTTATTGCTTTCAATTTTGCAATTCTGAAGCATAGAGGAGAAAATATATGCATCTCTGCTATCAGTTTCTACCCCTGCTGAACACAGTGAGAGTACTGTTATTGACTTTCCTGACGTAACACCAAGCTCTAATCTATACATACATACACATAAAAAGATTTATGTAGTTTAAGTGTTTCATCATCATCTTTGTAGGACTAGCTGATAAACTTAGTTATTTTAGAAAAAAAAGATAAAATATCTCCTATACTTATTTTTAAGTGGTGACATGTAAAGGTTCCTTTTTTACTAGATTAAGATTTTATACTCTTGCAGTCTCCTGAAGATCTATGAAGTAAGGCTCATGTCATCAGCAGGATCGTGAGCAATCTACATTTTCCGCTGGTAACATTTGCTGTTCCTAAGCACTTTCTGAACCTGCCCAGGTTTAGTAAAATCTTGATGGCCCCAAGCCTCTCCCAGACTTGGGGATCTCAAAAAAAAAAAAAAGGCCTTTGTTGCAGATCCTGGCATGTCTTGCCTACAATATGTAATAGCTATTGAAGCACACTATCCAAATATTCTTTCCAGCTCCCCTACAATCCCCTGAGTAACTAAATGGAAAACAGTTTTGCTGACAAAATATTAGCATGAAATGGTGCCAGACTGATGAAAGCGCTCATCATGTTAGTATTTTTTGCAAAACTTGTGATGTAGCAGAAACCAGTGTATTCCCATAGAGCTCTGGAAATGTGAATATGTGAGACTCATAGCCACATTCAGAAGATAAGTGGGGGGAAATGCAACATGAATTCCATCACTAAATGTGATCCAAAGTTGCACCCAGCTCAGAATATCCTTTCTTTGTCACTGGTCAATTCTGAGTGATTTGAAAACTACAAGAATCTCTGAAATAGGTAACTTTGGAAGATTTTCTGTATAGGGGAAGTTTTGTTCAAACTTTAGGCAGCTACCTGATGTTCTAATGTGACCCATATCTCTCGTTAAAAAAAAAAAAGAGTAAATTGCTTCTGCTTTACTAGCTTTTTTTTTTTCCTCACACACGTGCACACCCACCCCTCCCCCTTTCTAGCTACTGGCAGAACTCCTTCAAGATCTCATGAAGTAAATTGACTCCCTGTGCCTATTGCTGTCTCTCCAATTCTAGCTTTA
This sequence comes from Falco punctatus, assembly GCF_963210335.1. NCBI lineage: Eukaryota > Metazoa > Chordata > Aves > Falconiformes > Falconidae > Falco > Falco punctatus. The sequence goes on from NC_137585.1 coordinate 39,378,093, forward strand.
AGTTTGAGAGCATACAAAATACATTATGGTTGGTGAGCCATCATCTGAACAGAGTTGTCTGAAAACTTTTGTCTTATCTGCTAAAATGGTTCCAGCAGAAGGAACCTGCTCTTTGAGATAGGGAAAAGAATAGCATAGCATCTCCTGGACTGAGCTTGAGACTCTTGTGATCAAATGACCACCCTAGCGAGTCTGAGTGAGCCCTCTGCTCCGTTCTGTCTCTTGCTTGAATGATGCCAAGGATTATTTGGTGTAGCATACAGTTACAACGAGCTTTCATGATGGCCCCTTATGGATACTCACAACAATTCAGTGCTGGCTTCTTTGCTAGGCCTTGTCAGCATGAGTATGTGCGAACTGTTGAGCTGTCTAACCTCTGCAGTCGTGATGAAGCAACTGCAAATTGCAAAAAAAAAAAAAAAAAAAAAAAAGAAACAAACCAGAACCTCTTTAGAATCATGAAGAAAACAAAGCAGTCTGTTTCCCACTGCAAGGGTGGCTATTCAATTGCTCCGTGGCTTACTATAACATGATCTGGGCATGGTCTAGTTCAGAACTCCGTTTCTTCATGTCTGGTGTACTACTGAAATCTGTCTTAAGTGGATGCAGCTTAAAACTCAATTTTGTCTTTATTTTGTTGGAAGTCCTAATGCTGTACCTATCCTGCTGTTTAAATACTGCTGCTTTCTTAGCACTGGGAGGTAGGAAGTGAGATCCTGGATGAAGACGTAGGTCTTCAAAGACACCTACCTTTAAGTCTACTGAGTTCAGTACCCAGTTCAATGACAAACTGCCTGGAAGACCTCAAGTAAATCACTAAACCTCCCTTGTGTCTTAGTTGCCCATCTTTAAAATGGTAATAATATCTTCTACATCATATTATGGCTAGAAGATGAATGTTTTGAAGGTTCTTAGCTACTAGAGTAATGCAGGCCATGGAAACACCTAGGGAGCCAGTATCTTCATTTGTACACGGAACGTGCCTTGGAAAGGATTCTTGTTTTACAGCTTCATCATTTTCAAAAAGTGCAGGATTAAAAGCAAAGCGTGCATATGAGCAGTGAAAATGGAAATCAGTGATGCAATCAGTAAATTATTCAATCTGTAATTGCAACTACAAAGTTGTTTTTAAAGGTGAGAAACTTCAATGGAATTTAGATGGCTCTATAGATGGCAATATTGTCATACCAAGTTCATTCAAGAGTTACAGAATGTAATCGCTACAAGCACACTACAAGCAGTGTACTAAATTACTTTGGGACAAGTCTATGCATAGACCTAAATTCTCCCATGAGGAAATAAACAGCAGTATTTCAAATGGGCCAGTCTGTACTAGTACTTCTCAGAACTTCAGGCGTGTATACATGGCTTTCTCATCCACATACCTGAAGGAATAGCTGGAATGGAATTTTCTCCTTGCTCTCTTGCAATGATTTCCAAATTTTACTTATTTTTTTTATATATGATCTGCTTGCTACTTTTCCAATCATTGCTGAGTTAGTGAATCTTTTGGAAATTAAAAGATTCTCAGAGAAAATTAAGACTGGTATACAGTAACTCAGTACCTGAAATTCAGTATTTGTTAACTATACCACCTGTCTGATTGTTATTAATTTTTATCAGCTTGAGTTATTTGATGGTCAAGGCTAAGCTAGTTAGTTTAAAATTCAAATAGGAAAATAAAGGTGATAGCCATTTCTTAATTCATTCTCTAAAATAGACTCCACCTGCTAGAGAGGGTAACGAGCTAAAAAAATTGTTTAGACATTATGTGCAATGTTAGGTGAAAGTCAGTAAATTAATTCCTCTCTTTCTGATGGCTAGATGGCTTTTTTCTTATTTTTAAACAAACACTGACAGTCCAAAGCAAACCTGAAAAAATCAATAGTGGGCCGAGTCAGTGCTTTTCCATTCCCTATATCAACTCTCCCAGACTCCACTCATCCTAGTTACATGAATGCAGTCTTTCTGGTGCAATATGGACAGGCGGTAAATGTCAATTTAGAAGAAGCCTCTTGCTTTTCAACAGTTAAGTGCAGAAATGACTGCATACCATCAGTTGGCATCTTCCGTGACTGCCCTGATGTTGTGGTTAATCTGAACCCAGCTGGCAGCGTTTCCGAGGAGCCCGGCATCATGCTGATCCCATGAACCTCACGTGGAGGAAATTGTCGTCGCCAGGACGGGCCACGTCTGAAGTTCTTGTCATCGCTCTGTCAACACAAGAGTTGTATTTGATAAAGCAAAATGAATTTTTTTGATTAATTATCCTGCTGTCTGCTGCCTCTCCCACTGTCAAATGTGTTCCACAACGACTACATGCTCTGTTGCATTGCATCCAGTAACTGCAGTGCATTTGAGACACTCTTGTAAAAGTAAATGCTTTAGAAAATATTAAATGCTAGGGTGGGAAACTCTTCTTAAATCTCTGGCTTGATACATTTAGAGGGTTTTAGTATCAGCTAAAGTAGAACTTTCTTATAAGTCAGATGTCTTGCAAATACAGCGACAGATACTTCAGTGGTTTGTTACTGCATTAGGAGGCTTATGTGAAGCGCTAATAAAGAATTAAACACTCATGTGCATGCACAGATTTCATAGGTATCTCACATTTTCAGCAAGTCCTTAAAAGTTTTATTTCTCCTCACATGCAGAAGTCCAAGATGAACATTTTTGCACTGGACTCTTACCTTAAGATGGGTATTTTCCATAGGTGGAATTGAGATTCTCCATCCTAGATAACTACCCCAAATCCCATTCTATTGCATATTGATTAACTTTGAAGAACCAAAAAACCCCCAAACCAAAACCCCACCAAAAATCCACTTTTCTTCTTTCTTCTTTATTTTTAAAGAAAATAAGGGTCCTACAGAATAGGTTGCACAGGTATCCCACCCCCCTGCCACTTGCTCTGGCCAGTGAATCTTCCACTTCTTTCTGCATGTTTCCTCTATGGAAAATGTTCATCTTAAGGTAAGAGTGCAGTGCCAAATTTAGCATCCAAAATTAGATTAATATGTAGCCATACTGAGGTTACTTTAAAAACCTTGCCTGGCATTTACTAAGTTGACTCTTTAACAATGTGCAAATGTCTTCATACATTCAATTTAATTTTTATATTTTACTGTGATATTTGATAAATACTGAAAATAAAATTAATTACTTCCTCAAGTCGTCTTTCAGTTCCTAGTGCTAAAAGGTTGTTGTATTCTCTCTCAAGGATCTGCCGTGCCTAGAGATACCAAAGTGAAAAATTAAAATTTTTGAAGATGAATAAAAGGCAATAATGGGTACAGATTAACCAGAAGTAGCATGAGCAAACTTGCCTGGGTGTTTTGTGTTGGAATCTGTAATAATAAAGCTAAACTGCTGTAATCAAAGTTTTCATCCAGTGCTATAAGTGAACCATGTACGCCACTTTCTAGAATATTATTTGCATATTCTCGGAGGCCAATAGCTTGTATCCAGCGTATGACTCGATCATTGCTCCATACCAGCACATCTGTAAGGACATAACACCGGTTCAGTCTCCTGATACCCAGTAACCTCTGAACTGTACAGGTGAATGCATGCAGTTGTGCATGCACTGTGGATGTCATACTGCTTTATTTCTTAAATGAGGAATACCAGCAAACTATTAATATATCTGTATTAAAGCTATTCATATAGCTATTCAAAAAAAATGGGTGATTTGAGCAACCTTCCAGTTAAATGTGTATTCTAAATAATGTTTCCAAAGGAGAAACGTGCCTCCAGAGGACATCTCCAGAATGCAATTCCTCCCACCTCCTGTGGCCCTTTTCAATTCTTAGGCAAGATTTTACAGTTTAATAGTGCCAGGGCACAGGAAAAATATCCATTCCTCGAGGCTTTACTTGAGAGTTTTGTATTAAACATTTTGAGCACCAGGTCAGCACCTACCATTTTATAACATGCCATAAAGCAAACGACAAGTTCACAGTTTTAGAGAGTAAAACTATTTTTAGCTCAGAAAGCTGGTTGAGCTGTTAAGGTCCATGCCAATTATAAAGCTAAGGCAACAAAATGAGCTAGGAAACTATTTTTGAGGATTTGACTGTTATATTAAAAAATATCCTATCCTGCCTGTAAGACTAAAAGTTACTTATACTGATCTTTTTACATGCAAGTGGAAATGTAATACTGAGTTTTGTGTTACTAAGTGATGAAGCTTTTTCCTGAAATCTTGCAAATCAAGCTAATGTAGCTGTTCTGGGAATGGCATTCTCCACTGCCTGCCAAGAACATCCCAGACTTTAGTGTCAGGATCTGCTGAAACACAGCATGGCAGCCAGGGATCACTGAAACCGAATTCTACCTGGGACCATGTCTAACTGACCAATGCATGACAGAGTGAAAGTCAGACAGAAGAGGCTGTGAGTTATTACCCTTGTTCTAGCAGTGGCTAGCATTGAAGCAACACCAGAATCTGAGACGCTCCCGCATCAGTCTCCAGCTGTACTGAAACTGATGCCTCACACATCCAAGGCAAAGTCTTTGCATCAGCGCATGCCATCATCTGCCTTGACCAAATGCACATTTTCACTGTAGCCATTCCTCCTTTTAATTAATTCCCCCTTTTTTTAGCTCTTCCAATCAGCATTGTGCTTGAGAAGTGTTAACTGCTACCTTTGCTAGAGCTGGAAATGCTTAAAGGAGTCAAAGGATTCACTTCTGATAATGGAAAAAAACCCAACCACTCTGATTATTACGAGCCTGCAACTGCTCTAGAGAGCTTTACACAGAAAAATACTTTAAATTCAGCTGTTAAATATTCTAATAAGGCCACTTCTGTTAGGAACTTGTTCTTATATCCAACCAGCTGCCTCAGTGGCTACCCCTCCAAGCAACGTTTTTATGATAAGCATTTTGAAGAAAGAAATCACAGACAAAGGTTTTCAAAAGCAGGAGCACAGTATCAGGGTCCTGAGTGCTCCCATTTCCCACTGTTGCCCCCAGCACATCCTATTGAGCTGTAGGTTATTTGGTCTTCTGCTTCTGAGACTGAAAGAGGCTAGGATAAGATCCATCCCCCCAGTCCAGTTTAGCAAAACACATGTATCAAAGCACCATTTGGAATTGCAGCCCCAATTTAGCGAAGTACTTAACTGTGCCTGATTTAAGGAGATATTTTGTGTTCTGAAGACAGATGGACTTACGTTAAGTTTTACTTAAAACACATGCTCAAATGCTCTGCTAAAATGGCATGACAATGGATTAACAGTGTCAAGCTTCAAGAGAAGAAACATTCCCAGTATTCATTCCCAGGAACTTTCACCTTTTATTTCATGCTGACTCATTTCTCTTCGCTTTTCCAGTTCTTTTCTATCATAATTCAACCTCTTTAAACACATGATTCCATATTGTAGGCTTGTTCTGTTATTTAAAGAGAAACATTTACAGAGTTAATAAAGAGAATTTTGAAGATGGGAATGTACGTAGGGTGTTATTTCTGGCATTACATATGAGGTATTTCATGGTGTCCGCAGAGCAAATCTTGAGGACAGCGAGGAGAGCTAAACCATTCAAAAAACCCCACCAAATTCAAAAATGAAATGGACAAAACCAAAACAAGTATGTTCTTTCTAGCATAAGAAACCCCAAACATTAGAAATCATATTCAGAAAAGGTCAGCCCTTGCAAGCCATCAAATGTTTTGTCAAATCAGGCCTCAAAAAAGTGACAAATCAGACACCATGTTTAAAAAAATCCACTTCTTGTCACATAAACATCATTCTCCCTAAAGTCTAAATGCCTTTATTTCTGTATTTCCAATTTAGCTTCCTGGCTATATCCCTAGATAACCCAAACAACTGTCAATTTGCTCGTACTGTTAACAGCTTTTATGTACTACACACAGTAGCTTTTCATTATTATGAGAACTCAGGGCTTCAAATCTTAGTCTACCACTTTCTGATACTTTAAAGCACTTAATAAATTATTACCATTTCTGTATTGTCAGGCCCTTATATATATTAATGGTTCTCCCACTTATTGTGAAATTTATCTGTATCGGTATCAGTTTTGAGAGACATAATTGCCATGTGGTTGCTATTACTAAAAGAATCTCTCTCAATTCAGGTTTCTGACACTCAGCACTCACTTATCTGTGTGGTTTTCCACACCAGAACAACAGAAAGTAAGTGTTTTTATTCTGTGCAGCAGTGAGCACTATGTCAGACACATAAAGTTCTTTATAGGTGTAGTTTTATGCCAACATACCGATGAAAGCTATCCACCATTTTTAAGTGCACACGCAGATCTTTCTTTGTCAGGTGATCTAACATTCTTGCATCTACGAGGCATTCCATAAAATAACTTCGGTACTGAGGTAAGCCCAGACTGGGGAGCCATTCGTTACCTATCCATTCGTGGTTCATATCACCATAAGCCAGGGTCTACAGGGAAAAAAAAGGTAGAGGGGAATAAATTCTTGAGTTTGTTCAAGGTTGCACCACAGACTAAAGACAGACTATCTCTCTACTATGCTCATTTCTAGTGAGACTTCCTAGCTTAGAAACCCTGTCTAAAAACCTCCCAGCATTCTGTTTTTACATCATTTTGGCATTGGGGCTAGAAGCCACTGTGAGATATTTGTTACTGACAGCAGTTTTGCCTGTTGTGGCTTGTTTTCTATCTGTAAATTTTAAGCAATTTTTTGTAATAAGAAATGATAGTTTCAATTTTGAGTTTTAAATGCAAGCAAACATTACACAATCAAAATGTGTTTGTTTCATATCTTGCTTTCAATTGACCTTCTAGAATATTATGCTAGGCAAATCCTACATTGAACTTGGTAATACAAACATGGCCCCAGGGAATCAACTGAAGCTTGTGTCACTGTTTAAGCGGCGGCTAGGATTTCCTAAATAGGACCTAATGACACTTCATGGTTACACACATGTAGTCCTTTCAAGACTACAAGTTAGCTTCAGTTGTTTGTCAGCCAGGCTTTTGTTCACCATCAGTCAGAGCAGGTGAGCATACACATTCTAATACTCAGGTATTTTCAACTGTGAACAGTTTAAACCTAAGTGCATCATATGTGGTGCTCAAGAGATTAATTCTTTAAGATAGGAGCAAATCAGATTCCTCCTAGAAGCCAGTATTCAGGCATTAAGCTACTTCGCTGTTCAGTTGAAATTTCAATAGGGTAAGGAAAAAAACACACGCATGTTGAGCTATTTTTATAGGAGTTTCACAATCAAGACGTAAAATAGATTTTACATCTCGCTATGGCCAATTATTTTGTAATACTAAAGCTTAACAGAAAAGAGAACTCATAAATTGTAAGATTAACACCTTCTCAATAGGATCACGCTCAGCTTTGAGCATCGCTTTCAAGCCTAACTATTTTTCGGGTTTTGTTTTTAACGTATCCTGTTATTACACACAAAAGGGTAACACAGTGTGAGCTGGATGTATTTTCTATGGGGGAAAAGACAGTCCCCTCATTTCTCATTCTGGTGAGATTTTGAAGAAGAAAGAAATGCCATAAGTAAAGACAGTAAGATTGTGTAAGTGTGCATGTTAAAGGCAGAGAAAGAAGTTTAAAAATAGAAGTAACTAATAGTCTAATGAAATTGAAAAAATTTCTTCCTAATTATACAAGACTATTTGTAGACTGATACTTGGGTGTGATTTATACTGTTGTCCTAGAAAAAGTCCAGTGTAATTTTAGAAATGTTAGATCTCAAACTCTTGGCATATTTTATTAGCCTGTTCTCAAAAATGAGGAAAATATTTATTTAGATTTAGTTGGGAGGTAGAATGGGTCTCTGGAATGTAACCATTTCTTTCAAGAAAAATATTTGCAGCATATATGCCTCTTTGTGCTTTACCTAGCAAACCTGTCCAGAGAATATTTTTTTTTGTATGAGAACTCTAAAATGTGTAAATCATAATTCAATCGTTGAGATACTGTCATAATACTATACTCTATGCATATTGATACACTGTTAATTACATTATTATTGGCTTTTCATTGAAAAAAAGTATGTGAAAGTGTCATACCTGAGCCCAGCTGCCTTCTTCAGACTCCTTCTGTTATCAGCAAGAAGCAATTAGTAAAGCAGGTAAAAAGACAATAAAAATGAGTTATAAAAAGATGTGGTTTTCATGTGTATGTTAATCTTAGTACAAATGAAAACACACACATAAAATGTGCTGATAAAGTAACTCCAGCAGTGGCAATGCCCTAGGCTATACCTTTAAAATTACAAGACCAAACCCATAAAATCTTAGTAGGGCAAATCTCACTATGTTTTCAGGATATAAAATCATTATAGCTTGGTGAAACTTTACAGCATTATCTTAAACACTTTTTATGGTTTCACAATCAAATCACAACCATTTACTTACAAAGCTGGGCATTAGAGATGCCATTTTTTGTTTCTAGTTAGATTATGCGACATTCACAATAAAAAGCTGTCTTCTTGTGACTGTATTGTAAAGGAGCTTTCTATGTAACAATTCTTATGGCAAAATTAGATTTCCTGGCTGGCCAGTTAAACAGGATCAACTCTATTTCTGGTCAGTTGAGTGTTGTTATGTTTGTATTTATCTTTACCAAGAATAATATAATTAAAAATGAGCTCTGTTGTAAACAAAAATAAATTATCGATGAGAATCTGCTTCATGAACATTTATGACAAAATTTAAAATAGCATAGCAAGCATAAATTTCTAAGAAATAAGTCTTTATTGCATCAAATTTTAATTTCAGTACCTCCTTCACCATTTATGAATTGGCTGACTACAAAATTTTCCAAACTGAAGACAGGTTTCCAGACTCACTGTAGGGTTATATCATGTTTTATAAGCACTGTTATGAAGTTGTTATGATAAAAACAAAACCTAAAATAACATATGTTCAATGTAAAAAGAGAGAACTATTGAATAAAATCCATTAATATTTATTTATGTCCCTGCAAAGCAGGGAGAGGTTTGACAAAAACTAATAAATAAATAACACCATGCACCCTAAATCAAAGAGCATGAATTCACAAGTATGGACATGAAAGACCCAGCATTAATGAAAACACCAAGTTGTGTAATGCACCCTTCTCAAGCCTGTACTTATTTTTCTATTTCAGCAGATATAAAACTATATTTAGAGAGGTACTAGGGAGTAGAGTACAGGGGAAATGTCACAGCTGTAACTGCAACAATTTCATTTCACTAAATGTGGTTTCACACTGGCAGTGAAACTATAATGTACTGTCAAACTCCAATACCAGTTTTACGTTCACACAATTTTTGTGATTGCAGTACAGTTTGTAATGTCTTTTGCTGAGAAATAATGTAACTGTTCTTTAAATTCAATTTCACTACTCCCTGCAATTTTCTAATGGCATGCTTGGGAAGCATCCTACAGAAGATACGGCATATACATTAAAGCTGATACATCCTAGTTCTCTTTCAAGCACTGAAACCATTTTAAATGGAAGTGGAAAGACTAACCGTTTTAGCTGGAGCAGCAAGATTTTCCATTTCTTCATGGGTCACCCAAACATTGCCTGAGGGCTATGGACAAGGCCCACAGGAAGGCAGGTGGGATCCACATTAGGTAAGCAGTGGTAAAGAAGAAAGGCAGCACCACTGTAAGTTAACAGCGTATAGCATCACCATCAGCACAACCATGTTCTTGCCTCTACCAAGCTGCAACTAGAGACAACTTTAGACAACTTGTTTTATATATTTTGTTAGAGGTTTCTGAACAGATGTGATGGAGTATTTCAACTAGAACAGATGGATGAAGTCCAGCAGAGCACCGTCACAAAGGAAAGAATGATAATTTAAGCTGCATTTCAAGTGGCAAATATAACCTTTAGCTCATAGCTCTGTCTGGAGGTAAACTTCAGTTCTCAAAGATTTTCCAGCCTAAATATTCTGCACACATCACATGCTCATATTGTCATCTAAATAATGATTGCTTCCGCCAAGTTTCTGTAAATCAAAAACGTCAAGAGAATTCACTTGAAAAACTATTTTTCCTCATCCTATTGTTTTCAGTCAGATTATTACTAGGACAATGAAATGAGGCAGGGAGGGGGTATGGAAGTCTGCTGTGTTTTCCTGAGAGCTGAAGTAAAAGAGCTCCTTCCCTGAGAAAGACTTGGGACTCAGAAATGCACGTTCCAGGGCAGGGCAGCTTTGTGCTGCCAATTACTCAGGAAGAATTAAAACACAAGGCAAAATTATTCCCAATGTTACTAGCTTGAATGTACCCTTTTCTCATTTCGTGTCAGTCAGTGCTCTTAGGCTTTGAAATATGCTCTTATGCTTTTCAAATCAAAATGAATTTTGTTTAGCATTCAACATCATGTTGAATACATACCACTTTACATAGGTGAAATCCATTATGATACATAATATTACCATGGTTATGACATATACAATTGTTCTGAGGCGAGAAAATAATCAGATGGGGAACTATAATACTTCAAGAACCCTAGCAACATGAAGATAAAAGGCCAGTCAATAGGAACATTAGAGTCCTGTTGCCCAGTTACTTGTGTAGCTCAGTGGATCTGGCACCCCTCAAAAGTATTTCAATTCTAATTTCCACCAAAAGATTCTCCATTAATTCCATGAAGAGATTACAAATCATCATTCTTATCATTATTATTAACATCATTATTACTGTCTTACTTTTAGAAGTCTGGGCTGCACTACTTGAGTAGTCTTTTTGCCTCACTTCTACACCATGATTCCCATCTGATCAAGCCTTTTTTTTTTTTTTGTTTGTTTGTTTGCTTTTGGTTTTGTTACAGTTTCTGTTGTGTCTTTCATGGCTATCAACATGAGCCTTTCAGAATGAAACTCCCCTTTTGTTACCTTGTTTCTTTTTCTCATCAGTTTGGCCTGGTTTTCTTCATTTTCCACTAAAAGCTAAAAGGTACTCCTTTATCTACGGCACATATTCTTACTCTCCCCTAATCTACTTTCTTGCTCTTTTTGATATATTCCCCTTTCCTTTCAGACTTGTATCTCTGTGTTTCTTCTTTACTCGCTTCCTTCCCATCTGCTGCCACTCTCTCCCTTCCTCACCAAATGCACATGCTCCACTTCTCCCTTCCAGACTTTCCCTTCATACCTCCAATCACTGATTCTCTTAAAAGCATAAAGAATTTACTCAGATTAGATAACATTTGAAAGGATGCAAAAAAGGGGAATGTAAATAAGAATCAAAAGAGCTGTGTTCCCACATAACCTCTCCTCCCTCCTGCCTTATCCCCCTGTACCCCTCCCCCTGCACCCCCTCAAAAAAAAAAAAAAAAAAAAAAAAAAGGAAAGAAAGAGAGAAACAAACAAACAAAAAAAAGAGAAATGCAATCTGATTTGGTTGGGAGAAATTACTTGAAGGAAGAGAAAGGAAAAAAATACAGGTAAAATTACAAATAAGATGCTCAATACTGATCATTTAGATAACATCAAGGTTAATCAAAAGCACGGCTTAAAAAAAAAGAATAATATCTGCTATAAGGAAAGATATCAGCGATCAACTATCAAGCAAGTGATGAGCAGGTCCTTCTAAGTCTCTATAGGACAGTTCTCACTGATTGTGAAGTGTGTATTACCATAGAGCCACTCATACTGCAAAAGTCTTTCTGCAGACTCCTGCAGGGTGAGGCAGGGAAGAAAAAGTTAGCTGAACAGGACTCACTGTTCTGGATGTTGGAGGTGCTGATGGACTTGTCAGCGATACCATCTCCTGGATTGCTAGTCGAAGCTTTAAGCGATGAAGAGGATTGCTGATTCCAATTTCTCTTTGAATCTCAGTATCAGACAAAGCAGACATAATAGCTCCGCTCTTCACGTTGGCACGGCAGGCAGCGACATACCAGGCTGGCATGCCTAGCCAGAGCTGTTGAGAGAAAGGACACATTCATCCAAAGCATTGCTTCATTTCTCAAATAAAATTAATCAAGGCACTTATCAACCTGAAGCATGGTAATACACAAAAATGAGTATGTATATCATAGTCTTTAACAAAACAAAATTGTTTCAGAAGCTTTGAAATTGCCATGGCTTCATGTGAACTCTTTTTTGTTGCTTTTCTTGTAACCAGAACCTTATAGCAAGGGATACTTTGAATTATTATTAGAGCTGTGTACCTCTATCACCTGGGCTACTCCTTTCCTAGGTCTTTAATGAGCAAGTAATGGCAAAAGTCAGTGTTACCGCCCATCTGATAGTCTTATCATATACAGGAAACAAACTAAGAGGAATTAAGTAATTTTTTCACTTTTGTACTAAACTGGCTTTCTTTTTCCTTGTTAATCCCCATAGTGTACTCAATCTTACACTCCTCAGCTTTTATTTTCTTGGTAAAAATGAACCAAGCACAGTTCAGAAAACCAACTTAGTGACGACTGAGAATACTGTAAATTTGGGATCAACCTGGTATGGTGTCACATACTAACTAGAAATACTGGTTAGAAGTTGCAGTACAATGTGAGCACAGCTACATTACCACCTAGGACAGCAACCGCCTCTCACCTCACCACTTAGTCTTTCCTTGTAAGAGGTACTCTCTACTCCTAGCAGTCTTTCCTGGGACCTATCGAGTATGAATTCTTCTTGGTTTTCTCAGCTTTCTCATTTTGCGCTGCCTTATTAATATGACTGTCAGGGTCTACAGCTCTTTGCTCCCGAAGGAGGTAATTCCAGAGCAGCAATACATGCATGTGGGAAGTTTTTGTCACAGTATGAAATACAGCAAAAACTGTGAGAAGGACATAAGCAGTGAATGCCATAATCACTGAGATAACACAATGGAACACAAAGACAGACCTAGCTAGGTGCATCTTGAGTAGGCCATCAGAATTAGCCAGTTTTTTTATTTTTTTTCTCTTAATAATGGTTTACTGAAAGAGGACACAAGGTCAAGGGAATGAGTCAAAATATGCCATCAGTAAATTCACCAATAAATCTGGAAAGCAGTGACAATTTGAAAGGATTTTTATTTAATTTCTCAAAATACAGGGAAGTACTGTGTGGTTATTAACAAGTCTATACCTTATCTAGGAAATATTTGGTTAAAACAGCTGTTCGATCACTTTCATGTCACAGAGAAACAGACTTGAATGTCAGATGCCAAAAAAACTCAGTCAGGTTTTTCTGTACTGACCCCTGATGCATCGCAGAGCTTGAGGGATGACTGCATTGTGTTTCAAAAAGCCATTCTCACTGACGGGATGAGGTGCTGCCCTTCATCCATGCTAGTACAGACCTTAAAAGTATGATATAATTCCAACTAACCATAATAACAAAATACAAAGTTTCATGAAAGTAAAAAAATGTAACCAAGAATTATATAGATTACACCCAGCTGTGCTTAAACAAAGGACCATGAGGAATCTATGCATACCTTTAAAATGTATTTAATATTCTCATTTAATTTGACATTTTTTTTTTCATGTATGCACTTGAAAAGCAGGAAAGCATAAATGCTGGGAGTCATTCAGCCTGCAGAAATAGATTCAATTGTTTGCCACTCATTAGGTAAATCAGTTCTTTAACAAATTAGGTAAGTTAGTTCTTTAACAAACAGCTGTCTCTACCAGGAAATGAGGTTAGATGAAAATAGTTTCTAAAAAGAAGGCACAGTAATTGTTCTAGGCAGAGAACCCAGATATCAAGAATTATATACTTTTCCAGAATTAGCTAAGAAAAGCCACAGCTCTTAAAATATATCTCAGCTATGTCTGTGCTACATAGGAATGTCCAGAATATGCTAAGGCTGAAATGTCACATCCTGAAAAGTCTGGAAATGTCACAACTGTGACCACATACACTTCTTTAATTTGGGTCTTCGTCTCTTTTAATATTACTTTTTTTTTTTTTTTTTTTTTTTTTTTAGTCAAAAGGTCACAAATTATATTTTCCCCAGGAGAGTATGAAATGCACAGTGTCCATCTGCTGACTGAATACACTGATGCTCACTGCATAAATACAGTACTTCTGGCCTCATATCTTTTTATCATCAGTATTCAATCTCCATTGAATACTGCAACATAAACTTCCTCATGGGTTTTCCTGTGCTAATCTCATCATATTTCCCCAAAAGTTCATAGACATCAATTTCTCTTTACAGCCCCTCTCTGAGACAGTGGGAAGCATATCCTATTCTGCAGCTAAGAATCAAAGAAAAAAAGATTAGGGCTTAACTTGTCAGAAATATCTTCATATTTTGGATCACCCTGGAGGACATCAAGGGCAGATTTTTCTCAGTATTCAGAAATGTATAGACCTTTGTATGTTCGTGTTTCCAGCAAATCCACTTTGACTGTAATATTGAATATTTCCTACTGATACAAATCTGGTTATACAACTCAGTCATATGAAAAAGTCAGGTAGCAGCCAAATTAATGAATGTTCCATATTAACAGAGATAATTTTTGGGAAGGAAGATATCATCCCATTTTCCAAGGTCGTGCACAAATGCTTGAGCTGCCTTTCTGCAGTTTTCATTTCATCTTTTTCATTAGGTACCTTCAGCAATTTTAATATGAAGCAGAAATTTTGTAGACATCAGCTGCTTTCATTCTTCAGTCTTTTATTCCCTGAACATATTCCTGTTTAAAGCTTTAGAAAGGGACCTTTTTTTTTAATTGAAGGGGAAAACTCTGTGAATTCTATCTGATAATCAGTGGATGATACCCACAACAGAAAAAAGAACAGGTGTGAATACACAGGGATGCTTGATATAGACAAGGAATAGACACCTGTTCCTTGAGCCAACAAAGAGCTTGTACGTCTGCTGAAGTAACACAGCCTTGCCACATAAGGGTGACTGTGTATTTGTATAAGAATATCGTTACTTTCTGCCTTGTCTTTGATTTACACCATCCAGTGTCAAAATCTGCTTAGTGTTCATGGGACAGTGCGCAGGAGAGAGAGAAGGAGACTTTTACAGTCTTTTTTGGATTTTGTAAGAATGAGCACATAGAAGCAGTCTACAAATGTGACTCACATTTCCAAGTTATAGCCGACACTTACCTCCAGCCAGGCAACCACTGTTGGCCCATCCCACTGTGCAAAGGGCAAACCCTTCCTCCGAGCTTCTTCCAGAAGTTCATGTCTGAAAATGGATGAAGAAAATGTTAAATACCAAGAGGTATGTGTAGGGACAATATAGATGCAACTGTGCCTTTTTGTTAAGGGTAACAACAGTGAAGCATGATGGCAGGCATAGAAATGGCATAGAAAAGGCATAGAAAACACCAGTGAATAATACAGCTCCTTCCCCTTTTTAAATGTATTCCTCTGTTTCCACCTCTTTTTTTTTCCTTCTTTTTTTTTTTTTTTTTCTTGGTGCATTTTGACATCCCTTTAAACAACTAACATAGAAAAGGCAAGGTTTCTGCCCTTTCTTAGATGAAGCAATACAGAATTGGGATAACCTGTATAAAAGGATCATCCGTATAATAGAAGACCTTGGTGATGAGACAAAACTGAAGGATTCCTCCTGAGTATCTGAATCCTTTAGTTCTGATTTGGTAGTGACCCAGGAAGACCTGAAATTGCCAACTTCTAAATCTGAGCTAAGCATGGATGTAATGCAGCCGGCTCTGAGAGGTCTCTCTATTTGAAACAGTAAACTTGCTGGACCAGCTATGCACAATTTTAGGGTCTCTAGAGTACAGCTATTCTGCATTTTAAATAAGCCAGCCATGGCTAATTAAGAGTTGCTTGTACCTTTAATAATTCCATGTTATTTTTTTTTTCATTATTGCTTATATACAAAATAAATCTACGTGGTTTACTGATATATCTGTTTTTATAATCATAGAATTGATGTGGCTTCTCAATTTTATACATATACATATATACATAGATATATTTTTACTGAGTTGATCAGCTACCAATCCACCTCCTGCATCTGCAGCTTCTCTGGTTTGCAATGAGTGTGTATATAAAACATAATTCTCAAAGCTTAAAATATACTTTTAATATAGTGGCATTAAATATTTGGTAAAGTTATGTATAGACCAGCCAAGTAGAATATGAGGAAAATGGTCTATATTAAACACATTCAACCATTTGACCAGACGTTTTTGTTCCTGGAGCAGGAATGAAGAACCCACTGTGGCGGCAGCATAGAAAAAGCAGTCCTTCAGAAGTCTTTTTTTTTTTCCTGGTATTTAACAACATATTTTCAGCTGCCTCCTACTGAGTGAAACACAAAAGAATGCTCTCAGCAAGAAGTTGTAGTGAAAAACAAATTAGACAGGGACTATGCTAATGTAGTATTAAAATTTGCTTACATTCCCATATAACAAGGAAACCTTGGAATTATAGCTTCAGTTTTGCTCTGTCCTCCTTCGCTACTGCAGCCTTTGGGGTTCAATTATCCCTTGGCAATTTTTAACTGCATTACCAGCCTTTCAAATATATGTACTATAAAAATACAGGAGATAAAAGCGATGCGGTGATCTTACTTGTAAGGAGTACTCCCTTCTGGGATTTTTGCACTGCCAAGGGGCCAGATTGAGAGAATTTGGCTTTAGTAGTAAATGGAACTCAAATATCCATTTTGCATACATGATAAAGTCCCTGGCTCTGGATATTAATAGAAAGACAGCTGCTTGATTTTCTGTGTTTATGCCATAATAATACGTAACATTACAAATACCTGACAGCATTATCGAAGTTAATCTGACTTCTCCTCCCACACATCTTTTGCAGCATATTTTATCCTTTGTCACTCAGATGTCCAAAGACATTGTAGAGCTATCCTTGCTTTCTGTGAAAGCATAATCCCCAGTAAAATGAGAAGTTGCGCTCTGGGTATACAAACACCATGTTACCTTCAGTAGCTGGTGGAGGTACAGGAATCCCATATTCCCAGGGAGACATATACACTGAGCTGCTTAGGAAAGCAGAATTAAGGTATGTCCAGACTTGGCCACCTCCCAGCTACCTGTGGATGAGGTATGTGGGTTGCAGCCTTCCCTTGGAGTTGGTTCTGCAGGGTGCCTGCAAAGCTACAGCAGTGCTATAACTCCATCATGTGCCACAACAGGGCTACAGCTGGCATGGTTGCCCTGAGAGAGAGCCAAGCTTTCAGGGATGTCTCTTCCTCACCTGGCTGGTTTTGGTGACCTAAGGCAGAGCATGGACTGTGCAAAACCCTGTGCAACTTGCTCCTTCCCCAAAGTCAGCCCAAGCCCAGGGATCTGCACCTTCTGCAGATGGAGACACTGTTCTTGGAGGAATCTGACCTCAGATTTTTCCTTATCTAGGCTTTTCTCTTCACCCATCCCAACTGAAAGAGCAGGGCTGGCTAACATAGTAAGTAAAAAAAGGAGGCTATGTCTTTCAGGGCCACTGGCTGCCTTTGCTTGTGTTGGTCTCCTGCAGCAGCAGCACATGGTCTACAAGGAGATGGGAACAAAGTTTTAGCCTATTTCTTTGATTTGGTGTTAAATCCCTGTGTGGCTTCAGGAACCGAGGTGCCTCCAGAAGAGGCATTAGCACTTTAAAGTCTCACTTCCATGATAAACTTAATTCCTTCATGCTGGAATTATAAAGTATGTATTTCTAGACAGTCTTCTGTGACTTTGCAACATCTGAACTGGCCTGAGGCTTGGTGTGGAAGTTTAGCATTATTCCAGTGCTTCTTAAACAAATACAGCCTCCGAAAGTCAGAAAGCACCGCTGTTACCTCAGAGCCAGCCTGGCTCACAGAGCTGGAAGCAAATCTAGCTGTGGTTGTTGATTCTGCCTGAAGAAAATGGGGCCAGGCAAGAAATGGAATGCCCTAGGTATATGCTATAGCCAAAGACTAGAGTATGATTAACATAATCCAAAGGGTCTTGGCATGTAGAAGGAAAGTGTTTCAGATTAAAAATATTTTTAGTGTAAAGTTAAAATCCTATACTTTGACATGCACACGGACTACAGCCATCATAAGGCCTGTGCCTCACTTACTGGTGTGGAAGACTACAATTATTTTTATAATATTTCTTTTCCTTTAAAAAATAATTTTATGCCTCAGAACTTATGCTTCCTTCCCTTAGATGTTTAAACACCTCTCAAATATTAAAGATTACTTTAAATTATATTTTACTTCCTGAACAGTATTCTTTGACTACTTTTTAATACACACTAGAAGATATGAAGAACACGAACCTTCAATTTCTAAACCAGAACTAAACCCAGAATTTCTGTTTTTCTGACTGAGAGAGATATTCTTCAGTCAGCAGTCAAAGAGAATTCTGGGGATTTTTTTTATATGAACTAGCACTACAGAAAAAACTCCACTCTTTCAAAATAAGTTCAAAGTGCCATGTAAGGGGTGGGTGGGTGGGCGGGCGGGGGAAGTATTGCTTTGATCAATAGTGCAAATTATCAGAAAAATTAATCCAGTGATCTGCCTATTTTGGAATATAACCCAAATATTTTAGAACAGCTTGAATGTACTATTGTCCTTGTGGGATAGTCACTGGCTTCCTGAAAACAGAAGGTCCCTAAAGCCAAATATTGGCTACTGCAGTTCAGTTTTCCTTACAAAGACATACACTTGATCACAGGAGGAAGAAGAGATGAATACCCTAAAGCTCATCTTATTTTCTTGCATTACAAAGATAGGGTTTGGAGATTGTGAATAGGATTACGCAGTTTCTCTTATTTGGAAGATGCTTTGCAAGGGAACGTAGGGATTTTCTCCTCCTAAGACTTTGTCAGAAGAGTACTACATGTTATAATGTTTCCACTTCACATTGGTAAGGAGGTAGGGAATTAAAACGTAATTATTTCCATGCTCATTTTGTTTTTTGGCAACATATGAAAACAAACCAATAAGGAAGAATTTACATGAATTAGGCATTACTATAAATGCTATTATTTTGCTGATAGGGCTTTAAACCACTTACCACCACTGAAATGAATTCCAAATTAAAGCTGTATTTTTAAATATAACATTATTACTGTTCAAGAATAAAATCTACTTCCTGGAGACATTATGGGAGGAAGTGCAATATCCTGTTTAAAAGATATCATCACTCTGAGCCTGGTTTTGCAAAGTAAGGAAATTTGGTGAACATCAGCTGTTTAGCATTCATCCAAAATCTGAGATATGCTTGTATTTGTTTTAGAAAGAGTGCCTCATAAATTAGGCTGTCTTCACTCTTTTATCAAAGACAGAAAAGAAAAATCACATCAAGTTGTGTTGTAGAGTTGTGTGTCAGAGAAGCAGGGTTGCCTCCTTAGCATTGACTTCTAATGTCTAATCGTCCCCAAAATTCCTTCCTAAAGATACCATTACACTGGGCCATTTTCTTTGGCACCATTTTGCTGAGAGCCAGGTGCAGCTGCCCAAATCAACCTATCAAGATGAGAGCACAGCTGTCTCATACTATGTGGACTATGAATGCTTCAGTATCCCTCTGGACGACAGAGGTACATGGGAGCAAAAGGAAGGGGAAAATGATAAGAGCAAAACTATGTTGTTATTTTGCAAATTTTCTATTTTATATTTATCTTTCCCTTGCACCAGGAAAATTCTAGTACTGTATAGATAGCCCTAACCAACTCATTGCATAAAACTCAATGAACTTCATTAAAAGAAGAATAATCTTTAAATAGACATGTGTGGGAAGTTAACAAGATCTTGATTTAAAACACGTCATTCGGTGACATTCAGTTTTCCTTACAAAGATGAGGCTACCCCTATGAAGCAAACAAGAAATAACAGCATAGTATTTCTGATACACATAAAGCAAACGCTCTCTGTAGTACACAAAGTCCAGACACTGTCCTGATGAAACCTGAACAGTGTTTCAGCACAGATATTCGTATTTCTGCAAATAATAGCATTTACTCTGATAGTTCTAGTGGAGAAGAGCCCTCATGGGATATTATATTCTGCATATTGTAATGTCTCTTAGTTAAAATGTAATCATAAATGTGAAATAAATTGAAAAGGAGGCACAGTGAAGTAAAACGTCAAATCATGTTTGTAAAATACAAGCAGATTTTGTAAAAAAAAATTTGCCTAATTGCTAATTTGGATTTTTATGAAATGGCCTTTACTCCCAGACATTTTCTTAAGAAGACAACAGATGAAATTGTTTACCTAGCAGATCGCCTGATTATTATTATTACTGACACTATCACTTTTATTATTATCAATATTAAAATGTTTAGTTTACAACAAAATATACTTGATAAGTTTCTAGAAGAGAAATAGACAGAAAGGAAAGACCAAGTATACTGTATTTGTCTGAGTAATCCTATGATTTCATATTCATATCATAATATTAAAATTAAATGCACCTGCCTCTTGAAAGGTAACATACATTGAAACACTTCAAAATTCAGGAGAGAGGATTTCTAATGTATAAATATGGTCTTGAATGTCATCTTTACTACTGTCATTTGATAAATAGTCAAGAGAGTCTAGAATCCTGTAGCTAAGACCATTACATGACAAAAGGCATTTGTATAAATTCATAATTATAATAAGTGTCTAATAAAAAATAAGAAGCTATATTTCATCTATTTTTGTTCTGCAATAGTATAGATGTTTTTAAAGTGGTGGTGGTGGTGGGAGAAGAGACTCAGACTTGATATTGCCATACAGTGCTGATTTGATTTAATTTAATCTGAAAGGATCCATCTGACTGCACTAATTAAAAATTGGGCCAGATCTTATTTCAGCTTTGGCACTTAAGTGATTGGTTTTTAAACCATTTGAAATCTTCATTCTTTCTCCTTTTGGATATTCGATATTATAGTCAGACAGGACAATGGACAAAATTAAATTCCCTTTTTTTTTTACAAAATGTTTATATCAAACTTTAAGGAGTTTTCAGAAAAAATGACTGAAACAGAAATCAGGATACAGCTAATAAATCTGTTTTTAAATCTATAAAATCAGGAAGGACAAATTTAACATAAACCCAGATAACACAGATTAGCAAAGCACATTTAACAGTGTACATTTTAAGTGTATGCAAACTGAAGGGCAGCATTCTTTTTTCTGAAGATGTATATTAAACAAAGTGGGGCATGTTCAGGAATGCTTAATACAGACCCTAACAAATTAGAGCTGTAGAGCCACTATTAAAAAAAAAAAAAACAACCAAACAACCACCTGTGAAATAGACCTGCATAATAGATAGCCTTGCAATATTGAATGTACTGTACAACATTAAAGACCCCTGGAGCACCCAGATTGATTAAATGTTATCAAATCTATTTTTATAACACTATTTCATAATCACATATTCTAAATTAATGTGGTAATCCCTGTTCTCTTTGAGTTTTTTATCCTTACACCTTTAGAAAGTTATAGTGCATATATGCTTTGAATGGAGAAAATTTTCTCCCCGAGACCCAAAAATTATTCAAGAAGAAAATAACATTTATATGATAGATAAAAGAGGAGGTGAAGGTTTTAAACTTGCTATCAGGTTAACTACTAAAAAAACACCCCAAAAACCCAAAGCCCAAACATAAAAAAAAAAATGAACTGGTAAAAAAGAAAATAGTAAGTTATACACACAAATGAAATATTATTGTATGACTACAGAGCATGAAGGCTCAAACAGAAAAAAAGGACTTTTTTTCTCCAGATTACTGGAGTGTTTATGAGTTGGAGTCCTCTGTGATTTAATTAAACAGAATTTATGCCTTAACAGCAATTGTTAGTCTAGGCCTTCACAATCAAAATTTTTCTATTGACTTAAACTTTCAAATATCTTTGTGATTCTGGGCTTCATACCTTCTAAAACACATTTATTTCAAAAAAATGACAGAAGTTATTCTCAATGTAGTTAACTATCCTGTTAAGCCCTGCACAAGCAAGTCCTGACCTGTACTTGCATATGCTTTCGCAGGTTACCGTTATTTTGAATACTTTGAAAGGTTTCATTTGAGTTAGTTTTCTGCAATGTTCACAGAAGAAAAAAAAGAAATAAGAAGAAAACATAGAAAATAAACATGGTGCTGAAAATGAATATGTTCAGCAGCCATGGTGTTTTAACTTACCCAGATATGCTTTTCATGAGATGGAGAGAGATTAATGGAAAAAAAAGCACATAAATGTTAATGAACATATAGTAGTCTTGAAAAAAAAAATAATCATATGATAGGTAAAATACCACCACCATTATAACTACAGAAATCTTTCTAACTGGTCTTTGAATGCTTTAAAGAAGTTAAATGTTCTTGTGAAGAGCAAGTACATCTGTTCAAATGAGATTTTCATTATGCTGATGTTGGTTATTTATTAGGTACCACTTAGCACAGCACATCTTCCATGTACAATACATATTTGTGTCAAAGAACTGTAAGCAGTGAATCTTGAATAGATTTTCAAATCAAAGCATTTCACCCAGATTTGAATGATTTCATAATGATTTTTGCGTAACATCAAAAATCCTGAGAATCCCAAACCTCTGAATTTAAGCAAATTACCATAAAGACACTGTAAAATTGAATGAAGTAAGCCCCAAGGTTTACTTTTCTATGTGGAAGTCACTAATATTTTAGCAAAATAACTCATAGTAATGATAAATGACCTAGACTGGGGTTTCTGTGGTGTTTGGTTTTTTGTTGTTTTTTTGGTTCTTTTTTTCCCCTTAATTATGCAGAGTTTATGTATATAGGTGACTAACAGTCAGTTAGTATAGTTAGTTATGCCATGCAATTTTTTAATTTAAGCAGTCATACTAACATTAGATCAGTACCCATACCAGTATGAGTGAATTGCCCTCTAGGCAACCTATTCTTGCCAATATATTTGGTAACAGTATCTGTAGAAGAAAGCAGGATGCTGTTGCCAATAATAAACTTCTTCAGCTTCCTTTAATTGCCATCATAAAAAGAAAATTATATGCCTGAATGAAACTCAGACATCTCAGAATATTATATTTCTATTAACAAATGATTTACAGAGATACAAAAATGTTTGGTAGACATAGCTGTAGAAAATGCGGGGGTGAAAAGAAGAGGTTCCAGACACTTCAGTGAGTTCCGCAGGGCCCTGGTTTCAATATCTTAAATTTTGGTTTTCATGTGTGTGAGATCAGCAGAACAGCTGGGAGAAAGAAGAGAAAGGGCGATATAGAAAAGTAGATGGAAACAAACGACAAATTTATACACAGAAAGCTTAAGAAAGGGAAATAAAGGAAGGGAAGGACAATGAAGGTATGCAATATAAATAAAGGACTAGAGAACTATTCAGTTACCAAATCTGATGGAAGTAGCACTAGAACTGAATACACTTTCACGATTCATGCTCCTTTTCTACTGAGCTAACTGTAAATTAGCTCAGTAGAATCTACTGAGCTAACTAAAAAGCTGGAAAAGCTTTTAATTTTGGACCTTCTAGAGCCTATTGAACTAGAATTCCCACTTCTTACATCTTCCCCTGAATACTCCTTTGGGTATGGGTAGAGAGAAATAAAGAGGGGGATTAATTGGAATGCAAGTAATTTTCTGTCGGCTTTAATGAGTTGGCAATTTGCAGTTGCTTGGAGATAACTTATGGGACCTGAAGGCCATTCCAGTCTCCCCCATTATAGAAGCGGAGGATCAAGGGACATTCCTTCACTTCCTGAGCATCTTGTATGCAGAATAATAAAATACAGCAGGAAAAAATGGATCTTTAAATTCTAGCTTTCTCCATTTTATAGAACAACCATTTTATCAGCATTTTATTGAAGGAACACTATTTTCCTTAGACATACGTTAAACTAAAAGTTAAGTAGAATTGGTTTTCCTCTGCTGTGTTTTACTTATTCTTCCCTTAAATCCCTTAATCTGACAGGACACTTGCATCTGCTGGAGATCATCTTTTAGAGAGACAGCTGCATGCATGAGGGTAGATGCTTATATTTATCCACAATTGTAATAGATAGCCCTATACATGTAGATAAGTCAAGGACTGGGGCTTTGGTCTAGCTTTTGTTTGATCAAAACCATGCAACTTGTTGATACACATATCCTTATCTTTTATGAGGAAAAGAATAAAAAAAACTTGGCAAAGGGTAAAAAAACTATTTTTTAAAATACAAGATTTTAAAAAAATAAATATTTAACTTAGACATAGCATAAAATATGTTGTATCAACTTTTTCAATCTTCAGAATAATCTGAGTAAGGTTTAATAATCTCTGCAAGAGAAATACCCATATATCCTTACATTTGTAATGCTAAAAAGGCTCCAAGTATCTAATGAAATAGCAAGATACATTTTTAACATTGCAAAAGCTTTGACTGACTAATGATTTGAAAGGATCTTCCAGATAGTGTTAAAAATGTTTGCTAAAGGTATTAAGTTGAAAAAGAGAATTCATCTTTATGTATGTCTCAAGGATTAGACACCGATCCAGCCAAGAGAAAACCATGGTGGACACAGCCGACAATCCTAAACGACATATCAGAACACTGAATACCACTCCTTCCTCCACTGGAATAAGAAAATAGCAAATAAATAGCTACTGAAGACAGTGTTATTTGCTAGAATTAGAGGAAGAACTAAAGACCAGTCTGAAAACTACTAACATCAGTTAGTTTCTCATAGATGAGATAAGAAGGGAAGAAATTAAACGCAAAACCATAATTTTTCTGAAGAATCTGTAAGTAAAAGATTGGAGAAAAAAAAAGCATTATATTCTTAAGAGCTACTGTAAAAAAATAAATCATGTACCTTTAGGATATAATGGTGTTTAGCAAACTTTAAGTATATAGGAACATTAGATGGATGGCACAGAAAAAGATCTTAATTAAACCAATTGGATTAATTTTATCAAAATGTGTGCAATTAAGAAAATTACTAGGAAACACCTATTTGTATACTGCAAAGAGAGCTTATTTCTAGTCACAAATACACTATGTCAAATTCTAATTACATTTGCACACATAAAGCCTAATTAAACGGACATTGTGCGGATTCAAGAACAGCTAAATGATAACTACAGTGTTTCAAACTCTTATTCCACAAAAAGGTCTACACAGACATTTTTTCAAGTAGCCTGTTGACAGGAATCTAAAAGTTAGATATGCCCATAAAAAAATGGAAGCCACAGTGTTCTTTTTTCTTTTACTGATTTTATTTAAGTGTGGATAACCACAATGTGAGGCCTATTTTTTGTGACTTCTCTCTATCACCTGCCAATTTTTGAAGGATATATACAACTGAAAACCAACAAAAGCATAGGGCTGAAGCATAACGAGGAATTGGTCAAATTTATCAGAGGAACTTGCCAACATTTATATCTCTTTTTTTTTTTTTTTTAGTTAGAAAGGAAGAAAAGCCAGTTAATTCAACATGCTCTTCTGATCATGTAGAAGTTACTGTTGTTTCATATGTACATCACTGTAGTCATCTGAGACTTAACAGCATTGCAATTCTCTCTGCAAGGTTAATGATAAGGCCACAAATACTAATTTATTTTTTTACACCATAATTTTACATATGAAAATTACTTAGGCCTCGATTTTACAAGTCTTTATTCATGTATGCAAGCTTATATATGTGTCCTTGTATATCAAGGCTTTTATGCAATCCACTTGAAGGTGGGAGGCTATATCTGGCAAACACACACCTGTGCCTATGGAGTAAATCTCCCCAAAACAGGAAAGAAAGGTTTACTTTTTTTTTTCCGTCAGAAAATAGAACTCTCACATCTTATGCTAGTTTTTAAAATGTTGAATTAAGAGATTCCTCTCCAGAATCAAATCAAACAAAGTTGAAGAAACAGTGAAGCTAAAGCTCTGCACTGCCAGATGACTCTGAGTGATGGCATTATGACACAGTGCAGTTATTTCATCAGCTATGAGGTAAGTTGTGATTGTTATTCCAACACTCAAAATAATAAACTGGGGAATTTATCAGCTTCTGGGCTGGAATCCTGTCAGTATGATCCAGACTAGCTGACATGCATGCAAAGTTTTTTTTCATGGGGAAGATTTGTATTTGGGATTGCTGGGGAAGCAATGGCATAGGGCAATCTCAAACTGCGTTAGCAGCATGCACAAGGTCAAATCTAGGACTACATAGCACTTCGTCTCTTGAATCTTGCCTTATGTTAGTGCTTTGCACAGGATGAATTAAACACATCCTATGAAATATCACTGATTATAAAAAAAATCATTACATACTTTTATGCAACATAGAAGACATGTCATGTCTTTCCTCAGCAGCTCCCTTCTACAGGCAGATTCTTATTTGCTGTTCCATTGCATATTGCAGATCAAATCAAACATTACATTCGAAAAGGATATACATTACTGGCACCCAGAGCTATACGGCACTTTGGAAGACAAAGCAAGACTCTTTGGAGCTGTATTTGCCATCGGTGAGGCTTTTGGCTAAGGATTATTTGACATAACTCCTGAAAAAAACTGTAGACAAGGAGAATACAATCGACGTTCACTAGGACAGACACAGCAAAAAGGGAAGCAAACGTGGCTATATTGGTTGATAGTATTTCAAGTTTTGCTGAGTTCATTGTTAAAGAAGATTTTATAAAGAGTTCCTCATATGGTGTTTTAGTGAAAAGGACAGTCAAACATTTATACAGCTTTTATTAAGTGTCTTAATTTTCTACCCGAGATGAGGTCAGTGGGGATATGCATTTTTAAGGGAGATACAGATTATTTGATTTTAGGCACAGTGCTATCTACCCTTTCTCTGAGGTATGAATCATTTTGTAGGATACATGCTGATCAACTTTGCTATACAGGGGGTACTTATGTCTCTGTCCAAACCCTCTGCAAACCTTTATGTGTTGCAATAGAAACTGGACTGACCTGAAACATCCTATGCTGAGTCCCAGCTTGGGCTAACATGACAACGCTGAGCAAATGCCAAGGCCAAGTTATTGTGCACAGTCATATTATTTGGTGCAAAAATACCCACGAGAGATGATGCTATGAACAGCTGGGATAGCGTATACACTGTCACAGATAAATGGTAGCTGAAGTTGACTACAAAATTCAGAATTGGAAATTAAGTAACCATTTTTCAGAGGGAGACTAGTTAATCACTAGGAAAAAAAATACTACGAGAAAAGCTCCATTCTTCATTTCAGTGATGGGTGCCTTCTGGAAAGTATACCTTGATCAAAATTTATGATTTAGATGAGTGCAAATTATTGGAATCATTAGGACACTTAAATGAAGGTAATGGTGACATAGAGGGTATCAGTGCCATTAATAATTTTAGTCCTAAACTCTGAGTTTTCTTGAAGAAGTTACTCATTAGGCAAACTGGCTCTAAGAATCAGACAAAAGGCAGAAGACATTATATACAAAATATTAACAGCTTTTGTATAGAACAAGTGAAGCAGAGTTAAAAGGCTAATTTAAATAATAAAAATGCAGTGCATTATCCTTTGTCACACCTGACATCAATTATTTTTACGAAACAATGGAATAATACCTTAAACGCTCCAAATATCCCTGACATTATTTTTTTGTTTTCTAGGACTCCACATTCAATTTACAAATAGCAAGACTTTAAAAGTTTTAATGTTAACTAGAGCTGTCATATATTTAATGTCTGAGAGTAAACATCTATGGATGAACCAGACAACTTAAGTTCATCTTTTCAGATTATTTTAGGAACATGTTGGGTCTAATTTAAAAATTCTACACAGCTTCCCTAATTTCTCTTTGATGCCTTAGGAGAAAGACATGTTCTTAATAAATCTACTGTAATAAACAAATGTTGGATTAATAGAGACTCTTGTTTGAGGTTTATAAATGTCTAGCATATCATTAAGACAAACTACTAATTAAATTTTAATGACGCCTAAGTAGTCAATTGAAATGGAATGAAATTTTACATCTAAATAGCATCTTCTAAGCAAGAAGGAGGAAAACGTTGAAATTTGGGTTAATGACACTATAATCACCAGAGAGAGAACTGGTCTCCAGAATTATGTTCCCTCATGAAACTTTTCAGAGGGAAATGTATTATTCAGTAATCTATTCCATGCATATAAATGGCACTAAAATACTATAGCATGCTGCAGTGTGTTTGTAACTCCACAAGGCTAGAACAGGCTCAGTGCACGTGCTTGCTATTCAGGGAGCAGGAGGCCAGGAGACCTGGTGGACCTTTAGTACCTACTGGCTGCAGCAGCTGACAATCTGAAAAATCGTGCTTCATCCCTGGGGTAGGAACACCCTTGCTGAATAACCGATGAAGTTGAATATGTTCAAAATGCAAAATTAGAGATTCAGCATTTTAAGATAGTTTTCATTTAAGATATTAATTCAACTGAAATAAATACCATGGATAGCATTTTAACAGGAATACATCCTTTTATAATCACTTCTATACAATTTTAATTTACTAACTCAAAGCGCTCTGGTGAAACTCATGCATACTGCTCACAGTACTGATGTGTTGATCACTGATGAACCAGACCTCTGCTTTCACGTCTAGGAGAGACGCCATTTTGAGGCTTTTGTGGGGATTTTGGGGTTTTTTTGGGGGGTGGGGTGGGTTTGGTTTTGGAGTTTTTTTTTAAGGAAGTGACAAAGTCAGTATAAGTGAAGCTCTCACACCCCCAAATTGTAATACAAAGGAGTGCTTCTCTGCTTTAGCCTATCCTTTAACTACACTGTCAGTGGCCCTGTTTCTCTTGGGGCTTTATGTCCTAACCTAAGTTAGCCACAGAAATTCTTACAAGGTGAAGTGCTCTGCTCGCTCTGTTCCAGTGACTGGGGGCTCACTGTCTCTGCAGCATTCGTAGGGCAGTTTTGTTTAGCAGCAAAAAGGAATCAAAAGCTTGAATGTAAATCTCACTGCTACATCACAAGATGGCATACGATGCTCAGACTTATCTTATTACCTCTTATAAACCTTATACACATTACTATCATCCTTAATGTTACACAGCATAGTATTTTAATTTACCTTACCCAGATTGGTAATCCTGCAGCTACTGTATATGTGAAGGCTCTACTTCCAGAGGGAGTTATGCGTTGTTAAGTGTTGGTGAGAAGGAATCTGACTTACTGAGACAAACTTTTCATTTAACTGACTTTCTGGACTGTTTCAACTTAATACTTTCCAAGGTAAAACATGCAAATACATGACTGCGTGTTTTATAAGGAAGTGTTAATTCTCTTATACCCTATTGATAGCTTGGCACCCTAATGATTTTTATAATTCAGTAGAATCTCATGTGTGTGTCTAACAAAATTTTTAATTAAAAAATTACATTTTTCCTATATTACAGTTCCTTTACAACTATACCATATATATATACCATATAAAATGAGAAACTATGAAGACAGATAAATCTAAAGGAACAGGGGAAAAAAATTGAAAGTCTTCATGACATAGGTATATAACATATACTTAGGATAAATAGTATGCAGTTCAGACTAGGTGAATATTCATAGTCACAAAGGAACGATTCCTCTCCTTCCAGCAGAGAACATTTTGATTATGTCTAATTCATAAAGAATCTAATCCAAGGACAGACAGACACAGGAGAAAAAAAAAGGAAAGACTTGAAAAGCAGAAAGCATGGAAAACTCGGGTTGTGTGAGATTAGACAGAAGTCTAATAACAGATTACCTGCACACCTACTACTTCCAGACCATAAACTGGTTGGCACTCTCATATATGAAGTAGTCATGTCATGAATGCAGTGGTGTGTCAAGTCTTAGGTTATTTTATTTAGTTCTTTGAACTTATAATTTAGTTTGAGAAAGCAAACAAAGTGAAGACATTTGTCCCTTCAAAGTGATTTTGAAACTGTGGTACCTTCAGTCCTTAGAGCTGGAAGAAAAATAGGGCCTTCAAAAAATAAGCTGCTGAAAATTCAATGATATTCTTTACAAATTACAATGACTGTCTCAAAGACATTTTATAGATTTAGTAAAAAAGTATAGTAACATACCTTTTACATCCACATATTTCTAAATGACTGAATGATAAAAATGTATAAATAAGAAATACAGGGACGACTCATCAACTTCAATTAACCCTGTGAATGTTATTGTAAATTTCTTAATTGAATTTAAAATGTTTCTTCCCTCTCAGCACAATGACTGCTTCTCTATCTTTAATTGCTAAGTAAAGACTGATTTGAATGGAACACTTACATTTGTATATTCCATGGATGTGTATATTTAAAGTTATATTTCATCAGGAGCTTGATATGAAAGTAGTGATTAAAAATATTCTACATATAAATTTAAAATTTAAAGAGAACCTGAAACATTATGACTGAATTATTTGGATTAGACTTGCAAATTCCCTTCAAACTTTGCAAAGGAACGTTAAAAGACTGAAAGAAACCAAAACCCCTGCAAATTTAAAAAATGAAGCTTTCAGAATTCAAATAATAGCACTAAATTTAATGGTTATGGATGAAAAACAAACCTGTTTGTTTTCAGGATGGATCTGCAAAGTAATTTTTAAGTACCATCTTTATTTCTCTGACACCCTCTAATTACACTGGAACTGATGCTGCGAAGAGGTTTCTTTTGTGTTTGTATCTGTGTTTTAATAGTTCTCCATAGCTCCTGGCAGCTACTATGAGTCAGTGTACTGGTTTTACAAGAGGTGCACCAAAGACACCATTAAGTTATTATATAATTTATGCAAATTAAAAAAAAAAAAAGAAGCTAGGTTGCCATTTGCTGACAGGTAAAAAGAAAGCAAAGCTGCTAGGGTTTATGGGGAGCCTTTGAATTCTATAGACAGAAATTATCATGTGTTCAATATATAATGCAGAAAGTCTTTTTCTCCCTTCTGAAAAAAGCCTATGTAGTAAGTCATTAAATGCCTGCCTAGTTTTCAATAATTGCACGGAAGGCAAAAGGCATGGAATTAATCATGATGTGAAATAGAATATGTCTCTTTCTCATAAAACTATCTTCTTTCACAAATGAAACAATAATGTACAATTGACAGACTAAACATTTTTCACTATATTTCATATGCAGCTTTAAAAACTTCTATGCTGGAAAAAAACCCCACACTAAGTGCTAAAGTGCCATAGTAGATGATCTTGCTTGTCATTACATGTCTGTGTAAAGCAAACACAAAATCTGACATTTGAATCAAGTTTGAGCCAATGAAAGTCACACGAAAAAGGTACTCACTTTTTCTTTAGTCTTCGGTCTTTTTCTGCTTGGGTTCCAAGTTTGCCTAATCCCAGAGATTCCTGAGCTGCTGCCTCTGTTTCCATGTAACCTCCTGGAAAACAAAACAAAACAAATCCCACCGGATTTTCCTATAGCTTTTTCTCAGTTGTTTCGTTCTCAACTCTTCAATCCCCCTCCCACCTGCCACCATCATCTGTGTTCATTTCCTTAAGCCATGACATCTGGTGTTTGTGGTGAATGAACATCTATCACTTACAAAAGTAAATTCTGGCGAGTGTTTACTACATGGAAAAGAGTAGAAGTAGAGGTGAAAATTGCCGCCTTCTCCTCCTTCCGTTTAGCAGAAATGTATGAGAAGAGCACCCTGATCTCCTTTGCCTGTTTTTTTTTTGCCTCCGGAGGCTCAGACTCACGGTCCTAAGTAAGCAATGCTCTCACAATTTTTAAATCTTATTTGGGAAATATACAAACAAAACTGCCTCATTATAGACAATACAGCATCACTTAGTCTCCTAATACTAAAGCTTTTGTTTTGCTTTCATAGACAGTCTGAGTCTTTGATGTCATTATCCCTGCTAACTCCCAAGCTAGAGATGACATAAAGAATCTGTCAGAGAAGTAAAAAACCTCATAGGTCTCTCTGGAGGTGTCTTGTAGGCATCTAATTCCTGTCAAAGTCATGGGAACTTGAATAACTTGCATAGAGTGACAAGGGAAGCTTGCAGCAAGCAAGGACACCTGGACCAAAATAAAATCATACTATAAACTAAGGACATGACTGCTATTGTATGATCCATGCTGATCATACAATATGTCCACTAATGTGACCTTCCTAGTGCAGAAGTGGAAAGACGCTCAGACTTTTTTGTCGCTGCCTGGATTCAAGGAAGAAATGACCTGCTCATGGAGCTGTCAGTATGGTCTCCTGGCCCTGGCTCCATACTGTCCTCTCGTTTGAATGTATGTGTGCAGACAGAGGGGCTGCAGCACTTCTTCAGGGCTGCTTTCCTCCTGTGCTGCTATTCAGAAAGTGTGTAACTGGCACAAGAAAGAAGACAACAGTACGGTAAATGTTGGTGCTTGACTCCATTTGGCAATGGCAACTTCTCATTTCTCAGCTAATAGATAGTGAACAATTGTAGAGCAAACACTGGTACAATTAAGAAAGCATAATAAAATTATTTTTTAATTAATTAAAGCACAGTATTCCGATTCATTGATTTTAACCATAAAACAATGTATAAATGTTACATGGTGAAATAGCCTCACTCCTTTTTACAAGTAACATTTACATGCACCTCTATCAAGTGAGAACAAAACCTACTGCTGCATCATGTTTATGATGTTAACTTAGAAAAGACTGGCTTTAAGCTGTCCTTTCAAAGCAGGTGTAGTTTTAACACTCCTGCTTGTCTATACGCATTTCATTATTAAAGAGGACACAACTTCTGCAAGTCTCATGACTAGAACGATGCATGCAATTCACAAACACAGTAAACATGAATGTATACTTTGCTTTACTTCATCTGCCTTTCAAAGTTTTACAGAATATCTCATGAAATGTTTATTGCAGACTCTGGAGTAAGTTTTTAATTTAGCCAACTGCTGTATCAATATACCACACCTTTCTGAGAGAGCAGCTCACAGTATGTTAAGACAGAGATGGTATGAGTGCAGTGCAATGAGGGTTTATCACAGATTGGAAAGTATTCTTGGCATAACAGACTTCACCGTAAGACAAACACATCTGTCCCTTTGAATAAACCAGGGTGATTGTGCCTGTCAGTATCTCAGGCATGCAGATGGCCACAATAAATGTTCCCTAACAAGCTGACCTTTGCATACACCACAGAGACCAGCTTGCCTGGGCAGGGCTAAAAATACTTGCAATGTATTGTTTGTTTTAGGGATGAGAATATTTTAAATGTAACATGGGAAGAAGAATATGTAAGTGTCTAGTGTGGTATTCCACAAGTGAAAGAAGACTGGATGAGTTCAAAATCAATCAATCAAATAAATCAATAAATAAAAGGAACCTGTGCTCCCTGTAACATTCCTTTTCCCTTCTCCAATAATATAAAGAAATCGTGAAGGATCTAGAAATCTTGTTTCTAAGATCTCCTAAGGAATGAACTTGCCTTTGAACAATAACACAATTGACTTAGCAGAGACACTAAAGGTAGCAAATTATAAAATAAAAAAATTCTGGCAAGTTTAGCAGTTGAAAGGTAATGCTTTCAGAGTTTTGCAGGGCTGCTGAAGTTAATGATATAACTTGGGAAGTTCCAATATTGCTTCTTAAGTATGAATAACTATTACCAGGTATTTTAGAAATACTATAGTATTAGTTACAGAAGTATTATGTGTATTTATATCCCTAATATCTTCTTCATTGACATAAACTTTTAAAGTGTTCCTTTAACTGTAATTGTGTGCATGTGCAAATATGCATATAGGAAAAAGAATTAATGTTTCTGAGGCTCAAAATTACATTTATTATCTTTTTAGTATTTGACAAGCTATTGAAGAAAAAGGTATTTTACATATTAAAAAATACAAGAAATACATATCTATATCAAATAAGAATGTTTAATTTAAGCAATAAATTAAATGAGATTCTTTTATTAATTTTGCATTATAAGGTTAGGTTATGAAAACCGTACAAATATACTGCAGTGCAGTAATGATAGGACTTAGTATTTAAATTTCTGTGATATAGTATCTTCTTATAAATAGAACTATTAATTATATCGCTGCACAGATAGCGTACCTGTCATGGAATTGATTCAAGTACTACCATGACTGCTGGTTTTTAAATTTTGCTTTGTCTTTAAAGTACTGCTGTTGAATGGCAATTGCCACTTAATATTTGTTTTTCTTCTGGTATCTTAAAAGATGAGAAAAACCACCCTATAATTCAGCTGTTCAATGTCACTTCACTTTCTAAAAATATTTTGCTCCCACTTTTTAGTCAGTTAACAGTCCTACTGTTAATTTTATACATACTTGTAAACCTAGCTTGCTTAATTAAAATGTGCATTTTACAGAAATCTTTGCTGTGGAACTAAAGGATGTAAACCAGAAAAATTTCATTTAACTGCAAATTTTCACTAATATCTTTTTGCGATTTCATGAGCTACTGTTGGGATTACAAATAGACTTTATCCAATTATACATATGTCTTATTAATCATGGTGAGTATTAAGAAATTAATCTATTGACAGATTACATGGCTCCTGAGGTAATATTTAAAGTTGTTATTTTATGTTTGTTCCACATTGCAAGGAACTACAGGGAAAGCTAACACATTTATTACATCTTTTTCCTCTGTGTTCCTGAGTTACAGTGAAATCATAGATTATTATGCATAATCCATCAATATCAGAAAATTGGTTTTATGGAAAGTAAACAGGAATTAATAATGTAGCCTAAATTTATAAAATTCTCCATCAGTGCACATGGTTACATGTAGGTGTATTTGAGAGATTCATTTAATAGATTCTGAAATAGATTAAACTATGAAAAATACTGAATAAATCAGTTCTATTCTTCCCATGGTGTGAAAAAAAGGAATTTAAATTGCGATTAGAAATTAGTTATTTTTTTTTCAAGAGCACAAGGTTCTCATGGGCAGAGAGGAGAAATATTGGAGTATAAATGCAGAATGCTCAGTTCTTTGATTTTACTCCGATACTTTGACCTAACTATTACCTTACTTTATTCTGTACGATTTTAGCGATGGGTTTGCTAGTTGTGATAAGGATGTGTTTTAATATGAATTCAGTATTTTTTAATTTCAGGCTTACATATTGCTTAAGCATTTACAGTTACTACAAACCCTTAAAATTCTTTTACAGGTGTTATGTGGTCACCATGGCAGTAAAAATTTAATGCCTCACAAATTCATACTATGTGACAGTTCGTGACTAGCAAAGAGCTAATATTTCTCTTTTACTGACACATCTATTCCAATTTGATGCTTGTGTTGGCATGTGTCTATATGCTAACCTTAATCTAGCTAAATCAGATTTAGACCAATTTAGAACAATACAGACTGCAGATAAGGATGTATTTGCCTGTCTGGGCACGCAGACTATGAGCCTTTGCTGAAGACTCTCGCTTGACTTTCCATTGCTTATAGTTATGCTTTTTTTTGTTTGTTTGTTTGTTTGTTTTTTGCATGTCATAGAGACATATCCTATGGAATAATCACAGAGGAAAAAATTTTACCAGGAATGAATTAGACTAAGGTCTCGGCAAGAGAAAAGGGCAGAAGTAGGAAGAAAACAAAGCGTTGCCGTGAGCAGCATAAGTAATTGAAAGAGTATGGTGAGGACATTCAGTGATAAGCACTAGCAGACATCAATTGACACACTGAAATCTGGACAGCAGCTACACTTACTTGCAAGGACCTTCCATAGCACATAGTTACAACTCTTACAGTGGTTTATTACTTTCTACTTTCTCACCTCCTCTTTATTTGGTTATTAGAGAGTACACTGTTAACACTTCTACCCTAATTTGAGACTATTGAGGCAGTAGGTTCAGCGAAGAGCATGACGCTAGTTTTGTGCTGGAAGCCTCCTTTCATTTGCATTATAGTCATAGCAAATTCTTGACAAATATAATTGCTGATAGCAATGAAGTTTAATGGGAAAGTTCTGCTAGACAAAACAGAAAAATAAGCAAATCGGAAACTGAAAAGAAGCAAAATTAAAAATGGAAAAAGACTGTGAAATGGTGACCTTGGCTTGTTACCACTAATTCCTTACTGAGCTGTCCAAGTCGAGCCTTCTCTTTTTTACCGAACAAACGTCCTATTGAAGACTTGATTCCTTTCTTCTTGGGAGCTTTGTGCAGGGAGTCCTGGCTGCTATTGACACTGCCAAGACCAATGCTTTCTGGCTCCAATGAAGCAGGCAAACTACTACAAAATGATAATAAAGAAATGGAATAGATAACATGCCAGCATTTGCAGGTAATTTTTATTTTCTTCTGAGCTCTGCAAACAAATTAACTGATTATACTTTAGTTATGTTCTCCCAACAACTGACACAATCATATCTTCTTCTATAAATGATTTAGCAACATGTAGAGCAATACAAGATCACTTTTTCCTCCCTCAGACTGACTGGACCTTATTTTTTTAAAAAAAGGGCTGAAAATAAATCTTTTTAAATTGCTAAGAACAATTGATGAAAAATATAGGAATCAGCCTGCTGGTTGTCTTTGTAGGATTTGCAGTATCACTATTTCTAGTAGTGATCAAAACTGTACCTCAAACCAGAAATATCCAGCATGTACTTTAGCATTGACAAACATTCTCCTGGTCATGCAAGAGACAAAGGGTAAGGCTTTCTCTCTCATGGCAGGGGAAACAATTGCCAGGAAGAAACAGGAAAAAATCAGGTCATTTTGGAATAGTTAAAGAACAGCATATTTTAAAAAGAATAATAAGCAGTAAAACTGTGAAGTGCCAATTTATTACAAACATCTTACCTTCTGGCATCGTTGTGGTATGAAGAGGGAAGGGTATGAGTCATTCTGATAGCTCTTGGTGTTGGAGGAGGAGAAGTTTCACATTTGATTGTGGCTTTATCTTCATGCCCATCTTCTTCAACTACTGCAATCTGGGGGAGAGAGATTCCATTGAAAGAAGATAAGCTTTTCAAGAAAGTTTAAATGTATCCTGCATGAATTTGTCAAGTGAATTGAAAGATATATGGTTTTGAGTACAATTTTTTGAGAAAATTGTAAGGATTGTTATTTTTGAAAGAGGCTACTGGGAAAGAGCAATTGCCTAGATATGGCAGCATACAGTACATATTTGAAAGAAAAGAAATCACACTTAGAGAAATTAATACCATTTATGCCAAACAGATTGATTCAGTGAAAATCTAAACATGAAAATAACCTCAGACATGAACAGGTCTCTTGCATTAAACAGGATTGTTCAAGTAAATAAAGTTTCTCAGGATGTAAGGGAGAAAGTAAATACAGACAGAAACAGGATGACTCTCTCCATAGCTTGTTAACAGCATGGCCAGAATGCTTGAAAATAAGCATGAACAGAAAAGGAATTTTGTCACAGCATATAATGATTTATCTTAAATACAGTCTCATGTAAATATAAATCCCATATTCAGTACCAATTCTGTAAACGACTTTATATTCCTCCAGAAGATTTCAAGTAATCTGACTCTGGTTCCTCCAGCAAGATGAATGGCCAAAATACATTTGAAAGTAATTCTTTTGTGTCCATACTTTTTTTTTTTTTTTTTTTTAAACTGTATATCTTTAAGTTTGTGCTGTAGAGGCTACTATGCCAAGGTATTGCTTGTGGGCCTTGATTCTGTGGCTTACCTGTGATCCCTGCAAGCTTTTCCAGGTAGAATTAAAATGATTATATTCAGGAATCAAACAAAAAGGAGTGGGGAGGATGCAATCAATGGCTGACAAGGAACACTGTTAGCAGAGGAATATGATAGATGAGTCCTCTCAAACTTAAAAAAACCACCCAGTATCATACCTTTCTCCGATGTTTCCTTAGGTCGCTTGGCTTAGATTGGTAACAAAAGCAGCAACAACAAAAAAGGAATGATTAATAAATCTTATTTAAGCATATCAAAATGCCACACATTTGTTTTTCTCACATTCAGAAGTAGGAAGCAGAGATTTCATTAATTTAAAACTACCCATATAATATACTAACTATACACTTGGCGTTATAACATAAGACAACCCCTGACAAACAGGCCATTCAGGGAAAACAAGGGTTTTTTTAAAGTTACAATCTCCTTCATTTTCATAAGTTTAGCAAACACTAGGGCATTGCAAGCTTATAGTGGCACTTTTCTGAGTTTTCATATAAATCCTTCTACTATCCCCAACACAGGAAATTTAATATGTTTTTTTAGTTTTATCTAATATTACAAATATATTGGTGTCTCACCAAGTATAAACACAAAATATCATCAGCAAATACCATGCCTGAAAAAGGGGTTTTTCTCTCCAGTTATCTCATATTAAAGTGACTGGCATTTTCAGTCAATGGATACAATTTCACCCATGTTCTGTACTGCAGCATTATTCGGCAAAAGAAGGCTGCTAGAATGTGTCTAGTTCCACCCTCTTTTCATTTTTATTTTTGGTAGATGTCTCATTCATACAAGGAAAGCTGAAGATACTCTGTAGAATTTATTAATGTATGGACTTGGGCTGTGGAAACTCATGCAGTACTGCTTCTCCAGCCAACCTCTACAGGATCATTTGGCAATTTGGGCTCTAGAGACAAGACCTCTACAGAACTCTTCCCAACTCAAAGTTTCCACTTAGAGGGTGTCCGATAGCCTTTTGTGTCTGTCCCCAGTCAGTAAGGAGGAGTATTCAACAATGAACTCCTGCTGAAACAGTGCAGTCCAGAAGTGTTCTGAAATGGCTGATGAGGGTGAGCAAAGTTGTGGACTGTGCTGTCATTTTGTATTTGAATCTGAGGAACCTACTGACCCAAAGCTGCTGTGTCCCAACCAAGACAACCAGGCAGTGCAGGTGTCTGCTGGAAGGTCAGTTTAACCACTGCTATTTGTCTGTAGCGGGATGGTTTAGTTTAAATAGCTGGTGAAATGGAGCCAAACTGCATATTTGGGAAGGTGCTGCTTCAGTGAAGTGTGTGGCACCACAGCTGTCTGTGCACCCACCTCCTTCACAGTGGTCTGCACCACCAATATTTTCATTTCTGCACTTTGGCAGTGGGAACTGGGGGCAGCAGAGAATCAGTGCCACAGCCTGCCACAAGTGCCAGCCCTGACCTCCACTCTGGTGTCTTTAGTTCCCAAGAAGGCAGCAAACACCATCCTAAACTGGGAGAAGTAGAGGTGGATATGAGTAGTTGTCAGCTCCCAGGAAAAGGGAGTAGTCAGCTAGATGATGGTAAGACAGAAGTCCCTACTCCCAGAAAAGCAGAATAAACAGCAAGGCTCCACTCCCAGCTGTTCTGAGCAACCTTCTCCTGCAAGAAGAGCTGATTTATGCTTTCTGGTTGAGGTCAAGGCTCATTTCCCCTTTGCTGAGAGGCTCCATAGGGAACCAGTGCTGCTTCTTCCCAGGAATGGGCCATAAGGGGATATGGGTGACACTACAATTATTGGAGAAACAGCAAAAAAAAAAAAAAATGAGGTTACACATACCCTGTTCTCCTCCCTGTATGTGAAGATCAGCAGAGTGGGCTGCTTTGATTTTCTCCTAGTGCTTAAAGGGATGAATTTGTACAGGCTCCAGACTGGGTTGCAGCACAGACTGGACAACAAACTGTGTCTGCACTCTACTCAATATCAGAGCTGTACATCTTGAGTATGTCAACACATACTACCTTCACTTACTTGACTGTTGTACTGTTTATTTTTGTCTAGGTCCAAAATTAAATTTTTTGCAAACCCCTTTTCAACCAGCCATTTCAGAATATGTCCTCAAAGGTACTGTAATGTTAAAAATGCTTTGCATGATAATTTGATGGCTTGGTATCTGTTTGTGTGCTGCTTGTAATGTTGAAATATATCAGTTAAATTAATTATTGGGAAACAAAGCACTTATTTCAAGTCCTTGATACACTGTCATGAAAAATGCATGCTGCAAGTACAAAAGAGTATACCAAATATAGAAGTATATCCTAATGATTATATGTATGAAGTAGTAGAAGGTTTTAATGTCTTCTAGACATTCCTTGGAGGTTTAAACTCAGCAATAGTTCCACAGATGGCTGTGTAATAACTGTATAACTTCAGAGCTTTTAATCAGTAAATATTTTTACATATAAATTAATTACAGTTTAATTAATTAAACTGTAAATTAATATGTAATTATATGTAATTACAGTATTCCAGTGATCAGTTCTCTTTTTACTAATTCCACCACCTGTGTGCTGAAGGCTATTGATCCTCAGATCATTATATCCCTGGTGAATCACGCAATGCTCAAAAGCACAATAACAAAACCCAAACCCACCCAAACATCCATATTCTAAGGATTTTAATATCTGTATATATGATGAAGTGAATAAAGAATCAGAGAGATAAGCCATTCATATGGTGAAAATATGAAGTAATTAATACTAGAAACTTCACACCTAAAATTGGCATCACAAAGTTTCTTACCAGTGTCATAACCCCCATTCTGTCCATCTCCCTGGCTGGACTGCGAGGGGTGAGTTTAGGAGTTGAGTGTCCACTGGGAGGAGATGAGCTCGCAAGTGATGATGCTGTCACTGAGCCAGTAATGGAGGTACCTTGGTGGACTCTGGCTAGATTTAAGCCTTCCAGACTCACACTAGCTACTCTGTTCTCTATCTCTTCGGCACGCAGTTCTGTCGACTCTTTCTCTTCTTGGATTAACCTTATTAAATAAAATAATGTGGTTGTATTTGTCTCTGCATACTCCAAAAGGAAAACTAAAACATGTTTCATCTCAAAGGAGATTCGAAAGTGAAAGAAAACAAAGATGGGTATCATAGATAAACTCCAAAATAATACTGAAGAGTATTTTTTTTGATCACCAGAATTATAAAATTCTTTTTCTCAATTCCTCCATCCTCAAAAACTGTTTGAAGAATCTGCCCAACAACAAGACTTGACATATGACATTTCAGGAATATTGGTTCCTTCGCAAAGGAGAAAGTACAAGGGAGGGTGTTAGCAATCCAATTTACCATAGGAAACAAAGCCTAACCTTAAATTGGTCTTATCTGATTTTCTGTTACTAAAGCACAAACACAAATTTAAAGTCAAATGAAATTGGGCCTGTAAGAAGGGAACTGCTAAGATAATCCATGTATACCAAACAAATTGTCAGTTTCATCCCTACAAATTGATGAAAAAATGACAGGTGTTTCAAAAGCACTGAGTTTTTAAGTAAATTTCATTAAAATAGTTTTCTTGTCAGCAACAAATATAAGCTGCTTAAACATCTATAGCCTCAATAGGGAAGGCTGAAACTGTGAATCAGGCTTTGCTGAGTGAAAAGCAGCAAGTACAATAAATGAAACCATAATACATTGAAAATAGAAAACTACAAATTTCCATGCTGTGATAGATCTTTCTTCTGAACCTCCATTTCAAAAATTTTTTAAAATGGCTACAGTTCTTTCTGAAATGAGATGTGGTAGAAACTTAAAGGCAAATAATATTTTGAAAGGGAATTATAACAGTCTTTTTTATTTGAGTAATCTAAATTCTGAATGATCTTGTATAATAAAACAAATCAAAGGCAAAATACATTTTTAATCTCCTTTGGTACCTCCAATAATTTTATAAACCCTTACAGCGTTTGTCAAGAAAAAGAAAAGAAAAAAACATGAAAATGTTAAATGCAGTACAGTTTGTAAGACTATCCTTGTAGAACCATTTTTTCCTGAAACACATAAAGAAACCCCCACAAAATTAGTCACCTGGTTGTTTAATACTGATGGTGATGGTAATAAAAGCTTATACTTCAGTATAAGC
This sequence comes from Falco punctatus, assembly GCF_963210335.1. Classification (NCBI taxonomy): domain Eukaryota; kingdom Metazoa; phylum Chordata; class Aves; order Falconiformes; family Falconidae; genus Falco; species Falco punctatus. The sequence continues at coordinate 39,419,697 of NC_137585.1, forward strand.
TTAGCAGTAGGGGAAATAAACTACTCTCAAAAATGCCTATATAAAATGTGCACCCTTGCTTCCTTTTTGAGATAAAATACCTAACATCTAAGTCAAGATCCTCTGTTAAGTAAAACAGTGATCTGATTTAGGGCGGCACATATAATATCCTACTATGTCACCTGCAGGTACAACTCTGTGTGAAAAACTTTACGGTATTACATAATTACCTGTTATAATGTGAAAATATAAGTATTTTGAAAAACAAATACATTTGCGGCATTAACAGCTTCCTGAACCGGTCACAGTGCTGACTTCTTTGTAAAACCAGAAAATATGGGTAAGATTCTCTCTTACGTACACTGTTTTACTGATATTTACCCTCCCAACAACAAAATTTCTCTTTGACTCTCTATTCGGACAGGGGTAATAAGACGTTTGAGAAAATTGCAGTGTAATCCTATCTGAATAAAGAAAAGCTGTATATCTACAACAAAAAGTTTCCCTCTGAATAGAAAAGTTATTCAAATTCAATATATTCCAATAGAGTTCTCCCTTTAAAGTTACTTTGTCAGATAAAGACAGATCTGGCAAAAAACTAATCTGGTTTTGATTATATTTCTAACCACAGCTTTTCTGTCTATAGTATTACCAGAAAGTCACTTAAACATTTAGTATTTTCTCCTTCACCTCGTTCTAGAGAAACAGTCACTAATGAGAGGATGTTTTTTATACACCAAGTTTTTCTAAAGTTACCCTTCCTGAAAAGCATATAGGAATGCTTTAAACCTAAAACATGGTTTCATTTATAAAAATCACTTAATTAAAATATGATATTGGATTCTCTATCACTCAATTAAATTTGTACAGAAATTATTACATACATTCAATTTACCACCTACTTCCAAGCACTATAACCCAACCTGGAGCATGAAAAATCACATTCTATGTCTCCATAGAAAATCAAAACTATGTCTTAGAAAACATGGCTTACATTAGATGCAATGTAGAAATAATTACCAGAATAAAGCCTGAAGAGTACTGAAATAAAATATTTCTGATAGAAAGTCATTACTGAGTAAGTGGAGTCATGCAGAACAGTTAAAAAGACCTTGAAAATAGGACTATGAATAGTAATCTGTCAAATCTGCCATGTGTTAGCCTTCTCTAACGTATTTCTTTTCAATTGGCCAGCAGTTCTTCACTTGGAACATTTTCTGAAAGACATTTCTATAGTTAGGAAATGAAGATGTCACTGTTACTGCCTCACAATCAATACTATCCTATAAAAAGCAGACATATTATCAATCCTTTAAAAGTACAAGTTGTTTCCTAATTGCTATGTGCCTAAACTCATGCACTAAAGGAAGCTTGAAGCTGTATTCATAAATGCATCTCAGCTGGTTCAGGCTACACACCTGATTTCTTTATTGATTGCATCTAGCTGCTCCTGAAGCATCATGGCCAGAGTCTGGGCATCAGAATGGCCACTTGGTGACAGGAGGTCCATGGAGCTGAAAAGCGTTTCTCTATCATCATCATCGATGTCGGACATTTCAGTGTCGCTTTCAAATGGATGACTGCTCAAAACGCCAATCTGCTGGGTTCTATTCCACTCATGATCTCCAAGTGATTTCACCTGAGCAGGAATTAGGATGTATATGGCTTATTCTATGGAAAACAACTGCATAGTTGAGTTTCTATAACATGGGAAAGGAAAGCAACTAACATTTAAGAATACTTATTCAAAGATTAATTATCCATTAATACTTGCAGTATTACTGCAAATTTTGTAAATTATTTCTCATGGTATGTAAAATTACTATTAGGAAAATTTACACAAAAAGATACCCAGAAAAGATAGAGCATGAAGCATGCTTGAACTTTGATGTCTGAATTTCAACCTTTTCTGCCTTCATTTCAGTACAACAGTACCCTTGTTTGAGCATGTATAGAAAATAACCCTGACATTTGGGTTGGGTTTTCTTGTTTGGTGGGTTGTTGGGTTTTTTATTGCTATTGTTTTCTGGAAAAATACAAACTAAGCTTAACAGCCTTAAACATTCTCTTATCAGGGAATATATGAGAAGAAATTAGGGATTAACCTTTGGTTCATCTCTGCGTACTCCCATCCGGCCTCTTCTAGGTCGCCTTATCACTTTAGTTGACCGATAGTCAGACTGGGTATCCACCAGTGAGCCCACAGAGTACCTCAGCTCTGACGATGTGTCAAGGTGAGGCCTATAAAAAGGACCACAGAAGTAGACTGAGAGAGTAATAGTAATAACAACAATCCAATGACCTTCAGTCTAGGAATATATTTTTTAAAACAAATTATTATGTATCATATAATAAATTACAAATCCACATAAAATTAAAATTTAAAAGTGAAAACTTGAAATCACATTACTAGAAAATTAAGGAAACAAACAAACAAACAAACCCTTTGATTTTTCAAAGTGAAGGACTTGCATGGTAAAACTTATCATCCAAATCTTTGCCATGAAAAAACAAGTGGATTTCAGGATTAACAACAGAACTGGCTGCTGAATGTACTGTCCTGTATATTTTCTACCATTACAATTATGAATAAATGCACCTGAAGTTACTGTAAGCACGATACAAGTTCATGAGTAAGGATATCTGTTATGCTTTCCTACTGTAAGTCTGTGCTCTACATTATGAAAATATTAGTGAACTGCCCTGTGATATATGACATCAGTTATGAATGATTCATCTTCATTTGATGATGTTTCTGACAGTTTTAACCCCCAATATTTCCTGTAGTCCTGGTAAGTCTTGGGACATTGTGGTGAGGCATATATGTGAGGACTTCATCATATCTTTTCTGGATTGCAGACAAAGGCCCCTGGCTTTTCTGTCCTTCGTCAAATAGCAGCAGTAGTTTCCTGCGTGGTACAATAAAAGCATCTTGCCGGCCGGCTGTGTAGCTGACTCAGAAGAGCAAAGGCTCTGTGCACCATTTCAGCATCTAACCACAGCAGTGGAGACCTGAATCATTTCTAGTTCTTAACACATAAGCTATCTCCACATAAAAATATATGAATAGTATGACTATAGTAGAAAAATGAAATGTAACAAGTACTACACTAATAAGACAACTGATTTTAGGATTTGCTATAAACAAATACATACTATGCTTGACATTTCATCTGTAAGAGCATAACGAGAGGTCAATGTTGTACTGAGAGTTCATTTTTCTAACCTTGGGAAAAATGCTTACAATCACTTACAGAAAAATATAGGGTGCACAACAATGTTAAGAATCAGTTTTGGGAAACAAAATAGGAATAAGTTTTGTCCTTAAACATGTGTTTTTGAAAAGAATGCTGTTTAAGAAAATGATGGCTTTAATCCTAGACATAAAAAAGCTACACGAAAGAATGTCTGCTTCCCACAAGGAAGGAAATAATTCAGAAAAACACATATATCTATGCTGAAAGTGCAGGCTGTAAGCATGACTGTTTTTCTGGGCTATGCTTCTGTGTCTGTTTCTAAAGGTAGAGATTTTCCTTGCGAAGAACCTAGTTTAAATTAAAACATACTCTTGGAAGACTGAAGCATCGGTCTCTAGTTTCAAACGTCATTTTAATAAAGTAAAAGTGAAAGATAAAATATTACAGCTGTGGTGCCTGTTTATTGATAAATGCGAAATGCATTAAGATAATGGAAAAACATGAAAGCCTCTACTACAGGCTACTTAACAGAATGGTATGAAGAAATGTAATTACTGTCTGGTATTATAAGTACTGTGACAAATCTAAAATAGTAATGAAAGGATTTCAAGCACCAATAGAGTTTGTTTTACAAAAAAATAAATACCATAAGAAAACAAATTTTAAAAAGATGTACCAGAATTCCTGAAATGTATGTGCCATAGTAATCAAATCAGATACATTAAAATGTCACAGATGCTGAATAATATTTTAGAACTTATATTCTGGGTAAAGCATACATCAGAGCTCACACTGTTGTCATAAATGTCTTTTTCTGAACAACCATCACTTTGTCTTCTCTTATTCTTCCTGTCATGCCTGGTAGAAACTTCCATAATATTACAAAAATTACAAATTTACCTTTAAAAAAAATCTCTAAAACTCATTAATCATTATACTAATAAGAAAACTTGACAATTGGCCTACCAATATCCTGAGCCCTCCGTCTATAGCACCAGATAGTAATCTTTTTTATTTTTGTGTTTAGTTTGTCTGTATGTTTCTCATCTGTTACATAGTAAACCCTACAGGGCAGCGACTGCTTTTTATTTTCTATGTACAGTATTTTCTGTGATAGAACTTTGCTCCAATAATTGATGATACTTAGCACTTGTACAGTCAGTCAGCAGGAGAAAAGAAACAGCCCAGCTTCCAGTCTCTGGCAGCAGATATTTATCTGCTGACCAGCTCAATTATTCTGTGGAAAGAACAAGCTCCTGCAAATATAGAACTGAACAGGGGCTGAGAACAATTAGTATTTAATGCTAATAGCTCTCTTTTCCTGAGAGGGCTGGTAGCTTCATGAGGTGAGACCACAGAAGGGGATTTATACTATTTTAGGGGAACCTGCTGAATTCCCAAGACATTTAGACAGCTTATCAAGTCCTAAGAGTCCTTTGACAAGGGCTAATCAGACTCCTATTTACAAAGCACAAGCTAATGATACTCATCTACCCAGCAAAAAACGCTGCTGTTCACAAGGGATGGCTGCTCCAAAAAAATCTCTGCTGTTTGTCCCAGCAATTCAATAGTCTGTGTCCTCACAAGTACTCTGAAAAGTTGTCTCTGCCTGTAGTCACACTTACACTCCCAAAGGAACAAAAATTTGAACAGTTAAAAGCACCATATTCTGAATTTCATCAATTTACACTTTTCCATGTGTAGAAAAATCTTATTCCAAGAGATGGCAAAAGGCTGAGGGAGAAACCATGTGCAGGTACTGAGCAAGATGTCTGTGGAAACAATGGGCAGACAATACCTGGTGTAACAAAAAAAAAAAAAAAAAAAAACCCAACAAGGCTAATTTTAGAGGATTACAGAGATCTGAATTTAGTCTTTGTCCACGTGCTTTGGCTGGCAGACTTCCAAAGTTTACATGTTGCTTGTTATCAAAATAGAACATAGCACACAATTATCAATAGAGTAACAATTTTATTTTCAGGGATACTTTTAGGCAAGAAGGACTTTCTAGATTTATAAGTTAGTATCCTGTTGGTTATTTTTATGGTTTGTCTCACTATTGTTCCCATAGTGCTTTTCTGCCAGAAAGAGGCATAAAATTTCACGCCCTGTTATGATATTTTCAGATCTTTCTGAATACTGCCTTCACCTTTAGCTGAAGATATGTGGTCTTATGCTACGCAATAAGCAAAGCTGAGATTTCTTGCTAATAAAAAATAATTATTAGATATAATTGATAGAATAAATAAATATGATCATAAATATGCTCATCAGCTTCAGCACTGAAAACAAAGATGAATGTTTCAACCTTATTTTTTAAGATTTCCTGGGGGGAAAAAATGAGTCTTTGGATATACTTTTGAAAACATTCCATAATTGAAAAGACTTTCCTTAATCTCAGTAATATTTCAGTATATACTTACTGTTATAAGGCCCCATTTACCTATGAAAAGAGTGAAAAGCAACAGTAATAATAACAATAATTGCACAGATTTTACATTTTACAAGTAATGAATGGCTCTTTTTATGCTTGGACTGAACACATCCCTGTTGTAAAGGCTTGACACATATTTATGTTAGACTTCAAGTCAAAGTGAGGAAACTTTTGTCGTTAAATAATACCTTGACAAGGTGGGTTCAATTAAAGAACCAGCCCTCAACTTCATTTGATCCAGTTCAGATCTCAGTTTCTCAATTTCTTCAGCAAGTCTTTCCTGGAAATGAAAATAGTAAGATATACTTATTTGTGATATAAAATACATTTACTTTATGAGATCCTGCTCTTGTAAAGCTAAACAAGTAAGAAAAGATGCATCACTGAATGTAGTGATTATAAGAAAAGGCAGTGAACTCTTTCAAGTCTCAGTATTGCTAATAAGACATACGCCAAGAGGAAGTTTTATAGCACTCTATTGTTTTTACACTACTGGAAGGGATGGCAGGACAAGTTGTTCCTTGAAACTTTTTTTTTTTCTTCTTATAAAGCTAGGGTGAGGAAAAGAAGAATTAGCACCAATTAGTGTACTAACACTGCACTCTCCATGCCAGCAATACTTCAGTGTGTGACAAGCGATTTGCCCTTTAGAGATCAAGATTGTGTCCCAGCCTCTTTATTCACTGATAGACACATATTGAGAGACAACCCCATTTTAAGTGTTGAACTGCAGCTTTACAGCTTGTTCTGGGGAGCTGACAAAACTCCAGTATCAGGTGCTGTTGGTGAAAAATGACAGTGTGCCACAAAAAGCTGGATTTTTGGAACCAACAATAAGACTATTGACAGAAACCACTAGGGAAAACAGCACCTGTTCCCAAACTGTACAAATAATTATCATCTACTAATAAAAAGAAATTAAAGAATTTTAAAAAGAAATTAAAAAAGAAAATGGGATGAAGACATAAAAACGCCATTCCTAGAGTTTAAAATGTTCAGGATTCCAAAAAGCTAGGAAGCAAAAGGATCTCCACTTAAGTAATATCAAATTAAGTAATTCTTACACGGTATTTTTACACTGTTTCTGGGCTGAATAGAATTACTGAGATGACTTGGTGGTCACTCTACTTGTATCATTCACTAGTCATTTAGAAATTATTAACATCTGCTGTTGTGTCCGTCTAACTGAAATTGTTTCATCACAGTGGAACAAATAAATGTTTCCATGTGGGAACTTAGAAGCCTTGGAATCAGATGTATGTGGTTGTGTGTGAAGAGAACTCACCTCCAATTGTACAGAGTGGCAGTGGAGGTGTTCTATTTATTTCACTTCCCACCCTTAAGCAAGAATCAATAAAAATGATAAATAAAAATATCTTCACAAAAATACTTTTGATACAAATGTAGATTTTTGTACCAGATTTTTCATCTTTTTCAAGAGTTGATAAGTACATTCAAGCCAGAAAACAGACTGAAGAAGAATTAGCCACTGTATTCACTTCCACTCTAACACTATTAAAACAACAAAGTTCCTTTGGATATAATATTGGAAAAATGCCTTATTTACACAGACAAAACTGGTAGTTGTAATTCAGGTTTAGATTCTCTGGTAGCAAAATGATAGAAACTTTTGTTTTCATTGACACAGCTTTAGAAATGTCTTTTTTGTCATCTAAATTGATGGTGAAGTATGATCGTGATTCTGCAACATCTGAATCACCTTATAACTGTGGTAGTACAGCACAGAAATTTTATTTAAAAGGCACTATAAGCTCCTTTTTCAGACTTTATAATCTTGCTGCCTGTCTACAAGGTTACCTGAATGTAGATGAAAATGACAATTTATTTGAACAGATATTTCTTTTGTTATTTTTCTCAAAGTTCTTGATTTTGATGTCGTATGATATATTTGAGTTGAATGGAGCTATTTTTAAATTCTGTACAATCACTTTTAAGTGGATTTCATACATTACAAAACCACTTCTGTGAATCTGAATGCCAATACAGTTGTGTATTCTACTGAACTCAAGACAAGTATAACTTCAAAACAGAATCCTAACATTTGGGACTGGAACAAATAATTATAATTAGACTGATGTACTAAACAGTATTAGGGGTTAATTTGCAATGGACTAAGAAAGGTCACTTTCAGCTCTATTTAGCATAATGTACCACCCCTGTTAAGAAGAATAGCATCAAATCAAGCAATTACATTCTTCACTATGAAAGTGTAACCAGTTATGCATACTTCTCGGTTAAACAAGACTTTTTCAGAATTAAAACTGATAGAACAAAAATTCCAGAGTCAGTAAAATCAATATGAATTTTGATTTCCTGAGGCTAGGATCTCAACCATGAACTTAGCTCAGAACAATTGTTGGAGACCCTCAAAGGCTAGTTAAGGCATCTGGGTAATTAAAGGAATTATCATTGATGCCAGGAAATTTTTACATGCTAGATGAATAATTAATGTACCATATACTTATCTCCAAACAATAAATATATAAATTCTGACAAAAAGATAAAATCACTGTATTTTATAGTACCTTGTCATGTAAAGACTCTTCCAGATTTTTCCTGAAACTTTCAGATTCTTGAATCAAAACATTCTAGAAATAAAAAGAAGAGAGGGAGGGGGGGGAAGAAAAGAAAAAATAGAAAAAAATTAGAGACATGTTAAATATTATATATCCATATAGAAATATATTATATATCACCATATACATGTAGTCTCCATGTACATGTTAGCAAAGTTCATATTCACTGGAGTGTAAAATTAAAATCCTTTAATGCTCCAGTTTGAGTATATATTACATTTTAAACGCTGGAAATAATCCAAATATGTAGGACCATGATTCTTCAAGAACAGCAAAAACTTTGCATCTTCATCGAACTGAGTAACTGTCACATTCTGACACAAGGATTTTTCCCAGGTTCTGCTTTTGGCGGGCCTTTTTCTTCCTTTGTACAACATTTTGTTTCAATGATATAAACCAGAAGTACATCCTCTGTAAGATTCTAAAATATCCCTCTGAAAGACACTGCAAGATTCCCCTCAGAATCAAACTGAAGGTGAATAAGTAGAAGAGGGAGGGATTAAGGAGGGTGAACATAAAGGTCATGGCACTTGAATTTTTCAGGCCTAGTGTGTCTCACATGACAGAAAACCTGTCCCTTTCCAATGGTAGATGGTCCTTCTCCTGTGGTGACAGGACTTTACGCTTTCCAGAGGAAGCTGGGTAAAATCAGCAGGTTAAAATACAGGAACGACAGCATGTCTGAGCTGTGGCCAATCCTCAGTTCCCACCCGCTTCCTCTCACTGCCTCATGGCACCTCGCGCACTGGGCCTTCACAGGCTCTCCACCAGGCTCCCCCTGATAAAACAGGACTCATAATATTCAGCGTATCCAGTTTTCAGTAGTTTTGAAAAGGTGCTTGGGCGCACTCTTGAACTAAGAGTTGAATGCGTAAGTTAAACCATCACTGTGGTAATTGGTAATACAAAATCAGCGTGATGCTTCATGATAAAAGTAGAATGTTTCATACAGGAGAATCCTTATTAAGCTGAACTTTATACTGCCCTTTGCACTGTACCTTTTCTTCGAGTGCTGCCATTCTCTCTTTTAAGTGCAGCTGCAGACGCTCATTGGATTCTGTCAAAAGTCTGTCTACGGTATCCGATAATCTTTTGTTGTGCTCTTCATTCATTTTTTCCCTTTGCCTTGCCTTTAATATAGAATAGAAGAGAAAAACTGATAGGGTCCAAAATTAAACAGTATAGACTTGTATCACTAAAAAATAAATAAAAAAAAGTTATGGTAACTAACTGAAGAAATTCTACAGGAAATACAATTAAAGTTACTGATTAATGCACATTCATTTTTGTGTCAGCAAAATACTTTGAACACTGCAGCTAGATGTAAACGAGTATATGGAGGTGGTTAAGTAAAGTGGGAAGATGCTGCCATCACTGCTATGAAACATTTACTAGTAGATAGATAGATTTGTGTGCTGGAGTGTATAATTAGCACTACATTGACAAATTAAAAGTGCACAGAAAGTGTCTGCGATACACATACTCTTTGAAGTTCCTGATTCTTCTCTTCAAGTTGAGCTTCTAAGTGTCTCATACGTTCCTCAATGTTTCCATGTCTTTCTTCTGCCTGGAAAAAAAATAGAAAGACTCTGTCTATAATTTAAGTGACTTCGTAAGTTTTTATCTCAGTAAAGTTTAAACAAAACATAAAGCAAGCTACTACTAACTGCAAACTTAGTTTTCCAAAAAGAAACTTTATTTAAACAGGCAGCTGAACAGCATTGCTTGAAATGTGTCAGCTACAAAGGCCTGTTACATCCAAGCATCAGCAAAACATTGGATTTATTTATGAGCAATGAAATCAGCCAAATGTAACATGCAGACTGTGCATGGTTTGAACACAAACCTGCCATCGTAAAATTGTAAGCTCCTGAAGCACTGAACTGCACGATGGTTGATTATCAATAAAAAAAAAAAATAAAATAAGTTAAAGAAAATGAAAACAACTCAGATGGATTCTATTTAGCAATAGAAAGTAAAGTCCAGTAGGACTACCTTCCTACGTATGGAGATCATTTCTTGTAGTTTAGCTTCCATAACATATTGATAATCATCAGATGAGGTAGAAGAGGTTGGATCAGACTAACAAGTCAAGGAAAAGGAGAGGGACAAAATTGAAAAATCAGAACTAAAGACACTGACACTGAACAGAACACAGCACAGAATGCTTAAAAGAAAAGTGTGACTGAAAATTTCATACTCTTAACTGACAGATTTTTACATGGAATAAACTACACTGATACTTGGTGAATATGATGCAGTTGATGTGGAGAAACTGAAAATAATGGAATGCTAAAAAAGCTATCAACCTACAATGGAGGTTCAAGGTTAGTGATGGCTGGCTGATGACATATTACTACAGAGTGGATTCAAAGCAATACTGTCTAATCTAATGTTGTTGGTTGGTGTGTTTTTTTTTTTTTTTTTTTTTTTTTTATGGCAAACTAAACACCGGAACAGGACTCTGCGAGGCCAATGTCAGAAAATCCTTTATAATTCTATCATTTCTAGGAATGAACACAATGCATAAATACTAAATTAATGGATCAGTCAGTTACAGAACTATGCAATGTTATGGTACATTCCCTAACTTCTAGAAAACAGAAGGTCTAAAGAGAAAAGGCTCAAGCTTTAGTATTCCATTTTAGAATACACTACATAAGCCCTTTCAATCAAATAGACAGTATAGTTTTCACCCCTTTGAAAGGATCCACCCTGGTGGATCTCTTTGGAAGATCAAGGTCATCAGATAAAAGAAGAACCTATAAATAAAAACTCATTAATAGGAATGAAAAGTCATTACTGAGTATAGAATTTGTAATCCATCCAAAGATTCATTACTGTTTCTGACAGAAGTTGACCTTAATTAGGTCATCTGTTGCAAAATATGAATATTCATGTTATTGTCATATCAAACAAGTCTGTGTTATCATTCAAAATAAAAAAAAAAAAAAGCCCTTATAGAAAGGGAAATGCTGTATTGGATTTGCTGCTATGGAAACAGGAACATGCATAAGGCATATAGACAGTGCTACTGATGACTTTGAGTTGTGAGCTTGTGCTTGTCAAATGACATTTTACTCTGTCAAATTTACCCTCTCTCAGAAAGAGATCCTGAACTCCATCTTCAGATGAGCCAACTTGAATATGTACAATTTTCAACTAATTTTACAACTGTATTTTTTTAGTGAGATTGTTCATACTGTTGTCTAATAATGAATTGTCAGAATAATTAGGAATAGGTACCAAAGTAATTCCAGATGTACATCATAATTTAAAATACCCATCACTTAAAATCAGTAGTATTATCAAGACTGAAAGATCAGACAGAACACAAACCTGTGATCTACTGATTTATAAATATAAATTGCAGCTTTTGATATGAAGACATCCATATGAGAAAATCCTACTTTGTATATACAAAAGAATAATGCTTAACTTTGAAGATCACTACTATTCTTGTCTATTTCACCAAACTCAGATTCTTGCAAAATTTAAGGGAAAGTCAGTATACTTCGTAAGTAAGCTTATCAAATAAAGTCCAGTTATTGTTCCTGATCATAAAGCAGGTGTATTGTGGCATATTTGAACTTATTAATTATCTGAAACTATTTTGTCTATTTATTAGGACTTGGACCAGTGACAATCCCTTTATGATTTTCTTTAACTTTCAGTTTTACATATTAGTTTGTGTCAACACACCAGTGCTAACACACTGCTTCCTCTCCCAATTGGATAAATAGAAAGACAGGGTTGAAAAAGTTATGTACCTGTGATTGCAGAAAACCAGATCATGCTATCCCTTCCACAAAGTGACCAAGCTTTATCCTCCTTTGTAGAAGATAAATTTTCCCCCTTTTTGAGTCCTGGCTGCACTATTGCTTCAAGGCCTTCCCTTAATGTGTCTTAAAGGGTCAGGAGAAGATCTGAAATCATCAAAGCTCTGAGCTAATGATGAAGGCTTAAAGTAATTCTACCTCTTTTGAAACCATTTTCATTGAGGAGGATACAGAACCCATTGCAGGTATCATCCTACATAATTAAGCTACTTAGAAGCTTCATTAGCTGACTACAAACGTTAAAAGCAAGTTACATAAACTTCACTGCTTCTATACACTTAATTCCAGGTTAATGCAAAATATGAAGATAACCAAACTAATACTTCTAGGTTCAAAGGGGATCTCATCCAAGTCTTCTGAAATGTGGTGCTGTCATAACCTGTCCTTGAGAAGCTGGTCTAGCTAGCTATGTCATTTACAATTGTTTTTCAAACTAAAAAATAAATTTTCAGTCCAAACCATGCCACACCTTATTCCATAGCAGGAAACAGTCTTTTCAATGCATAAAATAATTGTGGTTTTAGGTCTAACTATTATTTGGAAGAGGAGGAATAAAACTGCTGTCAGAATTATGTATGTTATCTGAACTCTTACACAGAAAACTTTCTTGAAAGAACATGGTGTTCTTTTAAGATTCTTATAGCTATACGATTCTGTTATTTCATAACTTCCTACTGCTTTAATAATTCAGTTAGGTATATGGTTAAGTATATTTAAATCTTTTTGCATGATAGTTTTCAGTTATTTCACTAAGAGTATTAAAATGTTCATAGGTACATTCTCGTTAAAAAAATCTTCCTGAATGTAGCTCAGAGTGCCTGTACTTCACTTTCCAGCATAAAAGAAAACAGACCTGATCTCCACATTCATCTCCCTTTACATCTCTTTAGTAGGATAAAAAAGACTGTAGTTAAAATTCAATATGCCTTAGAATCAAAATAAATGTCATTATTCTAAACACTTAAAATGTATTTGAATTTTTTGTTTCCTTCATCTATGTGTACTTCATTTGTTTGTTCCTAGAGTGTATTCTGTATTACTTTGAAAGAACCAAATTATTTTATAACTGAGATGTTAAACAGTTAGGCTCAACTGCCTGTCTGGTAGAGAACAAGCACAGGTACGCAGCCTTAGTACCTACTTTGGGCTCTAATTATTTAAGGATTTAATTTATTGTGTGCCAAATGCATGAGCAGCCCCCGCAGCAGGGACTTAAATCACAAAGGTGTCATCTGTAAGGTCTACAAACACAGAAACACACGTAGCACATACTTCTTTTTTCTCTCACTTGCCAAAATACATCTGTAGACAAAGTGCTGCAATAGGAAAGAGCAGCCCCTCCATCTCCTGGTGTGCCTAGTTGGAACATGCTCCCAAAATGAGGGTTTCAACACCTCTCATTGCCATTTATGCTGAGGAAGGCCCCAACCTAGGTCTCAAAGAGACCCTTTCAGACAAAAAGACCTAGTAATTCAGGTATTCCCTAAGGGATTTGCAAATGGCTCTTGCACAAACCTCCCCAGGCCATACTGTTAGGACCAATATGACTGTGGTGGCTACGCTTTTTTGTTGTCCATGTGTGCTAGTCAGCCTCAGACACTGCCACTTGAATAAGCTTTTTAAAAGACTTTGGAGCCTACCACAAAAATATTGAATGTCTCCATCTCTGCAGTGCAGTTTGAGGGACAAGGTAGAGGCTGAGCCACCAGTGACAGCTGTGTTCCCATAGCAGAATTTCGGATACACGAGAGACAGAAGGGACAATTATAGAGTCTGAGGTTCAGAAACAGAAGTTGGATTTTTTCCAGCTTGCTTTGCTAAGAATTGAGTTAAAAACTTTCTAAAGTGGAACTTGTGTGACTACTTGCTTGGCAGATATTACTCTACGTTTTTCTTTTCAATATATGACTTGTATGCCTGCTCACTAGTATACCGTACAGGAGGATTAGTAAGAAAAATGGCATGGTATTCAGCAACTAGCATTTCAAGCATTTAGCCAGTTATAAATAGATTTGTGAAACTGTGCATCTTGGACTGGATTAAAAATATATGGACAAAAACTAACAATGTCTGACACCTATGAGATACCAGCATGAGTCTTAATGTTCACTTTGCATATATGCTATGAAATAGCCAGTATAAGACAGTAATGGAAAAATTTTGCTTTGAGGGAATACCAAAGGAGCTTGTATTATTGCTCTCCAACCCTGTTAAAACTCTGCTGCTGCTCCTGCTGCTAATGCGCCCACAAAAAGAATGTTGCTTTCACATCATCTCTTACTGTTGGCACTGCACATTTTCTAGGTCTTTGCATCTTAGTTGAAAAAAAAAAAAAATCCCATTTCAGATGCAGAAAGCACCTGTACAGTACAGCCACTATAATTTTTCTTCCTCGTGCTGAGCTGCAGGATCAAATCTAAACTTTTCTAACTGCACAAGCCAATTTCCACAGTTTTGAGACCTTGGCTTTTGAACATCTGCAGTCTCTAGATTTTCTGCTGGTTTCTTATGGAACACATTCTTTTGGCTATCCTTTGAATGAGTGAGTTACTCAAGAAGAAAGAATGCATTATTGAAATGAGCTATGCAATTGAAAGTGAAAATAGGTGATCATGGTGACTGAGTCACAACAGCTCACGAAGTTATCAGCTACTTGTTCACATGCTCACTTCTAACCTATTACAAATGTGACAAAATATGTTGGCTTAAGTCACCCCTTTTTCTGAAACTCAAACTTTCAGTCACTAGATCTACAGATTCTTGCCCCTCCTTCACTTCCCCACTACCTCCTACATCTCATAGGTTTAGTAAGCAACTCCTTCCATTTACGTCTGTCAGACTTGATTTGTTCATTTCTCCTCCCATCAGGAAAAAATCTTCTGTGGGAAGGAAAGCACAAGAAGAGGGTGGTTTGAGAAGACAGTGATGTGTTATAAATATGGAGTTTTCTCAGGCTTCCCTCCCCATAGATAATTTTTTTCCCCTCCAGATGATTTATCAGCTTCCTTCTCCAGATTACATCTGTTGCTCTGCTGTTCTCAGAGAGGTTTCTCTCTTAGCCACATCCACCTATTGCAGGAGAACTACTTTCCTCCCTTTCCATCCTTCCCACTGCAGACCTTCTCCTTCCACTTTACTTCAGCTTCCCTACTTCATGCAAACCATATTCTCACATTATCACAAAACAAGCACTGTGTCCCACTTGCCTCCAACTTCCAAGTAATTTTTTATCACCTTTAAAATTAGCTGAAGGTGTTACTATGCTAAATGTGGTTTATTACAGTTATGGTTTCCTTTTCTCCATCTCAGTGCTTCTCTAATGCAGCTAAAAAGCACTATTGATATTTCTGGTGACCTGCATACAGGAATGATGGAGTAAAATGCTGACTGCTGTCTTGTGATCAGAGCAGTGACATGGTACCTTTGCTGCACAAGCACCCGAGGGGAGGAGTGACTACTAGTGGGAGTGATTGAATGAAAGTAGGTGGATGCTTGTTGTCTCTACTAGACCCCTCCTTGAATACATGCAAGGAGAAACAGTATTTGACAGACTAACCATCTGAAGATTCTGGATGCTCCAATATCTGTCCCTTCCAAGGAAAATAAACATCTTGCAGGATAAAGAAAGGTTTAGTTAATATTGGAGAGAGGTTCTTTCTACCACCGATTGCCTCTTCTCCAGGGCAAGCAAACAGACCAATACTTTGAGAGTGAGTACAAGGTGGCTCAATGAGTCATGACAACCTAAATCTTGGGATACATGCCAGGAGCTGTGCTACTTGTCATGACTAGACAGATACCAGTGCAATGGCCAGGCAGGACAGCACAGTACATGGGATCATGCTGTTCCAGGTTAGTCTGCCACAGGCTAACTAACCCTCCAGTTGCTCACCCAATGGGCAGAACACAGTGAAAACAAAGCCAAAGAAAATTTCAAATGATTCAGGTAAATTTATGTGTACTTATCTGTGTTCACTGTATAGTCCAAACTTTTGGAAGTTCACTCCTTATGAACTAGTTTGGGCATGGAAAAGTAGCAAAAGACATTCACTAGCCCATATATATATATATATATCTCTAAAAGAAAAACAAGTCTTTTTGAAAACTGACACCATAGAAGGATCTCATTCTATATCCTTCTTTTGCAGAATCCCAACCCAGATTTATTACGAGTATAATAAATTGAATGCAGAATTATAACATGCATATTTTAAACATGAGGGGGAAAAATAAATTAAAAAAAAAATCACATCCAAATCCAGAACATTTGTTCTGTTTTATCTCCACGTGAAAATAATTCGTCTTGTATTTTACCCACAGTGAAGCAGTCATGGTTTTCAGTTATCCCGTACTATTTTGCTTTAAAAAACATGTAAAACATATTAGGCTTAACTCACCTCTTTCATATGATTGTAACCCCATTAATCTCAGAGAAGCCACTTTCATTGAGGTAGTACAAAAAAAAGAAGAATGAGTTTTGACTTTTTTGCAGTGCAGAAAGACTAGCTGATTTGGGCGATTCATCCTTTACTTCGCCTACATGGACATTGCAGTGATCATAGCTCAGGTAGACAGACTTAAGGTAGTCTGAAGCCAGCTAATTTGAGGCCTACTGACAACATGTATACTGGCACAAAGCTCAACGAAGGCAAAATCAATTAAGCATCATTCAGCCCCTTAGGTAGATCTTGCAGCTTTCATTGAATAGCTAGTGTGGTAACAGTTTACCAGCTAGCTAATTTAAAACTACTTAAATAAGCTGCAGTGTTGTTCTTGGTTCCAAGCTACGTTTATGTGATCCATGAAAAGTACTGAACTTTAAAACTGCAGAGCTGTCAAATCAGCACTATAATAAGCTCTACAGTTTGCAAAGATGTATACAAGATAAATAAAACACAGGCTTATTTGGTCTTTTGGCCAAATTCTGACATTCTTCTTCATGTCATGTATTCCAAGAAGATACAATTTTAAATAAAATAAATTTCTTCAGTTTTTAATGCAATCACAGAGAAGTGAACAGAACTGGCATTACAGTGTAATATACTTCTTAGAGTTTCCCACTTAGCAAAAACTTTGATAAAGTACATCAAAGTAAAATGGGGTAGACAGTCAGCTCTGTTCACAACTCTCTAGCCACATCCCATGAAATAATGTAAGAAGACAAACAGAGATGTATACTGCAGCTTTATGGTCACAGTAACAACAGTATCTCATGGAAGTCCCCGAGTGCTCTGCATGGTTGAAATGGGATTTCTGCTTTCAATATTTTTCATTAATACATGTTCAAGGAAAAATGCAGTTGCAAGAAAAGACATGCTTGAGACTGCAAAATACTTACTGGTGCCTAATTGCTGGAGAAATTATTCAGGAAAAATCCTCTTAAAATAGAAAACAATATTTTCAAGCTACTGAGGGCATTAGAATATGTGATTATTTGTTGAATTAGAAAAAACTGAAAAAAATATGTTAAAATGCCAAGGGATTGCTCTTATGTGCACCTCAGGTTTTAATAAAATGCAGTATTTGTTTGGCATTATAGATACTTTGTTGTACTTTTGCTGATTCTTCTTTTCCCCCACCATTTTCAGTATCTCTTTCAGATTCCCACCCATTCATATGAACCTAAAGTGGACAGCACAAAATCTTGATTACCTTGCCTTAATAAAATAAAAAAAAACATAACCCAAATCCCCCCAAAGCCTCTCTTTTTCTTTCTTTCTTTCTTTTGTTATACTTCTTAACTAAATTATTTATAACCCAGACTTTATTAATGAGATGCTCAGCACTTAAGGCTTCACTATAAATAGAAAAACATGAGAATTTAAAAAAAATCCATCATATTTAAAAATAGTTACGCACATAAATAGCTAGAAATTCTCCTTGGCAATAGAGAAAGGAAAGCTTAGATAGATCAGAATGATATGTAATACAATCTCTTAAATGCATTTTTCTTTATTTGTTGGATTTTAATAGACAAAGAATAAATGTATTATTGTTATATGTCTTTATGAAGCTGACAGTACCTGAGCTATAGTGCTAACTATGTGCACACCTGAAAGTATTAGAGACCAAATATGAAAACCACACAACTGGAAATTTGTTTTTATCTTGCTTTTCTGCAAGAAAGCTGCCATGTAATAAATTCATCAGAAAAAATGATTTGAAGTCCTCTCAAAGTTTCACATTTGTCTTTGCAGACACCTGATACAAAGAATCATTCAAAACAAACCTTGTAAGTACGCATTGCAAGTTGGCTTCATTTGTGTGGTACAAATGATCCCAGCAGGCACTATTTGATTTAAAAGTACTTATTGGAAGGAAAATCATTGCTGTTTAATATACATGGTGTATGAAATTGTCCAGAAGAATTAAGTGAGTGTAGGAATGGGAGTTCCCCCCACTCCTTTCCCCTTAAACTAGAAACTGTTACACAGTAAAAGGAATCCTCCTAGGATAAATAATGCTCATGTCTATTGGACATATATGACTCCTCTGTAAATATAGTCTAGGCTAACTTACAGACAACTACTTTTCCTGTTACCAAAATGCTAAGAATTACAAGCATGGCATTGAGACCATTCCTGGTTAAACTTGTGGCACACACTTATGAGGAAACATTTTCTTCTTTCAAATCAGCTTGATACTACTTTTTTCCTTTCGTCCTTGAGGTGAGGAATTGGGATGCAAATCAATGTTAAACAATGGGGCTTCTGAAGTGAACCTATTCCTCAGGGCAGTACCTTAGTCAGAGCTGCAATTCTCTGAGCCAGTTCAGCCTCCACTTCGGGTAAGGTTTCAGCCTTCCTCATCGTCTGCTGCAGCTTCTGCTCAGCCAGCTCTAGTCGCTCTTGCAGCTGTCTGTTTTTGTCTTCCAGCTGAATGCCAAAGATAGATAAACAGGTATTAAAAAAAAAAACAAAACACCAAACCCAAACAAGATCAGAATGAGGATTTTCCTTCAGTTTCTTTGGTATTGGGGAAGCAATCAAAACTCGTTACATGGGCACAGATACTCCACAACCTGGAAGAACTTACTGGAGAGCTATTAACTCAAGCATGGAACAGTGTAGGCTGCCAGCCTTACTAATGATGAGTGAATTGAGGCTCAAGGATCAAATGAAGGTAAAGAAAATGAGTGTAAAATGGAACTAATGAAGACGAACAGAAAGCTCCTCTGATCAATTTATTTATCTGAAGAAAATAAAAGTATTGGTGCTCAGTAAAATGGGAATTTTCGAAATGGAAATATTGAGTCCACTCACAGAAAAGTTTATGTATGAGCTAAAATGGGAATAAGTACAATTCCAAAATGATGGAATTCCCAGCAAAGTTTCTGAGCAAATTGCCAAATGCCAATAATACATTAGGAAATATTAAAACTGACATTTTATTCATGATCACAACCTGGCTGCTATTTGCTTAAGGTTGCAGTGGTATTGTTCATTGTGAAATGAGATGTAATTGTAGGTTCACAAAGGTGAAATTGATTAATACGTCATAACCATTAAAGAGAAACAGGAGGACTTTCAATAACTGCAGTATTCTCTGGCCTACTGAGACACACCACATGATTAAGAGTTTTTTAATGGCTTGATAAGGATTTCATGCTTTCCTGTCCATTCCCGGTAACAGAAGACACAATGAAAAAGAAGTGTGCTTTTAGAGTCTTTCTTAATCCTTCAAAAGCATGAAGAGGTAGGCTTTTCATATCACAGTGCTGCAAATCAACTTTAAGCCTGCCTGTATATATTCTAAGCGTAGTTCTATCGATCACTGCTTTGAGTAGGTAGACCTCTGCAGCATAGCACGACTTACACTGGCAGCAATAAAAACCTCAGACTCAGGACCTTACTTTTCCATTATTGGGTGTGGTTTGTTCCCCCCTGCCTCCAACAATTGAAGATACCACTTAAAATAATCAAAGGAAGCTGATGAGTTTGAGTTCTGATGCTCTAATTTCCCTGAGGAGGTAGCCATGTGTGTGTATATACACACATACAGAGGGAGTGTGCATGGGTGCATAAATATATCTGCATACAGTCATAGAAGCAGAGATTTTCAGATCATACAGGCTTATTTCCCATATAGCATTTTATATCTGAAGACACCACAGGAAAAAAAATACAGTAGTCTGATACTGACAGTGAGGAGCAATTTCATCTTTTACAGTTTGAATTAAATTGGTTTCATGTTAGCTTTCAGTTTTCGTTGTGTTCTTCAAATTACAAAGCAGTGTTTTCTGTTCACTTTACACTTCAGCTTTTGGAATCACTGTGGAAACAAAGTACCACAAAAGCTACACAGTCATGTTAAGCTCTTTTTTTAAAACATATTCACAGATAGTTTAGCTTTGTAAAATTTTACTTACACACTACTAATATGTGAAATCATTAGAATATATTGTATACAAATTCTGATCTTTCCTGCGGAAGGGAATTTCTTCTGTTTATACTATTATTGAAAATTAAAAAAAAATCAGAAAATTGTTATGCAAGAAGCAAAGATAATCCTTCACTTAGGGGATGTGACTGTGCATTTATGCAGTACACTATCAGAAAATGCTTATTTTCTAATGTTGGAATACACATTAATTTGGTATTCACTGTTGCAGTAGCTGATATGAAGCTTAGAGACACTGAACAACTTAGGTTTTCTCTTTTAGATTAATGTATCTGTTGATCAAAATTAAGCAGATTAATAGAAACCTCCTACTGTAGATCTTCCCCCTTTTTTTCTTGCATTAATTTTCATTGTGTATGAAGAAAGCAACCAACTAATGCAGATACCGTACCTGACGTAGGATGGCTTCTTTGTTTGCCAGTTCATTTTCCAGTTTATCGTTCATGTCATGTATGGAGGTGGATTCTCTCTGAGCACTGAGGTAGCGTTTCTCCAGAGTAGTTATTCTTTCTTCCATATCTTCCTTTTGTGCCATTGCCTAATGTGACAAAAAAACTATCAAGAACCATGCTACATAATTTTATACCAGTTTAATTTCCATGCTAACAGTAGACAGGGATGTAAGGCATGCTTAGCAGTATTTTTTTCTGTTTTAAAGATAATATATTTTATCTGGGATTTCTTGCAACTATGAGATTTAAAGCAGTAGTAGTTGAGTAGAGCAAACAGAAACAACCCTCACCTTTTTTATATTTTTCTAGTTCCTATATTTTGTATTGCAAAAAAACCATAGTGAATGCAGCTCACATTTACTTTCTTGCTTCTTAAACAACAGCACCCTTGATCAGAAAATAGAAAACCTGATATAGTTACATAATAGTAGAAACATACTGCACTGATGTGGGGAAAATTAGGTGTATGCAGATTTCTACTCTTATTCCTGGATCCTGCTAAAATTTTTTTGCTGAAGTACATGTAATAGACAACGTGTAAAATGTCCTGAAATTTCAGGAAAACAAGTGACTACAATGTTGGATACATAACATAACCATAAAATATGTGTATGTTATCCATATATGTTATGGATCGAATTTCTTTAAAATCTTGAGCTGGTTTTGTTCAAGTATTACAAGCTGGCCTCAGTGAAGTCAATAGCTGTAAATTAGTAGATTATCAATTAGTCTATTATATTGTTTATTTATCTTCAATTAATATCAGCAAAATTAGAAAATTTTATATAGTTTTGAATTTGTGCCTGGATCTTGAGGAGACTTATATGTTGCCATGTAATCTTTCACAATGAAAACATTTACTGATGAGAATGTCTTGCTGTTCATCAAAAGAACACATAAAAAAAAAGTAATTATGTATGTAATTAATTAAAGGCACACACACAAAAATACAGTAACTTATCTGGTTACACAATGCTAAACTACCTCTTGGTGCACGTATTTCATTTTCTGCATTGGGAAGACTATCTTTTGTGGCAATGTGAAATAACAAAGACAGATACTTCCACGTTTACAAATACCTTTCGCAGCAGATTTTGCACTGACATTTGGTAATTATTCTAGATGTAAATGTATTAGCAGCCACTTTGCTTAGGAAGCAATGGGCTGAAAGCAAATAAGCCTGTAGCTGGTGTAATGTGTTATTTAAGAGAAAAACAGCAAATGGCAATCAAGCATCCCTGAGACAGCAGTATTTTCAAATGGTAAAAGACAGTGGTTAGAGAACCCCTAGTGCTATAATGTGGTGTTGGTGGAAAAGGAGAAACAGAGCAAACTATTCTTTGTAACCATGTAACAATGATACAATACTCAAAAGAGTCAGAGTACAAAGGTGTGAAGACACTTAGACTGTGTCATGCATCAGAACTTCTGAAGGAACTTTGCTTCCAGAATGCTATTAATAAGAGGTTAAATACATACATACAAATGCATCTATATACACATACACACATACATAAATACATATGAAATATCTGGATTGTAGGAAGCAGTGTAACAGGAAGATAATTACTCTAATTTCAGAAAACTAAAATAGATTCTAGAAGCCAACCACCCACACATATTGAGAACATCCATGGAAAAGAGGGTCCTCTGGAAGGTATTAAGGAGCACCACAAATTTAAGAGGAGGAAATAAAATGAAAATTGAATTATATTTGCATTTTTTGAAAGAAGGGAATAACGCATTATAACAGGAGTAATGAAGTTATCACACAAGAGTAAATATTATAATTGATTAGATAAACAACATCGCTTTATAAAACAGCCCAGGAGTTTTAAAAATGTACTTTTTTCACTACCTACATTTTTAGACTACCTACATGACCAGAATCTCTATTTGAGAGTCCATCTTAAAAATCTGAAACAGCTGGAGACTTGCCAGAATGCACTCTAGTAATGCTAAACCACAAAGGATTTGGCTTTCCCCCTATCAGTACATATACACACCCATTTTTCTGAACATGGTTTTATAAAGAGATTTCTAGTACTATTTCTTAATGTAAATTTTGTGTTTCCTATGTACAAGGGCTTTTATCAGTGCTCAACTTTTGCTGCTCATATTCATTGGCCTCTATCAGTTTATAGCGGGTACCACAGGAACAAGCCCAGAAATACAAGGTGAGTGTAGTGAACTCCTTACCTCTCTAATGTCTCTCTGGTATTTACTGTTCATTTCCTCTGTTTTAATGAGCTCCTTCCTGGCAGTCTCTGCTTCCTGTTCTACCTCTCCCACCCGGGAAGACAGCGCCGCCAAACGCTCCTTCATCTGCGCCATTTCATAGTTTTGCTTTTCCAGTAGTTCCTGAAGTTCAACAACTTGACTGGCTTCGTCATTTGAGTCTATGGAGCCATTTGATAGGCGCTGTTAATAGAGAAGTGACATTACTTATCTTTAAACATGGACCCTACTTATAGAATTTCTAAGCCAAAGAATATTGTAAAAATTGCAAAAGCAACTAGGTAGGAAGAGAAAAGCACATTCATTTTCATGGTAGATAAGACAGGTGTAGTTATAAAAAAATTGCAAAAGATTAGTATTCATTCATATCAAGGAATTCCAGAATGCATCATCACACAGAGAAGTAAAGGTTTGCATTAAGAGCAAAATAACACACAAAAATAGCTTTAGTTTGACGTTATGATTATTCAAGTAGAAATGGCAGCAATACTACTTCTAAAAAGCACCAAATTGCATGCATACATCTTAGCTAAACTTACACAGCATTTAAACTTTATCAAAATGTATTTTGTTTGCAACACAGGCCACGCTGTAGACAGGAAGCAACACTAAAAAAATCACAAATTCTCCAATTTGCACCAGAAAGTGCTTGGAGACTGGACAACATACTGGTTAGGTCTACATTAGAAGTAAGGTCTGCTGAAGTAATTTGTGTGCTGCTGAAAGCCCTGGTATGACTACAGTAATAAAGAAAAAAAAATAATCAAGAGTCCAGAACTCACATTGCATTTGGAATATAATCTCAGGAATATGATTTATATTGCAAATAAATTATTTCAGGAAAGAAGTGAGTTCACTAGCCAGACTTGTTGGCATCGTGTCATGATAATAGTCACACTATCCTTTTTCAGCAGAGGCTTCATACAAATGCAAAGATTTCATTTTAAACAAATAGGCAAAAAGAACAAGAAAAATCAAAATGATTGGATTTTGACCTATAACATGAAAAAATAACATCAAAGTAGTCCAACCTGTCATTAATTCTCTTGGTTAGGTGCAATTTCATGAGTTAAATTTATATTATGCAGTATGGGAACAAAGTATTTCGCTGTAACTGTCATTTTAAATAGGTTATGGACCTCAAAGAGCATCATAGAGGAATACTGGTCCTAAAAGGGGATTGTTATCCTTCAGATGGTAGGTTGTATAGCAATGTACATATGAAATATTCCTAGCAAGATCTGAGAGGAAACCAAGCTTGCTTTCATTAGCACTTCTGTGCTATTATTGTCTAAATATATTTATACCAAAATCTTCTAGCAAATTCAAAGAATATTACTTTGCTTAATGGCTTTAACAACATTCTTTCCCCAATCAGCCATAAAATGAACCCAGATCCAGACCACCTGCCTCTCTGCAGATCATTGAATAAAATTATTTTACTCTAAAAATTCATTACATCAAATAACTCAGTTCCAAAATTGCTTTCTTTATACTAGTTAATCATATTATCTTGACACTTTACGATAGCTACAGAACCATCATTAATCTACTTTCAGGACACCATGGTAAAATGACAATAGTAATTTAAAAACTTGTTTGTACTCAGTTTTTTGTTTGGAAAGTGTATAGTTAATCTACTTGAATCAAAACCCCATTAATATACAGCAGTCACTCATGTAAACAAAATAGTACTCAAATAGGAGAAAACATTTAACCATCATAGTTTATTCCATTGTGTAAATTTAAGAAACTCTTTTATCTATGATAACTATTATCTATTTTACATTTTTAATCTCATACAGCAATTTTAGCAGTTGTCCCAGATGAACAAATTTTATCTCGCATTGCATTTGCCCTAAAACTGTTGAAACAGTGGTCCAGGAATTGCTGTAAAGTTATAATAAGCAAATACCAAATCTGAAAAGCAATAAATGGCATGTGATCATGTACCTTATGTGCTATAAAACATGGTCATTCTGAAATGGCAAGCTGTGATACCTAAAAGTATGTTCAGCGGCAGAGAAATACTTTCTTTTCATTAACAAAACTTTTTTTCATAAGATACTAATAACCAAAACACACAGAAATTAAATGTGAAAGATATATTATTTTATAATTTAATTAATATCTGAGATTCCTGAAAAAACAAATAAAAAATTAATTAGAATTAATCTCACACTACTAGACAAATGCTATGATAGCCAATTATGCATGTGTATATTTTGTTTTATGCACAATATATTTTGATTTATGCACATAAACTTCCCTCATAATTCTTTGATGAGCTCTTTGTACAAGCTGCTTTAATTCTAGCCATTGTTCACTTTTGCTTTACCTTATTCCTGTATTCTTATCTAGAGCTGGTTTGTATTTAAAATTTCTAACTTACCAAAAATGACATTTTAATTTTTCTTAGTATGACTGGAATAAAACCAGGTTTTCTTTAAAAATACAATTAAAAATACAAAGATCAGCTTAAAATTTGGTATTTTTGGAAGCTGGAAGCATACTTTAAAAGTTTACCTAGGAATTTTAACTGACATTTTGTCTATTTTAATGCTTTGATATTGTTTTACGATATATCCATTATATGGGTACATCTTGTGAAGTAATCACTCCAGAAGACCACAGATAGGAAGTTATTAAGCATTAATTCAAGAACTATCTGATATAACATACCTCAGGTTCCCAGGAGGGTTTTTACCAACAGTTTTATGGTCATACTTTCCCTCCCAAAAAAAAAAGCTTGAATAAGAATGTGAAAATACGCTATGCTGGTTGCAGCAAAAGACATTCTGTAGACAATGCTGATTCAAACACATTTTCTGAATTAGTGAAAGGAGCAGGAACATCCCCTGCCCGAGAGGAATTCCCTACAGAATAAGTTGTGGGACAGAACTGCAGCATCTTTTCTATTACTGATTTTGTGTAGAATGTTCATGTCCCTCATCTATCTTTATTTTATTATTTTTTTTATATTTTTTTACTGGCTGACTAGAATTTTTTTTTAATCTGATTGAATTTTTAGTGCTGAAATATTTCCTGGTACTCAAAGACTTTCCTGTTGATGATGCTGTATATTAATTGTGATCCATTTGTAAATAAACAGTTAGACAAATGCTTATAATAATGAAGTCTAAGCTTTGAATAGATCTCTGTTAATTACTACCTGAAGCACTAAGGGAAAACTTCTCAAAAGGGCACGCACTAAAAAAGTTTCAAAGTAGACATTCCCAACTGTTATACCCCTACACTACCCAAAATACCCAATTTAGACAAGTTATTGTATCAGATTAGTAGAGGGGCAGGGGGAATACTGAAAGTAAACTGAAACAATTGGAAAGTCTTTAAAGGAGGGCAGGACAATAAAGAAAGCTTTCTAACCAACTGAAACATTCTAGCAGAGAAAAATAACATTTTACATGTTGCCCAGATCTGGCTTACAAGTTAGTCATCCAGATGAAGTTTTCAAAAAATTTCATTATGCTGTCTATCAAACGTGTTCATGAAAAAGGTGCATATGGCCACATTCCTTAATTTCACTGATTTCACATAAAAATATCTACTAGCAATGGCTATTTTTTGTTGAAAAAAGAAATGTGGCAAAAAGCAAATAGCTCACATGCTCCAATGCTTCTTTTTTTTTTTTTTTTTCTAATTAGTTTATCTAATAAAAGACAGCCCATCTGTTTCTATCACATTTACTTACTTAGACCTTGATGCTGCAGCAATGGTATCATCATATATTCTTGACTTAACCATTTTTGCTTTCTACAGACACAATAGGTACACGTAGCTGCAACATGTGTATGCCTGCTACACACACTGTAAGGGTCTCTGCCCCCTCCCACTACCCCCTTCCCTGGGTTTTTCAGCCAGATGAGAAATCTGGTTGGCATCACCTTGAAAGACCTAATACAACCTCAGAAGTCTTCTTTGGTGGTTTTGTCTGTCTGTTTGTTTGTTTGTTTTGGGTTTTTTTGGACTAGTTTAGAACAAACAAAGGTAAATGGGCAACTACATCTGCACCTAGCCATGTAGCACTTTGTTTTCTCATCAGTGGCAATAACAAGGGAAAGAGCAGCAGCACTAGGAAGGCCTGCTGTGGGTTTTTGGAGGGCTGCTTTTTTCTTTTGTGGTATATCACCATACGCCAGATGAATAACTGAGAAATCGCAGTCTGTACTAAGGGCTTCAGACATACCCTTACTTGATAAAGAAAGCTTTTATGTTTACTGAAGTACAGCAAAATACACTAGGAGGAGAAACAGATGAAATAATCATCAAGTAAATCTGATGACAGTGATGGTACTAACTGTAACAGAGGCAGCATACTGCAGAGGAAATCAAAGTTCAAAAAATACCCTGTAGGACCAAGTGCCATAAAGGGTAATGTGGATTAAACAAGAAATGTCTGGGTGGGGGAAAAATAAAAATAAAAGTCTTTGAACTGCTTATGGTCCGTGGAAATGGAGGAGGGAAATAAATGTTCATGTTCCCTAACACTGAACAGTATGAAAATGCAACCAGCATCCCTGGTATCAGATTTTCTTTCTTTCAAGATACAAAAAGCGCAGCAGTAAGGCTATCTGCTGCTTGTATAGGAGCGTCAGCAGGGAGAAGGTCGCAAACTGGAGCATTACACATAGCAATAAATCTGCCCTAGATCATTGCTTCTCTCCCCTATGAAATAATCAAAGGAAAACCAGTGGTGGACTGGTTTACTAGTAAAAAAAAAAAGAACGATGGTAAAAGGAACACCAGGAGAGAGTATAAACAAGACTAACCCAGAATATTGTAGCTTCTGTTAATCCATTTCATATAGCCTTTTCAGTTAATCCTTAGCAATAATACTGAAGGCAGACTGAGTGGAGGTACACTTAAGTAAAAAAAAATAATAAAAAAATTAAGGGCACTGGACTACAGCAGTAGGCAAAGAAATTGTACAATTGTCCCAGGATATTGATTGCAAAGTACTTGTGTATTTTATTTTGTAGGAAGAACCTCACAGTGAACTGCATACGTGGCAAAATATACACAGGAACCTAATTTTATAAAGGCAAAACCCAAGTACAGCAAAACCTCCAAGTGTGTCAAACATCTGACACAAATATGTTTGGTTTAAGTACTATCAACCAGTAATCAGTTATGTATTTTGTGCCAAAACTTAACCTGATACCACCTGACAATGGTGGTGGTGGTAGGGGGGGAAATGTCATGGGGTTACCTCTGAACAATCAGCAGTGGAGACAGAACTCATGTATTTGATAGAGTTCCTCATCAGTGTCTCTCAGCCTGTGGCAGTAAGAGTGCAGGCAATTCAAGTGATGCCCTTGTGCATAAGCATTTCCATGCCTGAGGACTAAGTTAAGCTCCGTCTAACCATAAGGTAACTTTGAATAATTGACAGTAATCTTAAAATTCAGATGTCCAGTCTTTTAGAATTCATAGAACAAAGTGGTATTTTTATGTTATAAGGACTGGGTTCTAGTTCTTTTTTTTGTGTGTGTGGTTTGTCTTTTTTTAAACCTAGAAGTATGTGCCTTATGCCTACTCTTTACAAAGGCACTCCCTAAATTCTTTTTTAAAGGAGTACTGGCAAGTTCATTGCACAATAAATCCCTAGTGTCAAAATTGAGGTCCTCACCACGTTCTCAAGTCAGTATAATGTCATTGTGGTTTTCGAGAGTTCATTCTGAACAAATTTCTCTCAGGATCTACTAATGTTCAAAGCAACTGTCTGTGTAAGTTTGGCTGGCTACCTTTGGCAAATAGCATAGCCCAGAAGACTGCTAGCACCGTGTTATACTAGAGTTATGTCAGAATCAAGTTATCTTTAAAAACATGAATACCTTTGTTAAAAACATCCTTTTGATTATACATATTTTTTTCTTGACATGCAACAGAAAATCTAATATTAAAATGGCTTTTCAAAGTTCTGCATATAGTAAGTTCATTTACTAAATATGTGATGGTTTATTTGTCCATATAAATATTGTAAATACATTTAATCAAAGAACACAAGTTTATGCAGGTTCTCTCTGAACCTTACAACATGCCTAATCAGGGCATTTTTTTTTTTTTTTTTTTGCCAGTATGAAGTTGTACAGGAAAGCAATGATCTAAAGCATACATAAAAAATAAAGCAATGGATACAAGCTAAGTTACAGCAAGGAGTTGTTTTCAGAAAAATCGAAATATTTAGAAAAGGCTATAAAAATTAGACAGAATTGTTTCCAAATAAAAGAATGTCATTGCTGCAGAAGCTATTGGAGACGGGAACATACTGTTACCTACCTCCAGATATGACATATCCTCATATCTGCCATAAGCCTGTGACCCTAACGCTCATGGTGACTGAACTTCAAGATACCCCTTTTTCACTCCCTGTTATTCTAGAATGGCATCTCAAGCTACAGAAACATCACTGACTCACTTCATTTTGTGAGACTTCTCCCTTCATCTTCTACTAAGGCAGATGCCAGCTGTTGCTTTATAAAATATGGTTGCATTTGTTTAGTTGCTCTGACTTTTGCTCAGACAACTGCCTATGTGGCAGCTGAGATATGAAAGCTTTCCTGTACTTCATATGCATTATACAGAATTTCAGTGATATAAATCACTTTGGAAATATAACAGGATCAGTAGTAGTGCCAGTTTTCAAACCTAAGTTATGTTTAGACTCTCTTTAAAGCCAGATAATTCCTACAAATAATACACATATAAAAAATTGAACATGAGGAAGAGTAGGAAATAAATGCCACATAAAGTTCAAAAGAGAGTGTTGTTTGTTTGTTTTAAAGCTTTTAAAACAGTTTGGCAGACAAATTGGCAAATTTTGTCCCAAATCCCAGGGAAAAAATTTATTTTTAGCTCTGTAGTGGTGGAGATGTTCCTTCTGACTTAGAAAAGCTGGCCATGAAGGCTAGATCATCAAGGGAAAGACAGAAATACTGTATATTTCTCAGGTCAAATAAACTTGTCTGAATATCATATTACAGAAACACTAAAAGGAAAGTAAAATAATCACCAAAGGAAGCTAAATTATACATGTCACTTGACTCTATGAGAGTAAGAATAAATGTAATGCTGCAAAAAGTAATGGTTGCTGATGTTGTTTGAGATGTAAAAAATAAATGAACAATTTACCAAGAGATGCTTTTTACTACAGTTTATAATCCTACTCCTATTCCTTCCAAATGCCCCATGCCAAAGTTTTAAGAGAAATTAGATGATATTAACAAGTACATAGCTATGCAATAGCCCAATCACAAGTGACAACTAAACAAGCAAAAGCAGTATGATCATCATTCATATAATCAGCACAGAAAACACAGTTTGAAAAGCTATGCCAAATATAATACCATTACACCTAAGCTGTCACAGTCATGTCCAAGTGGCTGGTTGCCTCATTATGTTTGATGGCTATGCTACTTCTCTAGGTTGTTCTACATCTTTTGTTCTGTGTCAGGCAACGATCTCATAATCATTAGAGGTTTCCTCTTAATTTACTCTGATTTTTCTTCAAACTCTAAGCAACTATCAAAGCCAATGTTCTCTCTCCACTGAAATATTTCTTCCCCATCCCAATACTGATATAAAAAGAACTACCTTCTCCAGCACTTTTCTCTCCAAATCTCCTCACTTTCTTGCTTTTTCTACCAAGCCATCAAAGGACTCCACCTTATATTACTACTTTAAAGATCTGGCGTAAGTTTGCTTCCTGATCAGCCTTCAGCTCTTACTCTTCCTTCCAATGCCTGTAATCACCTGTCACACTTTAGTTATTTTGCAGAATGGGAGGGGGGGGCAAGGTTTACTTGATGGGTGGACATTTTTCCTCTTGTTGCTGGTGTCTTCCAGAATACCTGACTATTTTTCTTTTACACTATTAGAAGAATTTCTGAGATCTTGCACAGGAGAGAGAAATCAGGTACTGCTTCTTTATTATAAGGGCTAGTTAGCTGCCCAAACCAAATTATACAAGCAAATCCCACCCCCATTTGCCTTGACTAACTCCTTTTTCTTAGAAGTCTTACCAGCCTGCTATTAAAAATGAGTGGCCTGGTGACTCCTCGCAGTAAATCATCCAGCAAAGGTCAGTCAGCCAATGCTGTCAGCTAGCACAGTGCCTGAAGTGTAAAATTCCCCTGGGGAGGTAACAAGGCTTTTAAAGCAGTGTTTTAACAGCTTGATATGTAGAAGTATATGGGGTTTCTATTAGGTAAAAAGGAAGTCTGTATGACTGAAAGATGAATTTATATGAAACAGACAAAGAGCTGAAACAAAGAGTTGATTTATTGAAAAATTAAGAGATCTGACTGAGGAATCTATTGATTTATCCTGTAAGTAACATACAAGTAATACAGCTCTTCAATGATAAAATCCCTGTGCTACAGTGTTGAGGACTAAGTATTCATAGTCATGCAGACATATGAGACTATTAAGCAGAACTGTACTTACAAAATATTTGCCGAGTCTTTCAAAAAGAATACTGCATATTCTCCTAGGCTTATTCCTTAGATTCATGAAGACCTCTAATCCCAGCTGAAGCCTTTATCCATATTTCCTCTCACTCTGAAAACTCCTCACCTCCCTGGGTGGGTCAAGCCATCAATCTTCATTAAGTGCCCCTCAGCACATGCTTCTTTAATTAGCTTTATCAATATTAACCCAGAAAGAGACGATTAGGAAGCCAGAAAGATACCTGCACTGCCTGGAAACTGACCCATCATCTGGTTATCAAATGTGTTTTGTGTCTGAAGTGTGTTATTTCTCTAATTCAGAATGTGAATGCATTGGGGCAAGGATCGTGTCTCCCACTGTTTCTTATACATCATGCATTCTGACTGCACTCAGTAAATAGCAAAATAAACCCCCCCTTACAGCAAATTCTCTCTAAGCTACAAACACCCCTTTGATGGCTGGTGTTCAATCCTTGCTAAGTTCTCTTTGAAACTGGTGCTTCTGATGAGGGCCCCATATGTCCTGCCTTCGCTCCTTTCTCTGCCATTCCACTATGCTGTCAGTCAAAAGATTCTTTTTAATCTATTAATCCAAAACAAAGGAGCACATGGGTTACACATTCATAAGTAAAAATTGAAATGGAAGGTTTTCTTCTGCATTTTTCTACTAACCATACAAAATTATCAGAAAATCCCAAAATAGTCAAGTCCAAAACTGGAACAGGTTCTGATGATTGCTCTGAAGGAGACCTGTTACTTTTTATTATATTATTTAATTTTAATTGTATTTGATTTGCACTCTGAACATTTTAGGCCATGGTGTTTGCTTTGGCGAAACACTTTTTACTCTTGCAGGATACAACGTCTATAACTGTTGTGACTGATTTAACAGATTTTAGTAAACTACTGGCATTTGATTTAATTATTGGAATATGTTAGTGTTATAAGTAAGAAGAAAAAATGTGACTCTTAAATAAGCCGAAGGTGACTTCCTGAGATATACTATAAAGCAAAACACCCCCAGCTGTTTAATACATATAAAAAGTCATTATATACAGCTCCAAGTTCCTCATAAAACACAGCATTAATTTAGGAAAGCAAGCTGTTTATTGCACCAGAACTATAAGACTGTTTTACCTATCCTGGTATATATATATGTTTCCATGTGCCTAAAATATTCTGGTTTATTATTCTGAGGGGAAGTGAACAACTATGCTGGTATAACTGCCCTTACTGTAGTAGAACCAGTGTGGTATACTTGTTAGAAAAAGTAGGTAAAACCACAAAACTAGTTAACAAGTTTTAATGGTACATTTATGGATCTTGGAACAAGGAAGAGTTCCCTTATTAGCAGGGTATAGGTATCACAGGGACATGATAGATTAAAAAAAAAAAAACACCAACAAACCAAAACCAAAACAAAAGGGCACCAAATAGGGACAAACAAGCTTTGTATTTTACTACTGTTTACAAGTTGCGGTTACAAATGTCAGCAATAAAGTTTAAAATAGAAACAGTGCACTTCCAAGGAGAAACATTCTGATATAGCCTACTTAAATGCTCAGCTTTCATGCCTTTGGTGTAACAGAAATCCATGCAGAATTGGATTTGTCAAGCAGGAACGATCCTATGCTTACAAAACAATTTTGAGGATAAAAGTAGTCATTCCCCAGGCCAATTAATCTCTAGTAAAGCTCCACTAACTTCAGAAGAATTATAGCAATGATTTCTTATATGTTTGAAATAAAAGATGTGGCATGGAACTCATGGAGGAAAATTCTCCAATACAGGCCAGAAACAGACAATGAATTTTGAGTGTCAAAGAAAGAGATCATTATAAGCGAAGAGAATACTTTAATGGTGGACATTTAAGGTATACAAACATCAGAAGATCTAATGTTTTCCAAAGAAACTTCAATCCTTCCCAATTTGCATATCAGCATTTTTAAAAACATTCTGTCTGCCAATTAAAAAATCAAATTTCCATTGTTTTTGTGGAAGATGAAATAATTACAAGTATGAAATAATGCCTTTATTTGAAAACAAACTATTTGTTCACAGCATCTTATTTTGGGGAGTCCAGCAAGCACCACTTTAAAGGCACACAGTTTATAGCCAGAAATGAGAGCATACTGGGCTTCCTATCAGCAACTGAGACTCATTCCTATTTCTTGCTCCAATTACACATGGTAAATGGTGCATGAGATTCAGCCACAGGTTCAGGCATCCCTATGTGTCTTTAAATATGCTAGTTACTATTTAGTATGGAAAATCTTATATTTGGAGTATCTTGACAAATTATCCTTCAAACATTGTGGAAAAGTATTTCCTTCCTGACCATGATCATTGATTGGATACAGATGAAAATGATTGCTACTTCAAAATGGCAAATAAAAGTAGAAACACTGGATTCCTCGAGTAACTCATTACTTCATACAGTTACAAGGACTTTTTTATTGCTTTTTGTTAAAAATCAGAAGGAATGATACTGACAAATTTACACAGGAAACAGCACAATGGGTTATGAGTTAGATGGATGAATAATCTGATGCTGGTGTCGGTATGTACAATTTTTTTTCTGCAAACCAAAACGTTAGTCTTTGTGTAGTCATTTGCCTGCAAAGCAAACTAACAAATGATGAAGTGAAGTTCCATAAAAATACATATGTTTTTTATACCGGTAATGTAGAATCTTCCTCTCTAGATATGTATATTTTGTTTATAATTTGAATAATAAGACTATTCAAACTGACTTCAGATAGGACAGAAAAAATGTTTCTGATATAGTTCTACGCATGAAAAAATAGTACTCTGAAAAAAACTTGTACAGGAATAATCCGAAATAATTTTTTTGAAGGATTTTCTCTAAACATGTCACAGTTTGGAACTGAGAATAAAAAGTGCTAGCATAACTGGATCACTGGTATGCCATAATTTCTTTATTTCCTTTTTCCTTTGAATTTTTTCTTATAGATTTAAAGGGTTAATATGATTTCTTTATTTCACATCAATTACAGTGTTTTTGTAACTGTTTTACACTATTACTGTAATTGGCAATAAAAGCCAGTTCTGAAGTTTTGTATATGCTTGGATTACTCTAAATACTTACTGTTTCTCATATTTAGTACTTGTTTTTGTTTCATTAGTTTAATCATTGGTTTTTGTTTTTTTTTTTGTCTGTTTTCTCTACTTTAAAGTTTCCCTTAACCTTCATACAAGAGAATTGTCCATGTTGTGGTCAATGGGAAGGACACAGGCCTTGCTTTATCATCTCACAAAATTGCTTTTGTATTCACTCAGGGTTCTGAAGCCATTACTGAATATATTTTCCACTAAATTGGGAATTAATATATTACTGTTGGAAGCCTTGGCGCTTCACACAGAGGACAGTGCTTGTGATTACAGAATTTAAAACGATGCTCCAGCTGCCCTGTGACACAGAATCACAGAGCTGGCCACATAGCCCACCAACTCCTCAGCACTGTACCCTATCTCAATTGTAGGTTATTTCTCTTAAAAATTCTTTAAAGCTTCCCATTCTGGAAACTGCTCTCAGCAGTCTGTTCTAGTGTTTCATTGCTTTCACTAGATTTATTGATCCGTTCTCTTTGTATGTGTGTATGTGTGAAGGCACGTTTTATGTATTTGAAGATAACTGTGTCCATTAGTCTCTCCTCTAGGCTTTCAACCTACATTTTGAAAATTCTTCAGGCTATGTTCTTTAGATTTCTGATGATTGTTTTAATTGCCATCTTCTGAATTCTCAAGACAGTCCACATCCCTCTTCAAGAGTGGGACCCAAGGCTGGATAAAAGACTTCAGCTGAAGCCTTATTGGTGCCCAGGAAAGTCCAGGGATATTTCACATTTTGCAGGTTCTAGTTACGTTTAACTATCCCATCACGGCATTTGCCTTTATAGTATTGATCCATTATATTTTTATCATCTGCATTAATCTCCAGAGCCATTTCTGCGGAATTATTACAAAATTATTACAAAAAACCTGTTTACCATATCATGTAGGTTCTATGTTTCTTCATTCTAGACTTCTCAGATCTTGTATGAATTAAAATATAACCATGAGGTTTCAACAGAAAGCTCTTTCCATACCAAGGGATGAAGCTTATTTCCTACCTGAGGTTGAGATCCTACCTTTGTCACTAGCAGTCACATCACCCTAGGTTATCTTCAGTGTAGGTTCTATTTTCTGAATAAATCTGCTTATGGCTTATAAAACACTTAATCCATTTCATTTTCCCACTTTGTGATGTACAGTAGAACCTTACCTGAATGGATAGTGAGTTTTTCCTACTTAGTCTTCTACCAGATAACAATCTTTTTCTACATTGCCCCATTAACCATCTAAATTTATGATTTTTTATGAAAATTCATATACTTCCAAGCTAAGCGTTGTGGTAAAATGCATCTGTGAGCTTCCCTTTTTGGTTCTTTCTCACTAAGGTAGAAATTTACTGGTCAATGACATTCCTGCTTTTACATGAGATATAGACCGGTTTTGTCAATCAGCTCCTGAAGCATTATTCCAGAGCCAAGAAAACCAAAGGTCACTTGGCAACACCATCTGCACAGCCACATTTTCATCTCCAGGATGTATCTTTCTTTCTGAGCTACAAAGCTTATCAAGGACTGATGAGAACGCCAACCCTTCCTGACCCAAACTTCATAATCATTTTAGGATCATCATGATCATCACGCTTAGGATGAATAACCTCCTGTAGTATTAATGTTGCAATAATTTGAGGTGGCAGATGAAATTTGGTAATACTTTACTAATGCCCTGAACTCAAGTTTCTCCAGAGGTACATCAGGTGTAGTTAATAAACCCTGCTCATACTGTTAGGAGGGGCTCATCTGTTATCATTCGCTGCTGGCTGTTTCAGATGGGAAACCATCAATACTGAGAAAGGTGCACTTAAGCTACCCCTCTGCAAAATGGAAAACTCCTTCACCGTTTGTGCCACTGCAGAGCTTCACATATGCCCAGCTGCTTTAACATCTCTGCATGCATCTTTCATTTGTATCATCTTGATCTCAAAGGCTGTTTGATTCCACCTTTGCAGCTTCCCTACTTGCTTCCTAACATATTTTCCAATGAGGACTTTGTTCACTGGGAATTCTGCCTTTCGCTTGTGGTGAACTCAGGCTACTGCCTTTACAAATCAAGTGAAGGATCTGGGTGGTGGCAAGTGGTGTCTGGTGGTCACAGATCTAGGTAGGAGAATATCTGATAATAGAAATTGTTGCATATTAATTCCAACAGCAGGGTTTGGTGTTTTTTTTTTTGTTTGTTTGTTTTTTAATGTTTCAAAGCCTTTAAATATATTTTGTTTGTGCAAGTTGGCCTCTTTGCACGCTTCTGTATTTGCTAGCTTTTAAATTCTCTTGCTTAGCTGATATAGCTTAGAAGCTTTATTGTCATAGAGCAGAAACTTTAATATACCTGGTCAAGGTTTCCCTGAGAGAACATGTGTGACCTTACCTGTTTAATGACCTGGCATCCACCTGCCAATGAAAGCAACTTGAAGCATGATCTGCAGTCTGTTCCAGGCACAAAAAGCTAGACCTAAGCAGCTTTTTTTTTTTTCCATTCTGTTTTGTTTTATATGAGGATAATTCCATGCTGAAATCCCTAATACTTTCCTACAGCAGATGTCTTACAAAGTTTAGAATTTTGTAAAATCATAATTAAAAGGCATTTGCTCCCTTACAATTTTTCCTTTGGGATTTTTTTTTTTTTAAAGTAATAAATATTCATAGTTAATACTTCTCATCACTTCTATTTTACCATTATTTTCTTTTGAGATGTTTCATTTATACTTGATAATAAGTCTCCCTTTACAATTACACCCTGCCACCACTAATAAGATTTTTATTTCTTAAAGATTAACTACCTTGATTTCTCTTACTGCTAATTAAAGACAAAATACTATGTATTGAGCCATTGCTTTAGAGAAATCAGTTTATGGTATAGTAGGAAAATTTCCTTTGAGCCAAATTTTTTGTCTTATAAAATACATATAAATACATAAACTACTTTTTATAAAATGTATAAACTTTCATTTTAATATTCTTTGATTTTCAAGTTCTCGAGATTTTAAAAAAAATTCTCAATTTTCACTATTAGCTTTTTTATAATTTTGCTAACGTCAGTGTAGATAGACTAACACAACTTTGGTCATATTGTTTTAATTATTGGCATTACATTAACTTTTCAGTTCTCTGGCAATGTCTTGTTTTTCCAAGATTTTTTAAAAAAGAAAATGAGTGGTCCAGAAAAGCTCTTGGACTGTTCTTTCTATCCTTTTGATAGGAACTAGCCTAAAATTATATAACCGCTTTTTTCAGCACCTATTCTAAGCATTGAAGTAATACAAAATATTTCTGCGTTGCTCTGAAATGCAGTCAGATATTTTCTTTTTCCCAAAAGTATAGTAATCATTCAGTACTGATGCTACAAATAAACTGAAATCTATGTAGACACCTTTTTCCTAAATACACGAGAAGGTATTCCAGGTTCAGAATGGATGTAAAACTTTGACACACCTAAATTTCAGGGAACAGCCCAGTCTTCAAGTTTTCCATGTTAGCCATGGAAACATTTTCTTGGTAACACTTTCTGTAGGTAACTTTTACCCGAGGAGTCCTCTAATTGCCTATACCGGTTTGGGACTACTGGTTCTGGGAACCTAGGCAAGCTCTATTTTGTTGTCTGCACAGACTACCATGTCTGTATCTCCTGGGAAGTCCCAGAAGATAAGCATGATGAATGTGTTGGCTTCCTGAAGGTGCTGCTTAAGTTTTACCTATACAATTGTTGTGAATCTCAGCCACAACGTTGAAACCTAAAATGCTGGATCTACTCAGACTGACTGAAACTGAACCTTGATCTCCTGTGTTATTAGAGGGTGCAAACCATTACCTCATAGCTTTTTGTTCTCATCCCTACTGCTGAAGTTGAAGGAATATTTTCTAAATGGATGATTATAGTTTGGGCTTAAGCGGAATTATATTATCAAGTGGGGTCTTGTCTTCAAAAAAAAAAAAGGAGCTGATGGTAGGCACTGAGGTAATAGTAGAAAGGTAAAGAGCAGCTAGTGCGGAGGATGTGAATTAGAGTGTACTGGCTGATCTGGTGTTAATATAGCCTCCTGTTAAGTCCCTATACAATATGCTTCCATTACTATAAGGAGCAAAAATTACTAGGCACAAGCCTTTAATTCAGCTTAACAAGACCCACTTAAATTGTTTTGATTAGATGTTTTCTGGACATAATATTCTAGAAAAACTTCATATGAAATGATAAGAATGTGTTACTTTGGCTTTTATTCATATTTCATTAATATTTAAATATACAGATCTCTTAAAGGACAGAGGATCTCATTTCCACTTAATTCTGCTAATAAGTAATGGTCCAAATGGCTCAAATCAGAAGACATAACTTGCAAAGAAAGTGCAAAAAATAGAGATACTCAGCTAAGCAGCGTGGTTGTATTTAAAAGCACAAGTGAGCGGGATGCTCACTGTTTTAACAAAATTTCACAGATGTGTCAAAGAGTAAGATTTTGCTAGGAAGAGGAAAGTAGCTAAACAGTATTTGTTTACTGTAGGTTTCTCAACCACATAGGTTACTCAAAGAAAAATAGACACATAAAATAAACAGCAAAACACGTAAAATTAATGCTTGCAGTGCAAGCGTGCCCTTGTAAATTGGATTGCATATAAAATAAATAAATAATGATGAGTGTTGTTTTTTACAAGTATGATTTATGTCACTGTTCATCACATGCCATTAGACAAAAATGCACAATTAAAGATCTAAGCAGCAGCTCTTCTCATTTCAGCTGTCTGCCAAATGTTATGTTATGCTTGCATTTTAAATTAATGATAGTGAAGCAAAGGGGGAAGACATGCAACTTGTTTTTTTATCAATCTGCAAACTTAAGGCTTAGAAAAAAACCTCGTTTCTATATAACATATTCTCCAACATTTTTCTCTTTCAGCCTTAAGTGGCAAATACTTAGCCTAAATTCTATATACCTATTTCTTATTGAAAGGGTGCTAAGTAAGTGAAATATTCTTCACTGTTCACTATATCAACATGGACATGAATTTGGAGAGTATCTATAGGTAGCACAGAGGAAAATGACTTTCTCTAGTTTTTAGGTCTCTGTCATTCCCTTATGGACTATTTTGGCAGCAATGTTTGCATATATACCCTTTCACATATACACTTTGCTCTTCTCTGCGTGACATACGGAGCATTACTCAGTAGGATATAGTGTCCTTAATTATAGCATTACATGAAAAATTTGTTATAAGCTGTGGGTCTAACTCAATACCCTATCAAAGAGCAAGGACATGTCAATTTGCATATTTTTTTTCCATTTAAACAAACTCATTGTTTGATACTGGTTTCAGTAGGCAGACAACATTCTAAAGATACATTCCATGAAATATTCTCATCACAAAAATCTAACACCTGATTATTTCTCATATTGATTGTTTGATCCAATGAAAACCAATATTTTATACCTTTTCATGAACCTTTTGCCCTGGCTCCATTCCTTCAATATGCTCTGATTCAGCAGGCCCTTCACCAGCTGCCATTTTCCTTTGAATGTGTGCATTTTGTTCACGCAAAGCTACAATCTGCAAAAGAAAGAAAATAAGTGGTCAAAACACACAAGAAACTGAAAAAATTACTGAGCAGACAATTTGTTAAATCTCTTAACACTTCCATCCTATATTGGCCATTTGTAGCATTTGCAAAATTATGTCTGCACATGCAGAGAGGTTTAAAACCCAAACAGGTTAATAATGACTAAAGGCTGTTAAGGACAGAAATGTACCAATAAATGAGAGGATAGTCAACACTATCTTGTTTTATCTTTTTATCCTTATTTTGTGCTAGGGTACCTTTTTTTCTTAACTTGAAAGATGAAAGAGCTGTTAGGCATTGATTTTGTAACACTACAAGAACAGGACTCATTCTTTCATACAGAACGCAATGGATGCCAAACTGTCATTATAGGGAAACAGCGCCAAAGGGCTATGAAGCAAAACCAAGTGATGTAAAATGAAGTGCTAGCTTTCTGCCAACTTCCCATCTGATATTAGGTGCAATATTCGTTTTAAGTGTTTTTTGTTAAGAAAAACATATACGTAAAAGTCCTCTACTGAGGTATCCATTGACTATTTTAGTGCATATACAAGTAGGGTTTATTGTATTAAAACAATTATTGTATTTATTGGTAGTGCCATTAAAAACCCCATGCAGCTACTGGAAAATAAGCTGCTTTCTCTGACTTTGTAGCTTCCTCCCAGTCAATACACAGGATGGAACGATTCAGGTCCTGTTTTTACATGGTATACTATTAGAAGCTGGAAGATCTGTCTAACATAAAACTTATTTTGATGAATTGCACAGTTAGATCTCTCTGCAGTGTTCTGCTTTCATGAGCACATATAATAAATGATTTATTGAATGGGTAATGTTGTGTATTAAACACAGTAAAACACTGATAGGGTATATAGATGGCACTTTTGGAAAGCTGGTGTAAATTTAAAGGCTTCTGTCACTGTAATGTGTTGGCATAAATCCTGAGTCAGAAACACCCTAAAACACTGTCCTGTCCTACAATACAAAAGAGTGGGGATGGAGGCAAGATTTAAGGTACTACATACAACCTGGTAAGCATGTACAGCAGCCAAGATTTTGTGGGACGTTAAATTTTAATTTACATTAAAAATATATTTACTTTGATCTGAATAATTTAGTTTGAAAATAATAATAATAAAAAAACTTCTTCAAATGTGTTTTTTAACTTATGTTTAAATTCTGACTGCAAAGACCATTTGAATCAGCTCTGACTAGCATTATAGAATTTAGGAGCGGACCATTTTAAACAACTTTTCCTTAATATAAATATTGAAAACTGTTGTGATATGAGTCAGGCTGATTCACTGCTCACTAAACTCCAAGTTACAGCCCTTGTAGAATTTGTGTGACTCCCACTGATTTCAGTGCCAAGACCAAGGCTTAAGGGCAACATTTCACCCAAAGCAATTATAGGAAAACATAAAAGAGTGGGAATTAAAACTGAGACAATCTGTGTCTTTTGGAGTTGTACAAATACACTGTGCTTTAAAGCATTTTGCTTAAACAAGACAATTGGGTCTGTCTTAAATAACAGAAAAAAAGCTCCTTATAACCTCATTAGTACTGACTCCCTTTGTACACAGTAATCAGTAATTTAATAGTTTTTCTGAATACTTTCACTGATTTATTTTTTTTCATGGTCCAAATGGTTCTCATATCTAAAATACAGAAAATATGGTTCCCACCAAGCAAAAGTAGCCATCAATTAGTGCTAAGTGTGACTTTCAGGCAGATTAAGTGATATACTACAATGTGTATATTATAAAATCATGATTTATGGAGAGTAATTATACATCACGTGAAACAAACCTAATATCACAGGATATGTTAACTGGCAGCCAATAGATCTGAATTTTCATATGATAATCTTTCATTGATCCATTAAAACACAGACTTCACTATGCCTTTGTTTTGAATGATCAAATCTAATACAAATCCTTAATCATCCTTTAGGTCAGTAAGAATATTGTATAAACGCTACTGCAAGTATTTATCATTTCATCACATATTCCACAACAGTTTATTTCTTCTTAGCCTCTGCTGGTTTTTAGATACCTTAGGATTACCACTGTCTTAATTAATTAAATTATTCCTTCAAAGTCAAAGGCAACGAAAAGAACACAATATTGTGTATCATTATTTTTGATTATTCACTTGATTTTTTTAATGTTTTTGAGCAATTTCCTTGCCAAAAATCCATCATTGTTAAAGCTTATTGTTTCAATGGTTTTATTATGGTAATGAATACAGAGTGACTATATAAAGCAACAACATGGAGTTTGAAGTCTGGCACATCTTACAAGTTTCAGCACTAGGGTAATCATCAGATAACAGATCAAAGTTGTGAAGAACCACACAGCTAAATTGCTTTCATACTTGTTCTCTCTTTTTGATTTAAAGAATAAATTAAGGTGGAATTAATGCTCCTAAGGAAGCATAGGAACTCTCCTGTGTCTTACAAATAAACACAATTTTTTACTTTTCAGTTTGCTGAAGCAAAAGATTTTTAATTGCTACCATACTCTTGTTTATTACTTATTTCTTATTTAACTTGAACTTTCAATAATTTGTAAATTATTTGTAAATATGCTAATTTAATCACTGAACAATTTGTGTAACTTTCCACATAGGTAGCCAAAACACAGCTGAATGGAGGATAATGATGAAATAGGTGAACATGAAGACACAGACAACTCTAATTTTTTTCCTGTGTAGCCTCTGAATCTTCTTAAAGTCTAATGATCATTACAACACCAGACAGTGATAATATCACAAGTAAGAAACCAATTGTTCAACTTAGATAAAACTCAGTATTACTACTTCTGAGAGATGCTTAGTTTTTATACTGATGTTTTTATGTTTGTGATATCCAACTTAACATTACTACAAAACATGTTTACAGACAGCTTTCCAAGTACCTACATACTATTTAACCCTCTAAGGTTAAATTCTTAATGATTTTCATGCCAAGTTCTCTTTTGAAAAAGTAAAAGGTAATATTCTTGAGGATGGAGTCATATCTGTTATAAACGAAACAAAGCAAAATCCAAAAAGTTAAAAGATTAATAGAAAATAAATGTGGACAAATACCATTGTATTTACCACTATTGTACCCCAAACTGGACATTCAACCTAAACATTCAAGTCCAAATAAAACCTGCTAAAACATTATCAAACATACCACATATTTTTTTTCCTTATCAGCTTGTGATTGTGGACCTCAAATGATAGATTCCTTTCCTAAATTGCTGGCACAGATATTATTTTCCTATTTAGCACGCTTGCCAACATTTGACCTGGACCACAGGAACACATTTCAATGTGACTCTAATCTAAGATGAGTGCAAAATTGCAGACATTCTAGTCTCTCCATAGTTAAGTCGAAAGATAGCTTCCTGTTGCAAGTCTAAATTGGGCTCCGGGCTAATTTTGCCAAACAGTGAGCTGAACTGAAAAGTTGGTTTTGATTGAGAAAAATGAAACAATGGTTGTGAATTTAAGAAGATTAAAATGTAGACTGTTACTTTTCTAGTTTAACCTATCTAACTTTTGTGGCTTAATCCCATGAAAATATCCTATAACCGAAAGAAACATTCCCTTAGCTTGTTCTCCTCTCATAGACATGTTAATCTTCAACATTCTTCTCACTTTTGTAGTCAGTTTTTATGACTGACAAGGGACAATTTTATAACTTTGAAACTTCAAAGTACTTCCATCAATTTACAATCTGTCTTGAAGATTTCAAATGCCCATAGAAACAAATGGCACAATTGCTAAAGCTCCACTCTGTCATAGTCATTCTGAACATATACACAACTTTTACCTTTTTGTCTCAATGTTAAAATATTTTCAACTTTCCTAAAGTCCAGCTTTTTGGACTGCAGTTTTGGGAAACATTCCTCCTATATTATCCATAAAATTCCCTTCAAAATCTTAGCCTAATTTATGTCCATTATCTATAGACATCACTGAATCATACGGTTTTTTATGAAGTTAGTATTCAAAAATTCAGATTCAAAATTAGAACTGGTCTTCATTTTCATACATGACCAAATCTATATCTCACATCTATACACATGGAAAAAAAAAATAGTCTGAATTCAGCTATTAAGGGACTAGTCATTTAAAACAGTGAAATACAGCATAGAACACAATATCAATACATAAGCCAGAGCTGATCTGAAAAGGTACATGATGTTATAGAACTATATCCATTACCCATGCTGGTGAAAAGGGCAATGTAGTAAGCCAATAATTTCATAACCAATACAGATTACGTAAGACTATAAATCAGTAAGCAATAGCATAAATTCCATCTATTTAGCAAGGGAAACAGTCTGATTACTATCCA
The DNA here is from genome assembly GCF_963210335.1 of Falco punctatus. NCBI lineage: Eukaryota > Metazoa > Chordata > Aves > Falconiformes > Falconidae > Falco > Falco punctatus. The sequence continues at coordinate 39,464,331 of NC_137585.1, forward strand.
CAGTAGGACAGTAAGACATACAAATGAAAGAAAGAAAAGATTCACATTGCAATTGCAAAACCTACAATCTAATGAAGGATAACCCAAAGGGAAAGGAAAAATCAGTACACAAAAAATGACCACATTTGAACTAGGCTCATGGGCCAAAATAAAAGTAAACTGGAACACATAAACTATACATGCATGAAGATGCAATGGATTTACTCACAGTGAAAAGTCTCTCACAAGATACAAAATGAAGCAGGAGAAGCATTTCCTCTACATGTTTACTTTGGGTATTTTACAAAATAATCAATTTAAAAGTGTTTGAGAGGTGTGAGATCCAAATCCATTTCTAAGCATACAAATTGTAAATGACAGGGTACCTCTCCTAATGAAACTTAACCAGTTCTCTGCTTCCAATTGTTTGAGTGGCCATTCATTACCTCTTTATGGTTTCAGGTAATTAACTTTGCTATGAATATTTTATGTAGTTACCTATAACAGCAATGAAAATGAACTACCAATTTATTACACTTTTTTAATTAACAGTTGCCTATTATAGATACATTTTTTAATCACACACTTATTGGTCTTTATAGTCTAATGTCATTCAAAAATCTGTCTTACCTTTACAGAACTTTGGTCTTGTCTCTTTCCTACTGTACAGATATCTTGAGCGTCAATTTGTTAGATATTCTAGACCAGTAATTGTCTCACTGCCAGACTCTCTCAAAGCGTAAGCATTCTCCAACACCTTATGGTTTTGTTCAGAGATGTATAAGGCTTTGGCTTCTTTTTGCCCTGTGTTTTAGTGTTCTAGGCTTTTTGTGAGCATGTACTAAAAGACAAATGACTGCTATTTTTCAACCAGATGTGTAAGAACAAATGTGAATTAATTTCTTATTTTCTTGGTCAAATTACTTTAAACCAAGTAAGAAAGCAGCACATAACCTACAAAACACCAAGAAATTTGTTAGATATGATTTAGATATAAATATGTAAGAAAATATTTCCTTGTTCAAATATCAAGTTAAAATCCCTCCAGACTGGTAGAAAGGAACTAAATGCATTTCTTTTTCTGTTAGGGATCATGGTGATAGTTGGTCCATAAGTAGCACTGACAACTGCAGGAAGGAAGAATGATCACTGTTGACAGGAAGAATGATTTTGTAGTTGAAAGCTCAGGGGGTCTCAGAATTTGGAAGTCTTAGATGATTTCTGGTGGTGTTAGCTGGTAAGATTAGGGGTGAATCAGAGAATATTGGCTAGTTAGGGACCAGGCAAAATAACTTCCTTGACACTAGGCTTTCTCTGTAGGTGTCTGGACATCCTCAGGGAGAAGCTGTAGTTACTATCAATGTATGTAATATACTGTAAATTACAAAGATGGTATACTGGGTACTTTTCCTATCCATAGCAATTTCCTTTGCTTGAAATCTTGTTCTCTGGGGCTGTGTTCCCAGTGCTGTTGTTCTGTAAAAAGTGAGCACTCCGTACCTGACCCCAGCGCAGAGCATGGTTACTTAGAGCAAAAATACTGTTTCAACCTTTAGCGCCCTGTATCACTTGGTCCCTTAAGGCTGAATTACAATAACTGAGCTGAAAATCTTGACCTTTTCAGGCTGGTACAGAGTTGGCACTGAAAAGCCAAAATGTTGACCGCTTAGTTTAAAGTGGTTATCTGATTCCTTCTATAAATGTTGGAGAGATACATGTTGGAGAGAGAAACGTCACCAGGGGATCTTTAATGTGTGACAAAGGCGGAACGAACGACATACATATATTTTCTCCCGAGTGAAGGGAAAACAGTCAATTATCTTAAACTAAGAGGCTCCCATCATAATAGCTACATTTAAGCAAAATAAATACCATCAAACACTGAAGAAATTCCAGAAATAACTCTATGAAGTAAAAAGCATGCCTGTAATATGGTACTATACACTAACCTGGTCCTGCCCACTTGTCAGAGACAGTGGGGAAAACTGTTCCAGTTACTTTATGGATGCATACTTCCCTTCTCACAGTGTGTATGTATGGAATACTGTACGCAGTATGGTACAGAGAAAAAAAAATAGTTAGATGTTTTCAAAAGTATATGGCCTCTCTGTAGGCTAAATGAAATCCTATTCTAATTTTTAAACTAGCTGCATAATCAATTTCTCTACTGACTTTAACATTTTTGCTATTTAAATTGTATTTAAAACCATCTACCAGTAAAGGATTTAAATGTAATTACTATAACCATCTCGATTTAATTTTGTTCTCTATTGAATAAATGATTACAGTATGTAGACATATAAAGATATGTAATTTAATTAATAAACATATAAGGCCAAATGTTCACAGAGGTTTCTTTTTGTTTCTTTCTAATATTTAAGAGTAATCTTTTTTACTTCAATTTTTCAACTTCAAATTATTTAATGTATTTCAATAGTTTTGGAACAAGTTAAATACAATCTTCTGCTATTAACAGAGGCTCTAAACACACATATATAATGTTAGACAGTCTCCTAAAACCAGTAAGAACTTGGTTCACTTCAAAAATATATGGCATTAAAGGGGAACAATTATTTTAAGCTTCTGAACTTGCCATACCTGAAACCACTGAGCTTGTTTCTTTGATCTTCCAAGACTGAAACAAACCTGTCCTAGGCAATTAAGCTCACTGATAAAAATGTTTTACTTTGCTAAAGCTGACAGATCTAGAAGGCTTTTTTTGTAATCTCCTCTTACCGGGAAGGTGTTTCTTTTCACATGGACAGTATGCTAAAACAAACCTCTAGTGACTATACTGTGTCAACTTTCCATCCAGCTCTTATTTATGTAAGTCTTTCAGAGAACAGTGAAATTGCCTACTTGGATGTCCTCCTACAGTATTCTATCATAAGTGTCTATATTTAAACAGTGTTAAATATCAGATTTCAGTCTACTGAGAACATAATTCAGACTTCTGGTCCACCTTCTGACTTTGCTTTGATTTTGACAGGGATAGTTTGTGTTAAGCTTTAATCAATGTCTATAATTTTATACCATAAATATTAAGTGTGGCATGGGAAATAAAGGATGCTTAGAGACTGACTGCCTCAATGGAAATTTAAATCCTGAGTCATAAACACAAATACCATCTTTTACATTTCTAATTTGTGTTATTTTGTATTATCAGGATCTTGTATAAACAATGTACTATATTTCATTCTCTGGTGCTGGAAAAACACAGCTTGGGATGCACACTTGCAAAACTTCCCATGAAAACCAAATTGATCTTTTTTCGAATCTGAATAAGAAACAGGTTTATAAGAGGAGATATTTTTCATGAGGGGAAGGACATTTTAACCAAATTAAGATAATTATGTGAGATTTTATGTGCTCCTCAGGGTAGGTTTAGAAAGAATGCATCTTATTCAGTGGGACTCACCTGGATGCCTGCTGTAAACTGTAAAAACAAGACTTACATAAAAAATGTAGCTATGTCAAATTCTTAATTTTAATTGTATTTCTCCATGAGTTAAAAGGGATCTTTTAATAATCTTGTTCAAAATATACTTTCAATATTCAATTAGAATCCCACTGGACAATTTAAGCTATTGCTGCAACTTTAATGACTCTGTCAGCTGGGTTGTGACAGATTTAGCTGCAGTACTTTTGTGCCTCCATCCTCTGAGTCTATCAGCAGGATATCAGAAGCACCATGAGCAAGTCCCCAGGAGTTGCTGGTCATGAGTTTCCACTTATACACAGTTTCATATGGGAAGCAACACAAGGAAATGTGGTACCTGAGGTAAAGAAACCCATTCTCTGTTATAGGGGTAGGGGATGTTATACAAATACAGAGAAAAATCTACTGGGGATTTGAAATTTCTTAGCAGATTCTTCCATTCTACAAAGTTAATGCAATTCACAAACCAAAGGAAAAAAGACTGTCCCAGCGGTGTCAGTCTTTCTATCCCCCACTTTCCAGCTTATGCCCTTTCTTGTTCCACTGCTCTGTAATCACTTGCAGCCTCACAATTGCCAAAATATAGCAATTCCAGCATAGCATAGTATAGGCTTACCTGCATATGTTTTGACACATATTCACATTACTGAATGAATCACTGATAAGTTTGCACAACAGACCACTCAGGAAATCATGCACAAGATGACTGTATAGGTGTTATAATGTGATGGTTTAGAAGCAAACTGGTATAAAAGGATTTGAATGTGAGTCTGTTTTTACAGTATAGTGGCTAGTTTTCTGAATGAGCAATTAAATTTTGCCTGAAAGCAGATACATTATTATGATTTTTATTTTTTTCTGGCAAGAAAATTAGCCATTTATAAGCTTTAAACATATTCCAGTTGAACACTTCTATTTTCAATTATGCTTAAAATATTCATGGTAAAGAACTAGGCAAAACCCCTACATTCATACGTATGAGTATTGCACATGTCCCTGCATATTTGTTTATGTTGTATTATGTGCTCTGGAATGAGATAGGAAACCAGACAGGAGTAGCAAAATCATGACATAGAACCTTTTGGCACAATAAATCATATTGCGCATGAAAGAAACCACTTCTAAGTTGCATCATGCTGTCACATCTTGTAGGATCCCAGAGGAAGCCTTGCATGTGCCAAGTTACACAGTCTTCTAGCAAATAGCATGGAAATGGATGCAACCACAGGCCATGCAGGGCAGCCGTTGGATCACAAGCTCTTGCAGTAAAAAGCAGAGGCACCAACCAAGTGCTAGCTGCTCTGAAGAGGCACACTTGGAGCACTACAAAGGATCACAGGATCAGCAGCTTGACTGCACTGCAACAAGATCTATTTGAAATTCAGTACGTTAATGAGTGCACTGCCCTAGGTGGTTTTGGCAGATATCATCCTGAAAACTGCCATGTAAATTCTCACAAGACTTACTTTTCCGGATAAAAACTTCTATACTAATCAACATGACCAAACCCACTCTGTTTAGTCATCCACTAATGACAACTTTCTTAGCCTGTCATAAAGATCAACCATGTTTCAATTATTTCCAGCAATCGATGGGATTGAGTCACAAATTCTGGTTGGCTTCATTTTCTACATTGATCAATAGAAGAGCCCAAGTAGGGAGCTTCCCTCATCTTTGAATAACAGTGATGAAACATGTACTAGTGAGATGGTCTAGTCATTAGACCACCAAAGTGTTCCTGGAAACTTGGGGGAGAGGTGGTATGTGTGGCTCAACCACCTTCTGGACAATCTTTCCTAGGCAACAGTAGCTGAAAGTCTAAGATTCACAACCCTGCCTAATAATGTAATTTCCTTCTTATCTACTAAAGTATCTGACTTTGGTAGATAGGATAAAGAAGGGTTTAAATCAAGAAACAGATTTTCCTTGTTTTTTCTCCAACAGAATTTTTGACCTATCCATGTACAAAACTAAATTAATAAATATATATGAAAAAGTGTGGTGTTGGCTTGCGGTGAGGGGATCTTTCTTGCCAGAGTGGTAGGTGAAATCTCAGTATATTTCAGCATCATGATCAAATGAACTATTTAGAATTGATGACTGGCTATATACATAGCATTTGAGAGAGTAAATGCAAGATGCCCTTCAGGCTATCATAAATGCACCTTCTGACTTCATAAACCAAACTTCTCATAGATCTATACAGAGTCGTTTAAAAAAACAGATAAAAATGAATCTCCCTGAAGATGGCTTTAGTGCTGAAATGCTTTAGTTTTTCCATTCAGCAATGCAGATTCTGAGCTTTGCAACCAGTTACATTTAAAAGTGCAAGTATGGATTTGAGAGTTTATTTTCAAAACAGATAGGAGTTAAACCAACTATGGACCACACAGCATTGTAATCAAAATTAGCCAGACTTTGATAGAAAAAAAAAAAAAAAGAAAGAAAGAAAGAAAAAAGAAAAAAGAAAAAAAGCCTTTTCAGATTGCAAAAATAACTTTGCAAGGTAGGAAACGAAACCTCCAGCACTAACAATGTACTTAGGGCTCACTTTGATGGAAGAAAACGATACACAAGCTTTGTGTTTTTTTAAACTCAGCACCTTCTCTCCCATTCAACTACTTAAAACAAAAAGAATTAGACAAATTTGCAAGTAGAGCTTTTATAGTACTCTGAAAATTCACTTGTAGACTACATGTTCACATCTGACTGACAATATCAGCTAGGTTTATTTTATATTTGCCTGGTATATTTGCCAGTGTATTTCATTGTTATTTAAGTAGTGAGCTTTCCAGAAACTTTATACAATTGAGCCCTTTAAAATGTGTCCTGACATATCAAGAAAAATACTACTTTATCAATGGAAAAAACCTGTAGTAGTTATAAGCAATATATATTTTCAACATTTTTATATAATAAATTCTTCTCTTCCTTTTTGAGATTGTTGAACTTTTATTAATATTACTGTTTAGCTTTCTATGCATATTCATAGCAATCTATGGAGTAATACTCATTACAGTGAAATCATCTTCGTGAGGGAGTCTCTCTACCCCTTGGAGATTAGGCAGTAGTAAGCCTAATGAAAACAGATCTTGTACATTTCTGCTGTATGGGGTTTAAATGCTGTATGCTGTACGGAGTAAAAAATGGAGAAATTGAAATAGAACCTCTATATTCTTACTCCTGAAGGGCCGGGAAGTATTGTCTTATCATTACTAGAAAACCAGCATTTGATAGCGAGCTTGCAAGAGAACGTACACTCAGACTTACAGCAATGCTTTTAAAGTTGGTCAGAGGAGCGTTGTAAAAGATAGTTAACTTAAAAGTTGGAGGGACTTTATTTTGTGGTAAAAGGAGGAGGTAGTACACTGAGCTCCAGCCCCCAGTTACAGTTCTTCTATGGTTTAAGTAAGCCTTTATCTTCTATGCTTCAAATTTTGTCAGAGCAAGCTAAAACATCTAGCTTCTGCAGCTTAGGTATGTCTTGATTATTTTTTTCTTATAACACTGATGCAGGTACTGCTCTCTGTGACCCTGCTTATATGGCAGCTAGCACTTCCAGGCTGCTTTCATGTCACTGAAGTGCAAATAACGAATGCATGCAAAGATGACTGGAGATGCTCTGAATCTGTGGCAGCTTCATAACTTTAACTGGAAAACGTGAACATACTAACCACGTGTGATCCTTTACTGTGGGTGCTTTATGCTCATGGTAACTATGGACAGGTTCTGGCTATTAATGATTTATTGACACGAAGGGTCACTTCTGTTCATTACAAGGGTTATGTGGTCCAGGGGTAGCTGACAGTTGTGGCACACAGCTGGCTGCATGAGGGGACTGCTTGCAGGACCTTCTGATGTCCATTTACACCATCACTGAGACCTGACTCCTTCTGCCTGGATTGCCTGGATCAACAGTCATTTTTATACTTTAAATGTAATAATACACTAACACTTTAGGATTTATTAGTCTCCTTCATGATGAATTCTGAACCAAATTGTTACTGTGTAAATAACTGTCTTGTGCTATTGCATGTAGTCGAGCACATATACCATTTATTTCTGTGGTGTACTGGCAACACTTTGAAAACAAAACAGGAGTCACTTAAAGCCACTGTGTAGTTGCTATTATGAAAAACAATATCTGTCAAGATTTTTCACAGAAGATTACCAGGTACGTTTCAATACTTTTTCTTCAGAAACCCTTATCTAACTAAATAAAAATGTACTACTTCTAATTTGTCACAAAAATTTTATGAAATAGGATACACTGAAAGAAATTTTACAGAGACTCGCACAATGGAAAAATAATAACAAATATCAATTACATGGTTGTATTATAATGCGTATTTGACACCTGCTGACTAATTTCTCTTGGTGTTTTTTTTTTTCTAAGCAAGCTCAACAAAATGGTAGCAAAATTATTCTTTCATTATTACTCTCACAAAGACACTAGTAATGTACCCAAACCAGGATACAAAAGCCATGGAATTCATTGGTAGTACAGGGTGGTCAGAGCTGAGGATGGATTTGTCAGAAGCATTATGATCTTTGTTTTCAACAACACAGGAGTTATTGAAATATATATACATAGTGTGCGTATATATATATATATGATATATGTGATAGTATAGGTATTTTATTTATATAATTATATATACCTTGTGTATACGATTATATATGTTTATATATGTTTACTCATACAAACATATTTTTAGTATCCAAGCCACTGACCATAAATAAAATCATGTGCCTCTAGGGCTTTATGCAGTTGCTTTTAGTACATAAGCATTTAATTGAAAACTACCCATGCTTAAGGTATGTAATTTGGTTTCAGGAATCCTGCTCAGGTTAAAACGAAGTATTTAGCTATTTGCACTGAAAATCCATTTTCCTCTTCTGATTACATGAATATATTTCCCTCCAATAAAAACAGTCTTCCTACAATGAAATTTTGGACTCTGTATATTGTCACCTAGAGACTGTGATTGTTTAGATTTATTTTGACTGGACACATCTGTTATGAAAACAACACAATTCTGCATATGTAGTCAGTTTTTATTAAATTTTCCTATACAGCATATCTGTATTAAAATCACCACCTGTGATACTGATTGTACAAAACATGAAAATACAATGGATAGATAGGATACGTGTGAAAATTCAGACAGGAAAGGAACTTCACCCCAGAACTACAATTAAAGGATATCAAAGCCCTGATCTGTATGCACAAACTGAAGAAATCCCAATTTAAATCTAACCCCAGTATGTTGAAATGAAAGCACAGTAGAGTGAATTAAAGTACATATTTCAAATATTAAACCAAATGTACCCATTTAATTTTAGTCAACATCTTCATACTTTTCAATGACATTCTTAGAGGGAGTAATTTTTTTCCTACAGATTTCTCCAGTGAAAATCAAGGATGTGGTCCTCACTGATACAATTTTATATAGATTTTTAATGATAATAAACATTCTTAATATGTGGAACTTCTAAATAATGTTTTAATTCTAGGACTACTGCAGAAAAGAATCTAACATGATAGCCATTTTCTAATGCAAAGGAATTAGACATACGGTTTCTTTTTTATCTTCTTATTTTGTAACCATAGATTCTACACAATTAAAGATGTCCAAACTACACTCTCTAGGAGCAATGTCAAACAAGCTGATCATTTCTTATGACCAAATCAAGTAAAACAAGCTTTCTACAGCTCCTCTTGGAACAATTCCATCTATACATCGGTACTGCCTATTAATATGAATTAAGATATTTAATATTTCCCAATGCTGACATTGTCCAAACAAGATCCCAAAGTAAGAATATCTAATTTTGTCCCTTTTTAGGTATTGGGAACTTGTTTGCACTAAATTAAAAAGAAACCTGATTGCAAAAATCTTCTGATATGGTTACTTAGGAAAGCATTTACCAAGATACATGTATCCTTCGCATATCCCCAGCACAGTCTCTGTTCCTCACAAATATTTTATCACTAAGGTGTTTTATAAGCATTAGCAGACCAGTAGCAAAATGGCAATAATTTTCTTCATAGTCTGTCAGTAACAGATGTGGAAACAATTTGTCATGCTTGCAGACCTTGGTCTGCCTATTGCTCTGCCTATTGAGAATGGAGGGCCAATACAGACCTCTGGGTGGCAAATTACTCAATTCACATTATTGCTGGCTGCTCACAGACATTAGTTTTTACTGTCTTGCTAGTGAACTACATTATGAATTTGCAGAATAGTCTTAGAGCTGCATGTGCACTGTTGGGTTCAGGTGATCTAATAAGAAAACACGATAAATTTTATGGTTCATATGATAAGGGGAGTATTGATTAATAAATATGAAACTATTGAAGTTTAATGTTGATTTTATTAATAAGCTAATGTCATTAATTTAAATCTTTTATTTAAATGCAGAATGTAAGACCTAGTCATACATTCAAAGGATTATTATGGAGAGTAATAGGCGTAAACCATAATATGATCTTGTTATACTATATAAAATCTGGTTTGGGAGTTACTGAATGTAAATGTTCTTAACAAATCATGTCATATTTAACAAATATACACAAAATTGCATAATCATTCCAAAGAAGCACATTAAACAAATGTTAAAACAATACATCATTCCAGCAGATTAAGAACAAAGCATAATGGGTATGTGGTTTGCATTTTCATCAAGACGGATGTGCAAGATTGTTAACGATAAAGAATCAACAAGACTGATTCTTGCAGTGAAATTACCTTGATCCACATGAACATCTTGTTTGACAAATGACAAATAACCTTGAAGCTGATACAGACAGAAAGATAATCCACTATGTTCTTAAAGCTGAATTTATACCTCCGGTGCAGGATAAAATGGCATACATTTCAAAGTTCATGAATCCCACAATAACAGATCAAAGAGAAGTGATGTATTCTTTCTGATGTCTCATGAAAGGCACTCTGTGCATACCCTGAGCCAACTAAACAGTAGACATTAAAATTTTCACTGATATCCTTTGTACAATTAATAGTGAGCTCTACAATGCAAATCAGCTAGGCATACCTTTAATTATATGTTATGTTCTTTACTTTAGCAAGTTGGTGTGTTTAGAATAAGGCTTTTGTTAACATAACCTTATGAAACCAAGGCCGTTGAGAGTTGTATTCCATTGATTTGCTAAGCCTCCTAAATAGGCTGCCAGATATGACATTAAATCCAATCTAAAATTATCCCAGTGTCTAATCTCATGCTGACTATGAACAATCCCTAAAATAACCATATACAAATACCCTTCCAGTTTCATTAATCCCCTGGAGTTTTCAGGTGTGTAGGCAAATGATTGCGAAGTATAGTCAGCCACACATCTGGCTCCTGCCATCCCTGTGTTCTCTCAGCTTCGATTTCCTCAGCTGCTATCCCATCTCTTCTTTCTCCCTTTTTCCTGCTTTGGGTGAGGAATATGTGATAAATAAGAAATTCATGGAACCTGTGCTAGAAACTCAACACTTTCCTGTTCTCTAGTTCTCTAGAATAAAATAGAGAAGATATCAGAAGATCCGTTTATCACTCCCTGAGGTATGTTCTTCAGATTCACAGCTGTGTCATATATTGATCTGTTTGTTTGCTGTTGCACAGAAATATCAGGCATGTTCTGTGATCCCTATTTATTGCTGAATATAGAACATGGTAGAGACCCCCAAAATATTGCCAATAACTCCACCTCAGGAGATCCAGAAAATGGAAACTCTCCATACATGCTGATTAATTGCAGAGCAGTTGTGTTATGTAAAGAGCCCTTAACACTATGTCCTAGAATTATTTGGACTCAGGACCTCATGGACAGAACTGTCATTCCTTCCCTGCCTGCAGCCCCAGCCTTTCCTCCATTAAAAAACTAGGCACAGAGCTGGGGGGAGGACAGGCTCAGCATTTAGCTCCCAAGCCCAGAGTTATGATGCAGTGAGCACACCAGCATTCATGCAGTGTAGTGGGGCTGATGCGGTATACCAGGACAATTATGTGGCAGACTGTGCACCTGAGTAGATGCTACTACAGCCATCAGCTGTCAAAAATGAAGTTATGCAATTTAGCCAAGTTCATCCACCGATACTTATGAAATCAATCATTGCACTCATGAATTCTATTGGATTGCACTATACTTCTGGCACTGTAGGAATAGTCAACCAGGCACCCCAGTGAAAATAACCTCAATGCTTGTTGGGACAAGAATGTTTTAAAAAAGGACCAGATTAACCTGAGTCCTCTGAGAGATATTTGCAGAGATCCTATGATGGTAAAAAGGGTAAATGATGACTGCCACATGTATTGCATGGGTTACTGTGCTACCTTGGCTTTACAGTAATGCTTTTTGTCCATAGCTGTATAAGCAACATACGTTAAAAGGCAAATTTATACTATAAAGCAGGAACCATGTTTTAATATTTTTTTACAACAAAATGAGGGCCTGGTCCTTTATTAGAGCTCAGCTGGGAGTGTAGTAATGCAATATAATCGTAGCAAAAATGTGCAATAAAAGCATTCCAATATAAATGTGAAAATGGAACGTATTGCTACTAAATATACCAAGAAATATTTATATCTTTGCAGTACTCTAAGTTGTAATTAAGATTAGGCCACATTTTTTAATGCAAATAGAAATACAGTATCACCCCAAAGGCACAAGTCTGAATACTTAGGCCACAGGTATTATAGAAATGAGAATATAGCATTTAGACAAAATAATAGTATGAATATGTGTCATAGATTTCCCAGTTACTTTTCTTTAATTATTTGGACCACAGAGTTGGAAAAAAAGAAAAGATGTGAAAGACTAAAAATTTGTCAGTGCTTGCTTAACAACAATCAGTAGTGAAGGTGACAGGAATGATGCTTAAGGAGTGATATAAAGAAGTGTTACTCAAAACTAGTTCTTCTGCTGTCAAGCAACAGGTAAGAAAACACTGCAAATCCAAGAGAGGAAATGAGTGTAGGAGAACTCATGTGCTGAGGACTGAAATGAGTGACATCACTGAAAACATTTAGGTCAGTGTGAGACTGTAAAAGCAAAGCTAAGCCTCTCTCTGCTTTCAGAAAAAGTGAATAAGGAGAAACTCAGCAGATCCAGCTGATGGAAGGTGTAGTCAGAGCAAGAAGGTAGAAAGAGGATCTCCACAAATTCTTGCAGAAAATGTTCAAATTAAATTGTTATACATTAATGAATTTAGGACATGCCTATGTTTGCCAGAAAGTGCACCAAAGGAAGATTACATTGTAACATTGTAGCACCTGATTTGTTCTCAGAATGAGCATCCTAGAAATATTTTTAATCCATACACACACAGAGGATTCAGTTTATGCTCATTTTGATGAAGATGCTAATTTTATGAAGAGTTTGTGCTGCAAGGTTGAGAGGAAACTGGGAATTTTTAATCTCTAGTCATCATTTATTCAGAGAAAAAACCAAAGCATTAAACCACCCATGTTTCTAATCATGAGGGACCAAGGTTTCATTAAGTCAAAGGTTTATGTCAGACAAAAAGATGAAGTAGATTTAACGAGATTTGCAAAATGTATCTCAAAGATATAGCTGTCTGCTCTTTTAATATTTAAACAATTGTTTCATAGCTGCGCAGCAGGTTTGGGGGAAGAGTAAAGAAAGAATTAGCAAATCAAAAATTTACATAGCTTTTTTACCTTTTCCCATGTCCCTTTAGACCAGGGGTCCTCAAACTTTTTAAACAGGGGGGCGGCATGGATGAAGTGGCAGGCAGTCATCGGCGGCTGCTTGGTTTCCCCCCAGCCCCCGGCGGGGGGTGGGGGGGGTCTGTAAATACCGGGGGCCGGACTGAGGACCCTGGGGGGCCGTATCCGGCCTGTGGGCCGTAGTTTGAGGACCCCTGGTTTAGACATTATCTTACACAGCTTAGTGCAATTAACAGTTTATAGGAGCATAAGAGTAATGTATGTATGCTAATTGATACATAGGGATGTGCCATAGCAGAAAACTGAGAGGTGCAATAGCTCTCAGGCTGTTTTGTGAATAACTGGAGTAAAACCTGTGTAAAACTCTACTCTTAATGATTGATCTGTGACAGTGGGATGCACTGTAGTCATAAATCTTTATATAACAAAATCCCATGAAAAATTTTACAGGTAAATAAAATGAAGGAGAAGTATTGGCCATGACACAAGGTTTTAAGAAAAACATCAGAAATGCAGTGGAGATCCTTAGCAGTCTGAATCTGTCATTTCAGGTGAAGAATCTGTTCCTTAACAGCAGTAACATCCTGAAGGACCCTAATCCATTCATATTTGAGACCTTAGAATATTTGGAAAATAAAAATAGAAAGTAACAATCGTCTTTATGACATGATATTGAGAGGAATATATACTGAGATAAAGATCAAAGATTTTATTAGAACTATTAATCACACTGGATTCATGAAGGAACAAATAGCTTCCCCTTTCAGCTATGTTTTTGCTCAAGAAAATCTCCATGAACACAGACCATGTGTCCTTTCTGTTAATCACAGTCTTACAGAGTAATTTCTTTTAAAGAATACATAGGAGGCATTCAAATTAGATGAAAAGTCAGTGCAAAATTTTAACATACTATTGGTCACATGCTAAATGGAAGGGTAAGAGAACACAGCATTTCAGGATGTCTTTTGAAAATACCCTGAAATATTTTGGCAGCTACTTAGTTCAGGTCTGCAAAATCATTTCAGAGAAGACCAAAGTTGCTGAAACTATTTAACATATATTACTGGGTTACCAATGGTACACGTTGGCCAACCCATGAACAGGACTGAGTCACTAAGGAAGGTTATAAAAGGAGAAATTAAATCTACAAGCATTTTTGTCAAGAGTTTTGTATACCAACACCAAAATACGTGCAAAATCATTTTCTGTTCTCACTGTAGAAAATATATGTTTGTTTTATACTCAAAATCAGAAAACTTTTCTCTGTTGTAGAAATTTATGAGAATTATACTAAGAAACCACTTGTGCAAGTGACATAGTTGATGTCTCAAATACTTTCTTAAGTTACTATCTGAAAAATGCATTGAATTTTTAGACCTATTCTGCTTTTGATGGCAATGCAAAGATCAGCCCTGCTGGCCTCAATATCCACAAAGAATTTTAGTGTCTTTTTTCCTCTGGAAACAGACTAGAATTAGTTGAAAACATAAAATGAAATAGCTATAGCAATTTAACTAATTATTTCTTGTGCTCATTTATTTTTGACTTTGTAAAAAAATAAGGCAATCAAGGATGTAGTGGTGCTGTAGTAATTTTCAACTTCTTCAGCTACCATACCACACGTCCTAACTGAATTGTGTAGCAACAGAAATGAATGCTGTCGAACATGGAGTATGAGGAATGTCCACCAAAAAATTGTTCTGCTTCATTACTGTATTTAAAACTTCAGAGCAACAATAACTTTTTGCAGGGTTAACATTTAACTAGATGGCTAAGGTTAAAGGCAGAATGAAAACCAACTACATATAGCACATAAAGATTACATTTCAAACCAAGGTATTTTTAATTATGTGCAACTTTGCAGAAAAGATATAATTTGGCACAATCACATAGACAGTTAAAATTAAAGTTCAGATCACAAAGAAGATCTCTCCAGAGATAGACCTGTGTAAATTTCTAGCTTAAAAATAAAAATTAAAAACCTAATTTGTAGGAGAAAGTTTACAAAGCAGTAACTTTCAGTTACACCATTCTGAGAATATGTTGTAAAACAAGCTACTATAGATGAAGGCTGCTTCAGATTTGCAAAAAAGTACTTAAAGTCATCAGAAATAGGTGTAAGCAATCCACTTGGCCTTCTTAAAAAAAAAATAAAAAATCACTGAGCTTCATCTAGTTTCATCCAGAGATTTGACATACATAATTTCTGAATTTCGGATTGGTGAAATTCTGTTTATATTATACATTCAAGAAACGCACATGCTATTTTTCTCAACAAACTATTCTTTTAACAGCATTTCTACTCCAAAAATCACTTTGCATTCTATTTATGTAAAAAAGCTAAGGCCAAAAATAAATTCCTGTAATGAAAAGTGCTTTGAGGTAATAGGACCTGAAACAGCTGGGGGTAAAAATGTTTTCACATGCAACTATGGATAAAAAGGACATGCCACAGTTAGCTGAGGTTTTACTTTAAAATACATATATATTAAATATTACAGAATATTTCATTAACAGTAACAATACTACAGTCTTGTCTGCAGCATCTCTCATGGTCAGAGTCAAAATTGTCCTCAATTGTTAAAAGCATCTGAATTTTTTGCTGGTTTCTTGACTTGCCCTGCATAGTAAAAGTTAGGCAGTTAACTTGGTATTTGAAAGTTCTTTGGTGAATGAATGGCTACATTTTCTGGTGTCTTTGGTATAGAATATAAAGAATCATAAATCACAGATCATCCTTTCTCTTCAATGATGTAATTTTTTTTATGAATGCTTTCACGGATGCGATAAAAAATAGCACCAGGGCACCCTAGTCAATAAACTAACCCACTGGCAGGAAGAAACTCACTGCCCAAATAGAAGAATGCATGCAGTTACATGAAGCAGAGATCTGTGGTCCAAAACTCCTGCAAGCACTCTGATAGCTCTGGGAGTTAAATTTAGCCTCAAAGTTGAGCAAAATTCTGTAGCAGCAAGTGAAAATTGTAACAATGAGGTTCTGAAAGGAAGCTTGTGTGTTTTAAATATAATCTATGTGTCAATTGACAGAAGAAATATAATGTTATTTCGCATTTGCAAACACCATTGGCATTTTCAATAAATGAAGAAAAGCATATGGTAGTACAGTGATATATAAACTCAAACCAGTAATTTATCTGATTTCATATTCTACACAGTCCCAGTGTTTTCTAGGTTTCTGAAGTATATCTTTGAGATAATAAATGTAATTAAAGCTGTATTTTTGATGCCACGTTTTCTACTAATGAGAAAAGCTGGAAAAGCCAGCATATTATCCAGAAACAAAATGGTTTTGGAATGCCACTTATCATACAGTCATTTACAGAGGAAGATCTTACAAGGGCTGGATAAATGTTTAAGATGAGCAGGAGAAAACTGATGTGCATAATAAGTGCAATCATTTAAAAAATATTTTTTCCCAGCATAGTATTAACTATGTATAAATCTTCAATTTACATACAAGCCTTGGGAAAAAATCTCTGAAGGTCATTTTTGGGGAAACTATTTGTTGAGTCTGTTAATGGAAATGGCAACAGTTGTCATTTAACATTGTACATTACAGCAGAAATGGATTTAAAAGCATCACTATGGGCCATGGTACATAATCTATGTATCCTTGCCCTGTGGAAGCCACTAAACCTTGAGCAACCGGTGATATATGGCACTAATGAAATAGCTTAGTGTGTTGTTTGCATGTGCTGTAGTTTAACCTATTTTCAACAAAAACTCACACTTGTAACACTAATAGGAGGATCTCAAAATCTGAGGAACAATAGTGGTTATCTTCTCAGTTATTTCCATGACAATAGTAAATGACAAAACTGGGAAGGAAAATTTGCATCCTGCCTCCCTTGCAAATAAGACTAATTCTTATCAAATTACTATGTAAAAAGGAAGCTGATTAGCAGAACTTTGTTGAACTTTGACGTTTACATATTCACTGAAAAACATCATATTTGCCTACAAAATGTTCACAGACAGGCCCTATTGTACCACTGAGCTTTGGTATTGGATGTATCCACTCACAGCTTGTCTAATTGCTAATTGCAAATTACAACCTTCAGCCACAAAACTATTTGGAGAGATCATGGGTTATGTGGAACCAGATGAAAAACAGCATAATTTTAAAAGCACCTGAGGGGTAAGCAAATATAGCTATGTTTTAGAGCAATTTTAACTAAAAATGGGAGGTAATTTTTTTCAGAAAATTGTTAATATTTACTATTCATCTTAGCTACAACAAACACAATGAATAGGATATCTACCAGTTGTGAAAAAATAATGGCTTCCAGTATAAGCATAAAAGAAAAAAAAAAAGTGAATAAATCTGGGTACATCATGTGATAACTGCTGATAGAAAGCAAATATTATAAGGACTATTATGGAATTTAATTACTGTAGACTGTTATCTTGCCCTAGTCTGCATGAAAAATCACTAAGAGCAAATCAGATTGCTGTTATGCTTAAAGGTCCCTTCTGCTGCCACTAATCAGCTGCAGCAAAATAAAACATAGTCAAATAACTTTTTCCCCTAGTAAAACATACAGTCAAATAACTTTTTTTCCCCCTTGTAAAACATACTTAAACAATTTTCAATCCACTCTTTAAACACAATATAGCCCCATTTTTTATTTCCCTCATATCTAGATGCCCACTGCCTAACTCGGAGAGCTTCTGCTGTTTGTAAGCAGTAAGTCACCTAAATTTAGCTGTCTGTGCCTTAGGTGTCTACATATGAGCTTGTGTGAGAGTCAGTTACCTAACATAGGCATTTGGTGCCATTGTAGTGATAAGGGGTATTCCTTCCCCACCTATAGCTCCAGACAGACACAGCTGTCTATCAATTTTGTGTTGCATCTGGCAGCCCTGGCAGATTAACCACCAGGTTAGCTGGCAGACTGCATTTACTCGAGCTCCACAGACTAGTCAGCTTTTAAATACTGGCTCACACATGGAAACTCAAATTCAAGTCCTAATTCTGAGTCGAATCCTGCGCTCTCTAAAATACACTATAACGTTTAGTGTTTGCAAGCACGTTTTAATAAGGAGCTGATGTACCCTGTAAGTATCCTCCAGCTTGGCACAATTTAAAACCAAGACTTCATATTGAGAATAGTTAATGTAACTGACTTGGTTAATTCTGTGCCTATAACATTGTTGTTAAATCTGTAGTAAACATAAGGATTCCCTTAAAAATTTGATGTATATTTTATATTGTAATTTATAGTGAAAATTGATTTTTGGTATTACAAATTGCTAGTATATTAAAAATATTACATAAAATCAAAATAATTTCTGTGTAACATTTATATGAAAAGGAGATGAACTACATATTCACTATGTTATAGAAACTATTGCCTTCACAGAATCAAACCAGTAATGAACTTATTGGTGGACATTCTTGTTTCTGAAAAGTTCAACTGAACCAACAGTGACTTATGCTATATCAATAGTCAATGTTGGAACTGCAGACCAAAGCCCTTCTGTATTACTCTGGTGTGATTACATGTAAATATTAGTTAAATGAGCTAAGTTCACCCAGTGGGTCCAACTGTCCATCTCTGGCCCCTGCAGTTTAAGGCCCATGTGTGTTACTATTCCCCATCAAACATGAAGTGCTTTGCAAGATAGTGTTGGCTACTAGAGCTGAAATCAGCTTTGCCAGAACTACAGCTGTTTTCACTCCCTTTGGTATGTATGTAATGTGCTGCAAAGACTGTTAAGTGAGTTTATTTACCATCCAATGATGGAAAGCTATAGTATCTCTCTCTCAATTTTTCTCATTTATATAAGGATATTTACAATAAGCACTCATGAGTGTCTGCAGTTTCTCATTGTTGCTCTGGGTTAGAGCCATAGCCATATGCTTTATCTTAAAATACGCATTTCTATTCTTTTTTATCCTTGAATCTGATACTTGTTATATACTTAATCATATACTCATTTAATCAGGGGACCAATTTACTGTCATTATTTTATGTTAGATATAGTCCTGAATATATAGTACACTCTGTGAATCAGTGTGAGAAAAAAAAACCTACAAAAGAAAATATTAATTCTCTTGGGAGAACAGACACTGAGTGACAGGAATACAGAAATTACTGAAAAACATATATTCAATTCCCTTGGAAGCTTGGCCCATTTACTTTCACATATAGTACAATCATTTTTTAAAGCTCTTTATTGTCTATGCATTTGGTGTGGAATCTAGTATAAAAACAGGCAGTTCTGCATTGCAGTTCTGTAAGTAATTTTGTCTCATTTAAGTAACCAATTTTGTGAACATTATCTGAACTCTTGTTCAAAGGCATTAACTGTTTGAAAATAATCCTCATTCTCTTCCACATCTCTTACCACCTGGCTCTTTTTTTCATTGTTATTTAATAGAATTTCCATTTTTCAGCTTTAACTGTTCCTCGCAGTTCAGTATTCAGTATTGTAATAACAGTATTCAGATTGTGTTGGTGGTCATGTTATGCTTGGTTGATTAAATGTCCTTCTAAATGTTTTTAGTATCATGTAGACACAAAGTTTGTACAACATTTCTAAGGATCTGGGGCAAGAAATGCTATGAAAGTCCTGTTTCAATTTAATTTAATTTAATTGTGTATGTTTTTACTCCTTACTGTCAATACAAGTATCACTATTTTTTTTTAAACTCTTAAAAACAAGCCAGTGCTCTGAAGGCCTGATCCCCTGCCCAGTGAAGTGAACTTGGATTTAATTGGACCATGAATGGGAAGGATTAGAGGAGTGTCATGCATCTCAGTTGGCTTGACCGGCCAAAAGAATGGCATTCTATTTAATAAACACTAGTGTAACAGATTATGCAACACAATGTAACTAAATCATTTGAACCCAAGTGTTCTGGACATTATGAAATGGAAAAATAAAAGAGGGATTTTATTTTTGCATGGATAAAGTGCAGTCACTTCAGAAAAGAAAGGGATGATTCAAATATGTAGTTCGTAGTTCATAAAAAGGTTGTACTAATATCTTAATTGGAGATCCTATTTTTAAAGAAGTTACTTTAATAAAGTAACTTTTCTAACTTAATACTAGGAAAAAATCACTTTAGGATTCTCTATTTTACACTATCACACATTATTCTGAATTATAGATATTAAATTTTTACAGAATTATTTGGTAGTACTTTAAGTTTGTCTGTGGCTCTGTTCAGCTTCTGCCTTAAGCCTGCGTAAAATGACACCAGTAAATGGACATAACTCAAAATAGCTTTAATCCAACTCTATTGCTTGTCTGACTTATTTTTAACAGTGTGAGAAGCACACATCAGGTGGAGATTCAGAACATGATGGGAATGATAAAGTCATCAGCAGTCTCCATTATTTATATTTTCTTGCCTCAGAATCAACTCTCTGGCGTGCAAAATTCCTTTGTATATGTGTGTACAGTTGTGTGTGCAATACCATTATGTGTTGCTGTTCAGCCTTTCAAACAAAAGAGAACAGTCTGCAAACTACCATACAGGAAAAATATCTCTTGTTCAAGTTCACAATAGTTATATGGCCCCACAGTTCACCATGATACACTGCAATTAAAAGGGAAGAGACAAACCTAAATTTCAAGGTCATCCATAATCCTTGCATCAATGTTAACATTTATATTATGTGCGCATATATGTGTGTGTGTATGCTTATAGTAAAATGGAAATTCAGGTTATTGAATTGTTTATAGTATCTGACACATTCATTGGTTCTTTCCTTTTTTTGTGTCCAATAAGATATTTGGGAATCTGTCACTAGCTTTTGGATTTTGGCTTGCTCACAAGGGAATAGCAGAAGGGAATAAACCAGTAAACAGAAGGTTGTATTAATCTTACAACCACCTTAAACAAACCTCACTGAGCAGCTTAATCAGAACATAATTTATCTTTTCTTTTTTTCTTTTTTTTTTTTTTTTCCTGGCAGTTTTAAGAAAAGTGACAGGGAACATATGGGACAGAGTATTAGAAAAACTGAACCTCAAAAGGGGAGAAAGTGTTTTATGTTACCTCCTGGTTAGCAGCAGCTAGTTCTTCTTCCAGTGCAGAGACTCTTTCTAAAGAAACCCTCAGTCGTTCCCTTACCTAGAAGAAAAATCAAAATATGTGCAGTAACGTAATTTCTATCAGTCTTTAAAGATTATATAATCTCCCATATGCACTACTGTACGCCCTGCCAGTCTGCAGGCATGTGTGTTGCATCCTTTCATGAGACATACTGTGTAGTAAACATTTAAACCTAACTATAGGAAGATTTAACGCATGAAAATAGGTGTCAAATTTTAAATGCCATACTGCTGTTCCACAGTTTGCTGATAGTTTTATGGAATACACAGCAAATGCAAATATTCTAGAACCACACTAGTCATAAAAATAAAACGTTGTTTGCAAGCAACTTTTACAAAGGATAAAGAAAAAAACATTGCAGATTTTTTAAGCTCATTCCATGGAAGATAACTACTCTGTTCATATTAATTGAACAACAAATTCATTGAAAAAATAACTTGTAGCATTGCCTTCAGGCACACATACTAAGATATTTTGTATCATCATGCAGTTTCTTTGGGTTTTGCAAAAAGTCATAAACAAGATATGCTCTCATAAGTAGAAAAGACTGCTGTATTTGTACCAGTTTCAAAGATGACCTGTTCTGTTCTAAGGATGCCTATGATCTAGTCAATTATTATTATTATTACTAAATGTTGATTATTCATAAATTATAATAATAATAAATACCTCTGAAGACCTATTTACTGTTGTTTGAATGCTCTGGCTCAGCATCACCTCTGTAGCATTAAGATGAGCTAAGCTGGCAACACAGTCGCCAGTCTCCCAGCATGATCAAAAGCAAATCAGACCTACAGTGATCTTCACTGCTGTGTGTAGATGACTTTCTCTTGACTGTGAAGGCAGCCTATGGCAACTCCTCTCCTAATCTACACAACTTTATTAGGCACCTCACACTGTATGACTTTACAACCTGGCTAATCAGTCATCACTCAGTGTGTATATATATGTATATATATATATATATATATACACATGTTCCAGCTACATGGTGGCAATGATCTTCCAGCTGATGGATCCAGGTACGTTTAAAGCTATTAGCAGTGTTTGTAAGGAAAGCTAGCATATTATGTTAGGACAAGAGATGCAGCTGAACAACAAAGTAAAACAAAAATCAATCTTTTGTATACAATGGAATATTGTACATTTTCATGTATGTACAGTGGTTTTCACACCCTTGACAAATACAGGAGATCCTTGAAAATGTTGTGTATGTCCTAATGCTTTCATACTTTTTCCAGTGGCATCTCCTAGTCTAACAAATAGTAGCTTTCTGAAAATACTTTATTTTCCATTACTACTTACAGAAGCGAAACTTTGCAAAGAGACTCACTACATTCCAAGGATGGCTTAGACTTTAATAGATGAAAATTACTTGGCAAAACTATAACAAAGCATGTTCACTAAACTTTAAAACTAACTAAATCTAAAGATCAAATACATATTCAGGAAATTAACACTGAAAAAGAAAACTATTCAGTCTTTCTAACAAATGCAAATATAGTTGCTTATGAAGTACTTTCTGGTCCTTTTTACGTACTTCAGCTTTATTAAAAGAAACAAAAATTAAAAATGTATTTCATGTATTCACAAGAATTATTTGAATGCTCTCAGGTAACTATAGTTTTACTATGCACTAAACAATATTGCCAGCCTTAACAGAACGGAAATCACAAGTGATTTGCTCAAAGAAGTGAAAGAAAAGTGAGTTGAAGAGTGTTAAGGTATAAGAAATATTAAGATGCTCTAAAGATCACAAAGAATCCTCAATTATTTTTTTCAATTTCTGATTTATTAATTACCCTCTATTCCTTCAGCACTATAAGACTGAGGAAAATCAACTCTTAATGTTCCCAGAGATGCACGTTGTAGCTTAAACAAACATTTCCTTTAGGGTGTGACTATGTAACTGCCTGTTCCTCACCTGATGCAAATGAAGCCCAAGCCATCCTGAAGTAGCAATGACTGAGCCACCTCTGTGTTAAGAGTGAAAATTACTACAAATGTTCATGACTGTTTCAACTGTTTTCATACACCAGAACAACAGAATGCAGTAGGAATATGCAATGAACTGAAAATGTTCCTGCCATTTATTAAATGTCTGTACTACTTTTTGTCAAAGACTTCTATAAAAATCTTTAAAAATAAAGCTTGCTTTTCAAAATGAGCTACATAATTCCTGGGAAACATCCCCATAAAGCTTCAGATTTATGGCAGTACACAAGATATTCACAGTCATTTTTATATAATCTTTTTTATTATTAAATTATAACAAATTTGGAATATGTAAAATTAATTTGAAATATTGAATTTACTAATTATAATTTATGCATAATTTCCAGCTAATTCTATTTTTCATAAAAGTACTTCACACCAGATGTATAATGCATCAATTATTCTGGCTGTAATTGAAAAAATATTTTTTTAAATAGCTGAAAAAGTATTTCTTCATTTGCCTTTCCTTTTTCCTATTTTTTAAATCTTTTTCTGCTTGAAATCCAGTATTATTTTTTCAGTTCTTCTACCAGCTTCCATGGCTACTCAATGACATGCTTCCCTGTTCAGATGGATGAAAAGTCCAAGGCAGTATGAGTCCACCACCTGGTACTCACATCTTTTTTCTCTCTCTGCTCCTTCCATGCTCTCTGCCTTCCCAGGGGTCCCCCCTCTGTGCATCCCAAAGCTCTCTGTATCCTCTTCTCTTCCCACCACAACTTCTGTCTTTCACTAGCACTCCACTACTAAAGTGCATGTCCTACCAGCGAGGGGTGTAGTCCTGTCTTCAAGAGGCCTGATTTCAACCTCTTTAATCACAGTGGGAGCTGGCAGACAACAATTTCTTACTGGAAATCTCAGCTTAGATTTTAAAAAATATACAGGAAAAATGACAGTCATCTTTCTGTCTTCAGTCTTTTTAGCTCCAAGTGCCTTTGAGGGACAAGATGGTTGAGAGAAAAATCACAAGACAGCAGTTGTTAAAAGCTGAAATGCAATGAGTTGGTAATTTTACTTAAATTTTCGTAAGTTTCCTGAAACTTTCATGTATCCAAGCCTAAGTGTTTTATAAATAAGAACACATGTTTAAAAACTGTATGTCCAACACTGGCATTCATTTTGAATAGTGTTAGAAACTGCAAACCAGCTAGGGCACATTACTGAGGAGGTCACACTCACAAGGAGCTGTTTCCAGAAAAATTATCCTTAACCTTTGCACACTGTGGCACTGTAGAACTGAATCCTAGTGGGTTCTATATGGACATTTAAAAGCCTGAAAATAACACTCCCTGAAAATAATAGGCATTTCTTTCAAAGAAAATTTAGGAGATGCATATTTTACACGGCACTCCAGAAAAAAATAGGTACAGAATTGATATCTTTATTCTGATTATCAGGATATTATATTAAAATGCATTTTTTTTTCATTCTTGGCCTATTATCAATAACAGCATGGAACAGCACCAGTGCAACACAGAGCAACAGCTGGAAGTCTTTTCCTTTGCCTTGCCTTGCCTTCCCTGCCTTCTATGTACACAGTTAATGCACTACCTTTTTTATAATGACCTAACCAAAATTGAAGTCTGATGGCCCTTATTTGTTCTTTGAATATAAAAGTTGCTAAGGGAACTCAAAGCAACTCTGCCTTGGCACAGAACACTTCTTTTCCTTTTTCTGACTAGTGAACAACTAATTCAGATTCACATTTGCCACCTTGGCATTGGAAATGCTACAACTAATTCTTCAAACACACGCGTAGTGGCTGTTAAAGTTGAGGGAAATCTTTGATTCTATCAGTGAAAAAAGAGGAAAAGCACTACATCAGTGTTCTGATCTGCAGGAGAGATCAGCTCTGGTTTACTGCCCAGAAACTGTAACTTTATTTCTCACTTTAAATTTCTTTCTCAGTCTTTAATTGATTTCAAAATAAACTTGAGGAAGAACGCAAAATCCGAATAAAGATTTCAGGTTTGTTCATTCACATTCCAGGAAAGAATACAGGCTACGAATGCCACACTAATGTACGTGGTACACAAACATTTTGAAAAATATTTTACTCTGAGCAATATTTACCAGTCAGTAGTTGTATCAATGTTTTAATGAATTTTGTAAGTTCATATTGAATAACCTTTGAATCTAAAT
This sequence comes from Falco punctatus, assembly GCF_963210335.1. Taxonomy (NCBI): domain Eukaryota; kingdom Metazoa; phylum Chordata; class Aves; order Falconiformes; family Falconidae; genus Falco; species Falco punctatus. Next base: position 39,489,674 of record NC_137585.1, read on the forward strand.
ATGGAGCGACAGCCAAAGCCTCTGAAAAGCCATATACAAATGTATTGCAAATAATTTTGTATTGGACTCCCTCTTCAAATTTATGTTACAGCAAACAAAACAAACAGAACCATCATAATTTCTGACAGGTGTAGGAAAGGATGTTGCTCCTGGTCACTCTCCTGCTAGAGAAAAAGGAGCTGGAACAAATGCTTTTTTTTAATCTGATAATTTGGGTTTTTTTTTCATATAATGAATGCAAGTTAGTGATTAGAATATTACATTGTTTTTTTCTGGAAGTGAAAGTGAGTGAGTAACTATAGTTCATAGAAGTAAGCATTATCTTAGTGAGATTGTGCTTATCAATTCAGAAATAACAGGCTACTTAAATTTCATGGACGCCTTCAATGTATATTCTATTCTCTTGGGCATGGTATAAATCTTTACTAAATAAGGTTCGACAAAGTAAGACTAATCAGATGTCACCTGATCAATCAGAACATACTATAATATGCATTTTTAAAGGCCAGATTGCTGTTACAATGCCACAGACACAACAGAAAGAGGTTGCTCTCTCTGTGTTAGAGGGTGTATCCAACATGTGCCCAGATGACTGGGTATTCCTCTGGCTTTTAAATGCAACCACATTATCTTGAAATGTAACATAGTCAATGTCATGGTTAGCACTGCTGTCAGTGCAAAACACCACCCATCTTTCTCCATCTCCTAGCAACTGCTTCCTACTTTTTTCCTTGCTGTCAAATTCTTTCTTCATTTACTCCAGATCTGCAGCCCCCAAAGAGCTTTTAAAAACCACTTGCACATGCTAGAATTGAATCATTTTTTCCCCAAGAAAAGACTATTGAATAAAAGATCTCCTAGCTACCTGTTAATGAATAAAAAGATAGTGAAAATACTGACATGAATAGGTTGGTTTTATTTTCAAGAATATTAGGTGTACTTTTCTGCCATGAATTAACCTAAATAGAACTAGTGTTTTTTGAATCTTAGCTAGGACAATAACACCTGGTAGCTATCCTTTGTGGAGATCAATGGGACACTTGTTTCCAAAATCGACCAAAAAAAGGGGCTTGGAGAAGTTGCTTCAAAGTTTCTTTTTTCCAAATGCACATTTTAAATGTTGAACACTAAGTTTAAAGCAAAATAGGGAAAATGTCTGTAGGAAAATAAGCATGTTCAGACAGATATTAGATGTCAATTATAGGTATAAAATTGTAAAATAAAATAACCATTTTTCTAGGGTTTGTTCTTCCTAAATTGCATATAAGGAACATGTACTTCCTGACCTACTCTATACTCAATGTCTATTCTAACCATGAACTTAATCTGAGCTTCTATTTTCTATTCAAGTCTAACGATGTCTAGTAAATCTCACCTTAATTTGCTTTATTATAAACTATTCCACATATATTGATACATAATATCACAAAATATTTCACTGTTTTATATTATTTCTACAACTTTTCATTGCATGAAATAAAGGAAAATATCAGCTACTTAGCAGCAGTAAGAGAAATCTTTGAGATCTGAAGCATTAAGGAGGTCAGGGGAGATTAACTGAAGAGAAATTTCCGCTCAGACTATCTCCCTATCAATACAGCTGCAAATTTAAAGTGACTTATGCAATAGCAAAGGCTATTAGAAATGTTAAGTCCGAATTTCACATTGGTCCCAATCATAATCAATACTAACCTCTAGGGTGTTAAACTTCCCATTTGTTAACAATGTTCATTGTTTGTGGGACATAACCTAACCTTACACTTAGAAAAAACAATCACCAAATTTAACTTTGAATATGAAGAAAATCAAGAGTTGGTAGCAGAACTGTTCATGTTCTGTGTTTTCAGATTTCTAAAAATTTTAGCATAATTAGATACATGAAGATGTTTGCAAATACTTATTCCTTCTGTCAAATTAAATTTCTAAATAATAATACTACTAAAGTTAGTGCAGTATCAATGTCATTTATTGTGACACAATAATTGACATTGTGTCACTTACCCAAGGAAAGACAATGAGATTTCTTTGAGATACACATAAAATAATAAATATTTATAAACTAAATTAACTCTTTCATTATCCCCATGTTCTTAAATGAAAATTCTCACAAAATGCACTACAAATATGCAAGAACAGACTACGAAGATTGTTGTTTGGAAATGCTAGGATCTCATATGGAGAATGGGGTGAGAATAACAGCACACTATTACTACCTTCTACGCACTAGGATGTACCTATTCTGTGTACTGACTCTCTAGCATTGGAAGATCGTGACAAGCTTTCATTCTACAGGGGGTGAAGGGATGCTGAAGGAGCTGTCAAACACTGAAATAACTGTCAAAGACAGTCATGTTTTCTCTGACTAATGCAATCATGGCTGGGATCTCTTTATGGTCATCTCTCTTTTGGGCAAAAGATAGAGGCAAACCCCAGATTTCATATAATATATATGGGGCTAATAGGCTTTTTGAAATAAGCTAAGGGATCATTCCTAGTGCTTCTTATATTCAACCAGGCATCCCTGGAGATATGAACCCTGAATTGAAAGGTTTTATTTTCCACTTTCCAGTCTCTTTTATATTTTTCTTTGTATTTTGTTACAGTAACGAGGACATTTTTGTAGTTGTTCTACTTAGTACGTAGGATTTCTTGCGTGACCAGTCAAGTGTTGCGGCAGAGCTTGTTGCAGTGTAGAAAGTGAAAACATGAAAGAAAATTTGAATTTAGGAAGAATGTAAAGACTTGGGATTTTTGTAAGTTTAAAAGGCAAATATTTTTACGAAATATGTTGTTATGCTTTTTCAAGGCTTAAACGACTAAATTATTACTTTCAACATCAACAATTTTTGTGAAGAAAAAAATTAAATAAATTTATCCATTGTTCATTTGCAAAGGGTTGTGATACATTTTCAAAGCACTTTAGACAGTTTTCATTACTCTATCTATTAACCTATGTAATGACATCAGTTTATCCTATATCATCATTTGTTACTTCAGTATTTACTGCAAAGTTCTGCCTTCAAGCCTCTCTGAGCATAGTGGAAGAGTCTGCGGGAATGAGAAATAACCCACAATGCAGAGGAAAAGACAGACGTAAATCAAAGGGAGTAGACTGGCTGCACCCAAGGGTGCTGAAAGACTTGACTGACTCATCATAGTGAGGCCTTTTCCATCTTTGAAAGTTAACAGCAGTCAAGGGAGATTCCTGATAATGGAAAAAACCCAAATGTTGTGTCCGCCCTCATGAAAGGCAGGAATTATCATGGGAAGATCCAGGGAAGTACAAGCTGGCCAGTGTTGGGAAGGTTACGGAGCAAATCTTCCTGGAAGCCATTTCCAGGCACATAAAGGACAAGAGTGATTGGGAAGAGCCAGTATGACTTTGTCAAAGGCAAATGACATCTGGCCAACCTTATTGCTTGTGTGATGAGATGACTGGCTCCATGGATGAGGGGAGGAGAACAGTGAACGATTTTCACTTTGTCCATACCAAAGCTTTGTGCAAGGTCTACTTTTTTTCCTCTAGGAGAAAAGGGATATGAATTAGATAAATGTATTATAGACTGCAAAGAAAAATGGCTAGACTGCAAGGCTCAGAGGTTTGTTATCAGTGACACAAAGTCCAAGTGGCATCCCATTATTATGAATGGAATTACTCCAGGGAACAGGACAGGCCTGGGGAAGAGAGAGCAGTTTTGCAGAAAGGACCTAGGGGTGAATAAGGCCAGACACACAGTTCAGTCAGCAGGTTGAGGGAAATCATTATTCGCCTCTGAACTTATGAGGATGCATCTGTTTTGGGGCTCCCTAGTAGAAGAAAGACACTGCCAGACTTCAGTGAAGGCCCACCAAGCTGGTCATGGGATGCAGCATATGGCATATTAGAAGGGGCTCGGAGAACAGGGTCTAGTCAAACTCAAGAAGAGAAGGTTCATGTCTACAACTAGCTAATGAGAACATGTGGAGAAAACAAAGCTAGCTTCTTGGAGAAACACAGTGACAGGACAAGAGGGAACAGGTGCAAGACTCAGCAATAGAAACTCCAGCTATGTATTATGGGAAAAAAAATAATACAATGAGGGTAATGAAACACCAGAATAGGTTTTCTCCCTGGAGATATTCAGAAGTGGATTAGACAGGTTCCTAAGCAACCTGAAACAGTTGGCCCTGCTGTGAGCTGGAGATTGGGCCAGATGTCCTCTAGCAGCTCCGTTATTCTACCAGTCTCTGAATAATTTCAGCAAATTTTCATAGGTGGATTCATATCTTATTTCTGAAGGGTCTGAAACAAATGTAATTTACATATTTTTTCTGTCAAAGAAAATATAGAATAGATGACTTACATGCCATAAAGTTTTCTTTGCAAATTTGGGTGTATGAAGTCTTTCTTACTTCCATTATTTTTTAATAAGAATCTCAATAATGTTGAAAATGTGTGCTATAATGTGATAGCATTATATTATCAGGTAACTGGATGACATAAAAACTCCTTCTAAAGAGAGACACTACAACATAAACACATAATTTTATACAGGATTTGTACCTGAAAATAACATGTGCTAGGTTTGTAACAAATAATTTTAAAATCATTTACTAAACTGTGTCCTTGATTGATCTTGTAATGTTTTACAATAAAACCATGATTTATTATATCAAAATAAAAACGATTCAATAGATGAGTAGCACATAGGAAAAAATAATTTTGATCAATCACTTTTAAAACTTGTTTTATAATACAACAAATCTCCTGTTAATATGATTGCGGATGTCTGATTTTTCTACATTGGCAATTATCATTGCCACTGGTACAGAGACCCATTATATACATAAGATATGTACCTGTGATACTCCAACATTTTTAAATTAACTGACTACTGATTTTAACCTGCTACATTAAAAAAAAAAAGAATGTTCATAATATAAGTCAAAATATTATATTTAGCTTTAATCTAATTCTGTTCAATAATTTTCAACATGAGAGGTAAACTGCATAGTACCTAAACACTAAAAAATTCACAAAAGAAAAAGTGTAAGAAGTATACAACTGCTGCATCTCAGAAACTATTTAAACTTTAGTTTTTATTATTTCTCATATTTATCCAGCACAGTGTCAATAAGTATAAAAGCAGGAGAGCTCTCTACTCTATAGTTGTATCAATGTTTGAAGTGTTGGTTTAAAGATCAAAGCTCAGACCATAAAACCTATCAATCGTCAAAACATATTTTTAATAACACAGGATTTTGTAAGTCTTAATGACATCCAAAAGCTTATTACAATTGCTTACAGTGGCTAGAAGTCATTACATTTCTTTTTCTAGATTTTCTTTAAATATACTTTCATGATATGTAACTGAACAGAATATGCAACTAGATACGCCTAAACACAAAATAAGTTTTGATTCAGCATAAGTTCCTTAAACTTCATTTAACTTTGAACCCGATAGTTAACCCAATATGACTCATAACCCTGTGTTTCACACCCTTATTACCAATGACTACAGCTACCCTTTTCATAAAGCTGCTTCTTTTAATAGTAATTCCTTAAATATAGCCAACTTTCTGAGTAGATTTCTGAAACAAAAAAAATATATTTTTTTTTACTGTGAGACCATTGAACTGGTTCTACACAACACAGCTTAACTGTGCAGTCAATGGTTTCAGATGCTGTGCTGCACATCTCCCCGACTTACCCAACCATCTCAAACAGAGAAGCAACTCAGCCACAGCAATGAACACAAGCAAATCGGCCAAGACACAGCCCACAAAGAACTACGTTCTTTGCTTGTCAGTGGTAGTTCTTATGTGTTCCCTGCATGTGTAGATTTGAGGCACTTATTAACTGAGATACATCATCTTCTGAGCATATTCTTTCTAGATGTGAACTGGATTTCTGAATTCATATAAGCAATGCGCAAGGTGTTGTACATCCTCATAGTTGTACAAAGTTTCATTTACACAAAAGAGTCTTTCCAGCCCAGGACACATGAAGGAATTCAGTGGAAGGAAGGACCCTCTTAATTAGCATGACTAGATGCAGTTATTGTGGTAGTTTTTATCTTGATTCTGCAAGCCTTTCATTACCTCTAATAAAGAAGGATCTACTACTTATTTTAGGTCATCCTACTTGTAGAGGGAACACTGTGCTTACGTGTAAATGCTAAAAACATCTTAAAACTTAGGAGGTGTTCCTCCTAAAAATTTTTAAGAGACAAGTTCCTGTAAGCAGTTAGAAATGTCATTCTGCCTTTTCACTCTTGTGTTTTTGAAATTTGAGATACCTACATTTTCTCCACAATAACTTAAAACCATATCATACAGACAGCAAATTCCATGTTGTCATCTTTATTTAGTGCTAAATAGGAGAAGCATGTCTGGTAGGTGTATGATTTGCTTATTTTGGAAAGTCAGTGCTATTGTCTAGAAAAGATAGCTGAAGTGACCTGAAGTGGATTACAGCTATTGGTCATACATTCGTATGGATTTCTTTGGCCATGTGTAAATACTATTAATATAGGAGACATTCCAAACAGTAAATAAACAGTACTATTGTTCTACTGTGTCACAAGGCACAGTTAAGTAAGACAGAGTGTATTTAGTAAGCTTTTTTTCCATACTGTACCTTTTCATCCAAAGCCTTGTGGTGCTCAAACAGAGATTTCAGAGCTTTGAGGACTTCAACTTCACTGGAAACTCCTGAGGGAGACTGTGCTTGCCGTTTCACCACGGTCATCCTCAGTGACCTTTCGTGTCTTGAGACAAGGCACTCCAAATGCTCCAGTAACAGCTATTGGACATGATATAAAAGGTTATTAATTTTTGTGCAGCCAAACACTTTGGAAATTCTAACTACAAAATGCATGATAATAAATGGCGATTTTCATGGCAACCTCATTTAGGAGAGACTGCTGGAATTATTGACAATATTTCATGATTCTAAATCAGGTGGAATAAATAGAATAATAGGAAATCTACCAATGATTTCACTTAAAACCCTGCTATGAAAAGTGAGAACAACAAATCACTCAGCATAGGATCACTAATTTAAGTATATATTTACAGTATTATTTGTGATAGCAATTAATGAGCATTAACAAATAACAACCAAAGCCAGCCTAAAGCATCATGCAAAAATACTAAAGTTCATAATTAATGCACCCTAACTCTAATGTATTTTCAATGTATACTGAAGGTTACTTAACAAATTTATGTAAAAATAAACAGTATATTTTATTAATTTTTAAGACTATTCATTCTAAATGCCACAGCTAGTGGTGTTTGTCACTAGTATGTGCTCTAAAATGTTCACTGTCTCTGTTGTATTACAAACATGATGGAAAACACAAAGGTCCATACAGAGGAATTTCACATTTTTGTAAATATCTGTAAAATAACCTGTAAATAACCTAATATAAAAACATATGATAACTATTTTTCATTATTACTGAGGTGAAATGAAAAATTAAAATTATATGTTGATATTGTGTAGAAAATTCCCCATTTGTGTTTACTTTCATAGGGCTATCATTTCTGTTCTTACTCTGAAAATAAAAGAGAATTGGTTAGCTGTAAGGTTAAAGCAGGATAGCTAAATTCATGACTCACAATGCATGTTAAATGTATTGTAATTACAACATACAATTACATCTAAGTCACTGAACTGGAAATTTGAAAGTTACAGGGATAATTGTTTATTATTTCTCCTCTGATATGCTTTTTAGTTTAGTTACTATTATTAAAGATATATATTTATCTGTACTCCATAGTTATTTTCAGTCACATAATGACCTTTATTGTTACATGAATTAATAGACAAAGAAGAGCAAAACCAGATTGTAATACCATTATAGTTGTAATACTTTGATGTTATCTTTGCTTCAAACATGGTTCTTGTGTCTGGATTTGCCTGGTTATTATGTTACAGTAACTGTATTATTCACAAAAAGTCAGCAATCACATATGCAAACCACGTTCATACATCATGAACTGTAATGACTCCATGCAATTCAAGGAGGGTATTTCTACCATTTCTGAATTCAGGTGATGGCTTGTATTTATCAAAAGCAAATGAACAAGGAATTAATGAGTTCTGTCATCCAATCCCTGTAGGGCTGGCAGCAGATATAGGTAAATTTTTAATTATTTCAGGCAGTCCAAAGTAACAGGCAAATCTGAAGAGACCTCTTCATCATAGAGCCATCAGGAACTTGGTACAGGGCTGTGGTAAGGTTGTAACTCAAATGAGATCAGAATAGCTTCCAAATACTTACAGAGTACTTCTGTTCATAGCAGTACTTAAACACACAGTTAATTGCCATCATGAATAGAACTGAATTTCTGAATTTTGGCCTAAATTCATATATTTACATGATTTTTCTAAGCCACATAGTTTATCTAGGAGATAGCTGGAGAAAAGCAAGTCAACAGCTGGTGTAGCTAATGCTACAGCCTACTCTCTGCCACATCTCTCCAAAGAGACTGTGTGACTGCAACATGTCCTTCCCGCTGCAGGTGGACCCTGCCCCACTCTGTATTCCTGGGGTCGCCAAATACTGACTCTGATTTATGCTGGGGACTTACATTTCTCCACAGTCATTCCCACTTGCTGGCTGATCCTGTCAGAGCCTGGCTCATCCTGCTCTGTTGTCTGTCTTGTCTGCCTTTATACAGAAACTTTTCATAGCTACCATAGCTTCATAGCTACCATAGCATCATAGCTACCTCTGGAACAGTCTAAGTCCAGATAAAATGCTATGAATTTCTGCAGAAATGTGTGTGTGGGGGGTGTGTGTGTGGGCGTGTGTGTCTGTGTGTGGAACACAAGAAGAAAACTAATATACATCCAGAACCTCATTTTGAACTGATGTAAACAGACAATTTTGACAGGGAATTTGAAGTCAGCATGGACAGAAGAAAGACAAGATCCTTACTGAGAGAAGGAAGAATGGAGATCGAAAAGAATGAAGAGCAAACAAAAAGTTAAACAAGGTTTCCAAGTGTAAGAATAGAGCAGAGTGGGATGATCGTGGACGAGTTTACTATGTGGGATGAACAGTGCAGCAACCTGGCCCTTTGTAGAACGAGAGATAACATATTTAACTTTAGGTTAAGTTACTGCCATGTTAGAAACATGCATAACATAAAAGTAAACCATTGAAAGTCACCCATTTAATATACACTAAAGCTAATTTTGCCTTTAGCTTAGAATTACCAGTTTTGAGATGACAAAACCATATTTCAATGTCTGTATATATTTCATAGTTATTAAATAAATCAAGTGCAAAATATTGTGTTGCCTATTTTACCATATAAAGACAGATGAGTTGACATCGCAGTTAAGAATTTCTGCACTACTTGTGAACATTTGATATGTTTTCTTTCTGTTCTTATTCACTCAGGCTACTCAGCCAATGGTATGTAGTGGTTCATTTTTCTGGAAACTATCTCTGAACAATGGAATTTTCCTTACAGTCAGCCCTAAGAATAATCAAGAAGACATGCTGACATAGGTTTCTGGCTTCTAAAACTTTCTTATTTTTGCTTTTCGGGAAAAATCAGCTTTATTTCTCCACAAATTCTGTGAGCACTGCTTACAGTAAATACAGCTGAGCAGAGTATTATTAACCAGGTCTCCCAGTGCCACATTACTCCCAGCCATGCTGAAAGGGAAGAACAACCCAAAGGATAGAACATCTGACTGTGACTGAGCACCTGATGGCAAAGCCTTGCCCCCTGCTCTGCTGAAATGGTACTGCTGTTTGATCTGTCCTTGCCCCACTTACAATTATACTGACCGAAAAAAAAAAAAAAAAAAAAAAAAAAAAGGTAACAGATCTCCCCTACTTCCCTGGGAAGAGCAAATGACACTGACAGAACTATGAAGTGTCCCAGCACTACAGTGATGATGGAAGGGACATATAAACATATAAAATTGGCATTGAAGGTAACGGTGTGTTCAAGTAACATTTAAGTTTAATGACTGAAGGAAATCACAATAACTTGTGGGTATAGGGGCATATTGGAAACTTTCTCCCCTGTATAATTCAAGAATCAGTATTACAAATATCTGTGAGAACAACCATAAAATTTTATGTCAAAATAACATTGTAATGATATTGGTAGTTCATTTAAACTACAAAAGAATTGTTAGAAACATCTTTAGGTATTTTAGCGTGTTGCAACTAAACTCTGGCATTAATAAAGAACATGGGCTACTGAGCATTTTCTGCTCCCTCACACTGTGACAAGTTCCTACTGTTGTCAAGCACTCAGAGGGACAGGCAGCTTGCAGAGAAAAGAAGATTAAGATCAACAGCAGCAGGCGGGACAGAATCACCCATGCATCATTACTATGCTTTTCCTACTGGAAAGCATGAACTTGACAATGAATTATGAAATAATCTGACAAGAGAATTTTACTCTTATGCTGGGCAAATTTTAGGATGCTCAAGATGCTGTGCTGATAATTGTACCTTAGCTAAATGGGATGAAGTTTTCCAGAGCTCTGAACCCTTCATGAACATAAAGAATGTTTAAAAATAATAAATTAAAAACTTTAAAATGCTCTAGTGCATATTTTCTGAGTGAATGAAGCATCTTTGAAATGTTAATTAGAACTAAAACAATAAGAATAGAGAAAATTGTTAGAATATACCCAGCTTCCTGTATTTTTCAAATCACTTCCAAAGCACTTATGGAAGTGAGTTATTGTGAAAGGAAATGCATGGTTTAAATTTAACACTATCAACTACATTGGTGTAGGTTATCAACTACCTATATTATACTATACCATCATTACTACATGGACAATGATTTACATATGGAAAATAAAAAAAAGTTAAAATATTCTTTTTTAGGAATGATGACTCAGTTAGTTGAAATTAGCGTGACTCAATAGAGTTTGTATTACTACAGGACCTGGATTTTAATCAATGTAAAATATTTTATCTTAACTTTATTCTCAGCAAACCTGTTTGTAAAAGAAGTTCATAGCAGGATAATAAATGGAAAAATAAAAGAATCAGGAGAGGGTGATGGAGAGAAAAGGAGAGGCATAAATAATGAAATACAGGGAAAAAATATAAAAGATAAGAGATTTAATAAAATGAGACAGACTCAGCTAAGGGATTCCTTAGAGGAATGGGGCAACCCACTAAGAAGACAATTCTCTTTCAAGGTCCAGCTTAAAATATTTAATCAGCACAGGCAAAATTGAATGTCCTTTCAGTCTATATTTAGAATGCACATCGTTCAGTGAATCTCCATCTCTGGTGAAAGCAAAGACGACAGGTAAAATCAGCAGACATGAGGTTGAAGATTATCTCTAAAACCAGTCACAAACCCAGTCATTTTCTTCAGCATTGTTCCACAGTGGTGGAAACCAATTTGCACCCGTGGTCAGCTGAGGTGACCTCAGACAGCTATACTGGTAAATTACTGGTGAAAATCTTTCTTGGAAAAAACAAAATTACAGCCTAACTATAGCATGTGTCCCGTGTCTGTCTTTCTATATGTCCAAGACAGAGAAGAGAATACTGGTGACCAAAAACCTTAATGGAAACACACACATGTGAAGCAAAAGTATGAAATAAAACATAATAAGCAGGATAATGACACAAAGTAATAAAAATTAATAAAATAGGTCTTATAAGAACAATGAATACAAATATAATAACTATTAGATTATACAGTGTCTGAAGATACAGGTATAGAATTACTACACACTACATTTACTATCTATTGTCACCCTGTTTTCTGTGACAAAGTTCTTATTTTGAAAGAAGAAACACATTAGTCTAGAAGATAGATCATAATATTGAGGTAAAAATAATGAAAATTACTGTCATTTACATTAGTGACATAATGCGTTTGCCTTTACAGTACTTTAGGAAACATTTATATTTATTTTCATGTGTACAGTGCTTTCAGACTGGAAGAGGTCCTGTTATCATGTTGAAAAAAGAAAACAGAGTGCCCAGTTTAGTTTCAGCAGCTATCAAACTGATCTATGTAACAGGACCTCCAAGAAAATGAGCTAAAAAAGGAATTAAAACCATATTTAAAAGATATTCTTAGAGTTTTCCAGTACAATAAAAGGGAAATTTAATCATAAAATATAGGATTAAGTTCTGATCTATGGGTATTATGAGACTGCATTGATTAACTGAAAATATTTCATAAAGCTTTCACTAAGGAATTGAGACAATAAAATATGAATAAAATTCAATCTAAGTCAGCCTTTTTCACTTTAATAAATGCTTCAAGTCGAGGTATTAAGTAAAAGAAAGATGATGACACTGTTATTGCTGTTTCATCGTGAACATAGGCTTAATTTTTCTTGTTTCTGAAACTGCTTGAACTAATTTAAATAACATTGTATGCTACATACAAAAATATTATGCATGTGTCTTTTTTTTGTTATATTGAAAAAACCACAGATTAATCCATAATGGTATTGTAATAATTTTTTGTTTCAACTGCCAAACCAAAGTCTAAATTTCCTCATAATCATATTCTGATTTAATAAGTTAATCCTACAAACGTTTTCTACTTTTACAGAATACAGACTGAGACAAAAATAACTTTCAATTTTAATTTATATTTAGCACATCCAAATTAGTATTATTTTATAATTTCCATTAAATAATATGCTAGATCACATTGACCTGTTTTCCAGCTTCAGAAAAGATGTTGCCTTTCCACATGCTATAGCTGATCATTCTATCTAGAGAATATCCAGAGAAGTAACTGTATCAGTTTCTATTACGATATTTTTATGTATGCTTTCAAAGTCTCATGCAATGATTTTCCAGAGAGAACCTGTCTTCCTGTCAGCAACACCACACCAATCAATACAAATACATATGCTCCTGCATTTTCTATTTTGCCTCGTGAACTGACAGATTAAGTTGCCAGCTAAGTTCTTGACATGAAAATATTTCTACTGTAATATGCCAGAAAAAGTTAATTACTATAGGCAGTAAAAATAGAACTTCAACAGCAAAAGGTCAGTAGGAAGCTTTGCTTAAGAATTCTGCTAGAAGGAACTTGATTAAATATTGTGGTAAGTTTTAAAAGGTGGTATTTTGGCTGAGATCTGGTGTATGGGTCCCGAAGAATGTAATTCCATCATGGTCTCTCTCTAATATATGTTACTGTCAGGGTCTGCCACTGTTGCTTGACAGAGTGGCAAATCAGAATGTGTGGTGGTGTTTTTCGGGGGTGGGGGGGTGGGGGTGTTGGGTGTGTGTGTGTCTTTTGTGGAGATTGGGAAAAACCGTATGAGGCTGTTACCAAGAAATAAAGAAATACATAGATGCAGGTCTACAGTAAAGAAAAAAATTTAGTTAGGCATAACTGAAAATGTGAAAGGGAGCCAGAAAGCTAGTGTGTACTCAGAACCCGACAGAGTTCCCACTTCTTTTTCTTGCTGATTTCAGTTTGAAGCAGTAGGTACTTCAAACAATATCTTTAAGCTAGGGAGCTTCAGACCAGGGAGATAAAAGACTGAATTAAAAAAAAAATCAGAAACAGCAATCTGAGAATTTGGAACTGAACCTCCTTATTTAAAAGTAGTAGGAAGTGCTACTTGGGACAGAAGTGGTTGTACTGATTCATTCCACTACATGTGGTTATGCATGAGTGTGTCCTGGGAGGGCAGGTAAGCAATGCTAGTGTAGCTAAGCTACAGCTGGGTTAAGTGTGAACACTAGTGGGATGGAAGAAAGAAGCATTAGTTGGTCTAACTAACTTTATGTTTTAGAAAAGACATTTAATTTCCTCACTGCAAAAGTGTATCAGTGGTCATCCAAATATTATTATTTTATTAGAAATGTTACTTAATTAACTGAAAAAATGTGGAGCAACTTTTTCTTACAAAATATTAATGCTCTTTTCCATTAATAACTGCATAAATCTCAGTTTTCAAAAGTGCCTTTTATAGGTGATGTCTTCTCAATCAATGTTGCTAGACATCTCATTGTTAGCCTATCATTGAGACTATTCTGAAGACAACAGCTTTGGATCCAGAATGCTGATCTCTCCCTATAAGAGAAGTGTACAGGAGCCTATAGAAGATAGCATGATTATTACAGCAAACTTTGGCAACTAAGTAGTATATGGCAGCTTAGAGCCTGGCAAGAACATATATATATGGTGGAGTGATTATTAATGAAAATGCTAGAGCTCGGAGTAAGGCATGTCTCTGATTTTTAATCCCTCCTTTCCCTTTAATACTTGGACTATAACTTAACCTCTTGTTTACTGTAACATCTCCTGAATTTCCTATATTTTTTTCATGGCCTAAATCTCTTCATCACCAATACCTAGCTTCATCCTTATTCTGAAAACACACTGGTAGAGTTTACTAATTTTAACTGCAAGGGCTTCTCGCAAGGATTATCACACTCTATATCTCTCAACTGTTGGTATTAGTTCTCCTGGAAAATCTCTTATTGATTTTTCTTTTATATAAACAAGAAACATAAGAATGGATGATCTTTAAGCTTCTTCATTTGCAAAGAAAGTGCCTATGACAGAGCTCAGTCTGACTTAGCTGATGACTTGCAGTTGACTCATCTTCCTTTTCTCTCACAGTTGTTTGGCAAGTGACTATCTTTGGCTATGAGGCTGTCTTGGGATTTTTGTTAGTCTGCGCCACTTATATCAGACCCACAGTAAGTGTTGGTACACTGCAGTTTTAATATACCAAAGTTGGTGTTCAACGGGCTTTGTAGTGAAACGGATAAAGCGTTATGCTAGGTAGACAGTTTTGTGTGTATACTTATCAAGAACTGAGGATAACCAAGAAGATGACATTGCAAATTTAGCTCATATAGTATTTTTTTGTCAAAGTCTGTCTGAGATGTATTCCATATATTCATTACCAGCCTGAGTCCTGTGTGATCTGGGACTGTTTCATCTCTTTTCTCATACCTTTCCACCCCTCATAAAGCCTCCTCTGCTCCTTTCTTCCATTTCTTGATGAATTCTGCCTTTGTCCAGACAGTTGCATGTGCAAATTATTTTATTCTGAAAACCATTCTGTACGCCATTTGAGAATTTTCAGAAGGTGCTGTCACATATTCTTGTTCCCAGACAGAACAACATCTGACTGAAGTAGAACATGGTAAATTTAAGGGTGAAATCTTGTCCTCACTCAGCTGTATGGCGAATGACATTTACTTCAAGGGTCACATGGCTGCATCTAGACTAAACAACAGACTGTGCTATGTGTGGCAGCCTTCATCTCATCCTTATTCAGCTCAAATCTAAGGCACAAGGGAAAGCTGGGTCTGTTGTAACATTGCCTTTTGCATTGATAGAAGATGAGGATATGTGCAAGCTACTTAGGGAGGCCCCAGGGCTTGGAAGGCTGCATAAATCCCTTGCTTTAGTAAATATTTAAACTGATGTACTCACCATGTTATATACAAAATCTGCTATCTTTGTAATATATCTTGCTAACATACACTCATTTCCTCCAGGACTGTAGCAGGGCAGATACATCTTTTTACTTAGAACCTTACAAGTTTCATGTACTTATTAAAAGGCTGGAAATTTGTCTTCTTATTTATACAAATGAAGATCTAAATTTATGTATATTCCTCCTGCTTTACATGTACATAATATCCAGAAAAGGTCTGCTGTATACTTACTCTTGTGTTATTTCTTTCAGCTTTCAGTTCTGAAATCTCCTCCTCTTTTTCAAGCAGCTGTTCCCTGCATGCATTTAATTCTTTTGTCAGTGCAGCAAATTCCTGTGAAATAAAATTATATACTCAAGTTAATCAAGACCTAAGCACTAGAATAATCAAATCCATATGCATTCTAGAGTTTGAGGATTTAAATAATATTTAGAAATCATCAACACAAACTAAAATAGCATATGTAAGCATCAGCATCTACCAAAACAATTTAAGTCGAGACATATCTAATAAAAAGTGCCTATGGAAAACAGTAATTTAAGTTTGGAAACAAAAGAAGGTTCAAGATGACGGCAATATCCCCCATACATAAACTGTCAGAACCACACGAGAAGAACAGAACTGGCCTATTTCATAGCAACAGAGACACTACTTTGCACACACAACGAGGTTCAACTCAATGTATCTGCTTAGTGAGTGTTGCCTCTCTGTAAGGCAGCTGTTGCAATATGGGGGAAAAAAAAAACAACTTAATGTATTCACTGATCAAAATCTATCTAATACCAGATTAGCATAAGTAATATATGCATTGTGAAAAAAATACTGTCATTATTTTCACTTTGAATTTAACTACTAAAAGTTATTTGCGCATTATAGTGAAAGGCTGTGATGTGTTAGAACAATAATCATGTTTGTTAGTTTGGAGTGATTTTCCTGTGAAATAACAATATAAAAAACCCTGGATTTTAAGTTGCTCCCAATGTTAAGTTTTACACATGCAACTAATAGGTTTTCTGAAAAACGCATTCTTCAGTTGTCAAAATTCCTATTAAAATGTCTTAATTTTACCATTGCTGTTAGTCTTCAACAATATACATAAATTTTTGTCTATACAAAGGGCAGTCACAGATTTGTCATTCAGCTCAATATTGAAAAGGTTTCACTCATATGTGTTTTCTTTTGACAGGCACAACATATACTAAACCATAGTGGTTAGTTTTATCCCTTACAGCAAAGAGATGCTACATGTCTATAAAAACAGTGAGGTAAAGGTTTAAAAGCCTTTTAAATTTGTGATAATGTGTCACAAAAGAAAAGATGTCTTGATGAACAGCATTGCTGCTTAACAAAGATATATACATAGTTTAAAATGTTAATATTAGTTTGACTGCTTGACCCACAAGCAGCCGGTCGTTCTTAATTCCCCTCTGCCCCACCCCCCCACCCCCCCACAAAAAAAAAAGGAGTTTAAGAAAAAAAACACGTCCAGGTGGTTTATCTTATCAGCCAGTAGGATGAAGCTGAGACTAAATCTACTTATTTAAGACAAAAGCTAGCAATGATCTCAAAAGGGTCTGCTTTGCTGCTTCCCCTCGAGTTGCTGAAAGCAGCCTTTATCTGAACTAAAGTGCTGTTCAATAGACATTTGGTAGGTATTCCTAGGCTCATGCTGTTTTAATCAAGTTTCTAAATAGTTAATGGTATACGGTGTTATCAATAATATAACAAAAAATATTCAAATAGATTTCAAGTGTATTCTGACAATGTGTAACTAGGGTTTTCTTTTTTCATTTATCAGCAGCTGAAACTGGATGCACAGTAAACCTTCAGGAAAATTGCATGGTAGTAAGGAAAGTCTTGTTCTGATACCCCCAGTGGATTTTGTTTTAGGTATCAGCTGTTGATCACATGAACCATGTAGCGATGTTTTCTGTCATACCTCCTAATCAATATTTTAATTTTACACCCTAGTGGTCAAGATCTTGTAAGGCTATGCAGCATACTTTGATCTTAAACATAGCTTTTAAAGCCCTTAACATAGCTTTGAAAATGAGATTTAAATTTTAAACCTCCTCTCTCACTTTTCAAAAGATTCATTAAAACTCTGCCTGTACATCCTACTTTAGGATTCAGAAGCTGCCAGTCCAGCAGTGTTATTCTGTTCAGACAAAAAACTCCTGTCTTTTAGGTTATAACTAATGTTACATACCAAATGAAAATATCATATTTAATATAAAACCAATGATCTCAAATCAAAATCTTTAAGCACAAAAGCACACATACACACATATTTACACACTTTTTTTTTTCTTCATATTCCTCTAAGAGAAACTTTATAGCACTACAGGGTAGAAGTCTTGTTACTAATTTACATACAGTTTATAGACATGGATAAATATCCGTAATACTTTCAGAATCTCACAGAATAAATATTCTGTGCAATCTATGTAGGATGTTGTTGTTCTTTACATTTTCTCATTTATTTGTATTGTTTCAATTGGAATTAAAATAGACATTTTGGATATGCCATATGGGTGACAGGTGGTGAAAAGGATAACGAGTATCATCTAGTGACTTCCAGTTCCTAACTACAGTAAGGCAAAGCAGTCTGATAACATGCTTTCATTGTTTTCCTTGGAAACAGAAAAAGATAGTGTTTATGAAAACGTACATTCTTTGCTATGTCAAGGCATGCCAGCTACCAGCAGTACAGTCCCTAATGCTTTGGTCAATAGAATCACAAATAATTAAGGAATGGAGTTCCTACTATTTTGCTGAGAAGCATGGAACTTATTCTCAGGGAAATTTTGTTTGGTCACCAGCTTTCATTTTCCCTTGCTTAAAAGCAAATCATTATTCAAAATTCTGCTCCCAGACAGTTCCGTTCCTAACACAGTGTCTTCTCACCCTTGAAATATCTTTATCTTATGTTCATAATAACTGTTAGTGTTCACTTCAGCTGAGCTACCTGCATCCAGTATTTTAGACCTTTTTACTTGAGTCACTGACACAGACCTTTCAGGCCTCTTAATTATTCAGGTGCTGCTGCTCTCGAAATTCCTCTGTGCTCTTGACATATCTACAGTACTAGCAATTACAACAGCCATCTCCATACTTCTGGAGCTAAAGTGGCCAACTTTCATCTGAAGTACTAGAGACTGCTCAGTTGTCAAGAGCTTTGCCTTCTCTGGATTGAATGATGACAGAAAGAGGGTGGATTTTTTTCTTGGTCTTCATATCATAAGCATTTTACAGTTAAAGTCTCAAAGTAAAATTGACTTTGCCCTAGAGCTTTACAAATTATCATTTCTGTCACATCTGCTTTGGTGAATTGATAACTAGGATAAAACCTCACAACAACTTGATTTTCAACTCATACTTCCAAAACTACAAGTAAACCTCATTTTAAGTATACCCTTTTCATCCAAGGTATCCCTGAGACAGAACAATGTAAAGCTCCAGGGAATGTATCTCCTACATACTAGAAGCAAAGCAAAGCATAGCATATTTTTGTTTTATCCAGTTATGTAATAAATAACATGTGATGATATTGACCTCTGCTCATGCAATTCCCTCCCATATATACAAGGATCAAGGGAATACTGTCATCTGGGATTATTGTAGAGACTGCAGAAATCTTGCCTGGTCAGTCATACTTTGGGAGCCCTAAAGTAGTATCTGTTGCATAACTAATATGATTTGACAAGCACAACTGCACCTTTAAAGCTTATGCAGAAGTTGTGTGGCTTAAAAGCTAATTAAGAACTGAAATGAATTAAAACTATGAAAATTATTCAGTTGATTGCACTTTTTTTATACTGTACTATGACATCAGGACACTAACAAAATTTGTTCATGATTTTGTTCAAAGAGCATCTGAATAAACATAATCTCAGAACCTATCTTATCTGCTGTTTCCCTTTTTTTCTTAATACTTGGGCTATAACACTGTCTGACTGAAAAATAGCTGACTTGGAATGACAGCTCTTCATTTATCCCATGTTTATCTTTGAAGAGAGGGCAGAAGCCTTTAAAACAAATTCAACAGAAACGTATAGCCACCAAAAGGACTGCTAGGTGTTACAAATAAAAAAACCTCAAGGCCTTCCCTTGGTGAAGCAGCTGAGATACAGCCAGAGCAGAGGCTGGAGGGTGCCCGCGACAGTGGTAAGCCATGGGGGCAGGCGGGCTGACAGCGCTGCCAGATGTGTTGGCAGCAGGACTGTGCAGGGGACATACCACAGCTCTCTTACCATTACATCTCTGCCTCTAGGGGCTGCCTTAACAAATGCTGCTTTCTTTGCTTATTGTTCCCAGGAAAGGCCCACAAGGTTTGATTTTTTACGACCAAAAAACACAGAAAATGTATATAATTAGTCTCCAAGCTGAGGGTATGCCACAGAAATGATGAGACCTCATAGCTACAATGCTCAGCTGTTCAGCATCTGTACACAGTCCAGTACAACGTGAGTTGAAATAAAAATGCAGTCAATCAACATCCCCACAAAAAAATAACTACTGAAACAAAGAAGACATTTTGTAAGACAAAAAGAAAAAAAAAAAATCCATAAAATTCAGTTTCAGAGACACTGGGGAGATTCAGCTTCAAATCTCCTCCTCTGGATTTTCCATCTTTGAACCTCAGTTCATTTCAGGAATGAGTGAGTGAACTAATCTCTGTATGGAGAAATTGTAAAGCTTAATCTTTTTTGTTTTACATTCAACATAAGCTATGTCAACTGATTTGCTTTCCCACAATTTTAGATGTAACTCATTTAATGTAGGAAATTACTATCTACTACAATGCCCTCAGAGTTTTAACCGTTCATGTCTCATGCTTTTTTTTTTTTTTAAAAAAAAAAATGTGCCTTCTTTCTTTTCCTATTACTCCTTCTTTGGAGCACTTGATGAAAATTCTCCACTTTTAAATGACCTTTTAAATGCCCAAGGATTTATTTTAAAAAAATTGCCATTAACAGCACACAGATTTCAGCCTTGTTGTCTCCTATTAACAAGACAAAACACTGCAAAATTCTGAATGTAATTCACTGTTTATCTTCTTACTACAGAAAAGACATAATAGTCCTTGATTCTAGATTAGGTTGAATGCCAGATTTAAGTATGTGGGTTTGGTGTCAGTCCTCTGAAATGTCTATTATTACATTTCTGCTCAAAATGAGAGTTCATTTGCACACAAGTTTTAGGTTGGAAAACATGTACCCTGAAATATTTTATTGTAACAAGACCCAGGTAAAGCAGGAAATCAGTTCGGATCTCAGTACTAAAATTTTGGTCTCTTCATAGATAAAAAAAGTCATACTTTCAAAATTGTAGAACAGTCTCTGAATTAGTCTCTTAAAAGTATTATCAGATCTATTTGCACTATGGTGCTGTTAGCATGGAGAGTTTTCTGTACTTCTCCACAAATAAATGTAAAGCAAAATTTATTGTTTCTTTTTTCCCCATTTTTATACAGTGGGATTTTTTTTTTTACACCTTCAAGAAAATTGTCCACTACTAGTAAATCTTATAATAAATAGTGTGATGTGAGTGGGCCACATTATTTGGAACTACTGAATCTCTAGTTTGAACTGAGTTACTTTGATTCACACCATGCTTTCATAGGTGTGATCTCAGCATTTCTTTACATAACCACTAAACATGCTTCAAACTATCAAGGAATTACCAATGTTGGTTTGGGTTATTTATTGGTCTGCAAGACATCTAAAATGTGGAAAGTGTGATTAAATGTGACAATGTGAGAGTTCATTAATTCACAGAGAAATGAAGAGAATGAAAGTTCTGTTACCTAAGAGAACTAACTCAGTAACACAGTGGACTTGTGACCCCACACTCTATATTTTATTTTAAATTTTTATTTTCAGAAATGTGGGCAGTGACTGAAATTTTGAAATATGTAGACACACATAAGCACACAGTCAGTGCTTCTTGGAAGAAAGAAAAAACCTTTTTAGAAGCCCAGAACCCATGTTAACATCTACAATAATTAACAATCCCAATATATTCACCAAACAGAAAATTGGACAAATGAGGAATGGCTATACAGCTTTCCATCAAGAAGAAATTCCTTTTTTAAATACTCAGTTGAATCTACACCAGATTTTGAACTAGGTCTTGCAAGTATTTACTGATTCAGGCATCCCTGTCTAGGTTGAAGAAATCATCTCAAACCAGTGTAGCGTCTCTGTGGATAGCCTCCTATTGTGAATGAATTATTTATCATTATAACTGTGGTCCCAAATTAAAAGAGATATAATTGTATTTTCTCACCAAAAAGAAAATCCCCCAAATTCTCTTTCAGTGTCTTATACAAAACAAAACAAAAAACCTTGCTTCTAAAAATGACACCCCCCCCAAAAAAAACCCAAACAAATAGAGAACTAAGGATTACAATAGGTAAAATTTCTATATCCGATTAAGGCCACTGAACATACTGAATGAATGTGGATATACATATTTTGGCTTAGCTTTGCAGCATATGTAACCTGACTTTTATATAAATGTCATCTAAATTCAACAGCTGTATCATGTTACTCCCAAGATTTACTAGAAGTACCAAAAGTATTCAAAATTGTATTTCAAAAGTCAACCAAAAAGAAACTTTAAATGTTTGTACACATGTTAGTCCATGTGATGGTACTTCTCAATAGATTTAAAGGTAATGGGAAGAATGTATCACTGTCAGGACTTGTGTTGTCATCTGCCAAATTTTCCTGCAGTAATATACACTTGCCATATAATGATTAATTCCCAGAGATTTTTAAAGCCAAAGGAAATTTCCCCAGCAACAAGAGTATAATGACAATGGGTCAATTATTGGCAATGATCTTCTCACACAGGATTACTTCAGGAAGAAATCTGACACTACACACAGAAGACATGGACACAAATATGCCATGATAGTTTTCTTAATAATACATGTGGGTTTAGAATCATTGTTAGAAAGTAGTCCAACAACAAACAATAACCCAAGTACAGCTCTCTCATCAGTACCAAACAGCCAAAGACAAACCTGTGTTCCATTATTTCCCAAATTAGCCTGCAAAATTGTAGTGTAAAAATCTAAGTTTTACACGACACCAGCTAAAAAGTACCCAGTTCACATTCTCATTTTTTTCAGAGTCAATTTCTTTAATGGAAAACTTCTGAATAAAGCATGCAATTTGCTGTTTTAGTGATGTTTTCCCACTCTATTTTTAAATAATATAGATTTGGTGCTCTGTATTATCTGTTGTATACTGATAACTCTGATTTATGCTTTCTGAAGAATAATGTCCACCCAGTGGGTACTGGTCTGTTAAAACAAAGCCAAGTCTCACACTTATAGCAATAATGAAACAGAAGGATCAGGGGAAAAGGGCATGATAAAATCGACAACAGATTTTTACTTTTTTACCTAAAATTTTCTGTGCTCTGTGAGTCTTCAGATTATGATAACAGATGTGAGCTCACAAAAGCTTTAAAATAAATATCTCAAGCACAAGGCAGCAGATGCTAAAAATTCAACATTCCTTATTTATCATCCTTAGTATTAAACTATAAAGCTGAGATTTCAAAGTACTTCACAGCCTCCATCCCTAAAAAAGGTAAATTTCAAAGATTATAAAAGTATAGCCTACCTTTTAATATTTCTTTTATAATATAGCAAATCTAATTATACCAAACGAGAGTCATCCTCCCATATTTATGAACAAGAATGATATTAAAGTCTTCTTTTTCCCCTAAAAAACAGCAAATGGAAAATTTAAAATTCTCCTGTTTTGCATTTCATGTTAACTAGATTGGTTCAATTTGGAATAGCTATCACAGTGAAGGACAGCATACTCTAACTTTGAAATTAACAACAGTTGTGTCTTCAGTGCTTTGCCCCTGACTGATGGAAACAAAGAGGCACAGAGGATCTATAACCAAATTAAACAGCTGTCAGATTATTACTGAAATGAGATAAAACATCACTTAGATAAACATCTGTAAATATAATAAAGTGGAATTTGTATTGCAGGTGGATGACTTTTAAACAACTCATAATATTATAGATAGCATAGGATGAAACTGCAGACTGCCTTACAATGTGTTTTAATTAGTCATATTTCAGAATGTTCTACTAGACATACTGTACTCCTTTTTGTAGAAGTATTACTCATGTAAGACACTGCGGCTGCACACTTTTCAGAAGGGGGATGGAAGTGGTGTTAGTTGGGGCTGCGATGATGTTTTCTTCAAACCATACTACTGAAGTATGGAAGGGAATCAGCTATATAATAAGGGAAATTGCACCGACAACTTTTTTTCCCATTTAATAATCAATGCCTTTGTTTTATAGATATTCATATTCTCTTCTAAAAGTACATAAATAATTTGCAGATATAGCTCTGTTGCAGAGTATATAATTATTTTCAAGTTATACTCTTTAAGATGTCTTGATTGATTTAATATTGTACTGGATCAAAACTGATAACAATTTGATGACAAAACCCCTCCACAGTTAGAAATGTATCATTTATCAATAAAGAGCAAAACATGGTCTAAACCAACAGACTACAACCAATTTTTAAAATAATTGTATAGAGAATGGGATCGATTTTATTCCAATTCATCAAAAGTCTATTTTTCCAGATATTTAAATATCAAATAGCCGAAATGGTCACAGCAGTAGCGTAAGTGAAGAATAGATTGCTATATTGTTTTACAAGATTACAATATCCCATTACCAGCACAGTGTCTCATTTTATGCTTATCATCTTTCTTTTTTTTTTCCACCAAAATTAAAACAAACACAAAGTTATAACAGGAATCATACTGGACAATATGCAAATTATTGAAGTATTTTACAGACTGTACGATGGCTTCAGCACATACACACATATATACAATTTTCATTATAAAGCAGATTGAGGTCAGTACATCGCCCTGAGAAATAACCTAAATTGAATCCTGACAGAGAGGATATATATGAAGGGTGACTGTAAGAAGCAACACATGCTTTACCAGTAAACACAATAGGCCTTGTCTTATAATGTTGGTGAGGAAAGTGCAGCTTATTTTGGTGCCAATTCCAGCTTAGAAGTCTGGTTGATTTTTACCATGCCTGACTCACTTTTCAAACTCTTTACTTCTTTAGCTTTGACTTTCTCCACACAGTATATCCAGGCAAACTTGACAAAATACAGCATGACCTTTCCTTCTCCCTCATTTTGGAGGACACGTACTGTTCTGACACTTGTCTCTTTCTCTTCTTCCTCAGCACTGTCTCTGGGTAAATTTTATTCATGATCACTCATTCAGTTATTAATAATAGGTCAATAAGTCTGCTGTTCTGATTCAGAATACATCCTTCCCCAGTAAAATATTTTTTTCCTGTTTTCAGAATTTAAAATAGTATACTAAATAACTGACATTAATGAATTTAATATTTTTAATACACTTATAAATTAAAAATATTTTTTCATCACTTTATAAAATCAAGTGAAAAGCATCTGATATTTTGGCTGTTTTCTACTCTTTTTTTTTTTTTTTCATGAATTTGCTCAGTGTGTAAAGAATTACAGAAAAGGAGGACAGAGAAAATGTAAATGTGCTTACTTCTATTACTTTGAATAACAACACCCAAACTTCAGAATAGTATACATACTCAGTTCTAACAAAAAATCAGTAAATTTAAGAAGTTGGGGGTTTTCTTCTTTTTCTCAAAAAAAAAAAAAAATTCATACTAAACCCAGAAACAAATCTACTAACTGACCCCATCCATCAACTGTTCTCTTCACATAAATTATATTGGACTTTTTTCTTGACAAATGCTGAGTGTTGCTTGATATTAAATATTTAGATTTTCTGCATTGAATTTATCTCACGTAATTTGAAAAGTATGTTGTATTACAATCTGCATCCAAGCTGGTCACCCAAGAGCAGCAAAGGGGACTAAAGGTACTTTCAAGATGTGATAGCTACCTGTATCTATCATTCAGGATGTGATAGATGATTTAGATATCTCTTTTGAGTTGAAAAGAATGGCATGTTGGAATTCCTTATTTTTCTACATAAGGCTTCGATAAACGCAACTGGGGAAACTACCTCTTCTACACTACAGATTTCTGCTTCTGGTCTGATTGGTCCCAGCCTAACTAAAGCTTGCTTGAGAGAAGTAAATAAAATTCCCAACTTTAGCTATCAGGGACCGCTTTATACTTGGTATCACTGGTGGAAATCACTTCCCCCACCTCTCCCCCAAAAATAAAATTGTGGAAATAACAAATATAAACTGGTAGTAATTATCCCACTCTTCTAGGTGCTAGTATTTAACTGGAACATTATGGGGTAGTTTGTTTCTTGGGAAAGACAAGAAGAGAAGTGACTAGAGTCAGGATGAATACCAGGAGTTCTAATGAGAATTTAATGAAACTTAGGGGAGAGGTTGCCTGTAAGATGGTTTAAAAAGGACAGATTGCTTTTTTCTAGAATAGAAGTTTAACTGCTGACAAAGTAATGTTGCTTCAATATGCAAATTGTTGTTTGTTATTGTTGAAGAAAATGTATTTTGAATTAATAAATTTAAAGTGCTGAAGCTGCTAAATGGCAGAACCAGGCTTCATCCCTTGCATAGCTCTAATCCAAGGCTGGTTTAAAACCTAGTCAAGTTAATCCGTAGGAGACTAGAAAAACAATAGATGATCAGTTTGTGTTCACAGGTGCTCTCAGAAATGCTCTTAGAAAAATTAGTATATGTGAATAGATATTGCTTGTTCTAAGACTGAGTGTGCTTGAAGGACTGTGTGAGTTAAAGCAGCAGAAAGATCATGATCCAAGGAGGAGCTTGGAACCAAGGCAGAGACTGGAACAGAATAGATGAATCCACTGGGACAGTCAGGTGATGGATTTGCAGAACTGACAAGACTAAAGGAAACTTTTTAAAACTTCAGACATTGACTAATGATTTGATAAGTGTATATAAGCTGTGCTGTATCCCTTTGTTCTCTGCCACTCACTGAGTGGGTGGCCCAAACCTGAGCTGTGATTAAAGCAAGCCTAGAGGTACCCATGTCTGTGGGAATTTTTCCTTTAACAGTTATGACGACAAGAATGATTATTCTCTGCGTGCACTGAGACTGCAGCATAAATAATTAGGTTAGATTGTAGTCAAAGCAGATCAGGGTGGTATTAGGACAACCTTTTATAAGAATAGTTAAGCAACAAACCTGGTTATACAGTAGTGACATGGTTTCAGTAACAATTCAGACAAATATCTGTGAATGTTTATTGTCTCAAGGAATGAAGATAGAATAAATAACATTTGGAAGACATTTCCATTTTTTGAGTCCACAACAATGAATTCATATATACAGTTTCACTGCTGTGAATTCAACTTTACTTTCTGTTGGTGGATCCTGTAATTTACATGACTACCATAGATGCTGACTTTGATGATGAAATTGCATTTACACATAGCTCTTCCTTTGTCTCTGTTGGAGTTAATTTAAGCCATGGATTTCACTAGCTTGCTTTCTGTTTGATAAGAAATGTAAGATTTAAGTGGTTTGCTTTGTAGAAATGTTCTATTCATCCTTACACTGAAAACAAATTACTATTTCTTCTTATGCTGATTTGATTTTTTTCCAGTTAGTCTTAACAGTTATCTAATAGCCACAAAATACAAATAGGTACATCAAGAAGGAATCCAAATTTTGCTTTTTCCAGCAATCTAATAAAACATTTTGGTTTTTATGTACAATGGAAGTAACATTAAAATTTGCTCAAATCTTTTTTTCATATAGTGAGATTGTTAACAGTAGTCTTTCATTTGGTCTATACTATTGCAATAAACATTAAAAACTTCAGTAGAGAAAATAAGATAATTGCAAGCATTCTTCATCAAGAAATATGATGAACTGGTAATTACTGACATAGTTTTTGTCCTGAGGAAAAATATACAATGCTTACAGATGCCAAGAACACCAGATTAAGGAATGGCATCTTCCATATCAGAAATCATACAACTAACAAATATCTGATTAGCTTCTGTATCTCACATATTAAAGATAAAGGAGTAATAAAACGTCTTAAAATGATGTTAACATTCAGACACTGGCAATTTCATCCATATGTTGTTAAAGCTTTTTGTTGTTTTTACACTGATGTAGAAGACATAGCAGTTTTTCTATTCTGAAAATTTAGTGAGTAAAATTATCTTTTTCTTTCTAAAGAAAGAAGTTGATAAAACCCGATAGTTAATCATGATGCTACTAAAGGTATTTGTTATCCTAAAGGAATTTTTTATTTTGTGTCAGCAAAAATACTAGAAAGAATCTTCTCCATTTCAGAAAAACAGGACACTAAATCAGAAATTTTGATGAAAGGATGCTTTCACTTAAGTTGAATAGCATGTTGCATTCATGAAAGGATAATAAAAATATAAATTACTTCTATTTTTTCTAGATATATTCTAGGTATTCTAGGGTATAGTTCAATAAATAATAATACAGAAGTAGCTCACTATATAAGAAAAAGTGCTGCTTATCAAAAGCTCCGCAGGACACCAGTGATTGTATTCAATAAATAAGAAGTTTACATCAAAGTAAGGCCTCATTAGCTATACATTTTTGAGCTGCTCACTGGACAGGTGGTCCAGGGGCTGACTCTCCCCAGAGCCCTGGCAATTCACGCCTCTTTGTCCACATCTTGTTACTGAGAGCTTCAGGCATGCTCCCTGTGCAACACCAGAGAACAGCATAATTACCAGCAGGGCAGTACCCAAAAACTGGGACCTAGTCCATGATTTCTAAAGTGGTGTGTTATCTGTTCTGATGACAACTGTATGCACATTCCTCAGTTGTTGCACATATTGCCAGAACTACTCACACGTGTATGATCACCTCACATAAACATTACACAATATATAAACTAGAAGTTGTTAATTTAGTTATATGTCTTAGATGACTCCACCTAACGCTGTCTGTGTTTCTCTATAAAAAGAAAAACTCAGAAACAGGCAAACCTGGAGATTTTTGTTTGTTTGTTTGGGTTTTTTTTAAGTTATGTTTCGAATATTTGCTACAAGTATGTGTCATAGAAAGATTTGCTACCTAATCTGCACATGCACGCTTCAGAAGTAGTTGGGCTTGTTTAAAGTGTGGCTGTCACTTTGAAACCTAATCAGATTTGCTGATCCAGATCTAAAGTTTAAAGGGAAGTTACACATCAAACAAGTACGGTTACCTTTGAGGTGCTGTAGAGCTACTGGTTCTGTTTGAAGTTCATTATCCTACTACATAACTACCAATTCAATGTTGCATCTGTCCCCTCTTGCTACATTGTGTCTCCAGATAACTAACTAAACAGCAATGATAATGTTCAGGAGAGAATATACATGACAACTTTGAGCTCTTCTACTCAGAAAAGCCGTTTAGGATTACAGCTATCACCACAAGTTCTGAAAGAGATATATGAAGGGGAGAGAAAACAAAAATTACCTTTCTAAGGCAGCATATCAGTGAAATACATGCACACTCACAAACCCATACAGACTATCGACTACTTTCACCAGATATGTTTAAAACTCATAACCCACTAGATGCAGACTGTTACTTAGCCCTTTTTTATCATTCTGCATTTGCAGTAGCTAACCTCAAGAGAAATAGAAAACTTTTTTTAATACTACTGATTCTCGGTAATTCTGGTGTATTTGCAACATAAACAAACCATGTATCTATTATACCTCCCCCGTGAAATGGAATGCGTACAGATGAATTCCTACCTCTCCATAGATACGTGTGTCAGATTCACTGCATAGAAACACTTCACAACCTTCTTGCATTTTACTGCACAATATTCAGTTTATGATATGTAGTTCTCCAAAGTGTGCTAATCCCAAAGGTTCTAAAAACCAAAACCAAACAAAAACCCCAATTCCACAGTCCAAACCAAAACAAAAAAAAACCAAACCAGCTAGCATGTATAAAAAGAAGTGTATGCTAAATACATAGTTTTCCTTGGGTATATTTATTTACAGTATATTTCCAGAAACAAGACCATTATAAAAATAACAAGCAAACATTCAAACAAAGGCAAACACCGGAATTCCAACAGAAGTGGAACACTTGTTTCAGAGCATGCTCATAATTGCCAGCTGGGTTGAAATGCATTAGTACTGTAACCTTATAAATCTTCCCAAAGTTGTTTGCATAACTGGTATATCATCATGCAATATGGCTAAATCAGATAATGCTCTATCTTTCCTACATTGGCTGTTTATATTTCTTATGAAAACCACAAGAGAGCAACCATGATAATACACAACTAGATGTGTGCTGAAGCTTGGGGTCTTTATAGCAGTTCAGAGCGCTTCAGAACCTTAAGGCTGTATTCTCCCTCTTTGGCCCTAGTATCACTCCTCCTGAAGCTTGTAGATGCAAAGAAATCACACTCAGTCACAACAGTGGAAAAATTGAAGGACTTAGCTTCTGAAAAGCCAGTCCCTAGACCCCACCCATCAATACTTTGAAGACAATTAACATTTGAAAAAAAATGTATTAACTTAAGAGGAAAAATTTTACTGTAGCTGAGTAGAAAGCCACAGTTAGAGCCCATGTCATTATGGTCAGCCCACCCCAGCACTCTTTCCTCCATCTCTAGTCAGGATGATTTACTGTGGTACCTTTCCCAGCCTGGTAGCAGTGCATGAGATCATGACACTGTAGCCTGATTCTAAGTGCCAGCACTCACAAATGAGATTAAGATTGTTAGGTTTAAGTATCCATGATGGTAACCCTTTATTAAATGCTGTACTTGTCCTCATAAACTGTTAAGCAATTAGTAGTTAACAGCAATTAATAGTTAATAGCAATTTACTTGCTCAAACAGCTTATTATGTCAGGTTTCTGAGTGTGGTTAATGCTTTCTTTGATGGGCAACTGGGCAAAAGGAAGAGATTTATCAATAATTATCTGGAATAATCTCTTCAATAAAACAGAAAACAAATATAAGTATATAGAGTAAATAAAGAAATCTTCCTTCCCTCATTTGGCATAGCTACCAAAAAAAAAAAAAGTCATCAGGTGAGAAAGCTGAGGAAAAAGTGATCATTGCAACCAAGAGGATACTAAAATTCAGTCAAAAGCACAACTTCCTAGATGGCAGATATTCCAGAAGAGAATTTCTTGTACTAGTTTAAAGTTGGTAAAACCGAAGTTGCTTGTTTGCATAAATTATCAACAGAACTCTACAGTAAGATGCTTATATTAAACATTTACCTTATAGCTCCTTAGTAAAAGGGGGAAATTTCTTATAATTGTAGAGAAATATTTCAATCAGGAGAAATGGGATTTGGTACTTTTGGTATGGAAAAAAGAAGATAATGAATTAAGGCTACAGCATTGCATCATGCCACTCATACATGGAAATAAATTTCCTGGTCATAAAAGCAAGATTTTTCTAAACAGCAAGAACATAAATCCTGCAGAAAATGGTACCTCACTAGTTCCCCTTTTCTAGGGAATTTATGTGCTTTTCTACTGGTTAATAAAAGCAGTGGGACTTAGTTAAATGTAGCGAAGATAAATAATAATTACAGCAATCATACTATACTATACTAAACTTTGATTTAGAGAGATGCAATCCTCTCAGTCTGAAGCCCTGAAATCTCTGTCATCACAAAAAGGTAATTGCCTGGAATATATTTAGTATATACCCATCACCCATTAGTTTACAACAAATCTTTAACATTATCTGTTTCAGGCAGACATTTAGTTTAGCACTTTTGAGTTCATATTGTTTTACAAAGTCTGTGACAAGGAGAAGATAAAAAATGAAAGAATCACAGGCATCCAAAATAAAGCAGAAGGTAAGTCTAGAGATTCTGGTTACATGCCAAAGTTAACATGCCCAGCTGGCTGTAAACCACTGTCCCAGGTGTGGCCATGCAGCCTGCAACTCAGCCCACCTCCAGCTCTCACAAGTACCACAGCTGTCTCACAGCTTGTCTGTAAACTGTTTGCAGGTAACCTGGCAGGCAAAATCCCCACCTGGGTGCTAAAGTACCAAACAGCTTGGAAAGATAATGCCTCAGTATATCTGGGTTGAGCACCCTGTCTGTGTCTTGACCTGCCTGATGAACTGCAAATCTGACTTCATCACCCAAAAGGCTAGCTGCCTGCACTCAATTTAGTATATAATCATCACATATGAATTTGCTGAAAGTCTTGAAGATATCTATGTAGGTAGACATCTATTTTAGCACTACTGGAATACAATAAAATGATTTCTTATTATGGAACTGAAGGTGGCACCTTGAAGCACCTCTTTTCCTTCTCATCTTTTTTGAATCAATAGATTTTTAATACTTTGTAAAGTTGTGCACTAACTTTTCCATTTCCAGTCTCTCTTACACAAAATTTTAGTACCACCTTTATGCATAAGCCACTGAGCTATAATATGTTAATACAGTATTTTTATTTGAAGTGAAATATATATGCCTTCTACAATAAGAAAGCAATGCATTCTAAAGTGGGAGGGAGTAAATGGACATCTAAGAAAAGTACAGCTCCTTCTTTAAATTTTGGAGTTATTTTTCAGTTGCATTCAGTGGCCAAAAATAACACAGCTAAATGAATTAAAATGCAGTGACAACATTTCAGTGTTCATTACCTGCTTGTTGGAAACCAAGAGCCAAAACCCAAACAAACCAAAACCCCAAGCATTGCAATCATATCAAATGACTTTCTCAACATGAGAACTGAATGAGGCTGCTTAGCAAAAGTAAAGGGAATAACAAATCTATCCTTTTTAACACTTTATATACATAGACACATAAGCCCATATCTGCCGAAATAAAAATACTTGAAAATAATCCTTCCCCTCTGATCACGCTGAGCTTTGCATAAAGTTGCACCTTCTGTTTTGCCTCAGGAAGCCCATTTGACTTGATTTGCTCTTTTTCTACAAATTATGTGTAGATTTAAATAATTGTATTTGCTGTTATTAGTTAGCTTAAGTAAAACTATATAAACAAATGAGCATGCAGTCTTTACTGGGTCTTCAAACAACAGTTTGCATAAGAACTTACACATTAATTTTTAAATATAAATTAAATGCTTGATTTATTTTAAATTATTCTCTAAAGGCCTTCTCTGTAAAAACTGGATAGTAGTTCATAGATACCTTTGTAAAACATTAAAAAATCTTCCTTTTGGTATTAGAGAATTATGAAATAAAAATATATATATAACAAATAATTCATATGACTGATGTCTTCTTCACCTTTCCTATATTTAATATCTTATTTGTTTGTCTATTGTTGAAATCTCCATGTTAGGACTTCTGTATTCCAGAAGACTTGACCAAAAAGGTGAATCTGACAAACTTTGTTATCTAAATGTGGTCATTTGGACTTGCTAAAGAAAGAGGGAGATGAATGTACAAACTGTTTAACATGTTCTGTTTGTTCTTCCTAGAATGTTTGCTGTAATTTGCAATATTCCTGATTCTGTGCGATTGATCAATAAATGCTTACAATGAAAGAAAGTTCAGAGAAGACAGACAAGGATGATGTGCTCATGAAGCTCAGAAAAGAATGTTGGAAGTGGCCACAGCTATCATAAAGGAAGCTGAACTTATGCCAACACCAAGGAGACAGGAGGGTGGCCTTTATCATAGATAAATGGCTGTAACAGTTAAAGGGGTCAACTGGTTACGTAAATGGACCTCTCTAAAATATTCACTAGAAAGCAGCATCTTCCTGAGCCAGACAGACCAGCATAGGGGAGTTGCATATGTGGTTCAGCACAATAAAGAGTATAAGTATTGAGCAAACAGCAGAAGTGACTTTGAATTGAGCAACGGGTTTGAGCTGGCTTCAACCTACATATTCCTTCCTAGTAACTAGGAATGCCCAGCGACATGGCAGCTAGCATATAGAGAACAATAATGAGAATTTTGTTCATTATGCGATTTCACTGTATAGTGCAATTGCTATGAAGTACTTGCATTGCAATTTCAGAATATTGCTGTATCACTTTTCCAAATCAAAATGCCAGGTATTGTCAAATATCTTTACACAAGTAAATCTGGTATTAAACACTAAATCTTCCACATAAGTAATATCTAAAAGAGCCAGGTCATAGAGTATTGGGATCCAATATTCTGAAAACTCAGCAGTAGAAATTCAACAGCACGCTCATATTTCTTCAGTTCTTTAGAAACTGATATTATGTAGGCATGTGTGTAGAATGTTAGTTTACGTTGGGGCTCTACTAAAATGACAGACCACAGGATCACATTGCGGATACAGTCAGTTTCAAAGCATCTGAAAAACTACTGCTCTGAGGGATTGCAAAATGTTTCCAGAAATCCTGACTCCATTGGCAAACCTCTTAGGAATAACAATGCATGAGTGATTAAGACCGAAAAGCTTTTTCTATGAATTGAATTTCTGTTGAGTTTAAATAGGTTTCTATGGCAGCAGTAATGTCATAAATGATTCCCCATGGTTTAAAAGCACCAGGCAGCAATGCTTCTAGCACTTACTGCACTATTTTCAATCAAAAAAAAAAATCATGCTGGGACCCAGATGAGAGATGTGCATCATCAGCCATACCCTCCATCAGACCTATTAATGTGGCAAGGCTAACCACAACAGAAAGTTAGCCTGTCATAGCACATCTTGCCAAACTAGATCCCAAGAATACCTTTATATTTTGGGAATTTTTAATTCCCAAAAGTAATCTGCAACTTGATACCTAAATCCAATGAATGGATTCCTCCTCAGGGGTGGAGTTACTGATTTATATAGCAGGGATTCCTCTATCTTGACTTACGAGACTGACTTCAGCTGTCTCTCAAAAGTCTGTTAGGCTTTAGAAGTCTAAACCAGTAACCTTCTTTTGAAGGGACAAGAACTAAACTATCAAAATTTGCAAAGAATGCTGTTGGTTTTATGTTATTTGACAATATTAAGAAACCCAAATATATCATCCCATGCATATATAGTTTTGTAAATTTTTGCCACCAGCAGCACAATACTTGGAAACACTTTCTTATTAAAGTCAGTTATATTGGACATTGTCTCTGGCTGATCCAAGTGGAAGTAACATAACTTTCCCTTCAGTCGTTATGCTATAACACTCCATACACAGAACAAATTTATGTCATATTAAATAATTTAAATAAATTTGCACTAGAAACCCTACCTCAAGGCCTAGTACTTCATCATAATCTGTGGTATGAAAACAGATAAAGATACGGTTTCTCTCTGAAGGAACTTAAAATCTAGGCATAAAAAAAGAGGCAGTAAATTGCGAAGGACAACTCAGAAACAATGTGACAACATGACAGATAATTGGCTTCAGCTACATACTGCATAATCATTTTTTTCTGATAAATCAACAGAAATTAGAAGAGATAGAAATCACAGCCACTGGGGCTGACAAACAAACAGTAATCACAGGGCAGAGCTGAATTACAGGCTTTCATATGGTAGAATCTAGAGCTTGATGGGTCTTTAATGAGTGTACTTTCCTTCAGTGCTTTGATTGCTGACTCTTCCTTGACAGTGTTGTGGGCCAGCAACACAGGCCATGCTACCTTTTGACACAGCTCACTTTCCAGAGGGAGCTCTCATTTCCATTCTCTTTTTCATCTTAAGTTGAAATAACATTATGAGTGTAAACATAGGATATACATTGCTCCTTTTCCTGATTAACAGTTGAGTTTTCTTTTCAGCAAGATGAAGCAGCTTGGAAAAAATGCATTAAATTGTAAGCAGGAAATCAAATGAACAAAATAATGGCAGAAATATGACAATAACTGAAGCTGATGGGAATAAAAGTAAAATATATAAACAGCAGCTAATAGTGTTGTAAGTGAAAATATCCTCAAATGAATCCCAGGATAAGAAATTCAACAAAAGTAAACTCCAGATTTCAGTAATCTTCTACAACAGAATGACACAACAATTAATTAAATGTGTGTAACATTTAAGTAAAACCATATTAAAATAGCAGTGAAGAATATAAGGATTTGTATGAGCATACAAATATATTATTGCAAGGCAGATGGGCTTTCTGACAGGCATGAGAATTAACTGTGCCTGTTTAGGCTTATGAAGACATAGACAACACAAATACGTTCTTCTATAGCCCACCAAAAGCTACAAGTGGAAACTTGATACACTTCAAGGGTAAAGGCAAAATTACATACTCTGGCCAAACCTATGCTAATTACACACCCTCATCCTTCAAAACAGGGTAACTACTGGCGAATTGCTCAGTGGCTTGCCATCTCTGGCTCACAACAACTCCCAAACCAAATGACAAATTACGAGATCCTCACATCCAAGGACAGAAAAATATAGGATACAACAACATGAAAAGAAGTGTTCTGTACTTCCCTTCCCTTCGGGTGCCTTCTGGGATCAGCAGCTGTGTACATTCATGCCAGCTACAGACATGCCTGTGTCCATAGCCTGCAATTCCATGATTGTATCATGAGCTGTCCACATGGCTGGCAGAATAAAAAAAAATAATCTGCAGGCGGCAGCTGTAGTATCTGCTTGATATTTAATATCAAGATGTCCTGCAGCACCTTCCAGTCCCCGACTCCCTGACTGTGCTAGGAATTCCTGAGGGTTTGCCATAGCATTGCCACTTCACTCTCCTTCCTGGTTCTGATCTTGGGCAAATGCTTTTGCTCAGAACAAATAGCGTTCATTTGTACAATCAGAACACCTCATCTCCTCTGCTCAGAGCTGGAGAGTGCAGGATACCATGAGGTGTGACAGAGATAGTCTGAAGCTCTAGGGTGAAGAACAAATGCACACAGTTTGCTGCAGGTCAGATCTTCATTAAAATGTAATTTTCCATGAGACCCTGGACAAACCCTTTCTGTTCCTTAAACACACTAATAAATGAACAACCACAGAAATGTCATAATTTTTGTCATGTGAGAATATAATATTTTAAGGGGAGATCAAGAAGTGGACAGAATGACATGCCTTCGGGGATACCTTTAGAGAATTTTGCCTAGCTAAAATGTAAAGATACAGGTCACACATTTATAGCTACCAAAAAAGAATTATAACACAAGATAGTCCCTGAAAACCTGTCTCCTTACCCTGTGAGGCATATTTTCTCTGCAGAAACAGCTAAATCCATTGTGAGCTAAAGCTGCCGTCAGGCATATGCCACTTGGACAGCTGGTCCTGCAGTTGGAGGTTAAATGAGATCTTCAAACTGTACCACTGTAACAGGTCAAACTTGTCCTCAAAGAGATGTAAACAAAGAAAAATTAACAGGTATGTTATGCTGTTTGTGGGCAGGAGGTCATAAGACCAGACTGTGCTATGGAAGAAAGACGTAAAAGGGAACATGGTAAAAGGAAGTACATGGTTTTTTTTCCTACAGTAGCTCCCAGGAAGAAATGTTGTTCCTACGTGTAAGTACTATGCTTGCTTCTGGTGACGTGTCATTCACAAGATTGAAACTCACTATCATTTCCAGTGTTTTCCTGCCTCCAGGAGAAAAAAAATAGAACTACCATGGGCTAATTGTGACTGCAAAATGCAATTTGATACAGGCTATGTCTTATAGATCACATTATATATCTCAATTTAGAAATACTAAACAGATTATGACCTCTTAGTCCAATTTTTATCCTTCATCTGCTTTTACCAACTTCATTTGGATTTGGCTTCTGAGTTAAAACAGGGGTAAGTGTGTGACAAAATAAAAATGAGGAAAGACTACCAGTGTGACTGCATAGCCCCATGTCAGACTTTCCAGCTACAGTCCATGTAATTTATGACAAACCATAGTCTTTTAAATAGTCAGGCAGGTAATTAATTGATTAACTGGATCAAATAGAAACAATATCTTTGAAAGGATGTAGTTTCTCAAGATTTATTGTTTACAACATATAGTTATCAATCAAAATTGACTCCTTTTCAAGATAAATACTGTTGCTTACCCATTATTTTAAAATCAATTGAGTTGAACAAGTGGTTAGTTCTGTATCTGTTTTCATCTGCTTTAAGAGAAATTTTAAGGACACTGCTTATGGAACAAATAAACATGTATTATGAAATTTAAGGATGGAATTTTGAAAAGAAAACTAATTTAAAGGTAACAGTTACTAATAAAGATTCAGTAATGATACTTGCCTGAAAAAAAATGCAAAAATCCTTCTGAAACTAAATGGAAACATAAACCTCCTTTTGCATGAATGCAAGAACAAATAGATTTCCACTGTAAGCTTGAGCTAATAATACTCCAGTAATTTTCCAATTTTGCTTTACTATAACAGTAGATCAAAGAGATAACATGCCAAATTTTCATCTGATGAAAATGAGCAAAATATATTGAAGTCAATAGCAAAGTGCTTATTTGCCAGAAAAATTAAGACTATTTTAAGAGATACTTCTATCACTTGAAATCCAGTAAGGCTTTTTTCACAATATGCACAAGCTATTTTTATTTCTTTGATAATTTTGCAAAGTGGAAAGAGTTCTGCTTCTCTTCTTATAAACTTGTAACCAAATACATTCTTGGTCTCCTTCCCTTCTCCCTGGTAGGGATCATGTCCTTCAAGGGGAGGCACAGAATGAGCTCGTGACAAGAAGGACTTACAGGAGCAAGCCAGCCTCCAAGCACACCATCCAAATCTAAACCTAACTTGGATCTATGCTTCAAAGTATCCTCAACTGATCCTTTTTCAATTCTCTTAAAATTAATCTATTCCTCAAATGAAGAACTAGTCAATTCCATAAATCATGACAAAAGTAAAAAAATTGTTAATAGTTTTTGATCCTTACCTGGAGCATGTGACCATAAAGAAGACAGAAGAACTCATTTTACTTTTTATTTTATAAAAATAAAATAAGGTTATTTCTTCAAGGATATTTTTTAAATTAGTATCTAAAAAAAAAGGAGAAACTATTCACTTCATGTAAAATTTATTATGCTTTCTCACTACCCAGTTTTCAGAATTATGTTAATACTACTCTCAGAACAGAAATTTAGACAGTCAAACTAATCCTGAGAAGTTTTTAAAACTAAGATCTGAAAAGGATTCTTTTTCCATTTGTATATAATTTGGATTAAGTCAACTTTCAAAATAATAAAGCCAAGAAGTAACCCAATATGCAAAAAAAAAACCAAAAAAACCCAAGAAGTCACGGTAGATTATTTTTTTTTCATTATTTGTCTAGGGAATAATCTATTCATGTGGAAAAAGTATATGTTTAAAAGAGAAAAAGCGTAATATATTTAGCAGATAGCAGGATGCATTTCTAGAAGGCATTTTATGAAGTTTCTTTCTGCTCACTTGTCCCTAAATATGTTTCCTTTTGTGCTTTGTTTAATTTTTAAATATTTTTCTTATTTCAAATTGTCTGACTCTTCACACTTCTCCCTTACCCTACAATTATGCTTACTGTACAATTATGCATTTTATGATGAAAATACAAGATAGGGAATAATGGAATAAGAAGCCAGTTTATATAAAGTTGATATTGTTGGGCCTCTAGGATGTGTAACACAAAGGACGAACATATCTAGATAAAAAATAAAATATTTACATACATACAAAGATCAGAAAACTAATAACTGATGGATGACAAGCTCTCCTAAAGATTTTGTGCTGTTTTATTTACCTAGATTAAAATGCATCAACAATTTGATCAGAAAAGAGGAGATTTGCAAAATACATTGCATCCTCCCCAGGTAACTTTTAATACTTTTTCATTCATGTGGAGTAAGCGTAACGGTGCATTTCAAAGGTCAGGTGAAATTCTAACTCTACAGAAGGATCATATTCCTACTC
This sequence comes from Falco punctatus, assembly GCF_963210335.1. Taxonomy (NCBI): domain Eukaryota; kingdom Metazoa; phylum Chordata; class Aves; order Falconiformes; family Falconidae; genus Falco; species Falco punctatus. The sequence continues at coordinate 39,528,919 of NC_137585.1, forward strand.
CTATATTTTTGCAAGCATAAACTAATCCACACTGCAGCAGCATTAGAATGTAAAGGTAACATTGGAGGGAGTTTCTCTTAACAAATTTCTTTTAATGGTCTGTCATCATGGTTCCTCAGACAAAGAAAACAAATATGCTCTATTTGAGATATACAGTTCAGAGTTCTCACAGTATAGATTTTTTTTCCTCTGGCATTTCCTTTGAGAAACTGAAATCAAGTTTAATTCCTGCCTTAGTATTCCATTCAATCATTATTGTATAAAGCATTTATGCATTCCCAAGCCAATGACCTCCTTGAGACACTAAGGAAATTCAAAACAATCTTTAGTGTAAGCTTTTTCCTCTGAGGCATCACTTGCAATATTGGTATGGTTTCCCATTATTTCTAACTGCAATCTGCTTTAAGCATAAAACAAGTATTTAAGTTGTTTTTTAATTGAATTATTTTTTATTTGAAATTAAAATTTCAAATATTAATTTGAATTATTAAAATAATTCCTTTTCTTTCTTGAGCCATGTTTCTTTATTCTTAGCAGGCAACTATTAGCAATTTAATAAGCCAGAACTATTGGCTAGGGAAACAATTACAACAAAATTTCTGTCTCACCACTCAAATTGTGATATATTTATATGTATATATATTTACAGTAAAAAGGCTATATTAGAATAGCTCAAGAGTGTTATTTAGGTGCCAGTACCAGGATTACAGTTGTCTACAGAAGTGCCTCATACACACAAGCCACTATTATACCATCATTCACAGTTTTGTCTGTTGGAACTCAGGATACCTTCTCAGAGGACTCCTCTGTTGCACCTTCCCTCCCCCCTCAGTCTCTAGACCTGAGACATCTTTCGTATAAAACTTGATACATTTCCAGGAACAGTTTTCTTTCCAGTGATCTGCTTTTTTCAGGTGGGAGACCTGTGGCACTGTAAACTTCCTCCTCCACTCCTCACCTGTCTCAGTTCATGTCCCTCCTCCACAGCCACTAGCCCCAACTCCATGTTTAATGATTCATCATTATTTTCCCCCTTACAGTTCTTGGCTATCCTTTTTAATCTAAGCATTATTTTCTTCTAGTCCAGGATTTTTCCCCTTTCCCTGGGACAGCTTCCTCCTTTGCCTCCGCCTGGTGACAGCAACGCTGCCACAGCAGCGAAGACAGAAAGGCTCCCAGATTGGTTAAGCAAAAGCTGTACACCAAAAGCAAGACAGACCAGGAGACCCCAGTGCCAAAAGTAGGTTTCAGCATCAATCAACATTAACTATTAGCAGTGCTGAAGTCCTAGCTCTGTTCTGATTATTTAATCCACAAAATGTCTTTGGTTTACAGTCTACAGTGATTTTTATTTTCATTCTGTGAGTAGCTTTAAACACTCATCATAGAGGCAAAGGTTGGCTTGAGTGGGGTTTCCTGAACATATATAGGGCTCACATTGCCCTCAAAACTCACATGTTATTCTCAAACTCCCCTAGTGCTGTTATAGCTAGCAACCACAATAGCAGCAGCTACTGACATTTTAAATGACAAATTTCACGTTATGGGATTTAGATTGAAGAAACGCTGGTTTAACCCACTAAAGCAACTAATTTTTCTCATTATCTGTGTCACACAGAAACCATTCTACCATCTTTTGAGGAATTAAGATGGGTTTACATAGATTATAGCTGCATTTTTAGAAACAATTTCTAAATGGTTTTAGAAACTGATTCCATTTTAAAGCAAATTTGCCTGGCAACATATTCAGCCTATGCTGGGGAAAAGATACTCTTTCCAGTTGTGGGGCTGGATGTGCCTCAAGCATATCCCCATGTAAATCAGAGTGGTTTAGGTCTGCAATCATTGCTGCTGGGGAGAGCAACACCCCTACAGGCAGGGCAGGCAGGAACAGCTGCAGGCTCTGATCACAGCCATGAGCATCGAACAAGGACCACAGGAAGGACATAATCACCCATCAGACACCTGAAGTGCAATTTCAACTTAACCCTTGTGTTAACAGACTTTACAAGAGAAATGCATGATTTGCCCCTGTGAAGGTTCAGGACCAGGACAACAGTGCTGAACTGTTGAACACCAATATTAAAAGTAAGTAGCATGAACATGACTAATACTGATGCTCTGTGAACTAGTTATTTACTGTCATTTTGTGGCCGTGCATTTACACTTTTGTTATCCAGCTTAGGCACGGATTTTAATAAAAACTAAAGATTTCAACATAGATTAAAAAAAAAGGGGGTGTGTGTTTAAACTTTGGCTAAACACATATTAGAATATGACTGTTCATCCTTTATATATATATATTTAATTTCAACATTAACATTTGTTAGAAGATTCAATCAAAACCTTCATTATCATATTTTGTAAAAAAATAGCATGTCCATGACTTTATGTAAGCTTAAATCTTCATCATTATTAAGATTTTGAATAACTGTTTTGAGACTTAGTATAATTCAAACAATCTCAACCTATTGGACACTAGTTCTAAAAGCATATTTTTTATATTTTAGCATTCTATAATATTATAATGAAAAAACAACTGATTGCTATTTAAAGTTACATTCTTTGCCATCAATTATTTCAATACAATAGGAAGGAAAAAACCCCACCACCTATAAGTTGCTTATGTTGTTAATTAAAACCCCAAGAAAATAAGATCTTTCAAGTTTTCATTGTTGCAGCACTCTCCAAACTATCAAGCTGCAGCAAGGTCTTTTACCATCTCATACCAGCATACTCTTTGTGTAGTCACTCTACTGCCTTCTCACCTCATCCAGGGCACGTGTTCTCTCTCCTCTTGCTTCTTCCTCAGCTGCTCTCTCTCTTCATTGGCTCTCAACCCCTTAACAGAACCAGCCACAGCTGCACCTTATCTACACCGGCCAGCCCGCCGCCCCTGAAGCCAGCCCACAGCTGTGTATTATCAATGCTAATTAGCCCAGCTTCATTCCACTACAATTACTTAGCTTAATGGAAGGATTCCTCAAGATCTGAACATAAAAATAAACTAAACCTGAGGTGATTTCTTTTTCGCAGGTCCTTGTCCTAACTCTTCAGGACCAGGACACTCACGTTGCTGTCTTAAGCCCCTGCTCGCTCACTTACCCAGAGTAGAACCTAACTTGCTACAAGTTTCCAAATCTGCAGTGCAGAGAAAGTGCAGAACAGGAAATGTCAACCCATTTTCAGACACACTGGGAATGACATAACCTGCTATTTGGGGAGATTTCATCTTTTAGGAGACTGAAAAGTATTGTAAATGTTGAATAACGTCCTTTTCATAATAATAGGCTATTTAAACTGCCAAGAGTCAGTCGACATCTTTAGTAGCTATAAAAATTTAGATGTAACTGAAGCAAGAAAGAAGAGCACTACATAAGTAAGTCTGTGATTTGATGTACTGATCGAGTTACAAGTAATTGGAGTTAATTCTTTTTTACTAAAATGAGAGCTGAAGATGTTTAGTCAGATACTTCCATTTAATTGAAATATCAGCATATAAACAGTATTTAACACAAACAAACAAGTTTATGACTAAGAAACTGCTAGATACCCCAAGTAATCTAGATACTAGTCTCAGAGGACAGTCAGTGGCCATTTCATCACAAACTTTCATTGATCATAGTGAGTAGCAACTGTCCATGCCTTGAATAGATTAAAAATTAGTTTAAATTGTAATTTATACTAATTAATTGTAATTAATAAAATCACAATACTTGACAGCCACGTGGCAAAGACAGATAAATAAAAATTTTAAAAGTTTTTCTAAATCCATTTAGGCTCTTATTTGCCAAGTACACTAGTCACCTTTCGAGGACAGTTTCTCCCAGTGTTTCATTGATGGGGGGACAGTTTTGACCTTTGCTGGCTTTGTGTTTGGTGTTTTTTTTTGTAAGGACCAGTAAGAATAGTGGGATGTATACTTTGTTTTGATACATGATGGTGTCGAAGGGAATACAGCTCCTTGAAACTGAATAAGATAGAGTTATTAGAAGGGTAGGATGACTGAGCCGGCTAATGGCTGCAGCAAAGAGTCAAGCTCTCTTTCTAGCTCTCTTAAATGTGTTCAGAAAAGTGTCAGGCAAGTAACATTTAGAGCAGAGCAGGAGGGTACAGCAAAGGGATGGATGGTGTTCTTTAGTTCTTGCAAAGGAATCTGCCAATTGGCCTTTGCCAAATGAGTTATTTCTCAGTCACTAACAGCTTGTGGCTCTTCTATATCTCTGTTTCTAAGACAAATATAAATTCCAGAAGAGTAGTAAATGAAAGTATCTAGGAGCATCACTATTATCTAGAAATTTTTTTCCTATGAATTAAATCTCTGTCATGGAACGATGCCCTTCCATCTATTTTCTGCTAATAGGACTAAGAATTTTGTCACTAGTAATACAGAGGCAAAATGTTACCAAACTAATAAAAATCTGCTCTTCTCCCCAGAGGACATCTTTATATGCATAGATTTCCTTTAAAAGTCAGACAAAGCATAGTTCTTTCCAAATCTAGATCTCCCTTCTGTGTCTTGAAATCCTCCTCACTTAAGATGCATCTCAGAAGCAGTGGAGGAAATAAAAAAAATAAAAAAGGCGTGGGGTGGGGGTGGGAAGAGAGAAAACCAGTGAGGAAGTCTAGAAGAAAACAGAAAACCCTAGGTAAGTTTTTCTGTCTTTTTCAGCTCCTTTCTTAAAAGCTCATGGAAGCTGGTTTGAAATGTAGCCTCTGGTTTTTGGGGGTTTTTTTGCTCTTGCAGATGGCGGCTCTCAGAGGAGTCTGGAAGCTGGAGATTCCCATCTCAGTTACTGGATGGATGTGGGCAGCGCTCACACGGTGTGTAGACTTGTGTGAGGCATGCTCAGAGCATGGCTACACACGTGTCCTGGGCGCAGGCGCCGGGCTGTGGCAGGGGGCTGCAGGGGGCTGCAGGGACCCTCAGGGATCCCCTGAGGTGCGGCTGGGGCTGCCCTGTGCTGGACACAGCCGGTTCCCACTGGATCCAGCCGTGGGGGTGGCCGCTCTGGGAAAGTGTGTTAAAGATGGGGCAAAACAATTCCATGTGTGCAAAGAGGAGGGAAAGAAAAAGGGAGTGAGAAACTACAGTGTGGGCATCAAAGTCTGAGAAGGAAGAGGAGGAGAAGATGCTCCAGGCAGTGGAACAGATATCCATACTGCAGCCCATGGAGGACCCCATGCCGTGCAGAGGAAAGTGTGAAGAAGAAGGAGCAGTGGAGAGGAGATATTGACTGACGCCAACACCCATCCCCCACACCCACTTGCCACTCGGGGTGGGGAGGATGGAGGGGCTGGGAAGGCAGGGGTGAAATTGGGCCTGGGAAAAAGTGGGGGTGTGTGTGGAAGGTGTTATTTTAATTTTTGTCTTTGTTTCTCGCCATCCAAATTTATTCTAAATGGCAACAAATTAAACTGATTTTCCCCAAGTCAAGTCTGTTTTGTCCATGTGGTAACTGGTATGGTTAACCAATCTTTATCTCTACCTATAAACTTTCTCATCCTATTTTCTCCCCCTGTCTGGTTGAGGGAGGGGAGCGAGAAAACAGCAAGGTGGGCACCTGGCTGCTGGCAAAGGTCAGCCTGTAATGACAACTCAGCCCCTCAGTGGGCCGCAGAGACAGGAATGCCCAGCTAAGGGTCCTGGGTATTGTGCTCCAGCAGATCTGCTCAGTAAAGCTGTCTGGTAACATCTAGTTTCTGTGAACCCACCCAGGCAATATTTTCTTTCATATAATACTCTTTGCAATGATATCGAGTACTGATTATAAAGCTGCTTCCCAGGATGCAACAGATAAGCATCTATATATTGACACGCTGTAGTTGAAAACAGAGCTAACCGTGTGGTACTGTGTCCGTTCCCAGTGCATACACGAAAATTAAAATCAAAAGAGTGTGGACAAATCCCTTGCTAACGCATCTACAACTCCTAATTCCTGATTCTGATTTTGCAATTTTCAGTCTCTCAGATGAGTAGAATCAATGCATTGGGCCTGTGTCAGTCCAAAATGTTGTAAAGTTTTGGAGTGCTTTCAAAGCTATGCTGGGACACTGATGCTGTGCATAATACAGCATCACCATGAGTATGGAGCCACATAGTTGAGGAGCAGGGCACTATGCTGTTGCTAAGACATGAATTTGCCAGTGATGCATCTTCCTGGTTGCAGTGCATTGCTGCTATCACTTTCTAGCTTACAATTTAACACACTCTGCACAGCTGGCCAGGCAGCAGATCTGCCAGCTAATTGCCTGTCACAAGGTCTGGAGCAGAGGCAGAAACATTGAGCTGCACAGGGAAACAGAAGATGAGGGCCAAAAGATTAGTGTCATGCTCAAAATATAAGGCTGCACAGTCACTGGCAGTGAGAACAAACTGAAATTGCTTTTCTGTTTGCAACTGTTAATGAAGTAACTCCTGAAGACTTTAAACTATGTAGTTTGGGTAAAAGCTTGAAAAAAAAGAAACCTCCTTACAGGTGTTTTTTTTCCCTCCATGGATAAAAACTAAGACCTCTATGTGCCAAGAGTGTCTTGACACTTGAAAGTACCAGGTGATCACATGAAATGGGTTTGTAGCTTCAGGGGGTAGGCCACCACTTGGTAAACCACTGAATCATCTGATCATCAAAAACGAGCTGAAGGAGTTGAGCTGAAAGCTCAGGGGGCTTTCATAGCAACCTGAGAAAGTTTGGAGGCTTGTAATTATGTTTTGGCTTCTGACTTTTTGTTCCTATGTGTAGTAGTTCTGGAGTATTTTTACTTTCTAATTTCAGAAATGTTCCCAGGATAGAAAATATTATTTCTGCTTCAGCTTACCTAAGAATATAGGCATTTGGCTTAAACTTAACAAAAAAACCAGGCTCAGTTTATTCACGTGAATAAACTTATTCACGTGAATAAACTTATGAAAAGAAGCAGGTTTTAATCTTGGATAGAAAAATAAGAAGTATCCAGAAAGCATAGGAATTATAGTTTCATTACCATTTGGGAGAAAAAGAAATACACTGATATTTTAAGGTATCTATACATTAACAAAGCTTTCTGTCTTTCTCCCCCAGTTAATGTAACCCTCCCCAACCACCTTTTGAAATATTTTAAAGAATTAAGATTGTTGCTGAATGAAAACCAGCAGTTTTATAAGATGCTTCTAACAGCCAAATTTTATAAAATATAAGCAAACTGCTTTTTTCCTACAGAACTACTGTAGAAAATGTCTCTCTATATATGCTCTATATCTTGTCTAAAGTCATAAAATAATGAAAAAATATGTGAAAAATTTACACACATTAAGCTATGTAAGTAATAAAATATCTAACTAAACACAACAGCCTGATTCACATATGCTGGAATTAAAAAAGCCGTGTATTTTCAAAGTAATTACTCTAAAATTTGTAAGTAGCTCTATGAAGAATTCCTGAAGGTATGTTTCCCTTTATACAGAACAAATGTGACTTTTCCATGAAGAAGTAGTGCAATAGCAAAATTCATTGGTTTTGCACTTAACAAATAATTAGTTTTCTCTGCAGTTATATGCAGTAAAGTGTTTTCATTTGTTATATGGAGCAATTTCATTTTAGAAATCATTGACTTAAGTTCTGCTGTTTCGAATGAAGAAAACAGCATGTTTAATACCTGCCACCACTTTCTTCTGTGTTTTGCTGTTCACATTTTTAAAGTGGACCTCAAAGAGCAATAAAGAAAAAGGAGTGTTAATACTAAGCTCAAGGTCATGCACCTGGATCTGCATACAAAGTGTCCTGTCTGTTCTGACCATTAGTTTGCAGTGTTTCCAGCCATCAAGTAATGGCATTGAGATATCAAAGTATGATAGACTGTTCTGTCTAAATTACTCTACATCCATCAGTAATTTCTGTCCAGGCACATTAGAACACATGTAAGAGTACATCTGCAGACATTAATTCTTATCAAGAAACAGTGTTTGCAAAGTATATAGCAATTGTATTGGTTGTGTAAAGACTAATCTATAAAAATAATACACACATACATATATATATACACACACATACACACACAGTGTCAAGATTTGAGATACCGTACATGATAAGACAGCAAACCTAGCAGTTAAGTGGCTTTTATTATCCCACTAAACAATATATAAGAGAAGGGAATAAACTGAAATAGGGTATTACTATTGCTTATAATCTCAGTTTCTTCACTCAGCTTCTCTCATGTAAACAATTTATAATAATGAAAGATAGAAAACAGAAAGTTTGTGTGGGAGTAAAGGTAAATTGAAGCCTATAATGAAGACTGTGGAGGTGTAAACTTCACAGAGCAACAGCATGCAAATTAGATTTTTTCGTTTGTGGGAAACTGCCCACAAAATTGTACCTTGAAAATCATTATAATATCTGAGTTCTCAATTTTGAATATATTGCAGTTTCTTCTTGAGTTTCAGTTATATTGCAGGTTTTGCAGTGTATTTCTACTAAGCAAAATTATACACTATACACCCTTAATATTTAAAAACATGCTTACATTTTTTATTAATAACATTAAGAAACATTACTTAGGCTTAATAAAGACTTCTAAAATATTTTAACATATGTCCCACAAACAATGTATGTTTTCTGTACAGTTTTAGCATCTCAAACTCTGCTTCTAGATGACCTTCCAGAAACGTATGTTAAGTCTGAGATTAAGAGCCAGAAAACTCAGATCAAATGTATTGTGCCTTTTTTTGGCTAAACAACTGAGTTTTAGAATTCATTACAACTGTATAATTAATACCATGTAATTAAAATGCTGAACCAGCGCAATATATACTACCCAAAATTTTTATGCCTTTGAGAATCCTCTATAGCTATCCCTTTTAAAAAAGGCAGAAATACAAAGTTGAGAAATTAACAGTAATTACAAGAAACCAGAAAACATTTCAGAATAATGTAGCCCAATAATTGAAAAGTTACCATGCATTCAAACAGTTTCAGCTGTAGATTTGACAGCCTTAATGGCAGTTATTAAAACTCTGGTTCACACAGGTAACCGTGGGTTTGGAATGCAATGGAATAAAATAAATGGTTTAATTAATTTTCTTTCTCATATATTACAAAGTGCATTAAGTTTTTACTTTAGCAATTTTTTTTCTAATTAGCATGAGAACAATCAGTCATAATATAAAAGTGTACTTATGAAAAAGCCTAAGGAGATGGGTTTTATTCAGTAATGAATAGCTATATAAACAGTTTCCAGTCATCAGGAAACTAGAGGATTTAGGAATGAATAAAACACTTTCCAATTATTAATCAAGTTTTAGATGACTTTTCAGTTACAGTATTTCTCTGAACTGAAGCTGGATCTGCTTTTGCAATTGTTACAGTGCCCCAAGAAGATCTTGTGCCAGGAGAAGTACTTGTAAAGCAGAACTACCTTCCCTTCCTGTTGTCCCCACAAGATGCTGGTGAAAGGGTGACACTGCTCTTGCTGAAGACTTTGTGCATTTGGATGACATGTAGGTGTTGGCAGGGATTATATTCTGTCTCTGAAAAGGATTCTTCCATATCAAACAGGATTTCTAGTCATTATTAATTATAAATTAAAAAATCGAATAAAACCAGAAAGTAATTTGAGGAATTCAAATACAAAACCCCCACCTACATAAGATAAACTTCCACTGAGAATTAATTGGATTTCCTGAAACGGATTGAATGCTGTGTCTCCTTGTTAGAAGTATTCAGATTTAAGAATTTTGGTTGTTTGCACCTATTTATAAAGTAAGAATTTAAAATTAGGCCTCGTGACCACTTCACAATGACTTTGGGTGTAAATAAATAATAATGGCAAGAGCTTGTTTCACCGTTGTGACTGAATGGTGCTATTTTTCACTGGGGAGGAAATAAACAGTAGTTTTAAACATGAAAGTCTTTATTTTTAGTTTTTTTATACTGAAAGTGAAATCTACAATGGGAACTAATTTTTTATTAAAGACTATTTAATAATAACTTTTAGTTCACGGAGAGATTTCAGAGACAAATATTAAAACCTAGTCTTTCAACTGAATTCCAAGAAGTTTCACTGTTATCTACACATTGTCTACACTGTTATAGAAACAGGTTTTTTTCTCTACACTGTTATAGAAACATTTTTTTTCCAGAGTTTCAGCTTTAGGAATGGTCTTTAATGTCTAGGCTAAGCTGTTCACCTAACCTACTGCTTAAGTAAAAAGACCCCTCAATGACAATCCATCCAAGCTGTCTTAAGGGGGGATGATTCTTCACATGGTATATACCTTGTTTTCTTGATTGAAAGCAATTGCATCATAACTCAATTGACTACCAAGTTTTTAGGAGTATACAGTCTTGTGAGGTAATATTTGTCCTAAACACAATCTTAAATTGGGAAACCAGGGTTTGTATTCATTTTAACCACCTACAAACAAGGTACCTAAGCCAATATGGCCTTTTAGGTTCTCTTTTTAGTCAACAGAAAAAGACTGATACTGTCAGAGACCCAACAGGTGAGACTGACTAGCCTCTACTGTCTCTACAGCAGAAACAACATTAAATTCAGCACTAAACTTTAGACAGGAAAATCAGGAGATTGAGTTAGAAAAGCATTTAATGAATTCTAAACTTTATCCTTTTTCTTGTGGAGGTTGATATATTTCTTTGGGGGATAAAAAATCCCCACAGCAGTTCAAAGAGAAGGAACAAAATAAAAAATGGGGGATAACCAAGAACTGTAGTTTACAATGACAGCTCTTGTGATCTCTAAAGGTAAGAATAAGGATGTTTGTGTTCAATGGGTTAATGAATTGCTTACTGATCTTAATGGCAATGGATATACTCCAAAGATTAACAGATAACCTCAGAGTTTTTGATTTATTTCATTAAGAAATCATCTATTTAGAGCCTGTCTTAATTAAATTTTCAAAAACAGAAAACAAACTAAAAGAAACCAAACAATTTTGAAGTAATTGTTATTGTACAATATATATATATATTGTATATTTTTATACTGATATATGTACTGGTATATATATTTATATACCTCTATAACTAAAATTGAAACCCTGCATTTTTTCACGCTTGTCAATTCTGACATATTATTATCTTTCATATTACTATCTTCTGTCAAAAAATTGTACTATTTAAAGACTGTAATACTAAAATTGCCTTGGAGAAGTTAAAGGCATGTTACAAATCTGGAAGATATTGCAGATTAATCATACACTATGTATTAAGGAAGCTTTTTTTCCTCTGCATAGAAGCAAGTCTGAAACTGGAATTGAACTGATTCCATGAAGCTGTAATCATAGACAAGAATTTATAATATTGGTCCATTCAAGGAATGTATTCAGAAATCAACAATGATTCAGATAGTAAGATGCAGTATCTTCTAAGAATGCAGTGTAAAGAATTTTTCTACGTTCCCTTAAGTGCACAAACTTTCCAGAAAAAAGATTGTTTTAACATGTTGATTTTTTTTCCCAGATAGGAAGAACAAACTAACTTCTTACCAGCATAGTATTTTTTCTCTTAGCTATTAGATACTTTAACTATATTGTGCTTGTACTTTGATTATTTTTATATCATAAAAGAATTTAAGGTTATGGAAATGTTTATCCAGATTTACTTCTATCAGTTCCCCTATAAATATGATAATCTTTAGCTGAAAAATAAATTATTAAACATATTACATTATAAAAAATATCTTCTATATAATGCAGAACCATGGTCTTTTCTCAGTGCTACATCCCAAATTCTCATTAATTTTACCCTACTAATGCAGAAAGGTTCAATTTTAGCCCAATGACTTGCCATTATCTGAATAGTTCTAGCAAAAAAAGAAAAATGAACTATTATACTACAAGTGAATGATTTGAATCTTTTGTTAACAAATTATATTTCTTATTCTGCCTTTCATGAGCAATAGTAACTCCTCCTTTCTTCTATTTTAAGTCATGGGACATATTTGTTTAAGCAAGAAAAATGAAATTACCTTCCTTCCAAATTTAGTGTTACACATCTTTATATCAAAAGCCAATTTAGAACAAGGTTAAGTAGAAAAAATACAGCCTCTCATTGCTTTCCTCATTTTGCCTATTGTTGTTCTGCTGATTTCAACTGACAGGAGCATTGAGCTGGGTGGGAAGCAAGGTAAATGCAGAAGGAACAGTGAATATATTATCATTGTCTTTCTTCAGCTGCACCATCAAACCATATGGAAAAAAATGACAGTAATTCAGGATTTTGATAGGCTGAGACCTCACTTGTAGTACAATATTCATTGACCCTGAAACATATAATGTGAAGTAACCTCAAGATGCACAAGCTTGAGTGGGCAAAAAAATATCAAATTCACATAAGGAGGCTTTGCAATTAAATTACGCAAACATCCAAGATATTTTGAACATACATTAGGGCAGGATATGGTCCTTTGAATGTTATTCTCAATGCTCGTACCAGCAGCAACCGTCATCTGAAAAAGGGGGCAACAGAGATTCTCCTGAATGGAACAGAATTTTGCACAGTGCTACATTATATTTAAATTATACCATGCTAACAAGATGAATGTTATTATCATTCAAGCAAGCTGATCTAAGAGAACAAAAATGTGGCTCAACTGAAATTCACACAAAAAAATTGAAAGTATTGTTACATCTCCTGGCTCATGAGGTGCTGAGAACAACCAGATAGCAAGTCACCTCAGCATTCTGTACTGCATTTGCAGAAGCGAACTCTGAAGCACTGTCAAACAGTCAGATAACTATGGAGAAATAATCATAGTTCCATGGTTAACTTTAATCTGAGGTGTCTACATAAAGCAAGAAGTTTACTGTTTGTGAGGTCTGAAGAAAGTAGAATCTTCTCCCTCAAATTAAAACATCTTATGGAAAGACATTAAAAGAAGTAAACCTATTAAATTATTAGGTAGAATATATCTATGAAATTGATAAAATTTCCATGTTGTCTCATACTTCTCTGTTGTACCAAATATTCATGAGTGGCAAAATAGCAGGAAAGAAGCTATGTGCAGTTAAAAATCTGGAAGTGTCTTCAGCTGTCTGAAGAATATATTTTAGCATTTAATATTATTTTTCCTCCTTTTTCATGACTTCTTCATTTATTTTTGCAGAGCCCAACATATAACATTCTTCTTTAGAAAGACCCTGACTAGCAGGCAATCTGACCAGATGACATTTCTTCAGATTCAATATTTACTTCAGAGGAAATCAACAACAGAAATTTTCAAAAAGTTCTAGAAGTACTTTTTAAACCTCTGGTTCAATCTATCCTGACTGCCATTCAAAAAACCCAAACAGTTTTAGACTAAATGTCTAAACACTCTTTCTATTGCTGAGAGCATATGTAACAATACATTCAACGTTCATGCTAATTATAGTTGAGCTTCATCGTCTTTCAAAGTAAACATTGACCTAAGCTTTATTTTGTGACTATTTACCAACTCAGTTCAGTATACCTGGAATTCAGACCTGACAAAAAGACAGTATTTTTGGATTCAGGTATTTTTAATAGCACAATATAACATTTGGAAAATACAACACATTGTAAGATGTGTTTTATAATGACTACTATTATAATTTATGAGGAATTTAAGCCTGATTGTATATTAAGACTTACTTTTGCAGTAAACAAAAATGTGCACATTATTAATGTTTAATAACAGCCACAGGCATGTATCCATGTTCATCTATCTAGAAGCCAAATATTGCTGATGATCTTTACATTGTGATTTGTACCACTTTTTAAATATTTTAAAGTTTTAAACTTTCGATGTTTTAAAGGAGAATTATGCTATTAGTGGTAACAAAAAATGAATTTTAAACAAAACTCTCCATTACGCTGGCAAGTTCTTAACTTCTGTTAGATTTCCCTTCTTTAGATTAACACCCTTAAAGATTTGAAAACTTTTTTATTATTTTTTAAAGGAGGTTTCAATTCATACAAAGCAGCTACTTTTGAAAAGGTATTTCCATGCAAAGCAACTTCATGGTCAATTCATGCATCATAGATGGATCTTTAAGACCATCTTTAACAAATTCTGTTGCTCTAGAATTTTGCAAGAAAAACACAATCCATGTTATGTCAGCATGACACCGTTTTAAATAAACAATATCTCAGCACAAGGATACATACACATTATAAATTTTATCCATTCATTACATCATCTCACACATCTTTAATAACAGTTTTTTTATTAAATTTAATCTCAATGTTCATACATATAAAAATACTAAAAAAGGGTAGAAACAAATACAACTGGATAATATGTAAATAGTTTACACATTTTTTGCACATCTCAATTTATGTACATCTACTATATGATGTTTTTTGATAATTTTGCACTTTTGTGTGAAAAGGTAGATCTACTGTATACTTTTGACTGCTGCATCTGAGCTCTGTTAACTAATTCATCTTCACTGCCCATCCCTGCTAACAGCAATAATCCCTGAGTAACGTTAACCTAATTTTTCAAATTATCTTGTAAACAGTTTCCCCCCTCTTTCCTCTTGTAAAACTGTGATTAAAAGTTTATTGGTGAAAGGTATAAAATGAACAGTGTTCAATTCTAGCAGCTGGTAGGTTTGATCCAGTATTTTGACTCTTCAGGCCTACTATGAGAAACTTTATGTAATTGGTTGGTATTTCAATGCTGTAAGGCTATTTCCTTATAGAGATGGTAATTTCCTGTCCAACTGGACTCATAGTACCTAAAATGTCATGTAAAAGAAATGAAAGAAAAATATTCAATAAAAACTACAAAATTTGTGCAATAATTCTAAAATCGTTTGTCTTCAAACTATGCATATTAAGGTGAATACATCATATTGGCATGAAGATTTTACTGGTAAACCTTTGAGAGGCCAAATCCATGAATGAGTTATGCAGTGTAAGTAACGCAGCAATTCCCATCTCATGCACGTTGATAAAATATTTATTTCATTCAGGAATGCATCTAATATTATAGCATCTACTGAGTACTTTGTACTCTAGTAACTATAACCTTTTAGGATTAATATTCTTGAAACTTTCTAATACAGTTTGGTCCCTTTGAGAAAATGCATTAGCATTAAAATTTATCAGAGGAGGAAACAGGGTCAACAGGGAGAGATGTTCTGAAAATGAAGCTCTAGAATGTGCATGTATTCTTGCTTGGGATGTGCACTTTAGCTGCTATTTGTTATGCACAGGGACAAATTCTCAAGCTGTATCCTAAATGATGGACCCAGAAATGTTTCCAGGCTCCTTCTCCTCTCTCTTTTGGTTTTCCACATAGAAAAGTCTTGTGTGAAGCTGTAGCATGTCTGAAAACATTTTCAGAAAATGCATCACCTACCAAAAGCCCTCTAGGTATGTACACACCCAAGCTACACCTCCTGGAGTTTCCAAGCCCACATGAGACAATAATCACATTTAACGGCCCACATAGGCACCAAACTGGCCTGCATTTCACAGCTAGATGGAAATAGTGACAAAGGATACATGAGATTACAATTTCAAGCTTCTGTGGAAGCACTGAAGTCAAACAATGTTTTAGCTAAACCTGTAAATTAACTTATGAGAAACAGGTGAAAATTCATGAAGTCTAACTTTGATATTCCTGAGCTTACACCAAACTGGTTAGTTACACCGAGCTTTCAAGTGATCTTGCTGTACAGGTCACATGAAACACATTGTATTTTTCTAAATACCAACATCATTGTAATCCAAATTTAGCAAGCCCCCAGTCAAAGTTCTACTAGAGCAGGAACTCCTGTTCTCAGTTATGATGTGAGCAGTACAGCACTAATTTCAAGGTCATGTCTAAGATAAGGACATGGAATAAAAAAGAAAGTCGGGTTTCACAATTGGTGGTATCCAAAGCTGCTAGCAAATTCAAAGATATTCACCAAATAAATCTAATTTGTTGACAGACTGAAGAAACCAGCATAGAGTCTTCCCCAATTTTTTGACTTCTTTGAGGTAGGTGGAACTTAATTACTAGAAAAATAATGATAAACCTGCTCTCAGAAATAATAATAATAATAAAAAATCCCTCAGAGCAATATTTCCTGTTTCTTGACAAGAATTTTGTGGTTATAAGTCTGATATCACTCACCACAGTCCAAAATGCTATTTAGGTGTTTTAGTCTATTGAAAATTTTATTTACTCACATTAATTAGTGAAACTAGGCAATGTCAGAAAAGAACCATTTCTTCCCTTATGTATCATCTCTGTGAAGGAGCTAACTGAGGTCATGCTTAGCAAGCCATCTGAACAGTCATCAAGGTAAAAAACCCAAAAGGAATAGACCTGTTCCCTGTTTTCTAAAACCATTCTTGTAGAAAGTATTCTATTTGTTATTTTAGTAGATGGAGAAAAAAAAGATAAAACCACAAAGAACACTACCACTATGCATAGGTACAATATCTCAAAAAGTTTATATTTCATAGTGAAATTCACTGCCTGTTCTCTGCACTCAGTCTAAGAAAGTGGCTTCAGCTAAGCCTTTCCTAAGTGAAGCCTGTTGCACGTAATATCCCAAGCATCTCACATGATGACTTTAACAATCAGTACCTTCAACTCAAGCTGAAACCAGTTTAATCTATATTGTACCCATACATACACGTAGACAAAGGTACACTAATGCAGAATCCATTGTTTGTTTGGTTTTGGTTTTGTTTGTTTGGGTTTTTTAAGTGTGGGCTGGACTGGAAGTAATGCTACAAAACAAATAAGGACATCATGGCATATCATGGTACATTATACCACAGATACAGCAGATACATGTGATAGTATTTGTCGTTGATAGTATGAATCTATTACACTAATTTTGAGAAGTCATCATGTGAATTCACAGTAACAAAATATGTTCTTAGTTGCCATTCATATTTCCTGTTCTAAAGAGAAGTGTGATATCCATATGTTGGCAAAGATTACTTTAATAGTCTCAAAGGTGTATTTAAAATTCACATACTGCATACTGAATACCTGTCTGTAACAATTATCCCATCAATGCGTTCTCATTTATGGAAGACTATTTCAAAACTTTACTGGAAAGGACCCTGGGACACCTGATCTAGTTATAAAGTTAGCCATGCATGGACTAGATGACCTCCAGAGATGACTTCCAAACTAAATTATGCTATGATTCTGTTATTTTTCAATACTAAATGTTGTTTGGTGTTACAGCACATAGGGTTCTCATTATGCTTGATACGGTACCTGTAAATTGAGCAAGACAGAGAGCTTCTACAATAGGAGGGAACAAAGGATGAAGGATGTGAAAATTGGCCACCTTACCCAGTCTCTCCCTAACAATCCAGACAGAATTTTAACCCTGACAATAGTTCTAGTGACAGCTCTGCACTTGCCTGAAGTTGCAAGTAATGAAGCTCTTGGAGCTTCCTCTGGAAAAATTTAGTCTGTGACAACCAACAAGTGATTTCAGGTGTCAACTCATTGCCAACACCATTATGAACAAACGACATGTCATTCCTCTTCAGCCACCTCAGAGATCCACTGGCAGGCGTTAAGTCTTAAAACTGTCTGTAAAGGCTGGCTTAGAAACAACGCAGCAGTGAGGACAAGCCTTGCAATCCCAGTGAAGACCAAACTTGCCAGTCATATGCAGCATGCTTTCAGGTAGGGGTTGGCTGCAGCCTCTGGGGCACATTAGAAACCAACAGTCTGAGACTCACCAGGAAAGCTGAATGACACCAGGTAGCTCAGACTCACAGCCTACTTGCAAGTTTGATTTTTGGGTGGAAAAGAAGTTGGAAGAGAGATTGTGCCACACTTAGATCTGTTGAGGATGCTCCTTCAGTGTAACAGACACATAACTAGGGAGGACAAAAAATGTAAAGGATACATTTGAATCTGTCCTGACTATTCAAGTGGAAGACTTAACTGACTAAAGAACTCAGTATTTATTTTCAAAATGAGCCCCTCACATAAATGCATTAAAATTTTTCTCTTCTGGAAATTACATATTGGCATTGGTATCTCAAATTGAAAAAAGTAACTACAACTAATGTTTAAATCTTAGTAAAATACATTTCTGGGTATACAGCAAAACCAGATTTTGTCTCTAACACTGGGACTCAGCCTGTATGAAACTTGTATAGCATGCAAGTTCTCAGTAAATTCTGTAAAATCCCACTGCTGTTTGTTCCACAGAAATGCATAGCTATCCCTGAAAAAGAGTTTGACCTTTTAATATATCATTTAAATTAAACAAAAAATAATGTCACTGTGATTTCTTTTAACATTTGTACTGGAAGACAATGTTAGATATTTTCTTCAAAAAAATCCAACAGACCCATCAATGCTTTATGTTGCTCCATCTTACTATCAGCTGTCCATAGTATATCAGTCATCTTTGTGAGAGGCCTCTTATCCAAAGCTCTCCGCTGATTTTGTGCAGAAAGTGGTCTTTTATTGTTAAACCAAAGTATATATAATTCATTTTTCTTCCTCCATATAAAGAAATTATTTAATATATGATCCTTGTTCTTTAACTATACTTTCTTATTCACTTAACTATTCAGTTACCTATAATGATATTGTAAATATGGGCAGTAAATGAATGGTCCTAAATTACCAACTTAGTACTTTTAAGCTAACAGAGTTGAAAGTGCCTATATTCTGAATTTAAGCAAATCAAATGGAGTCTCATTTGCATGATCATAATTGGTGTGTCTGTGCATGTGTGTGTACATATAAATAATTTTGCATATATAAGATGCAATATATACAAAGAAGTATCTAAGGACATTTAGCCTGGAGTAGAGAAGGCTCCGGGGAGACCTTATTGCAGTCTTTCAATACTTAAAGGGGGCTTATAAGAAAGATGGGGAAAAAATTTTCAGCAGCGCCTGTAATGATACTACAAGGGGTAATGATTTTAAATTAAAAGAGGATAGATTCAGACTAGATATGAGGATGATTTTTTTTGCAATGAGGGTGGTGAAACACTGGAACAAGTTGCCCAGAAAGGTGATAGATGCCCCATTCCTGGAAACATTCACGGTCAGGCTGGACGGGGCTCTGAGCAACCTGGTCTATTTGAAGATGTCCCTGTTCATTTCAGAAGGGTTGGACTAGTTGACCATTAAAGGTCCCTTTAAGATTCTAATATTTGATATACATTGTACATAAACACACACACCTGTATCCATCCCCATGGATATATGTACAAAAACAACACATAAAATAACTACTATATGCTTGATGATGATAGCCTGCAGAAAAAAAGTAAAAAGAAGTAATAAAAACCACCCTCTACAACCATTTATATCACTGTGAGCTGTCTGGTGTGTACATTGACCTTCATACACTTCATGCATGGGAATATTCCCACTGACATATAGGGAACTTATCACTGCAGAGTTAAATCTACATGTAAAAATCTGCAAGATGTAGCCCTTAAAACCTAGGATGTAGAAAGACAGATATTGCAACCTGTATAGTAATCTTCACACAGTACTGTCACTGGATGATATTAGGTAAGGTATACATCATTAAGTGAGCATTTTAAAGATATAATAAGATTCATATTTATTTGCTTACCAGTTTCACAGTGACTGAACTGTCTAATTATTCTTCGATCAATAATTTTAAATGGTTTTTTTATGATGTGATTTTGTAGTTAAAATAAGCTCTTATATTTACACTATAAAATACTGATTTAAATATATTGGACTTAGAAGAAATTTATTATAGCAAATAAAGATTCAGAACAGTGATTAGAGAAGCAGAGTTTGAGTTCATATAGCCATTAAAATATCTCAAGATCATGCCTCTGTGTTGTACTGAGGCAAAGAAACAATTCAGGCCTATATTCCATCATTAAAATTTTAGTTAATAAAAAAAGTCTAGAAAGGAACCATCTGAATAGGTTCTTAGTCAAAACGAAAAAATATTTCCTTGCCTAATTGTCAGCATTCCTTTTGCATAAAGTCTTTTCAAACTACAAGATGCTTTTTATTACAAGTGTATAAAACAAAGGACATGCTCATTTAATATCACGTAAAAATATGAAAATATATGAACATGTTGCAATGTTATGCTAATTGGTTTTCAAACTAAGTCTGTGGAAATCATGTTGACTACTCTTTTGCTCTATCTAGTTAAGCATGAAGAGCTTGATATTTACTTTCCAGGTGCTGTTCCAAGTCATTGTATTGTATTAAGGCAAGGCAAGGCAAGGCAAGGCGGGGGGGGGGGGGGGGGGGGAAGAAAAAAGAAAGGAAGGAAGGAAAGGAAAGGGAAAAGGAAAGGGAGAGAGGAAGGAAGGAAGAAAGAAGGAAAGAGAGGTGAAGAGAATGAAAGAGCAAAAGAAAAGAAAAAATAAACTACCAACCAAATACACCTACAGTGTTTTCCTGCACTCCCTGAAATCCTGCTCCTCTAATCACCCAGCTGCAAGACTTGTTCCCAGCCTACAGTATTAATCTCTCTTGTCACTGAAGCCCAGGCTGTAGGGAAAGAAAATACTGCCTTTCACACATGCCTGCATACTGCTCTGAATAAAAGAAACATAGTTTAGGACAGTGTGTTAAAAATTATGTTATGTGCACATGGTCCTAGGAGATCAGACTTCTGACAGATCCAGGTTAGGCAGAGGTTGAATGCACCTGAGGAGCCTATATAGGTTTCAGAAACCTCATGGATCTTGTGGGAGACAGAAATCTCAAAAACATGACATAAATCACTGGGACTATCAGAGCTTTGTCAAAGGCAATATGAAGCCAAAATTCTGAAAACATGTTCAAAATACAGTGAATCATACTTGCACTAATTTGAAAATGTTGCTTTCTGTAGTTTCATTCTTACTGTATGACTGCAGCAGACAGCAAAGCCAAAAAGCATGCCTAAATAATTTTACACAACAGCATAAAACTTTGGTCACAAAAGTCAGGTGAAGCCTATTAAAAATCCGTTCCTGTTCTAATCCTCAGATTTCTATGTAGAGAAAAAAATAGGAGAGTGAATCATGCTTTTATTTTGTAGTAATGAATATTTCCCTCATTTCCCTAAATGCATGTGCCACTATGTCAAGTTTCCTGCAAACAGAGGGACAATCGGCTCTCTGATCTCCTGGAAGAAAGTCGAGGCAGAAGAAAAGCTGCCCTTGGTTGAGTGCAGAATGCAGCCACTTCTTGCACTCCTGGGAGATACTCGGCTCTGCCCGGGCTGTGGAGAACTCTGGGCCATGATCAGGCTGTATGAGTTTGAGCAAAAAAAAAGGAGCAAACATTATGACCCCCCCATCTACATTATGGAGGCCCAGAAGGGTATACCTCAATTCTCGATTAACATGGGCAAGGAGAAAGTAAAATGAGATTTGTATTTTGCTATTTCTGGCTTATGTATTCACTGAGGAATATACAAGTTAGAGTACTCTTCAAAGGCACTTAACATGTTTACTGTTTAACTGTTCATACATATACATTAAAAAAAAATGCGCTCTCTCTAACCAGTTGAACTATCCTCACCAAACCAAATCATCAGAACATAGACTGAACTATTTTGACCAACTGCAAACTGGTCCTTCAGAAACAGTCTTCAGGATAAGTCTGTCTGGAGATTTTAATCATAGCTAAACTTTGGTAACGGTTTATCCTTCAGATTGAAAAAAAGAGCCATAACAGTATAACAATACAACTTGTATTAGTTTAGTTTCCTGTCTGGGAACTTCCTACTGTATCCCATCTGCAAGTCATTGCCTGTTTTGTCACACGTGAGCTTGTTCCATCTATGCTACATTGGTTTACGAACCCCCAATATGCCAGACTTTAACTGTAAACCGGTGGTGACTCCTAGTAAGACTAAAAGAAGGCATATGAGTGTCATGGTTTTGACTTGGATAGAGATAATTTTCTTCATAGTAGCTATTATGGGGCTGTGTTTTGGATTTGTGTTAAAACCAGTATTGATAATTCAAGGGTGTTTTAGTTATTGCTGCGCAGTGGTTCACAGCGTCAGGGCCTTTTATGCTTCTCACACCACCTCACCAGCGAGAGGCTGGGGGTGCACAAGACAGTGGGAAAGAACACAGCTGGGACAGCTGACCCCCACTGACCAAAGGGATATGCTATGTTATATGATGCCATGCTCAGCGTATAAAGCTGAGAGAAGAAGAAGGGTGGGGGTGGGGGAGGCATTTGGAGTGATGGTATTTGCCTTCCCAAGTAACGGTTACACATGATGGAGACCTGCTTTCCTGGAGATGGCTGAACGCCTGCCTGCCAATCAGAAGTAATAAATTAATTTCTTGTTTTTCTTTGCTTGTGTGCATGGCTTTTACTTTACCTATTATACTGCCTTTATCTCAACCCACAAGTTTTCTCACTTTGACTCTTACAATTCTCTCCCCCATCCCACTGGAGGGCAGTGAGTGAGTGGCTGCGTGGGGCTCAGTTGCTGGCTTGGGCTAAACCATGACAATGAGGTAATGAGAAGTCCTCTTTTCAGCCAGTGACGTTGAAAACTACTGTTTCATTCCTTTTACAAAGGAATAGGGATGTAAAGTCTTCCCTGAACTCCGTCCTGTGGTTCAGGATGAAAAAGAAATGACTTGACACAGTCCACCCGCTGTGGCCAGGGAGCCAGTCCTGAAGGACTGGCCATACCTCCACCACACCTGTGTTCAGTGCAGCTGTGTCAAGAGACCTGCATAAACCTCGAGTGAGTTAGTGGGGAAAACTTCCAGCCACCACAGGGACAAACCGAGAGTGAGGCTGACTTTGACTCTGCATCTGCCTTCCAGGACTACAACACAGCTCAGGGATGGGGGATACAGGAAGGGCCACATTTAACACTGTGTGGATGATTTTAAGTATGAAGGATACGAATGCACAGTGAAATAAAACAACTTTGTACAAATTGAGTGTATAACTGAAAATAGTCTTGAAATAGTTTTTAAATGTACAGTTACCATCCTCTCGAACAACAAGCTTCAATCTTAGATATCACCACATCATTGGTAATTTCTACCAAGACAGTTTTGAACATTATCTGAGAAAATACTATATAAAAAGGATGTTAATGAACATATACTTTCTTCCCTCTCCCCACCTTTCATTGAAATACATTTTGGAAAGCTATCCACAACAAAGAACGTGTTTCTGTTCATTTACTGTGATTTCCCCTTTGGCACTTGGTTACACAGGGATTAAGAAAATTTATTTCTGCCCTATCTTTCTTTGGAGAATAGACAAATCAGTTTTCAAAACTACAGAGCTGGAAACCAAAAAGTACATAAAAACACTCTGTCTTGCCTGATGATGCAAAAGAAAGGAGGCTTTTTTTTCTTTATTAAAGCTCTGCCAATTCTAATTCCAGAAACAATAGGTCTGCTGAGATTATCAGCGTTAATCCTAGATCCCACAAAAAGAGTGTAATACTGTTTTCTGTTTTCGTGGGAGTTAAGAACCACTGTTACAACTGTAACCTCATTATACATGCCCAGTAAATATGGCTAACACTGTTGCATACTGATTTTTCTCATAGTCTTTCCCTTCAGAGAAAAATATGTACAGATACATAAATACCTGCAGTCTGTATGGTGTTTTGGTAGAACTGTTCTTAGTTTCGTGGTTTGTTTTAAATTTTTATCCTTCTAAAGAAGACATTGTTGAAAAAATGTATCTTCAAAAGCAAGCTGTAAGTGGGACAGGCATATGATAATGCTAATTCCTGGGGGATTTAATGCTACTCTATAGGGCCAGTTTCCAAACAATCTGGTTCTCTCCCTCCCTGTCTCACTGATGACTGTACAATATTCTGCAAGTCCTGAATAGGTCAGGGCCATCACATACATTCTTGCTATCTTACAGCAATTATTGTTTGAAGTAATTTATATTTTAACTTAACACCATGTTTGCTAGGTACTGTGCAAGTACAGCTCTGAGAATTTTTCTTCTTTGAAAAAAGGCAGAAGGGAACATTTCACATGTATAAAACATGTATGCTTGGGATATGTGTAGATTGGTTGGATCCACTTCACTACTTTTGCTTTATTTGCTTTTCCTGGTGAATATAGAAGCCAAAGACACAGACTTCAGCAGCAGTATTTTTCTTTGCATTTAAATACACACCTCTCCCCCCAATCTTTTGAGATACCTGAAGACATCCCGATACCAAACATACACAGCAGTGCAATGATACATTCATGATTTAAACACAGTTTCAGGAACTAAGGCTGCTTATGATGCTGCAAAGCAGCAGCAAAGACAAATTAACAAGACTTTGGTCTTTTTCTCAGCTGTTCATAACCCTTTGGGCAACAGCCAGATGTCAGAAATCAGTTCAGCTTCACATTAATGTCACTTGAAAAAGCCATGAGTAGTGGCAGATGCAGGCAGTGAAACTACTTGGAAAGACAGCCCAAAGGTAGGGGATATCAGTGGAAAGGAGGTGGAGTCACTACCACTGAAAATAACAAAGAAGCTGTGAGTCAGGGAGAGGCAAAACAGAAGCCTCTATTTTACTATCTCCTGAAAGAATCTCCAAAGTAGTATATTATAGCTATGTGATCAAAAATTAAAGATTATTTGCATTAGACCTTAGATATAGTATAATCTCTTGCATTGCACCAGGGCAGGGACATAATGTGTCCATCCACAGAGTTCAAGCAGTCAAAAAAACCCAAACCCAAATAATCTACACCATTTTAAAAAAATAAAATATATATATATATATATATGACTTATGTCAGGATCTATTTTAGGATTAAATGTAATGTACATTAAACTGTTTATTTATCTCTATTAATTATAGCTCAAATGTGGATTTCTACATTTGAGGACCTGGCTACGTAGGCCAGGGAGATTACCCAGTCTTTCCACAAAAGGTTTCATGAAAAGCATTATTAAGAAGAGCACATTAAAAATTGAAATGAAATTCTAATTGTAAAGGAAAGAACTGAAACAATTATGATTTAAATTAAATATGAAACTTGGCAGATGAAGATAAGCAGACAGGATTTTGTATCTTTATGTTTTAAAATAGCATGTTTATTCACAAAAAGCTTTTTAAAACTCTTTTTCAACTGTCATTTTTGACACTTGTTTATAATTCAACACCACACTGAAAGCCCAAATCTATAATGTTCCAAGAAAAAAAAAAAAAAAAAAAGCTTTGGGAACTTTTCTTGAAGTAGCTTATTTTCTCCACGTTATATTCCCTGCAGCTGCTTGAAGCATAATTCAGACCAAATTTCCTTACAATGTTGGAAAAGCTACATTTTTTTAATGAAAATGAATAGAAATGGATGCTGAAAATAATGACAAAGGTGCTTATGCATGTATGCCAGGAGACTTGAGGAAAGTAAGCAAGAAAGCTGGATATGTCCACAAGCCCAGTTTCCTTTGCTCCACTGCCACTAGTCCCTGATGCTGCAGCAGTGACCAAGGAGTGACCCAGGGAAGAAAAGATTTCCTGATACCTACGATCTTGCTTCTCTGTGTGCAGCTATTCTACCCAGCTAAGCACCAAGATTTTAAAGTACAACAATAATTATCATGCCCATATAAAACTGAGACTATAGCACAACTCAAAATGCTAAATTCAAGAGCATACACTTCACTGACTATGATGAAAAGAATATAACAAAAAGAGTAAAACATTACCCTGGCAACACTTACTCAAACAGCCAAAGAATTAGCATCAAAGCATCACTGAATAAATATTGGCTATATTTTTTCTCACACTCACCCACACAGCAACATGAAAGACTGCAGATCCAGACAAAACCAATATTTTTGAGTAAATCATAACTGCAGATATAGACAAATGCATATATAAAAATATAGAATCTAGTTTGCAAAATAGAGGTATTTTGTTGATTAGTATAAAAATCCAAATTTAAACCATGAGGGTCTGACAACAACACTAAAAATATTTTGTAATTTTAATAAAAAATGGAATATGTTGAACATAATTTTGGGGCTAGAAAAAAGAAATACAGCTTTCCAATATTATTTTTTTTAAATAATCAAAATTTTACATCATATTGTCACTGAAAAGTTGGCAACTGTAACAACCTAGTAAATTATCATATGATTTTATCTGTATGTTATGTGTACTTCAAGTATTATTTTTGTAAGCTAAAAAATCTTCATAAAACATAGCTAGAAAGGGAAAAGAAAGATATGACCTAATAGCCCTCAGAATAAGAATCCCCATAAAACACACAGCCAGCCATCATGATGAAGATCTTAGCTTTGTTAGTAGGGTAAGTTTTCTAACAGTTGGGAAAGGGCAGATCAAAATACCCTGATCAGTTAAAAGATCGGTCCCACAGAGAAGACATGGGGAGAGCACAGATCAATAAAGAGCAGTTATGATCCAGAATCTGTACCAAGAAAGCTGAAACTGAATTATTTGCACATCTCATCTAAATTAAACGTAAATCAGAGCACCTGAAGTTAAAAGCTCAAGATACCTGACCTGTGAGTGAGAAAAGCAGGTACTTTCAAAGGTGATTCTTAACATCTGAGTGAATTGCCTAAAGCTGGATGGTTTAAATATAGTACAGTCCTCTACAAACAAGGCATTTTGTTATTTAATTCCATTTATCTTGGCAAAACACAATACTTTGCTTTGAAAAGCTCTTTCCTCACCATTGCTGCATCATCACTGCTCACAGGCAAGCATGGGGAAGGAATTTTTAGCAGGTGCCAAATACACTGGATTTTCTGGTTGGCACTGAAGATTACATCTCTGTCAGAGGGAAGCTCAACTGAGTTCTCATCTCAAGCAAAATATAAATGAGTTGATACCTATTTGTAACGGATGCGTTCAGAAACCGAGAGAATGTCTAGACAATCAGACTACTGAGGAACAGTGACAGTGATATTTTCTATAAAAAAATAAATCACACTGTATTCCTTACAGTTACAGGTTTTAACCATAGCAAATTTATTCCACCTTGGGAACTCTCAAAAAAACCCTAATTTCACTCAGTATTAAAACCTTCCTCCAAGAAGTTCCGTATTTCAGTTGCAAATGGAGTTAAAAGGCTAACTTTAATGTAATCTGCAATATCACAATCCCACATAAAACATAAAACGAAATATATCTAATCGATATTAAAATACTGCAGATGCAGATGACAGTAAATTTACCAAAAGAGGCACTGCAGATTGACTGCCTGCTCTTGGCTTGTGGAAAATGTAAAGCAATTCGACTTTGTAGAACTTGAAACAATTCAAGTAACTTTTTTTTCACTGCTGTTTAAACTAAGTTGCATTAGCTTGCATGTACTACCAGTTAACAGTGCGCGTAAACAAATCATCCTGGCTAGGCAAACTCACAGGAATGCCTTAAAAGGAGTATCTTAAAAGTAGTGAAAACACTTTATGCATTTGGTAGGGAGGAGGATAAAGATGGGAAACAGATGATTATCTTGCAGTTTCTGTTGGTAACTGATGCACAGCTGCCAAATCCACACCCTGGGGGGACCCACAGCTTGATGTTCCCAAAAGTGGAAAGCCAGAGGAAGTGCTAATTGGGCATGGGGCAGTCACATTCCAAAATCCGCATGTACAAGTGTTTCCCAAGTGAGTTGCCACTGACTGTAAGAAAGTATCTGAAATGGTGAGAGTTCTGTATCGGCCTGAATGCTACAAAGAGCTCACTTCTGAAGCTAGCATTAGTGATATAGACATGAATGGATCAGTGCAAAGAAGTATCTCATATAAATAAGAAATATCTTCAGTTAGTAATAACTTAACTTTTTAAAGTGTATTTCTCTAATCATTATAATTTTTGTGTAGATGGAAAAGGTGCTTTGTTAGTATGCACTATGAATTTTTTCTTTTCTTACATCCACCTATCCATCCATCCATCAATCCATCCACCCACCCACCCACTCACTCACAAGACTTCAAAGTATGATTAATTAATGATTTTTTTTCTATTTTGTTTTTTTGCTTGCACTTTGGTGCACGACATTAATTAAAATGGGACACTACAATTTTTGGAGTTAGAAACTACTTCAAATTGTAGCAGTAGTCACAAGAAATGAACTCAGGAAAAAATGGTTACCAAAAAGCTAATATTTAGTCTATACTTTATATTTCAATTTAATAGTGCAATTGACTAAATAATGTTTTAAATACAGTATATAAACTTTAAATTATATATAAAAAAGCAAACCTACGAAGAATTTCACCATACATGTATTAATACTCTCCCCAGACAATGGCTTGGCATCTGTAATTGTGTGCATCAGAGGAATACATGATTAACACTGGCAGAGGACATAGTTAATAATATACGAGTCAGAAGTGTGGTGGTTTTAATCATTAACACAACATTTGTTGTGGAACAAAATTACATACATTGTATCAATAAGTACAGTCATTTGATAGTCTTAGCTATGAGTGTCATGCAACCTTACTTAACAGAAGTACCATCTTTTCTACCTCAGAATCCCACTCTTTTTACCAACAGCTCTGCCTCTTTCAACGCAATTTGAACAGCTTTGTGGGTTTACTCATCCAGCTGTCTCAAATGCAGTGATGGGATTAATGTTGAACATCTATAAGGAAAGAAAAATATTCAAGTGATACTGTATAATTACTGTATAGTAAGAGAAATATCCCAATGTTCCTACAATGAGACAGGAATTTTAAGGAAATCATAGCTAAGAATTCAGGTCAATCTGTTCTGAAAACATGGTTTCAACCATCATCTCAGTGAAACTGAGAATAAAACAAATTACATGCATATTTATTTAAGAAAGTTTGTGTGGCTATGCACCTTCTTCAGTTCCATGTATCTATGTCCATAGTTTGGGTTTGCTGTTAATATTCAAAAATTTTGATACACTTGAAATCCTGTTAGGAACTACTATGTTATTAAAAATAAAAAAAAATAATTAAAAAAAATATGTATGTGACATTTCAGTGGGAGTTCAGTTAGCACTCAGGCACTACAGCTGCCTGTCTCCTGCCCTCCACTATCACCCTGCAAGAGTATCTTTTTTACTTCTGTCTTAATTACTAAGAGCATTTCCAATATAAGACAGAGATCCCCATGTCAATACACAGTATAGCTAAGACAGTCACACGACAGGGGGGACACTCATGTCAGAGTTAATCTCTACCATTTTCAGAATGTCGGTGTGAACCAAAGTCTGCTACACACAGGTGAATATCCATGGGATTAAGTTTACAAAATATTCGAGAACTTTAATCTCTCCTATTGGAGTTATTCCCCTTTACATACCTCTCATCTCTCTTCCAGAAGAGAAAATTACTGTCAGACCAGTTGGGGCACTTCCCACAGTAATGGCACACTTGGATTTTTGTCCTTGCCCTACTTGGTTGTTAATGGTTTGTGCATGATGACTTGGGGCCAAGCAGGAGATCAGCACAGGTCAAGGGACAGCCTAGCTGCTGCACCCTCTGCCAGAGGATGGCAGGGGTGGATGCGAATCTTCCCAAGCACAGAAGGAATCTAAAGGCTGCTTGGATTTTATGTCTGATCCTGGATCAATGTCACAGCTACTAAACAAAAGGTAAAAAAAAAAAAAAAAAAAAAGAGGACCACATCACACATTCTTAGTTTACTTAAAATACCTACATAAACTCAACTTTGAAACCACGTATCTCACTTTCTTCTGATGAAGTTCTTACTAATAGAAAAATTAAAACTTGCACTTACAGCTCTGATGTGAGCAGCCATAAAAACAACCTGGTTAGAAGGGAAAATTACTGAATTAGAAGAAAATGTCTTTTGAAATACTGACACAGAACATGCCTGCCAGCTTGAGAGCTGTTAGCCTGGGAGCTAGGCCTGTGAACCAGAAGCATCCCTGAGAAGCGCAGCTGGCATCTTTGGAGTACAGCTGGGTACATTGAAACCAGAGACATCCTGAGATACCATCAATAAGCGCAAAACCAATGAACTGTAACAGCAATTTACCATCCAAAAGTGTGAAAAATGGGCAGAAAAAAGGGGAAAATATCCTAAGGAAGTAAGAATCAGTAACTGCCATTGGCTGCTCTAACTGCAAGAACAGAAAAAGAGTCTGGAGAAAAAAAAAATAAACCGGAGTAGGTTTATTTTACCCTCCATTCCACTTCTGGGATGATTGGGTCTTCTTTTGGGATAGGCTGTCCCCTTCCAGGATCTGTTTAATGCACTTGGTACCATATATCCACACATAAGTAATCTGTAATAAGTATTTTTGCTGTTATATTATTGTTTGCTTCACTGGTTCTAAGTTTCTAGTGATGTATAATACTATATATATGCTTGATTGCTGCTGTTATTGGGTGCTTCTATTATTGACTGCTGCTATACTATTTATTGCTGATAATTTGTAATTGCTTAATATACATATATTTGCATCATTAATCATAGGTATACTTATTAGCTTTTGTGGTATTTGTGGCAATCTGCAATAGACTAGAGCTTTAATGGTTAAGCTGTGTCCTATGAACACACAGTTGCAATCTCTACACACCCACAGGCCAGGTAGGCTGTGACAAGCTCAGAGTGGAACAGTTACCCTCTTCCATTTTTGCATTGTACTGCCAAACAAAAAGATCAATTATTCAGTGTCAAAATAACAGTGATTCTGAGGTGATCAGATACTGCAGTGATGGGCTCTTACTTCTGCCTTTCACCATCCTGAGGAATTAAAATTAACCCTTTTCACTTTTCCAGTTTGTATAAGACTCATCAATTTATCTTCAGATTTGAACTTCCCAACAGAATTTTCCCAAGAGGATAAGATACAGAAGCAGTGCAACTGGAGCATTTAATGAAAATCTGCTTTATATATATATGTCTGGTTAGATCTGTTACTCCAGTGATTTTATGGTTGTAAGTTTCAAAGACTGACTGTCAGTGAATAGATGTAGCTATCTATTTTTAATTCCAGAGAGGCTTAGTGGTAAACATGTGATGGAAGAAATGTTAGTCAGAGGAAAGCAGATGGGATAGCTAATTTTTCTTTCACAGTGTTTACACATGGATGAAATTTTGTTAACTCTCATAGCAGAAAAACAAGAATACCCTGCTCACATATAGCAGTATTCATCAGCAGGCTTTAGAGAGGAAATTGCTAAGTTTTGATAAGGTTTTATCACCAGGTAGCCTGGCAATAGTAGGTACCAGTAAAGGTTTGTATCTGTAGCCAGTGCCAGCAGCCCTCAAACTTCAGGTGCTGCTCAGGTTTCTAGGCCAACTAACTTCAGTGTCCTCATCTGGAGCACAAACTGCACACAGAACAAAAAGTACATTTTATGACTTATTCCTTATAAGCATAGGCAAAAAGTAAGAGTCAGAAAGAAGCTCAGCTCAGACTGTACCAAACAGACACACAAACCAGTTCTGCAGTGCAAAGACTAGAGTCTCTGAACACAGCTATGCTGTGCAATAAAGACCCTTGAATTTGTCCTGAATGACCTAACTCCAGAATGGGAAGCATGGCAAGCAGCATAGCCATACCAGTGGGTCGTGACGCCTATGAAGAAGGAGCGCTCAGTAACCCAGGAACAACAACAAAATAACATCCCACTTTTTGATACAAAGCAGGTGTTCTTACACTGCTCTGCACCGTGCTCTGCTGAGGTGTTAGCTCCCTTGGGATTGCAGTGAGCTGTATAAACTCATGAGGCTCCAAAAGAGATTAAATGGTTCACACCTCATATTAGTTGTTTCTAAGATCTCTGATGACTCAATTGACTCTTATTATAACCTTCAAAACTAAAAAAGACAGAAACTTGCATTTAAAAAAATGCAGGCAGTGATTCCCAAGTAAAGCTTTTAAAAAAAATGTCAGCACTGCAAAGTACAAAAGTCCTCAGATTTTAAACACTTACTTTATCAGGTTTCCAGCATTGCTTCTTATGGTTGTATATCATACTACGTTAGAGAATATAATAGTACTCCTATTATCATTGAGATTATTAGTATAAATATTATTGACTAATCCAATAAGAAATCAAATACTATGGTTCTTTTTACCTATATATGTAGGCTTATATTTATTTTTAAGTACAGGGCTTCAGTTTTAACCATTTCATTTCAATAATGATAGCATTACCTGTTGCAAATTAATGTTCTGTTTGCACATATTGCTCTCGATAAGAAATAATCCCTACAGCTGTCAGAAGAAGAACAGAAGAATCTACTGCTCTGAACCAGTTCTGCTGAACTTTAAGTCATATGGAATATGAACACTAAATCCTTGCACGCCGTGCAGAATAAAACCGTGTCACCCACATGAGAAAACTGCTCTAAACATGCTCAATTCAAAATACAGGTAAGACAGTCAAACCAACTACTTCAAAGTATGTGATTCGGGCCCTCGAACTGCAGTAAAGAGGAGGCTGCATAGTGCAACTCCTCAAAACCATATTGCCATGCCATCTTCATACAACCATGATGTATGAAGAGCTCCCTGTAACACTTTGAACATACATCAAAAAACTGGCTTTAAGGCTTCCAGAATTTTCCTTTTAACATTACTGGATGCATACTGAGAAACCAAAAGAACCACCCTGTCTGTCATATCAACAGAAATGCAAAATAAATGGAAAAAACGCGAATGAAGCTCACTCATTTTTCAAATTCAAGATCAGCAGAAGCAGGTTCACCAGTTTTGGAGAAGTGAAACAAGAAACTTTTAGTAACTTCAGGAATATTATGAGTGAACCATTATCAGAGTTCCTTTCTCAGATTTTTGTCTATTTCCAATCATGTAAGAGACAGAAAAACTGCAATTTTTGCTTCTTGATAAATAACTTTTAAGATTACTTTTGTAAATCTGTTCTGAAACCTGACTTGCAGCTTTAAGTCAACATAAATCACAAGAGATGTTCTCAGAATCTTTCAATAGCTGGGGATCATTTTAGGGGAATTTCAGATATTTATAAATATATATATTTATATTTTAAATTATATAAATAAAACATATTTTATTTAAAATATAAATTATAAAAAATATTTAACATCTCTCCAAAATTGATCTTTTGAAATATAAAAAATACCTGGGTGATTACAAGAATAACTTTTAACATTTGAAGCCATCACAAGCGCATACTTTTGCTCAACACATTATTGTAACCAAATGAAGGTAGAATCAATATATCCAATGCTCCTATTCCACAAAGTGAAATGAAAAGCTGTTAACAAATACCTTCCGAACTATTGCTTTTGTAAGATTTAATAGACAACTGTCTTGTCAGAACAATCAGCATTACTGCCAGCTCACCTCATTTTTTTAAGAGAAAGATGAGACTGTCATCTCAAGAATTGTAACCAATATATACCCTTCTGTGGAGTTAATACACTATCTTTTCTAGACCTCCAAAACTTTCAAAGCTGTCAGCATGAGGTGATGTACTCTACCCCCGCCCCCCCCCCCCCCCCCCCCCCTCATTCCATTTTGATCCGATGCTTTTCCAAACACGCGAGGTTGCAATGCTGTACTTGGTACTCCAGCATTCTGAAACCACGCTCAGGAGAATCTACTGGTTTAGAACAAAATCACTTTCTTACAAGTGAACTCAGACTGAAAAAAAACCCAGATATTCCTTTGTGATAGCCACAAATTTGCATGCATAGTTTTTTCCATGTCACTTCCTGACACTAAGTTAAAGAATTTCCATGGAAAAATCTACTTACACTTTGAAAGCAAGATGGAGTGATGTCTAGATTTTAACAGTTGTTGGATGGGGATGAAATGTCATATCTTCACTGCTCACATTTTATTATGGTTTTGAATACTTCACTTAAGACTTTCATTACTCTTTATCTTCTGAACTACATGATTCTGCCACTGCTGTCTAACAGAATTTTATCTTTCCCAAATTACTATTGGATATTGAGCTTTAAGGGTACAAATGATAGTTTCAGAAACAGACACATCCACTGCTGAGAAATCCCACTGTGAAACAGGTTTGCAAACACTCTCTACAAGTACAATACGCATTACATGTCTTATGCAGTAATGTATTATTTTCTGCTTTTACACCTCTGTTCCAGCCTTCCCCTAATTTGACACGTCAAATTGTTACAGCGTGGTCTTTGTAGCCACAACTACAATTCTCCCCTGCCTGGAAAAATGGGACCTCACCCTTAATCAGACTTTCTAAGTAGTAACACCAATATTGAAAAGTGTGTATACTACATAGAGCACTTAACAGCCCTGATGTTAAAAACATGCGATATTTTCGAAGAGCACAAATGTTATATGTCACAATGATGAATGTATAAAAAATTTTAGTCAGTTCAAGGTCTTTACACGAGGTATAACCTTATAATAAAACCTTAAAAATGAAAGCCAGCAAGGGTGGATTAAGGAGGATCCTGTGGATTAGAGATCTATAAAATCATGAGGCAGAAGCAGAGCAGCAGGCAGCATTTCTGAACACAGCTGATTACTGCTGGCCAACTGCCCATTTTAGAAAGCTTCACTTCTGCATTTCTGCAAGAGTTAAAGAACTGAAAAGCTGAAGAATCGGTTTGGACATGTGCAAAAAGAGGAAGAGTCCTTTGTATAGGTGTCCAGCTTGGAGATAAGTTTGTGCCACTGGAAATCAAAATATGTTGAACTGCAGTCTTTGCACAGCTAGGTTAAACCTGAAAGTATATAATGAATGGTGTCATTTTACTTCACAGAACAAAACACAATAATTGTTATGAAAGAAAAAAAAAGTGACATGCACAGGCTGTAAGAGTGCTTCTCTATTTCTCAAATACATTAATAAAAATATCTGCTATGTTATATATATTATGCCTATACTATATCCATCACATACCCTCTCTGGGCTCACATACAAAGCTCAGAGGAATTCATAACTAATCTAAACTAAAAACTCATAAACAATATAAACTAAATCTTCTATTCTACTCTATTTTATAAACTAAATCCAAAATATTATGTCCAGAATTTCATGAGGTTTATCTACATGAACAAAGAGATACTGTCAAAATGGTAATTTTATTTTGCTGAGATAGACGGGCTTAGGTAGCTATCTCTTTGTTTCATTGCACATGTTTTTATTGAAATACTCCTAACATCTTTTTCTCATTTCTAATCTCCCAGCAGTTGCTGTTCTGTCATGTATCAGTCCATTTTTTCCTCAAATACTGTAAATCATTCTGCCCAGGAGCAATTTAAACACCTGAGAAGTCTTCCACTTAGATTCACAGCTCTTACGCATTGGTACTCCTTGCACTTTATATTCTCTTGTAACCTCTAAAAGTAATTTGCCAATCACCCAAAACGCAGTGTATCCTGCCCACTTCCCATTATGCTATTCTTACTGCCTGTTGCCTTTCCTAAAGACATTGTCTTAACTAACCCCACAATAAAATGTCTAACCTAATATGCATATCCTTTAGGGTTGTACGTACTTTGTGTCCAATGCCTAGCACAGCAAAACCAAATACTTGATTGGGGCCCACAGGAACATCTAAAGTTCAAAGGGAGTCCCAATATAAATGTCACACATCCTGTGACCACTGCTCTGTATCCCCTTCTCACAAGCTTCATGAGTGTCACTTTGTTTGAGAGCTTGATGCTATAAGATGTTTAGGCATCTCAGCCACTTCTAAAAACAACATCACTTGCTATTCAGAATTTTTTTAGAGCAGTACTGGAAAACATACCTCAGACTAAAGGCTTTTTGACAGCTGGCAGTGTGCTGAATTAGTCAAAAGCATTCATACTATTTGTTCACAGCCTGTGTTTGATTTAGCGTTTTATATACACACATATAAATATACATATATATAAATCAAAATACAAGCGTATTTCTGACATAATCTTCATTATGCTGATTTGAGTTTTTCTTACTTGAATACACCCACAAAAAAAAAAAAAAATTAATTGCACGTGTAGCATGATGATGGCCACTAATACCTCACTGAATAAACCCTCATGCAAATCCCACTGTAAATATAGGTTAAGTCTTTATATTGTTAAAAGGGTATCTCCTTAAGCACATATTAGAATTCTGTGTGCATCTGCTTGACTAACAAAAAACCCTGTCCATATGCTGTTACAATAATTTTTAACAGAACAATTTTATTGTGGAATTAAGTCAGACAGACTTTAATAGCAGAACTATGGGATATAAGACATTTTTAATGGAACAGTGCTATGGCAGCCTACTTAACCCTCATGTTTAAAACAAAATTACATAGATTTACATTTTATATTTAATAGCAACCTATTTCCAGCCGTTCTCCTTTTACAACCATTTAAGCCTTTCAATTCCATCAGATTCTGAACAGATGAGCTACTAATGAATGCAGTTTTATGTCTCTACTTCATTTAAACACAGAAATAAGTAAGAAAATAGGAATATAGTTTAAAAAATTCCCAAGGAAAATCCTTTTGTGGTTTAACTTCTAATCCATTCTTATCTTGATACTACTGCAGATAGCATCAAAGCATTAAAATAAGAAACAAGCTGCATATTCCATTCTCTTTCAGGTATACTAGTAAGTCAGCGTGCAGCTGGAAAAGTAAACAATATAATTTTAGATTAGTGATTGCTTTTGAATTTCTGTGTTTGACTATGTTTGACTATGGAACTTCTCCAAGAGCAGTCTTCCTAAAGATTTCTTTAGATCTTCCGAAGCCTAACAATATGAAACTGTATCAGAACTACAAAAATAATTTAAACCTTGTATGAAAGTCTGCAAATACTGAAAACTATTCATATCAATTAAACTCTGCAGAGTATGTATGTATGTGTGGCTACAAACGTTTACAGCCTTATATACTTATATCTCATGCATTTCTTTAGAAAAGTACTTAAAGTTTAAATTTATGAAAACTGCTTAAAATCCTCAAGAATCATTTTGCAAATGAAAGGGGAAAGATGATGAAAGTACTTAAAATTCTACTTTCTTCAAAATAAATGCTGGATTGGGGCTTTTTCTCTGCACTGATTTCTGAAAAACACAAAGAAACGTAGCAAAAATTCTCTCCACTAAAGGCACAACAGTTGTTATTATGATTACTATTCAAAATTACTGGAAAACCAATTGTAGTATGAAAAACATACTTCAGTTAAAAGCCATAGAGAAATCCACTGCATGCAGGTTTACAGCAGAATCTGAAAGTTAGAAATAGTTAATTTTATCTTGCTCACTGAGAACAATTAACATTTTGGAATCAGAATGGAGTCAGTGCTAACGGTGATGATATGCCAGGTGGATATGCCAGCACCTCTCTTCCCTGGAGTGCTGTTGATATTAGAGTTTTACAGAGGAGAGAAAAACAGAGAAAAAATAGTTGTCCCTGAAGTGCATATGCATTACTCGGAATGTGTGCAAGAGACAGAGCAGTGGAACGAGAAGGTGCTGTTTATACACAGCTCCTTTACAGAAAGGACATGCTTCAAGATTATTTTCAATTATAACTATAAAAATATAATTACTGTAATACTGTGACAGCGAGAGGCTAAATTTAGTTATAACATATATAAATACATAAATTTGATATTGTCCCTTTCACTTCCTCAAGCTGCAAAATTCTTTCCTTTATCTTTCTGCTGAAACAGGTATTTATTCACATGAGTTTCTTCCTTCAGAAACACACAATAATATTCCCTAACTATAAATGTGCAAGCATTCAGTGCAGTTTGTATGTTTTTAATATACAAAGCCTTTTGTCTGCTCTCTTGATCTCCTGGTATCAGGTGCCTGACAACAGAGTCAGAAAGCTATGATGGTAACAGGACATTGTAAGGCTGAAATTATTTTTAAGATTCCGTTATTCCCTCTGCATTATTTTCTCCATAAAATTCCCTTTGAGGGAGCTGTATTGCACTTCTCTTGCTCCCATCTCCATGTGGAAGATCCTTGATACCAATGATTTGGAGAACTGGAGGAAGTAATGGTGTAAAAGTAGCTAGCCCTATTTTTGCGTTGATTGCATAATTTCTTCTCAGAATCAATGTTTTCTCTTGTTTCAATAAGAGTGTGTTATTCTTTAAATCAGTAATTGTTTTTAGATATAAACCATTCTATTAACTGAAAGATACAGGTCATTAGAATTACTAATAGGCAAAAGAAAAAGAAAATTACCACTGTAAAATAGTATTCAAAAGGGGGCTGAGTACACAAATTTATTTAATAGCAGATTACAATCAATTATTTTGTTTTATTGATATAAATTAGTTTTATTTCACAGGTAATCATTAGGATATAGTGTTGATGTCAATGGAACTCTGTTGCATCTAAACTGTGAAGTTAGAAGGGTTTTATTTGCTATTAATGCTCTGAAGTTATGCAATTTTCCTCACAGACATTATTTGCCTTTTTGGTTTTCCAAGTTTTTATCATCTGACCTGTGCCAAACAGAAGAATTTGAGCACTAAAAACCACTCAATTCTATATATTCAACATCCGATCAAATTTCAGACAGCATAATTCTACCTCTGAAGCACTTACCCATCACTTGACATCACCACCACACCTGCCACCAGCTCTTGAAACAAAACAGAACTAACTTTTCCATTAGATAGTCTCCACAGTAGCATCCAGCTTTAAACTGGATCTGCAGATTCATACCACCATGGAGAGTCAACTCTGTAGTAATAGACGTGTTGCAGCACAGAAATTCAGGCTGTTGTGCTTTGTGAGTAAGGGTCATAGCTGGCACACACAGAAAGCCTGCAATATTTATCTAGTAGTTTCTGCACAATTATGTGCACAAACACATCAGGGAAGAGCAAAAAAGGAATCTTGTTCCTTCCTATTTGAAGCCAGATTAAGGTAATTTTACAACCAGAGTAAGGCTGCACACTTAGATTGTCTCCTCACGTTGCAATCCCAGGTTAGCCTAACACAGTGAAAACTCTCGGGGATTATAAAGTGGGCAGAATGCTGTTTTTTGACACATCTGAGATGCTGAGTTCAGTTGTTGCATTCAAATATGCAATAAGTGCATGCAGCATCCATGTCGTTGGTTTTCCAATCATCGTATGCAAGATTTGAAGTTGGCCAGAACTTGCCATCTCAAGTGGGGCTGAGGGACTGGTCAGTAGTCTGGAGTCTCAGAGTAATAACCCTAAAGTTATTAGGGTGTTAGCTACCCAGTAGCCATGACAATATACGATGGAGGTAAGTACTATCAGGAGCTATAGATCAGCACTTGGTTCTTCTATTAATTTTCCACCTCTGCTCCTTGCTTCCTTGTCATCGTTACAAACAAATTCCTAAGGGTGTTCTTTACTTCTATCTGTTGGATTTTCTTTGGCATGAAGGAAACCAACTTTGTTCAAGAGCTATTCAAAAATGCCTCATGGGTTTCAGGAATGTATGAAAAATCTTCCAAAAAGCATCACAATCTTTTTTTTTTTTTAATCTGTCCTTGACTTTCTCTGCACCACAAGACCAGTTAAAGTCCATTTCAAAGTTCAGAGCTAGTGACAGTGATGAGGACTGTGATACCATTGGCAGAGCTCTTCCAGTGAAATTTAGAACGTGTCTGAATTAATGGAATCATTCCTGCCCTCTTCTCACTTTCTGCAAACATTGTTATACTTTAAAGCACTCTTTGTTATTATCAAAACTAAGCTGACTTTTTCCCTACAAAAGAGGTTGGTATCTGTATTCATCAGGGGACTCTGAGAGCCTGAGTCCTAAACACATTCCTCCATCATGTTTAGCAGAGACAACTTTCAGCAGATGACACACAAATTCACAACAGTAAAGCTGATAGTTATACGGAGCACCAATTTCCTAAATATAGCCTTAAGTACATGCTGTGCAAGAAAGAGGATGTGTTTGTGCAGGAAATTTTGAGATGCCTCATTTCAGAAATGTGTTAAAGAAGAAATTTTACCACTACTACAGTATTTCATAAGACTAGTGA
This sequence comes from Falco punctatus, assembly GCF_963210335.1. Classification (NCBI taxonomy): domain Eukaryota; kingdom Metazoa; phylum Chordata; class Aves; order Falconiformes; family Falconidae; genus Falco; species Falco punctatus. Next base: position 39,568,751 of record NC_137585.1, read on the forward strand.
CAAACCTAGTACCTAGGGGTTTTTTTGCATTAAAACAAATACTGCAAATTAAATAACATGATCGTTTACTTAATGCATGTACTGTGAGTCTCTATATATGCCCCTTCCCTAAGCACTATTTACTCGCTTGCTGAGGAAGCAGTGGGAAATATATATGATATTACAATGGCGGATTTAATAGAAAATTTTGCAGGCAACCTGATCAAGCAGATAGATGTGTAGTTTGGAGAGACAGTACTTAAATCATGCTTACACCATTATTTAGAATTGCAAAGGGACATTTTGGTAGACTCCTATTCTTTGTTGCTATTTCCACCTCCTCAGCTGAAAGCAAAGAAAATGCCTTTGTACAGAAATCACTACCATAGTCTCTTTGTGTTGTTCAAGTAATGTATATAAAGGTATTAATAACAGTATCTAAATATAATTAGAAGAATTAGCACTTCATGTGTATTATGAATAATATTAAATAAAGGTTATATTATGCTCTAGAATCATCCTGTATCCTGCTGTAGCTTTGTACACAGGCATCACTGAATTCTGTATTGCATCTTTAAACTCATTTAATGTATTATTTTTAATATCTAGTTATACCTACTGCTGTGAACATATGTGAAAAATGGTCTTCTATGACAAATGCTTAACAAAAGTGCAAAAGTGACTTTCAAAAAACAACTATATGCCACAGTAAGCAAATGTAAATATTTGGTTAAGAAAGGCAACTTCTTCTAAGGGGAGGCAAGATGTGCAAATACCAGTTGGAGCCAAGCTGTGGCTGTTCAGTGCCTGCCTCCCTACAGCTGGTACAGGGTGCCCATTCTCACACCTATCTCAAAACATATATCCATTTGGGAGATGTAATCTATAAATACAGACAAACTCCCTGTACTACAAAAAGAAATGTCAGATCTATTAATGTTCTCATGGATACACTGCTCTACTCTAGTCTTAATATCCAAAAGCCCTATTCCCTTTTATATGTAGCCAGAGTCATTCCTGTAATACAAGTAAATTTTAATTCTGGTAAATCTGAACAGGGTGGTAACAATGAAGGAAAGAACATGATGGCCAGACTATGCCTACTAAGTTAACAGTGACTACATTCTATCTTAGACCTTCTGTGAAGTAGTAGTACATAACTTTAGTTTGTTCACACTCTATCCACAAATAAAATAAACAAATGCTGAAGCACCTATTTAGAAAAACATTTATTTGCTTTCATATGCTACTTTAATAAAGACATTTCACATGCACTTGTGCCTTCCTATTGTTTTCTTATTAGAACATATGGAAGTAATAGGAAGGGCAATGGCATGTTAATGTTACAGAAACTGAAACAGGGGAAACGTCAAAATTATTAGCCTAATCTTTGACTATATAATAGCATCAAGATAAAAGAAATTGTATAAACTCATATCTGTCCGCTAATTGTGTTGACAGTTAAGCTATAGCAACACCTACTTCCTGCCAGTTAATTTATCAACACATCAACAAAATCAACTTCAGAATATGAAGAGGTTTGGGGGCAAGATTAGGGGATATGCTTGGGGAAGGAGGCTGTATCCAATGATTAAGAACTAAAAATATCCCAAATATAATCTCATAGTAGGTGAAAATGGAATCATTCGAATGAAAAATGAATACTAGTTGTCTAGCATGGAAGCACTGCACTATTGTAGAGTGGGATTTACAAGACCATCACTTCATCACATATGTCAAGTTAGTTAAGTTTTATTTCAATCCAGTTGCACCAGGTCAGATTTCTGAGAGATAAATAAGGTAAAAAATACTATGACTTTGAAATACAAGGAAGCTTGCTGGAGAGCAGCTGGCTTTATACCTATACAGTATCTCTAACATTGTCTCCGAGTAACATTAGTTTAGTGCAACTGTGTCAATCTGCTATGCAGGTACAGTGAGCCCACTCCCTCTCTGACAAAAACTCTCATGACATAGCCAGAAAATAAGCAGCAGAATTATTATCACTTCATACATGGTCAGAGAAAAATCTGACCCTCAGCTTCCTCTTGAAATATAATTTGACCTATAATTTAACTGTTCAAATCTCTTAGAATTGTGACCTTATCTCAGAATATATTTTTTAAAAAGAAATTTAAAAAATGAGCAGATTATTCTTTAACTGCATAAATATCTATATATTAATGTATTAGGACATAATCTATTTGCAGAAGAAAATAAAATCTTGTGCTTACCAATCACAGGTTTCCAAAAGCAGATTTGGGGTATTAGGAGGAGCTAATTTTGGAGCATCTGTTTTTATTTGGGAAAAGAAGTTGCATATTTTATTTTGTCTCATTACATATAGAATACCAACAGGAAAAGATGGTATTAAGTTATAGAAAGCTTTATCTTATCTTTTATTTTTCTATGACTGCCAGTTTCCAATGACATTTTTAGTATAGGAGGCAGCATCTATGATTTGTGTTGATACTAAAATATATCCACTCAAGTTAATAGCACACTAGAAAATCCTTGGCATCTTATCTTCTACTACAAAACACTGATAAAAATATAGGAACAAATAGATTAGCTTATATACGGGAATATGTAACAGAATAGTTACGTTATTTTATTAATTGCAGGCTTGTAGGTTGGAGTTAGGCAAGGACATTTTTTCGTTATTTTACAGGAAGTGCCTCAGGGAGTCTTTTCTTTTAATCTTTAGCCTCTAGGGAGGCTTGACATTCAAAAAAACCAACGCCTCAAAAAAAACCTCAAACCCCACTGGTCTAAGAATAAACACAGAGTACAAAATATATTAGAAACTCTCTGTATCACTATACCATAACCAAAAAAGCTTCAGGTCAAGTAAATGTATTATTCATTCACGATTATGAACTGTGCTTTTTACAAATGTAAATTATGCTCTGTAATTAATTTTAAGTTTTAAAGAGTATCATTCATAAATTAAAATGATGTTGTGATTAAAATAATCAAAATTCCCATACAAGATTCCAGAGGCAGCTGCAATGACACGATAAATTACACAAGTTTAGCAGTTGAAGATTCTATGTAGATTAGAAAGAGGTCATCAACTTTTGAGAGTGGCAAGAGTGCAAGACTGCCACAAAGAAAACCAACTTGTTCACTGATTTTGGCAGGGGGAGGCAATACTAAAGCTGCCCAACAGTGGCATGCAAGCTGGAAGCCAAATGGCCCCAGCAGCATCCCCAGCAGACAGTGTCCAGGTGGATTTCTGCTGGAGTACACTTTCAGGAGACATAACAAGCCAACATAAGAGTTTACAGGTTCTGAAAGGGTAGGTCCCATTCCCATATGCTGACCATATACACCTCTGCAGCTTACTTGACTCCTCTGTGAGATGACTTAATAAAACCCAGACATTTTCAGGGTGAAAAAAAAAACCCAAACTGCCACTTAAATCACCCCACTGGTGATTTAAATCATCCAGAAAATGTCCTGGCAATGCACACGGATAGCCAGAATCTTGAGGCCACAGCGAACAGGGGTCCATGACTGTCCCATGGACAGCAGGCAGCTGGTATGTCAGGTTAGAGGGCTGCATAATCACAGTTTTAGGGCAGGTGAGTCCTAAATTTGGTCTTCTGGAGGAGCGTCTCTGTCTCCCTTACCAGGAAAGCTACTTTAAACACCCAATGCAAGCAGTGTACGTACCTTCCCCACTATCTCACTGAAACACCATCAACACAAAGCACTGAGTGAATCAAACCTAAACTTCACCACCACCGAATCCCACCATTCTCTGGTACCCGTGGAAATCAAACTTATATCAACTTGGTAACTAATCTTCAGACAGAAAATATTCCTAATGAGGTCTAAAATGTCCCTTCCCACTTCTAATGCCCTTACAGACCAATGGCCAGATTACACCTCCATGATCTCAGAACTAGCCCCTATTTTGGTAATTTTTTTGTAAAACTGCTTTGCTAATGATATATAAATTTCAGATTATGATCTCACAAGGTTCTCACTATTATGCTCTTGTTTCAGTAAATTCTTTTTTTTGTTTTTATTTTAACCTAATATTCTTTTATTTTAATATAACTGAAAGTTTATTCTTAATTTCTATTACCCTGTGTGTCCAACTGGCATGACACAAATTAGAAATTTATGCAGCTTCTACTTATAAGAAATATTAAGGAAAGAAGGTTATATAGTGAAACATCCTTTCAAATAATTCTGTCTTTCAAAAAGGATTGGCAGGGAACATAGGAAAATAGAGAGATCCAACTATCTCTATGGATATGTTCATATGGATATGGACCATCTCGACTGAGATGAAACGTAGCTATCATCTCAGTACACATCAACACTTTTTTTTTTATTATCTATGAATCTACCTACCCTCCACCTATCCTCCTACCTTTTTGCAACAGTTAGGTCATATCCTCACACAGGGAAAGTTTGGAGAATTACTCACAGTTCATGATTTTGAGTTTAGGGAGTTTGCAGGTATAGCTCTCCCAAGAATTACAAGGTTTATAATCTCCCAGATGCTGCATGGAAAAAGCATGAAAACTCTACACAGGATTAAGTACTTACAGGAAAGGTTCTCTTAAGCCTACAAAATTTTAGGGTTACTCATGAGAGGGTCTGCATTTCTACATTGTACCATCTTACTGCTTCTGCAGTAGGCGTAAGCATAAACACAGCTCTTACCACTTCATTAATGTGCACCCTTTGTTCCTCTGGAAGAATGAAAAAATAAATGAAGTAAATTCTAGTACAGCTTTTCATTAGAAATACTGCCAATTCTCCAAGGGAGCATGAGACATTTCACAGCTGCTCCCGAGTTTCAGCTTTGGCTCAATCTGGCATGCCTCCGCCAAACCAACAGACACCTTTGGTGAGAATAATATATTTGAAACTTTTCTTAGGTAATGCTGGAACATCTACAAATTAAAAAACCCTGATGTTTTTGGCCAGCATCAGTGTAATTTTTTAGAAGTTGTATGATCAAATGAATGTACTCTGCAAAGACATAGTCACTTAAAAGCACAGGAATATGTTCGTTAGTGTATATTCTAAAAACAGAAATTACCTCTGAGAGTCAACAAATAGTACCTAAAAAGAAGTGTGCATGCAATACGTTGTTTAGGTACTCAAAAGCAATGGGAACGCTCTGTATAATCCCATCTCCCCAGCCCCTGCCCTTTTTGGTTTTTTGAGTAATAAAGCAGAATAAGACTGTTTTGCTCATTTTGAAGCAGAACACAACCCTCTGTTATTTCATATCACAGGGACATTTCCCATCATAAGGTAATTTATTCCTCACAAGGCTTAAAAAAAAGCCTCCCAAAACCAAACAAAACAACCCCACCACAATTACAGTGAATTACATTCTCTTTTACTTTCTGGACCCTTTGTATAGCTTACACCCAGCACACAGGTGCATCCATTGGCAGTAGCATGCCTGGAGTCCTGCCAGAACATGTTCTTTCCCTAATTTGTGGATATCTGGCTGATAGAGGTTAACAGCCCTACTAACATGCATCAAGATACCAAAAGAAAAGCAGAGTTCTAATCATTCTCCTATTCTCTAATTGCTGCATCCTGAAAAAATGGAATTCATTTCAGCAAAGAGACTACTGCTTCACAAATTAAGTACCTTTATCTTTTATTTTTTATACAGCAGTGATTTGTGAAGAGTGAAAAACATTCTCCCCTCTATGAACTCTATAATATTAAATTTGCCACAGATATTTTCAACTGTTTCTTCATTTGATGATAAGTACATTATCTTACAGGTGTTCTGCACAGAGCTATAATTATTGGAAATGGTTTGTGTAACCCTACAGTACAATAATTACTATGTAGTTTGAGTTAGGTGTGCTACGCTGGATCACCGGAGAAGTGTCATTGGAAGGCAGCCTTGGGTCTCCCCTGCCTATCTAAGCATACAAGTCAACCTGAGTGCCCAAGTTCTGAAGGCCAAAGAAAAAGATTCGTGATGGTATGTAGTAAACCTCATTTCAACTTCTTAAAATACAATTAAAACTTTCCAGTATATATTTTTTGCATTCCGTGAGGAAAAAAAATCCCTTTCAAACTGAGAAATATAGCTGTTTCTGAAGTTAAAACTGTTCAGATATAGACTTAGAGTTTGCAGCTTCAGTCTTAGAGTTTTCTCTAGAAAATAGAGTTGTACCTTGGTGAAGAAAACCACTTTCATTAATAACTTGAGTCTAACCTTGTCAAAATTGAGGAACCTCTCCCCAGCCAACTTTCCTGTCTAGAATCCCAATGCAATGAAGATGCACAGTATGGTTTGAGCAGCTTTGCAATGTATGGGCAGGAGTAGACTGTAGTTTTTAAGGGCTTTAGATATCTTTAACAATGCATAAGTAACCTTTTTCATTATTAAAAATTTCCTTTAGTCATTCCACCTTAAAGTCTGAATAAAATATCACTGGCAGTTAAGTCCTGCAGTAGTACGTGAATACAGTAAATTCCAAGTGAATATATTAACAATAAATTCTATGTGGATATATTACAAAAAGATAGGTGAATTAGGATTTCATAACAACCCTCCTAAAATCTATCTGAGATTGGCTTTATTAACTGAACAAATACATTATCTTGACATTTATTTTTAGGTACCTAGATAATTTAGCATCTTTTATTTTTTCAGTTACAGCTTAATCCAATTAGCTAATGGATTACATCTCTATACAATTTACAGTTAAAAAGTGGCATTCCAAATGTATTAGAAAAAATGTTTTTTATCATATATAATTACATTACACTTAACACATTAATTTTCAGGTAAAATTCTCTGTAAAAATCCTATGCCATTTTTGCTATAGTTTTCTTATGATTTTTTGTAACTCTTCAACACTGCAATTTTCAATTACCAATGTACATTTGTCTGAAACATATGTCTAACCTTTTCAGCTATTTGAGGGTTGTTCGGTATGGTAATCTCCATCAGTTTAGTCAACTTAAATATCCCCACTGATCACTTCACATAAAAAGATTTAAAGACTTGGAGCTTAGGATCCTCCTCACTGTTAGCAGCAGAAGCTCATCCAAAGCATTCTTTTACTCGGGATGAAGCTAATCCCTTGTCAGAAAATAAACAAGAAATTTTGCATTTCATGCAATAAAACCAACGTGCGGAGAACAATAACAGTACGCATCAAAACAAACCCCTGAATAACAATCCCAGAGAGCTGTACTCAGAATTCAGCTGAATACTTGAGGACTCTGAAAATGCTGAACTGGCCTAGACACACAAAGCAGCATGGCACAAACACAGGGCAAAGCTTAAATGGGAGGCCACAGCTCTCTTGGATACACATGTGAAATAATAATAACCAGGAATAAGGTGTGCATATGCAGATCTTGGTAACAAAAGCACCATTCTTATTTCATAGACCTGTGAGCAAAAACCCTTTAATTCCCACAGGGATGACACTAGACGTAAGATATTTCATTTGCTGGACCTAAAATTCATTAACCTGGTTTCCTAAACTCATGGTCCACCAACCAACTTTTGGTCTGTTGGTACTTACTCTTGTGATTGCAGCAGTCCCAAGAGCTTGCTAGGTTTTGGGACTTCAAATAGCCTAGCCTGGAGGCCACAGCACAGTTGGAGCACTATGATGCTCTCTGATTTTGTACCGTCAACAAGAACGAAAAAAAAAATACAGAAAATTAAGCCAAACAACAACAACAGAACAATATTCCTAGATGTCTAGTCAGCTTTCACAGGATTTTTTTTTAATTACCTCCTGCTAACAAACTGTTTATTCCATACCTGCAGCCTCCTGACCACTGACCTCTGTAACTGTCCAGAAACAAAAATCTCTCTCCTCTCCACAATGCAATGGAGAGCTGAAGCAGCATTTACTTGACCTTAAACGAGTAAAATATCACACTTGACCAACAGGTGGGAGCACTTAAGTTTTCAGAACAGTGATTTCTAACTGTTGAGAGCCAACTAAAAGCCTTGATTCTTCTTGGAATTGGCCAAACAGATGCTTTGAAGGAAGAAAGTGGCATAAGCTATTGATTTGTACTTGAACAATGGCAAGAAAAAAAATAAAATCAAACCACTAAGCCATTGCAAAGCAGAGTGAAAATCCATGCCATGTTTATCAGTCAAGAAAGGAGAACTGCTTGTCCACCCTGCAAAAGATAAATGTTGCACAGTGCTCCCAGAAAGAGTCAGCGCAGAGGACTCAATCTTTTCTTCAAACAGCCAAATGCCCGTCTTGGGCAAAGGGAACAGACAGTTAATGAAACCAAAATCTCTTCCAAACCACCTGAAAACTGATTGCATGTGGGAAAAGAAAGGGTACTCAGGCTTGTTCTTTAAAGCACCTTTTTCCTCTTTTGGAGTCAAACCGCCTGTCTTCAATACTGGGCATTCCTGAAGTATATAGCAGTGCAGCATGTACTATGTAGGTGTTATGCAATGAGGTACAACATATGGAAGATACAGAGTAATTTATTTTCTCAAGAAACCTGGGAGAAAATATACTTGCAAGTACAGGCTACATAAGAATTTTTTCAATATGCAATGAGACCTTAAAGAAAAAAAAACCTCCTGTGATACCTGGATTAAAACCACCTAATTTTATCTTGTTTATCTAATTTTTTGAAGGTTAATTTCATTCTCTACCAGATGCTTTTTTTTTTAATACATGTCCAAGATGTCTCATGCTTAGCTCTGCCTTCCTTTTTATAGCCAGAATGTCTTATATTTGTAATGAATTGTTTTGTAGACTGATAATGAGTTTAAATTGGATAGGTTTTCTGTAAATTATGTGAAGTTAGACAAATACCTCAGATTCATTTAGGAGATTCTGTGCTTATGAAAAGTATTATTACTAAAAATGGAATACTTTTAACAGCTTCTTGACACACCAGACTTACTCCTCTTTCACTTTTTTTTATGAGTGCCAACCTTTAAGGTGTCTGAGCTTGCAAATTACTAGACCATGTGCTTAATTTTAAGCACATGGAATCTCATCAGCTTCAGAAGGTCATCACATTCAAGTAAGTTAAGGATGTCTAATACACTTTGATGAACCTGAAGTTTCAGTCTTTATAATTCACTAACAAAACCGGCTTCTTTTGTCCAATCAAAACCATGTGTTGATTAAAAAATAGTAAATGTGACTTCACTTTGCTATGAATTAGCCTGAAAAATATTTCAACATTCTTTACACATCTGTTTTAGGATTAAAGCCCACTAACACAAGGAAAGATAGCAAACATATAATTGTCTTCTCCCACTATTGTATTTTTTTCTCTTTTTGCTACTTTTCCCTTGTCTTCATACACACTCCAGTCTCCTTCATTAGCATATTTGGATCAAATAAAACATTACATAATAAAACTAGATTACTAAAGCCATAAGGGATGTTCAAATTAAATTAAGCAGCAATGGGTTAGTAAATTGGTTTACAGCTATACTTCTCTTAATCACAGCTGCAGCTGTTTGTAGAGGTGTTTGGGTAGTAACAGGTACTTCTGTTAGGCGATACAGTTCAGAGTAGGTGAATTACAGACTCTGTGGACCATCAAGAAGCTGTGGCTAGGCTAAATAATTTTTTTAAAAAATCTGTCTATATACAGAAATTCAGTTAACTCTATTCTGATGTGTCTGGTAGCATACAGTTTTAGCTCTGGCTATTATCAGAGGTTAATTTCACTACCTGCGTATTCTTTGATTTCACAGCTAGCTTCAAGAAAGCTTTCCAGGTCTCACTAACAGAGTACTGTAGTTTGGTATAATGTGTTACACAGATTTCAGAGCTTTCCCAGATGTAAGCCTTCTGGTAGTAGTAATTACTATTACTACCTTTTGAATGGCACAAAAAATCACCATGTTACATTTGAAAATAAATTTGCATAGGCATCCTGATTTGAAGTACAAACAATAGAATTTTTAAAAAATTAAAAATGGGAGGAAAAAAAAGGCAGAATAAGATAACAAAAAGCGGCACAAATTCAGGGAAGCAGCCATATTCACTGGATGCCTGGGATGGTGCCCCTTTGACCCCATAAACCTGCAAGCTATCAGACACAGCTGATAGCTGTTTTACCACCAGGATAAAATGATAAAAACCCCCTATCATCGAGGTTCTGGTATGCATACACTAAAGGCAAGAACTAAATGTAGAAAGGAAAGATGGGTCTGGTGGCTTGCAAGGTGAATGTTTTTGATTTTTTTACTTTCCTGATAAGGTAGTGATATGCCTGAAAAGCTGACCCATAGTGTGTGACCAGCTGAATGCAGGGACTTCAGCTAAGAAAGAAGACTTGATTTTCTAGCAGTATGAAAACCCATCTTCAATCAGCTACGGCAAGCACTTATGCACATGCTACAGTGTTTTTTCTGAAGCAGAGTCAAGCCAGAGAGAGAATATAAAGATGAGAAAAACAGAGATGGGCAAAAATGAAAATGTGTAGCTGAGTGATTAAGAACTACCTTGTATGATACAAAATGCAGAAATATATTTTTCTAATACAAATGTAGCTATACATTTTAACAATACTACATATAGTATCATTTAAATATTTCAGTGAAGTAATTTTTTATCAGAAGTTAAAGTATGAGGTTGAGATTGAATGAAGTATTTAAAGACTGCAAGCAATGAGAAGAATGAAACTTTTTATTATTGTAGACTTTTAAAGAGGTAGGCCCATGGCAACCTTCTATAAAAATAGTTTTACCATCATGTCATGGGAAAAATAATCGAAGGAACCAGACCTATTGTTCAATCTAACAGTAACACCAAAAAGTCAGAATTCAGGTCAACAAAATGATTTACAAGTTTACTTTCATTAGATGACAGATTTTGCTAAATTTTGATGTCTTCAAAATTATTTGTTTTTTTATCTCAAAATACTAATTTAGATATTGAAAAAAAAATCTCTGTATTTAACTTTTATGGGACAGTATTTCACACCTGGAAGAAATACCTATAAGAAACACCTAGTTCAACTTAAAACATTATGTTATGCTTCCACTTCAACCTGATTTTTGGCAAGAAAAAAGGTAAAACCAATTTTCAGTCTTTCCCTAAGCTGAACATTTTCATCTTTATGGTTCAGTAAGCCAGTCAGATAACCAAAGCCTCCTGGGTTTCATGTTGCATTCTGTACTGAGAAGTCCGCTAGACCTGGCAGCAGTGCTCTGACAGACATCCCTCCTCTTTCAGAATTACCTGTTCCCCTGACAGCCAGTCCATGGATTAGCACTTATGTGCATTTTAATTGGTGGTGAAATTAGATTTGGCATTTAAGTTACAAGCAGGGACCCATGTGATATAATTAATGTTCTGCTCTGTAACCCTTTTTTTCTCCTCTCCTCCTGGACATCTTTTACCTTCATGGTAACTTTTCAGTAGACACTCTGGATTATTTCAGATGTTGAGTCCCAGAATAAGAGGTTTGGGGATTGCAGGGAGGGTGTGCATGTACCGATTAACTGAATTATGTTTGTGTATTGTGTGGTTAAATAAATAGCCAGATATTAAGCGACAAAAATTAACCTTCAAAGAAAAAATGACCTTCAAAGGCTGTGTTTGTATAGATCTTGCATTCCTATAGCATTCAATTTTTCTGATTTCCACATTTGTGTGACAGCTGAGAAGCCTGTCAGGGTACAAGTTAATAATTGAAACTGATTTGGAGGGCTCAATCACAGGCTGCAAGACTTATTTGAATGTGTAACTTTTTTTGTTTCCTTTTTTAACTTTTGTATGAAACCATGATGCAATAGTAATATATTGAAACTATAAACAAACAATCCTCTGAGTTTAAGAAGTTTTTCAAAACTCAGAGAAGTGGGTCAGGCAACAGATGCGTAAGGAAATTGACTGAAATCAATCAAGGACTATCTGAAAAAGGTTGAAGCTATAAAGGAAGATTCTCCAGTTGTTTAGAATAAGAGAAGAAAAAAGCAACTGCTAAGAAGAGAATGTGGAGATCCATACTCTAAAAGAAAAAGATGCTGAAAGAAGAAAAGGAAGAAAGTAAGGCCGCTGGATGTTTATTCTTAGCCTCCAAGTCCAGAGAATGTATGATTGGCAGTAATTAACTTCTGTGAGAAAACACATCCAACTTTTGCATTGTTCTGCTTAAATCATTATTTTCTTGGGCTAGCAAAAGTTAGAGATGATCAGTGTTGTAATACCTGCATGACTTCTGAGTCTGCTCGGAAAGATGGATGACTGAGATGGAGCTGGAAAACCTCTGGAAGCAACGGAGGCTTTGCAGGAAAATTACAGAGCTGTGGTTCGTATATGCAGTTCATACAAGACATGAAAGGCCAAAGCTCAGTAACAGTTGAAACTGGGCAGTGTGTCAGACAGGAGACATTTCTGGATGAGAGGGCTGTGGAACACTGCTTGTACCCGTGCCAAGGAGGCTGAGCCACTGGAAAGCAGGCATCTAGCTGGACAAGGGCAAGGACAGAGAGAGCTGCAGCACAATCAGCCTGGGGAAAACCGAATCAAATTCAGGCCAAGCATCATAAAACTCAAACCCAGCAGCAGGTCCTGGGTGAATGTCCAGGTTAGTCCACTTCACTGAAGTACCTTACTTCTAGAAGTTATACTCAAAGATTGTTTACTACAGGCACATGGTCACAAAACTTGAAAGCTCAGTAATATTTTTGTTACAGAAGCAGGTGGGTTTGTTACATCATGGAAGCCCTGTTTGCTGTATTTGTAGTATCACACTAGTCAGAATGATAAAACTATTAAGAATGTAGAGGAGAATAAGACAAGCCTGAATATAGAAATAGAAGCTATTAGCTTATTTACAAATACTTCATATGTTCTGCAATAAGCAAAGAATCAAAACAAAACTAAGTACATGGTGCCTTTTAATAGTAATGTATCCTTGAGAAGGTAAAATAAGAGATTCGCTTTGTGAAATGTGTAAGTTCTTTGATGTTCTGATTTTGCAACCTTGATGTACTTTTCCTTAATACAATACAATTCTGATCTATGATCTATGCACAGAGCATCACAAGACTGAGATTTAGCTGTTCCTGCATGTGAAGAGAATTTATTTACAGGATCTTCCTCTGGATGTATTAAAAACTATGGACACCTTTGACAGAAGTTTCCTCAGAATAAGGACATAAACATTTGGGCCAAAAAAGTGTTAAATTGAATCTGTTAGTACCAGTAGGTATTTTACAGACATATAATTATATTTTTCTTACCAATACTATATTGCAGTAACGAAACCATGTTGTATAAAGCTGTAAGAATTAAGTGTTTATTATTTTTAATTGGATAAGCTCAGTATAAATAGAAATGTTTCAAGATCAAATTATACAGTCTTTTGCGTAAGTGTTATAATGGATTATCTAGGTAATGTACCGTGGAAAGTAGAGCAATCTAGGAAAAAAACCACAAACTAGATTAATTTATAAGTAAAATTCAAGAATAGTAGTCTATTTCTCACAACTACTCAAAGGAAGGATGGATCCTCATGGCCGGTTCTTCCCTTCCTCCTCTTAAAAGGGAGTTAAAAATATTTTTTCCTAGTACTGCACTACCTACATGTTATTTCTCATTAGCTTCTTTGTGCACATAGGCAGCACACAATAGGCCTTATCAGAGCATGTATTTTTGACAACACAATGAAATCACCCTAGTTTTAGTTCACCCAGTCCAGGTTTTGTATCAAAAGCAGTTTCATTTCAATAAGCTGATAATGTCCCCTAAAAATCCTACATAGCCGTAAAAAGGCTCCCCACAGCTGCAGCTATTAGCAAGAGCAAACCTGTGAATCAGACCATACTGAAGTGTGGGTCTGTGTTGGTCTAAGCATGTCTGCAGCCCGACTTTGGCAATGTTACAGCGTTACAGCAGTGGTTTTAGCTAGGCTAGTAGAAGGAAGGTAAATGTGTATACACCATCTAGTACATATTTCCTCAAGAGACGACAATAAAAGTTGATCCATTCTCATCTAAGTCCCAATCCTGATATTTGCTATGCATGGATTCACTACTGAATTCATGGACAATAAATTCAGGATCAGAATTACAATGCATAAATTTTCATTTCTAATCCTGTTATTTCTAGTTATCCATGGTAATTATGTTTCTATTAGCCACTTAGTATTAGACATGCTTTTCATTTAATTGGACACTGCCAGCTCCCCTAGGCCTACAGTGGACTTTGAATTCAATTCCTGTGGTAGCAACGCAATTGGATTTATTCATGTAATTCTACCATTTAAAAGAATTATCCACCTTAATTATAATAAATTTACAAGACGTGATTTGCATACAAGACATGCGAAGCAAGCCTGACATCCCTTGGTCTACTTAGCTGTTTGATTTTATATATATATATATATATGAATGTGATGCTCAAAGACATCTGTTTTATATGCTGAAAATTACAAATAAAAATTAAGTCTATCATATTTCACAATCTGATCAATACCCTTTTCTTATTGATTTTTTTAAATGAGCAATTTTTTAATCACAAGATGTAGACCTCTGAAACTTTTATCTAAATATAACCAACCACACAAAGGAAAAAAAAATGATTCTATTCAATTTTCTCTTTTTCAGATTTTTCAAAAATTAATTATGGGCTAAAACATGGCAATAAAAGTTTGGAGCCAAATAGGAAATGTATAGGCAAGCTGCTCCAATAAGTAACTCTGTTTGTATGCACAAGATTCAGTCTGTCTTTACCTATTTCAAAACAAATTTTCTCTCAGTTTGTTATCGTATTTTTAAATAACTATTAGGTATTACATACTAGGTTTTACTCCATGATGCCAGGTTATGCCATATCGCTGTGCCCCACTGTTTTTCTAATGTAGATGCCTATACCATCTCTCCAACGTACCTTAGAATTGACTGTCCCCTAGATGATTGTCTCGTTTATTGCATTGCTAAAGCGCAGGCTCTAGAGGCTAGTGTATTTTTCTCAGCATCTATTGATACAGAGAGTAATATGAGACATATCTCCAAGTCCATCCAGAGAATTAGAACGTTTTACTTGGTAAGTCTTTGTATACTTCATCCTAAAAATCCTAAACAAAAACGTTTTCTATCCAGAAGGCTGGAAAGTGACTTTGAAAATAGGACTTCTGCAGTTATTTTTCTATGTTGGGGTTTGCTGTTCTGTCTCATGCCCCCAGAAAAGCCTATGCAGCGAGCATCTTATTTCAGACCTTTTCTTCTGTGCTTTTCTATAAGGAAAATGCCTTGTCTATGACTAACCAAGAAGTTACAAATGAAATTACAGTTCCTTGGTAGCATTTTCTAAGGAACTGGTCATACCACTATATAGGCAAAGTCAATCCCTTGAAGTGGGATTACTTTCACCAAAAACTTGAGAAGGAAAAAAAACTGCAGAATGAAAGGAAGGTCAATAAATTGCCTGAGTCTGCATAAGAAGTTTGCAACAGATTTTCAGGATTGCATCTCAGTCAATCAATTTAACTGATTCATGAAGCCAGTCTGTTCCTTGAACCCTTCCTTAAGATATATTTGATCCTTTCTCAAAAATGTACAGCATCATTCTACATCTGATGTCCCTCAGTTTAGTGTGCATATTTCAACTGAGACAGCAACAGGCAGAAGCCTTGTGCTCTATATTGTGTTAGAGTTGAGACATGCAACTCCAGATCTCAACAGTAAGTTGAGAGTAAATTATCACCTGAAATGACAGTAGTGGTGCTTGATACTTGTCCGAGAAAAATTATGTCCTCCTCTCAGGTCATTCTGAGGAAGTGGAAAAGGCTATTTTTTTTCAAAATATTGCAATAATGGGAGTTTCTGTGAGTGAATAGGGAGATTGAAGAAGGACTAACTGAAAGAAGATTCAGGCTTTGGATAGACAGGAAGACCTGCTCTTGCAGAACAAACTCATTTTTGTCAGGTCAGGCTGCTGAATTTTAATCAAAAATTCAGAGTGGCTAATGGTGATTTTTCCATCAGGATAACCAAGCTTGAGTCAAAGGTGTTGTTCTGGTAAACATTGATAAAAGCTCTGAAAAATGGCAGAAGCGCTGGGCAGATTATCGATGGACAGCTGGATGTTTCCCAGGCTACAGAGCTATCTTGTCTTGAAGGGCATTCTTCGGGTTTAACAGTGCAAAATAGCATGAATAGATATAACTGCTGGAAGCGTTCAATGGAACTTCATACATAGCTCCATACTTTGTCTAGTATACACAGGTTCTGTATTTCTTACAACCATGGAGCTTTCTTCCTGCAATTTCAATCACAGCACATTTAATACAGAGCTCCACACTACGCACTGGACTGCATAGCTTTCCAAAGTGCTTTACCAGTTTTCTGCAAGTCCCTTATTCGAATGATTGAACAGTGCAGAAGAAGGGCAGAGAAGCTGTGGAGCTTTTTCCAGTTCCCAGCCTGCTGCTTGTAGCAGATTTCTGCTTCTAAAAGGGAAGGAGGCCAGAGCAGGGAGGAAAAGACTGGAAGATCAACTGTGCATCTGATGTATATTACATTCTTCAAAAAAAGTTTATATAGTTGAAATTTTGAACAGAAGAAATCAAAACTGCATCATGTGGTCTAAATTAGGAAAAAGCGATGAAAAAGTAGGACATGTTTTTTAAAATTGCTTCCATCTTTCTAATCTAATACAAGAAATGGCTTCCTACCTAGAGTTAGGCTTCCAAATATGGAACAACTTCAGCTTCTTCAAAACATTAGCTTTGTCTCATCAGTCTCATGCCTGCTTAATTTTAACTGAACTATAGCATCAGTGTCTGGCAAAAAAACTTCCCACTAAGTATAAGGTGCCAAAATTTTCACATAGCTAAAAGCTTCTGAGATTCCCGTGCTCTTTCATGTTGGGACCCCACTGAAAATGTTTCATTAGATATGTCTAAAGATAATGTCCTTTCCAAAATACCTGTTCTCAGAAGACCATATAAGAGGTTTAGTGGGAAAAATTGGTAAGGTGAATAAAGAAAAGTAGAGGAGATATGGAATGCTTTGCACTATTCCCTCAACACACACCTTACTGAAATTAACACTGAAAAAGTTTAGACTGAGAGGAATTGGTAAATCTTTTTTCCTTCCAGAAGATTCAAAGTACATTCACAGATCAAAGTTTACTTTTCTGATAGATTTTTTAATTTTGAAGTAGCAGTCTGATAATATGCAATTAATTATAATTGTCAAGCCTAAATTAAAATACAGGAGAGTGATCAAAAATGAGATGAAACTTTTTACTTATTATTCTGGGCAGCTTCGTCACACATGCTGAATTATATGAAAAACCACATTTGGTGATGTGCTTTCAAACTCTCCATGTAAATGTTGGAAAGCTTTTACTGTTTAAATCAAAGTACCTGTTCACACACTCTAGAACATAAAAATAATCTACTGCAAAATAAGTGTTATTGTATTTCATGTATTATTAATGTTGCATTTTTAAAAATTTGTCTTTTTTTTTTCAAGTCAGGCATATTAGGCCATAACTAAGACGTATTTTCAGTGTGCAATTATAGGTGTATATTTTAATATAAAGAAAAAAGTTTCTTAACTCTACAGTTAAAGAAATATATTTCAAAAACTCACTCACCAATATAAGGAAAATATGGTATAAAAAGATAAAATATAACTACAGTTATATTTATATCTATATATATATATAAAATAAGTCAGTTACAGACAGAGGGAAAAAGAAAAAAAATATGGTCTTTCTGGGTTGCTTATTTAAAATACTTTTCATAATACAGCCAAAGTGCTGAAGGAAACTGGATATAAATTCTAAGCAGGAAAAAAACAGCAAGAGAGCTATTCAGAAACCAGAAAAATTTCATGGACTTGTTCTGTAGTCCTATACTGTTATTAAATGCATTATGAAAAATATTGGGAAAGTGGAATTTTCTTTTTTAACTAGGGGAGATTAAATCCCCTATGGTTTAGTATTTTGTTTTGTATTTATAGCGTACAAAACACAAAAGCCTCTCATTGCTCCTGGATCACAAAGGCCCCTAAGGAGAAGTAACCTAGTCTGTTCTTAAGACAAGCTTCAGAGAGGGGAAAAAACAACAGCTGAAACTACTGGAAGTTTTACATTCCTAATAAAAGAGAACAGAGGTTTGTAAATTCTTTGTCTTGTTCTGTATACTGTCCTTTATGCAATACTAGCTGCAGCAGTCATTATAGCATCATAGGATGTGATCCTTTGGCAGAGTGAAAGTGAAAGTTGAAAGAGGTAGCCAAGAAAGTCAATAAACCACAGATCCATGCTGACTGCTTTTTTCTGCCTCTTTTCCTGACACTAGCCTGAATTTTTCTCCCTCTCCTGGAAAAGGAAGTTTAGCTATTTTGCTTGACAGTTCTAGCAGTCTTCAATTACCAGTAAGCTCCCAACGATGCTGAAGATGAAGTCCAAGTCATAGCTGCTTGTTTATTGTAGTGGCTTTGCTCCTTGGCAATACACAGGAAATTTATTATCCTTCCTATCTTTATATTCCTGTTGTAAGGAAATATGTCTCTAGATTGAATCGTGGATGCATTTCTATTAAATATCAAGCTGAACCAGAGAAAAACCGCAGCGGTTTTTAGAAGACATCTAGCCTATTTCTCAAAATCTTTTGAAGAAATATTTAATGTTTATGTTCGATTATGATCTGGTAATAATTGCAATGTTATGCTTAATGGCTACACATCTGCTTACCAGCTCAGCTTGGCTTAGGGGGGAAAAAAAAGAATTCTGTCTAGGTAACATTTGAAAATACTTTGTTTCAAATATATGAAAGGAAAAAAGAAGGGAGGATCCCATTTCTTTCTATTTTATTTTGCTCTCGGGGTAAAGCATTAAATCACTAATATCTTCAGTTATATTCTAATAATGATCCCTCTAGTATCAATCTTCAAAATTAATTTTGAATTTTATTTTATATATACATTTAATTATACTGTCTTATTGAGGGGTGGGGGGTTTTTGGTTGTTCAGTTTTGGGGTTTTTTTGTTTGGGTTGTTTTTCTCCACTTAAGTGAAGGGTTCAAATAAAACTTCTGGAAAGTGTCTGATAGCAAAAGCATTGCTCAACACACTGACCAGTGTCAAGCATTTTTGTGTTCTTCACAAAGGAGACACAGTACATAACAAAATGTTGCTTACGTTTCTCTAGCAGAAATGTTTGTAAAAGTTTAGCACTGCTAGCTAATATTATTTAGTGTTTTCAGAAAGAGACTCTTAGTTTTGTTTCTGTACATGAATAAGGCAAAACATTTTTTTTATTTTTTTTTCATAATATTAATTTGAAATATGGTTTTGATAAAACTATGATTCTGATATATATTGAAGGGAAAAAAGCTAAATGCCTTTGATAAAAGGCAGTATATAAATACTGCACAATTTTTAATAATTTTAAATTATTATATATAAATACTTTAATAATATTTAATATAAGGAAAATATGTGAAAATTACATACCCTAATATTTTAACATCCTATAAAACAGTAACAAGGAAATAAAATCAAATGTAGCTTTGTTAGGTTAATGTCTTATCTATTTGGTCTTATTGTCTTAAAATAGCACTATTAAACACATATAGAAGAGCTTATTTTGGAGCATTTAGAGGACCCCTTAAGTCAATTGCCATTTTCCATCTATAGAAATTACATATAGGATATGTAATCTGATACTCAACAAAATGCACTATGGCAGGGCAAATAATAAGGATCATTTCTAATACCTCCAATGAAGTATATCAGTGTTGTAGGAATATTGGAAATAGAGGTTCTCCATGATTATGGGGAAAGTTAGAGAACCACTATTGATTTTTAATATCATGCCTTTAGTATTGCTAATTTACAACAACTGCAAACAGCAGGACAATGGATTTTTTTAAGGAAATATATCATAAAAATTAATAACTGAATGACATATTTATGGACCTTGGCAGCTATGGTCTACGTCAGCCAAGGTATCTCATACATTTTATAATTCAGTTACAATACTGCCATCAAATGCCAGCATTTCTAAGACTGACAGAGTTAACCCTTAAAGCTTTGTAATTTTACAATAGAAAGATAATGACAGCAGACTATAATATTTATTTTCATGGAAAGCATGAAAATACTATATACTTTAATGTGTCTTTTGATGAAAATTCAGTAACATTAATTCATTGAATATATTGACATGGTTTCAAATAAAATTTTACATTAAAAATATTCAGAAGCAGTTATAAGGAAGTAATTTCTCATGTATTTCCATCAGCTTTCCTACAGAGTAGTCCTTTTTTTTGTGTAATATGTCACTTACACAGTGAGTAAGCTCCACTAAAGTGGCAAAGCTTTGGGGGCTCGTAGTCTTTGAAAACAGACAATCTGAAGAAGACATGCCAACCTTTACCATTAACCCTTTCTTTGAGAGACGGAAAGGGTCAGCTTACAAGTTGTTCATTCTGAATGCTTGCAACAGATCTACCCTTACATTGTATGTGGTAAAATTATTGCCAAAGCAGGACTTCAAATGGAAATGTACTTTCTACTGCACAGAGCACAAGAACATACAAAAATTTTAGGCTGTGAAGGAAGCTTAGATTTCTTAAAGTATTTTCCCGTCTTAAAAAAAAAAAAAATAAATGTACAATTTTAGCTTTTCGTAAGGAAATCAGCAGATAAGGTAGGCAGAAGGAAGAACAGAGGAGAGGGAAAGTAGATTTATATGCCTTCTTGTCACTGCTCTGAACAAAGGAAGAGAAAGACAAACAATACCCGATATGAAACAAGATTTAATTTGTGTTTTATTAGCGAGTTGAGAAGCACAGAGTTCCATCTGTTCTGCCAGGGGCTTCAATAAATACTATTTCTTGCATTTGTCAGTCTACAAACAAAATAATTCTATTTCAACACCTGCTTTGCAAGAACAGATGATTATTTTGTTTTGGAGCCCCTGTTCTCCAGCATTACTGTCTTCTACAAAATAACTTCTTTAAACGTTTTCAAATTGACATTAAAGAAAGTGACTTACTTGCTAGCTTGGAAAAAGACCTAGATAATGAAAGTGATCAATTTTTCTTTTATCTAATAGCATATTCAGAAGAAACCTTTCACCTATAGATTTAAAAGTATGAAACATTTGATATTGTGGCAGACCCTGTTCAGTTTTTAACCATTTTCAGGACACATATTTTTACATGGGAGTGAACTGCATTTGTGAATGAAGGAGTGTCACAGCTACAGATCTTGCTACATGCCTAACCAGCCCCTGAAGTGAATCTTCAAGTACCGCCACCCCATGCTGAACGAAAAGTTTATATTTTTATCTATAAATCCCCCCATACTTCCTTCTGTTTTATATGGGTTTCAGACAGTTTTGGCTTTAAGTAAGGGAGATTTGGAGAGAACTGATATTTGGAAAGATAAATCCCACAGAATGCCTTTGACAACAAGTTGCATTTTCTGTCCCTCTAGAAGCCATCCTTGACTAATGGACTGTAGCACTTTCTGCATCAAATACTCAACCAGCAGATGCTAAAAAATTTCCATTCAAAGCAACTCACTTGAAATACAGAACTTTTAAATATCTGAGATCTTGAGGAAAGTTTTAACATTAACAATGAAAACAAAAAAACCCTGAAGAATGTGGTTTTTAAACTAAAGTATTACTAGGCATGTAAAATCTCAGACTGAAAATCTGGGGTCAATGTAATTTTTTACTCTGTGACAGTCACTGACCAGTTCTCCTCTTTCTAGACAGTAACACACTAACTTATTTACTAATTTGATGTTCCTAGATTCAGTAGAAGTCCTTAGACCATGCAGTTATGCAGAGTTGGTTTCTTTAGAGAACGGTCATTGTTTCCTAGACCTGGTAAAATATTTTCCAGGCAGCTGCTTATCTAAAGCTAATGCTTTTGTTTGCTACGAACCACCTAACTACACTACTCTAGAATCAAATCATTAAAGATTTCAAGAACAAAGTAGATCCAAACATATATTATCTTGCCATGCAGGTCATTGCATTTGTAACCTGCTGTAGATCCTGCTATGACCATCAGAGATGGCTTGAAATAGAGAAAAAGCTGCAGTTCTTTGGTCTTTCTACTGCTACGTAAGGAAAAGTTTACTTTCCAGATCCAGAGGACAAAAGGAAAGTTGCCTCCTAATCTGTTACGCCTGATGTATGCTTTTATTTATTGGATGTATGCTTTTATTTGATGCACTTGTAGACTTTACTATCTTCTTCCTATGATGGATTTCAGTATGGAATCAATAGGACAGCAGGAAAGAGCAAAATTGAGATGGCTTTTAACTTTCAGCCATATTGCATGTTGAAAACTACAATTATTTTAAAATTATGCTTTTAATACAAGTTATAATGTTCATTTTCCATAACCAAACAGTCCTTCTGTATTGTTTGCTCAATAGATCATTACTTGAATTCTGAAGAAATATCTCCCTTTATCACTTTAGAAAAGGGAAAAAATCTATTGAATTTCAGCAATAATATATCTAATTTTTGTTTTTACAAACCTGAGTGTATTCCTTTAACCAAGCAGAAGGATTTCATTTGACCTAGAGTTGATGTTTGATGTCAAAATTAGACAAAATGTACAAACATCAAAGAAGTTCTTCCTCAGACTCTCTGACTTCTGACTTATTAAAATTGATCTCCATAGTTTCTCTGTTTTTATCCAAAAAGGATCATACAGCATTTTAAAAGGTTGACAGTTTTAATATATGGTTCTTATAAAGCATACTGTACAATTATTTATTAAGTCAAGATTAATTTCTTGATAGGTAAACTTTGGCATAATTCATTTTGTTTTGCTCTCTCAACTCTCGACAGATAATATCAAAACTATTTTTAATATTACACAGACATAAATTTCCTTCCGCAATGTAAGCTAAGTAAACATATTGTAGAGAGATTATTCAAATTGGAAAGCATAGCCAATTCTACTACAAATGTAAGTAAACAGTATTTTTAGATGTGTTCTTCAAAGAAAGATTGATCTAAAACCCCAAACTACATCTGTTCTTCACTGGAAACCCCAGTCTTACAGTGGTTATATACATAACATTTACTATAAAAATCTGAGTGGTGTTGGTTTCAGCAGCACAAAGTCAGTTTTCCATGTGTATATCACACTTTCTAAAATAATGTTAGGCAAGAAAGAATCAGAAAACCACACATTTAACCTTGCTGTCAGCTTACCTCCATCCATTTTTTCAGAAGGTGATTGGAGTATAGATTTTTCATATTCAGATTTGCTTTCCTCCAAGTAAGTATACAGTAAATACACAAACTAAAATTTTATCAAGAATAACCCAGTCCTCCTTAAATTTTCAAAATGTAAAAATAAAAGCTAAGTTTAAAAACCAAACAAATATTTGCTTTTAAGCCTCTGGACACTGCCAGTAAGTTTGACCTGATAAAAAATCAGCACAAAAAAATCAAAGATAACTGTCCTCAGCTGTTCTTAATATCTTAGAAACAGGTACTTTTAGAGTAGTTCATATCTTTACGCAGTACACAGAAAAGAGGTTGATGGAATTGCAAGTAGGTTTAGAAGTCTGGGTAGAGCCTCACAATACCAACACAGAATATCAAGTGAGATGAACCTTGCCCTGAAAGTGAAGGTGAAACTTCTATATTAGAAAGATGTGTCCTCAGAAGACCTCAAAACGCAGACAAATGGAGGGAATCTGTATTTCCCTTGAATTGTAATCCAAATTTGTATCTGAAAAGAGTAGAATTGTAACTTCTCTTAGCAAAAACCAGGTTTTAGCTGTGCTTAGCCATTTATAAAATTTTTACATATAACTGAAATGATTTTAACTCTCACACATCATGCACAAAGATACATATACACTATAAATAAAATAATGATGAGAAGAAGCCTGCTAGCTTTCTCCTGGTCAGAAAAATTCACAATGAATTTTCTGAAGAATCTCAAACCTTAGTTTAGGAAATATCTCCAGAGCCACTAATTAAACTGTGTCAGGATATAATATAACACTACTATTTGGAAGAAATTAAGTGGAAGGAAATAATGGGTTTGACTTTCCATTCTTACACTGGTTTCATGCAAATGTGAGGTGAAAAATCAAAGCTAACATGCCTGGTTTTCACAAATATGCAGAACATATGGAATGAAAATGTTTTTATTATTCCTTTAGTAGATTATACCATCCAGTCATACCATACTGTATACTCAGCTGCTATGTGAATGTATATTTTTGTCATGTTCAATGAGATGTTAAAAGAACTGTAACTATATCAGAACAGTAAGTGGAATAAAAGGAGACTAAACGGTGATAAAGCAGCTGGTACACAAAACGAGTGGGACAAATTTGAAAAGACCCATATCCTTTTTTGTGTGAAAGAGAAATGCAATCCAGTTTGTGATTTGAATCTCACATGCTGCAGCTGCCATAGGAAAGCTTCCAGTATATTCTTCAACCACGCCATGCATCCTTCCCACATGAGCATCTCAACATCAAAATGAATGCTTATTGTCTCCTTGGTGAAATCCTGTCTTTAATAAAAACAATTTATGTCTCTCAGTTCTTTCTCTTACAAGAATGGTGATTTTCAAAACACCTAACCCTAGCCCTTTGCTCAATTGCAGAGTCTAGGAGATAACTTGTTAAGTTTTTGTTTGCTGAACAGAGAATTACCAGAGATGATTTCATAAATACTGACTTGCCAAAAGCAAATGCATTTGGTCTTGACATATTTATGGATGGAACTGTGCTGGCCAACGTACCTCACTCCTTTCTTCAGGCTGGGGAAGGAAGATAGGCTAAATGTGATTTTCAAGTCTTACAGGTGCTTAATTGTTTAGTTAATCCAAATTTTCTCTCTCATGATTACTTGCAATGGCATTCCTACCTTTTTAGTGAAAGCTGTGAGCCAAAGTGAGGGTGAAGCCAATATCTCCTTATGCATCTGGCCCTTGGCTCTTCATCTCACAGCTCTGAAATCATTCTTCATTGATGGGTGATCAACTAATAGATTTTTTTACTGAAACTGAAATCAAGTATTCAAAAGCAGTTTTCTGAAACACAGCAGTCTATGAATGAATCACAGACACAGACAGGAAACATGCAAACTTGTGTCAGCTATCAGCTCCTATGATATGCTGACTTTCCCCAGCTTTCTCAGGGCCAGGAGTCTCCAAGAAGTAGAAGTCTTAATGTGAAGTTAGCTTCATTCAGTTAATAAATGGGGATAAGAAACAACTGCCTAGACAATCCATTCTTTTCTGGAGAAATGGAAGTAAGCTCTCTCTGTTCACCAGTTTTCTATACAGCCTTACCCAGTGATATTCTGAAAGCAGTCAAAAGGCTGAGGAATAGAAAAGTCCTATTTATGAAGCATCACACAGTGTGGAAAGCAGTTCCTGAACTGTGCAAGCATTTCACACAGATGATATTACTGCCCACAGGATTAGAGGTATTACAGCATCCAGCATGCAGGGCTAAGCTCCTATCCTGGACTTTACTCCAGTGGCATATCAGACGCTCACGTTGCACCTCCACCAGGACATTAGAATTTTATTAGTGTATTGTTTTACTCAAAGGCCACACAATAAACCTTTAGCTGACTGTACCTATGCAAAGCAAGACTAGATTGCCATACCAACAAATGTGTCTGGAAAACCACAAAACTTTTATAAATAGCATCAGTAATTAAATAATACTCAGCACCATATTTAAGCGGTCTGTGACATCTAATGACAGCTGCATAGGTGTAAGAGCTCATGCTTTTTCAGAGGTATTTTTACACTCTGACTGATGAAGTCCCTCAAAATTACCAAAAAAGCCCTACTCTTAAGAATGCTTTCAGTGCTTCAATGATTTCTGATGTCCTGCTGTTTGTAACAGATTCCAAAGTGCTATTTTTTCATAGTGAGTGAAAAAAAAATATTTATATACACATGCACGTATTCAAATTCATATGTATATGTGTATATATATATATATTTAGTTTCTATATAATTACTGGGGAAATATATTCCAGTGAAAAGGTGACTACATAAGTACTGCCATAATACAGATTTCTCAAGTGCATTTCTCAAATTTTGCAGGGTAAAGCTTTACTGAGTCATTTCAGAATAAATGCAAGAAAAAAAATCTATAGTATCAGCTCACAAACATTCTGGAAGTACTGATCTCCTTCATATGGTTTACCTTAAAATACAAAATATGTATCATTTAAAAATATTCAATACTCCTGAAAGCATAAATGGATTAATTTACCACTGACATAGAAACTACTCCAAAACACTTGTGATAAAGTTTCACAGCATCATTATGGTACTTCAGGAAAAAAAACTCCAGAGAACTAAAACAGCAGACAAGTTCTGCAATGAAAGCAAGAAATATTTGAAAGCAGCCATGTTTCACTATATTACTAAGCATAGTGACTATGCAAACTGAGCTTCAGGTATACCTGCAAGTGCCACTTCTTTAAAAAAGTATCTGATGAAATAACAATCTTCCTGATTTCACTTAACTTACTATATCATTTTTTGCATAAGCTGAATAGATAGCAAATTCATAAGGCAGACAGGCTTTGGTCCTATGAAGATACACAGATGCTTACAGAGGGGGAAGATTTACATGTGTTTACATTTTTTGCAGTTAGGGTCTTTATTAAATTACTGTAACAATAAACTTTATAACAGAAATGGACAGATATATCCCCCTTTAAACTTTCATTTTAGAAGACTCTTTAAACTTTTATTTTAAAAGACTGATAAATAAAAGCATGGATTTTCTCATAAGCATTTCCTTTGAACTTCTGAATTTCCTTCTCTCCCTAAACACTTACAATACACTAGATACACTATTGTTCTAGTAAAGGCCACCACTGTTACTTTAGAAAGAGTCACAGACCTTGCTGGAGTCATGTTAATTTAATTTGGTGATTTTGATTAACTATAGAGTGCAAACTGCTCTTTCTCCAGAAAGTAGCAGTTGTTTGAAGAGGTAAAATCACATTCACTTTAGTTTAGAGATAAGAATTAACCTAAAGGTGTAATCATTAGACCTAATAATGCCTATTTTCAGGGTCAGGCCACCACATTTTCTTAGCATAGTTTTTAAATTAAAGATGCCCAAGCCCACAAATCGGGGGACTATGGGTCCAGAGCTGTTTAGACAGGTTGTCAATATATTCTAGTGAACATCAATGAGACTCAAACAGGAGCTGGTGTTAGAAGACTTCAAGGCACATCAGATTTCTCTGTTTATACAGGAAAGCAAAGAGCTGATGCAAACTGCAGCAAAATATAGACTAAAGGGGGGGGGGGGGGGGGGGATATATTTGTTTCCTTTATTTTCCACTTCCAGCAATCACAGTTAAAAATTCTTACAAATAAGCATTACATTTAACTAAAAGACACCTACATTAAGAGGGAAGGGCATTTCAAATTAGATAATAATTAAATCCTCCACTTGAATTAAAAAGATTGACTAGTCTCTCAGTTGTTGTTTTACAAAAAATAGAAATTAAATTTGACACTATTACATTACTGATACTTTCATGCTTCCAGAGAACCCTCTAGAAATAGACTATGGATATTAAAAATCATGTGTAATGCAAGGAGAGTTGGTTTGAGAGACCTTTTATGAATGTCCTCACAAGCCAAAGGTGAGAGAGAGGATTGAACTTGTCCTGAACCTCAAACCTCCAAAGGAGTTGTGCTGCTCAGAACAGGGTAATAAGATGTGAAGTGTTGCCATATATTGATGTTCCTGGAAGAGTAAAAAAGCAAGTGGGGAACTGTGAGAAACTTCCAACAATAGTTTTGTTGTTGGTTGGGTTTTTTTTCTTTTCCACACCGCTCCCCCGTCCCTGCTGATTTGCTTTGAGCTTAAGAATGTAACTGTGCATAAAGGCTATTTGGCCTATCTGCAGTCTTAACTCCCAAAATGATACTTGACAACAACTGCATACTGATACCTGACCAAAGGTGTGTGGCTTTAAACTGTGACCTGAAATCATTAAAAGTCTATGAGAAGAAAATGCCCTATAAGACAGCGGTCTAAAAATTATGATTATCAGCGAACTTTGCCACAAAGCTTGGTGGTTTTAGAAAACCTCATAGTGAAAGTGTTGAAGATGAGTAAAAACTACATAAAGAGTCCAAATAAAAGTAATCATTAGGAGGCAGCAAAACCAGACTAGGAGGTTTTTACTATTGGGTTAAATGTAAAAAGAATATTTAATATGTAAACAGCCAAAAAACATTACAATTCTAGTCCACCTGGGACATCACCCTCACAAGCTCTAATTCCACAAACACCAAAGGTGCCGGGCACTACACAGTGTCCTTCTGGGTCTGAAATACTGCTAGTGAGAGAGTAAAACAAAATGCAGTGGAAAATAAGAACTTTGTCTTGTCAGGAGAAAACAAATGTCTATTTAAAATACTGCTGGACTCATTTGCTACACAAAAGTTAAATTAATTTTGTTACTTGACCAAGGCAGTTTTTGTGTCCATTTGCATCTATCTATTTTAGAGAGCCACTGAAAGGTAAGATCACTTTTCTGAAGTTCCTTTGCCCAGAAAACCAGAATCAGTGCCAGTGAATAGTGAATACTGACAAAGCTGAGACTCATTATGGACTTCAGATACATCTTCTTTAGTGGCAGAGCTCTGCAAAAGTGAGACTTCCTTGAAAGTACATACAAATTGGGACAGCCTTTCATACTTGTTATGAATGTATGAAGGTATTGTCTACCTTCTAGTCACCAAAGACGGGCTGTGCTGGTAGAGCACCGTATTGGAAGAAAAGATACTTGCTTCTACTGCATTCAGTAGCAGCTGTATTCTGCATATTATTCACTCAGTCATCTTTCTAAACAAGGAACACAGTAGAAAATATCTCAACATAACTTTTACATTTTGTTTTCTTACTATTCAAAAGGATGCAACAAAAAATGGTGACTTCTGAAAGAGGAAAAAGAAACCATACTGAGTACTAAACATGATTATACCATAGCAAATGCAAAATCCAATTAAGCTTTAACTAAAAAGCATGAATGATGCTTCCAAAATTACTTTGATTAAAAGAGGATAGGTATTCAACAACTTTCTAGCAATCCAATTCCAAGAAGCAATTCAAAGCAGTACTCCTCCATAATGAACCCGTTACAGCTTCCCATCATATCTCTAGGAATCCTTTTAAATCCCTTACAATTGCTATCTATAGAGAAGTTTTGTGTGTGCTCGGAAAGATATTATGTTTAAAAACAGAAGTAAAAAGTAGCGTTTCTTGAGGGACAATCTATGTAGAATTGACAGATTCTTTAGTTTAATGGGTAAATTTTAGTTTTGTGTTTGTGTTCCCTACTGACCTGAATTTTTCCTTGGCTCCTTGATTAATAGTTTGGTTAAATGCATTGAGGTTTATACCATTATCTGAAATTAAAACAAACAAACAACAACAACAAAAAGCACCAAACAGCAAACAACAAACTATTTCTGATCATGTCTCTGAGACTGTTCCAAAACTACTCACTCTTTCTTCATTCACTTATATTTGTATGTGAGCTGCGTCACTTTTATGTGTATGAGAAACATAATGGTGACTTATATCTTCTGAAAGGACAGAGGATTGTTTCTTCTGGTACTAAACTGGAAGCTGATAGAGAATTCCAAATTCAGTTTTAATACCACCCTTCGGTTTATTCAAACTTAAAAATCTTTTGGTCTCTTTTACTGACTAGCTGAAAATTCACAGACCACCTCAAGCAAGCTACAATGTTCCCAGCCTGTGGAGATGAGCATACGCACTACTGACATCAGATCTTTATTTGAAGCACAAAGGTTAACGTTGACAGCTTTACTTCAAGCAATAGGTGTGTGTATGTGTGTGTTTAGTGTAAGTTACTAATTTCATTCTTTTACTGAGCACAGTTTAGCAGATATTTAGCTTTATGCTCCGCTGTTCATTACAGTGCTAGCCATGCCATCCAAGGCTTCAGGCCAACACGGGTCATATATGTTTTCAAACCTGATAAGATACATCAAATCTGTCCACTAAGCCAATCTGGAATTCAGGTTCCCAACAACCTGAAACTAGAGACTCAATTTCTAACCTGAAATAATTTTCTGTCTGCCTATTAATAATATAAAAGTATGGTAAAGAAAAGTGGTTTCAAAACAATGTCAAAAAATCTTTTTCTTGCTTCTTCAAAACTGTATATTAATATTTTTTTATTTGCTCAGAAACTTAACATCATAATAATAATGTTCTCCACATAATATTTTAGTAGTAGAGTCCTAGGAAAATAATAAAACACACTGCAAACCTTGAAAAAATTAATCTGAAATGACTGTATGACATTAGAGAGTCAACTTAATCTTTATCAGTATAGTTATATTGACAAATATTAGCTCAACATATTCTGGGCTCCTTCAGAGGCTCTCCCATACCACAATTTAGGATTCACAGAACCCAGCCTTTATTATGAAATGGTGTTTACCACAGCCTGCCATTACAGAAATCAAGTCTACATTAGTGTTTTAGTTTGCATCAGGAGGTCTGAAGCAGATTTCCCCTTTGTCTCAACTTGCTTTGGTTTGTATCATGAAGTGATTTCAGAGTGCCTGAACTGGATGCCTCCTAGACAAAATGAAACTGGAAGATGATCTCTGAGAGTGCATATACTGCTTTCCATCCATTCATGGATATTCAGCCAATGAGACCTGAATAGACCTATTCCAAAATAACCTACTTGGTCTGCAAACGTGGATGACACAGACATCAGATCCTCCTTTTTTGCTCTAGAGACTAACTTTTATTCTTTCACACTACTTGCTAAAGAAGACACAAGCACAGGAATCTGGATCAAGCACCTTCCCTTACACCTCAGCTAGGCTTATAGCACAAGTGTATCTCTATGTGTAATCACACCTTCAATCCATTTTCAGTGCCATTGGCATCTCCCCACCACTCTGGCTTTGCTCAGCACCAACAGTGTTATGGCTGATGGTACAGACCGTCAATCCTCACACTGTGTCACCACCATACAAGCAGTATTAGAATACCTAATTTAAAAAAAAATTAATAAATCAATTCATACTTTGTTAGACCTATCACTAGAAATAACACATTTCATAGGAACAAACATTCTTAGTCATGTAAATCTGTCTAGTTCCTCCTAGTGAAAAAAACAAAACAAAACAAAACAGATCACTTAAATTTCCATGAATCAGTAATTGTAATTCTTGCAGTGGAAATAATGAATCCATATTTTTCTCATTTGCTTACATATCTGAGTGAATCACTGTGCTGAATTATGTCAGCTATCATTTCAAAACCACCCTAGCCTTATAGTCCTTCATAATGTTACTCTAAGAGTAACTGCCATCTGAATATTGAACTAGACAGGAATAGATGAGGAGAAATACAATTTATTTACTGAAATCACTATTAAGAAATTTAGTATTGAAAATCTTGTGATGTGTATTAATGCTACTCCATTCAAAATGGAAATATAACCTATGAATAAAGGTAAAATTTACTTTAATGCTTCTATCACAGTAATTTCCCCAAAATATATATATCTATAGGCTATCAAGCTCCTCAGCAAAAGAGTTTATTCACATCTCAGCTTACTTAAAACTGTTAAAATCATGCATTTTATTGCTTGCCTTCAACCACAGGACATGCCGAGTATTTTGCATTGCCTGCACATGCTTTTTTCACTGCCTTAAGACAGATGTAAGAAAAAGACAAAATTTGCAGGTAGATCACCCACCTTTCAACAGCATAAGCTGATGCTGTTGATAATGAAGACTGTACGAGTAAATGCTACATGAATAACATGCAAGGAACAGATTCTCTTGCCTTACAAATTTATTAATTATGTACAAAAGACTGTGAAGACAAAATGCTTTATATAAAATAGTTAATACTGTGCTAGTTAGTAATTATACTAATTCCGTTTACTTATTTTTTGCAAGTCCACTAAGTTGCTTCTGTGCAACTAATTCTTTCTTTAGACAGTAACTTTCTCCAAATGAAAAACATTTTAAGTGCTGATATACAGCACTTCCAGCTCTTGAAGCACAGCTAATTAACATAGGCTTATCAGCTGATGTAGAGGGCTACATTTATGTTCTTATACTGACTAATTCAGGCTTTCAGACAGTAAAAGCTATACTGAGAAGAATTTTGAAGCTGAAGTTATACAAGGTACTAAAAGCTAGTCAAGACAGCACTAAAAGCTTCCAGTCAAAACACCCTCTTTTAACAAAGACCAGTAAGTGGTACTGTCCTCTGCTCGGTCCATTGTGCAGCAGCAAATCAAGAAGGAGGCAGTGTGATCTAGATCTGAGAAAACTACTGGGAATATATTTGAAATGTACAATGACATCAGCACATCACATACACTTCCTTCCCAGACAGGGACGGCAAAGCTTCAGCAGAGCTGCACAGCAAGATTGGTAATCATCAAGAGAAAATCCATGTAATTTCCAAAGGTTATCATCACAATTGATACTGGATGTTCAGGACACCCATCTACAGGGACAATGTGTGCTCTCAGAACAGGCTATGCCTGTATTATTCTGTTTTTCCCTGTGAGGAAAGATTATTATCCAAACATTCTGCTATATCACTCTATACAGCTTGTGTTCAGTTGAGAGAATGGACCAACCAGTATCAAACCAATAAACATTATTGTGTAATAGTCATTTGTATTCTTACTATTCTGGAAAATACCTGTGCGTTTCTTCCTCTAGTTTTATTTTCCGTTCTATTATGGTGAAAGAAGCCCAGGTTTATAAGCCAGCACTGAAGGCACTTCTGAAATTGAGCCAGAAACATGGTTTCTAGCTATGATTCAGAAAACATACCATGATCCTATTTCTGGAACAGGAGGAAAGGACTCCTCTTGCTATTCCTCCTACTGGTCCCCTGCTTTTATTGGTCACATCCACTCAGATGCAAATGAAACAGCATCTCCGTTTTAGCCCTAGTGCTCCTGGCAGAAAAAGGAAAGGTACCTTCTGACTCTTTATTACTTTGCAAAACAGAATGGGCCAAATTCTGAAAGACAGGAAATCTGCATGGGAAAGGTGCATTGACTGCTCTGCTTGGTTACTGTTCGGTTTCAACACATTAAAAAATGTTATTATGTGCATAAAATATTTTTGTATGACAGGCACAAACCAAAAAAATTCACATAATTAATGACTTCAGACACAAAGCCCTTCTATTTTGTTTTATGTATGTATTTTAAGGTCCTGTATTCTTTGCTTGCTCTAATTATCATATTTTTGGAGCAAACAATTTACTAAGTCTCTACAACTGAAAAGTACTACAGAAAGAATCCTATGCTTGATTATTTTCTTATTTTTTGGAAAGCATGTGTCTCTGTGTGTGCATATGTTTAGTTTCACCTTGTGGCTTTTGAGGAGAAGGATTATCTTCCTGATTTCCACTACTAAATTAATGGTAATTAGGCTTATCTTCATAATATTTCTCATTTCTTCTTTAAGCAATGTGTGTTTCCACCCAGAGGAAGATGCAAGTGTATCTACAGATCAAAACAGTCAGTTAATGTTCAGTCAGATCACCCTTACCAGTTCACTGCATGCAGAACAGCATATTCATAAAAACTAACAGACCATTTTATTGACTGGCTGGAAAAAAAAAAAAACAAAAACAAACAAACCCCAAACCAAAACCAAACAACAACTATGGAAAATGGGGGGCCATGCAGCACTACTGAGTTTTAATCAGGAAGAGTTTCTGTGGTGGCAGTTGGTGCAGCTCTTAGTACGATTCCATCTAAAACTCAGAAGCTAACCAGAAAACAAGTAGCTTTTCAAAAATACTCCATGTCACGGGTACGGACAGGATTGCTGGTGGTGAGGATATTGTCTTTCATGAGCTCTGATGGCCACAAACCACAGTTCTCTGGCACAACAGAATTACACAAAAAATCCCTTGTGCAAACAAAATTATTTCTCTAGATATTTAAGACACATTGCATTAAACCCTTCCCAGTAACACAGTTCTAGGGCTTTTTAGGTGAACACTTAGATGATGTTCTTATTTTTATGTCCGCCTGAATAATTCTGTACCATTTTTGGAGTCCAAGTACCACATTGTCACCAACCCAGTAAAATGATTAAAGCTACTATTTGTCAGTATAACTGGACTGATTAACAAATGCTCACAGTCTTCTCCATTCTACAAAATTAAAAAAAAAAAAAAAAAAGGAGAGAAAAAAAAAAAAGAAAGAAATTAACAGCACTACCAGATGAAACTTATTGGAAGTTTATTTGGTATACCATTTTTCACTTTTTAATGTATAAAATTTGTAAATATTTCTCCTTCAAAATTTTATAATTGTTTGAATACAGACAGCATTAATATTTTGGGGTACATTCAGATTAATACTGAATTAACATGTCTGGATTTGAGCAGAAAAGCTTTAAGTTTGTTCTTCACAAAAGAGGCAATAAAAATACATATCAAAATACTTATAGCAAATAAGAATAACACTCACTTGTGACATAAGACCATCCTTTATTGTCATTTATTTCTGAGTAAAAGAGCATGTAAGCATATTATCACGCTATTCCTCTAAAATTCCTAAATTCCAAAATTATATAAAACCTACTTATACAGCTATAAATATTTCCAATCTGTTTGCAATGCAAATCACTTTATTATTGTCTCCTGCCTTTGACACCGCTCAGACATTTGAATGATTTTCTTTTTAGCTACAGGGTAAAGCACTGTTTTCTACAGGGCCAGCATTACTGTTTTCTGTCACTGTTAACGTACCAGAAGTCTTTAAAAATACCTCACTGTCATCCTTTCTGCCACTGTTATTATTTATATTCACTAACACAGCTTTCAAACCTTCTGAAGTCTATAACAACCTATGTGATCTGTGCCACAACTTTTTGCATACAAACCCGATTATTCAGTTGACTCCTGTTCTAGTTGGCCTTTTAGTGCCATTTACCATCATTACTGATACAAGTTACCAGTCGACTATAGACTTGCAGCTTTCACAAAGAACACGCCTCTAGTATTTTTATATTATATTTTTTAAAAAATAGCACACTACTGTGTTAAGTAAGAAGAGAAAAAAACTTTTATTTAGAAGAGAAAAACCTTTTATTTACACAAAACTAAGGGAGAAATCCCATGCCTGGCAGAGGGTTGCTGGAAAGAGCTGCCCACATGCTTGGCCAGCTGAAGGCTTTGAGATAAGACCTGATTCCACAGCTCTCCTGCGGACCAGGTGACACAGCTCTGAAAGTACACACAAATATTTGGCTCTATTCTGCATGTTGTAGCCCACATATTTTCTACATGTGCAATTAATTCTGCATAGAGTAGGAATAGAATAATCAATACGCATTTTTCAACAATTTTGTAGTGGAATGAATTATCATGTCACATACAAGGTAATAGCCCATCTCCATCACCAAAACCATATATTTTTTTTCATAGAACTGTGGATTTCTGCAAAGAAACTCAAAAGCTGTTATTTTTAATAGTAAAATACGTTGCACAGAAATATGCAAGGCAACCAAGTGATCAAAAAGAAATGGAGTAGCATGGCATACCTGCCCAAAGCATAATCTAATAATAAATGTATGCTAACCAGGGCAATTATAATTTTTTACAAGATACTTTCTCTGATAGGAGAAGCTTTTTGTTTCATTTACTATTTCCATATAAGAAGATACATGAAAGAACAATAGGATTACTGAAACACTAAAACTACAAGACAGTATAAACCACAAGTTCTGCCTAAGTATACAGTTCATTTGAACTATTAATATTGGAATTAACAGGAAAATTAATGAGTGCATCTAGTATTTCTTATAGAATATACTTTTTGTCAGACAGCTCAAATCACATTCTGTACCAGAAAGTAACATTTTTGTTTGTATTCTGTTGTTAATTCACTATCATTGGAGTGCAACATTCATCTGCTAAGAAATAAAACACAGTAGTAATCAGTATCATGGTGATATGTTTTATGTATAGAAACATTTCCCAGTTTCCCAGTAACCCAGTTTCAAACCTTTGATCAGCAATGCAATTTTACAGTACTTCATAGTGTATTTACATCTTTGTCTTATGAATATTTTATGATTTCTCTGCAAGTTCTGTAAGAAAGTGTTTTCCATCTTTATAGACCTTCCGATCATCAGAAAACTTTTTAAAATTGCTTTAACCTCCCAAGGTTTCAGAAAAGACCAGCCCTTAATTCACTACTTGTTAGCAAAAAGGAGTATACCTGTTGTACTAAGAGTTCATTTGAAAACCACAAATCTCATCTGACTATGATTGGCTAGTATTGCTTGCAAATATTTGAAAGTTTGTGTTTATCATTTCTGGAAACTGTTATCACATACTGCTGGTTTTAAAGCTAAAGATTCAGCCAGATTCATGACACCTTGTGTACTGCTGTAGTTGAGCATGTCTGACTCTACTGCACATGCCTAGTTCCTAAGTTCTGCCTATTGGCAAAGTCTTTTAGCCCTGATTTAGGTCTGTGCTTAGATCTGTGTTTTAGATGTGTGCTTAGCTTAACTGAAAGTTACAAGACTTAAAAATGCTGTTCATAGAAAAATTTCAAGGTGGGTTTTTAATTTTTTCCCAAAGATGCTGGAATAGAAAAAAGGCTCTTTCAATTTCAAATTCTGTTCAAATAAATATCTACAATATGAAGATATCTTGAATGTTTAGAAGTTGTGCAAGTTAGTAGCCACATGTATTGCTGTAGACAGCCAATTTAAGAAAACAAAAAAATATTTACTGGATACAATAAACTCCAACGTAAACTTAAGTTGTTTTTAAATGATCAAAGCATTACTACACAACTTTCAAAAATGAAATCTGAAACTTCAAAATGAAGTTCCTTTGTGCTATGCTTTCATTAAAAAAGAAATGACCCCCAAGTTCTCTATAAAAACAGCTTGATTAAAAAATAATTTTTCAGTGCATTGTTCCCCATTTCACAACCAACAACAAAAAAATAAAACTCCTTTTGAATCCATTTTTTTCCACCTGTATCATTATTTTATGCAAATAACTGCTAAATACAGTGAAATACAAGACCAACCAGAGAGCAAGTCAATGTTACTATTTGGACTTTGATATTTACAGTGTTCATGAAAGATACATGCTCACTGTAGGAGTGCTGGCGAACTAATTTATCCACATAGAGTAGTAGAAGCACTATCTTTTCATCAAGCTTGAAGACAAAAAGAAAGAAAATCAGTGCTTTCTGCAATATAGCTGCAGAAGTCTGCCAAGGCTGGCACAAGCAATTTGAGATGAAGTACAGAGATACTGAAATGCAAAGCACTAAGCTTTGGTATTACAAAACTAAAACTTTGTTCATAATAGTGTTGCAACTCCTTCCTTTCATACATTATATAACTCCTTTATATGACCTCCTCTCACATAGTTTTTTAATTGCTTTAATCAAACAGTCTAGAGATCATAGCCTAAGCTTCTTTTAATTATAGCAGGTGGTTCAGCAAGAATACTGAACAAAATCACAAAATCACACTTTCAACTTTTGAAGAATTTCAGAACAGATTCCCTGAACAGAACAAAGGTACTAGGAATTTCATAGTTTCTAGATAGTTGCAGATATTGATGTAATTTTCAAATTCAGTACTTTTTCTAAACACTAGGTGTCCTGGAGACCAAAGAATTTAATAAAACACAACAAGTGGGAGAGAATGGGGAAGCAGAAAATACTGTTTATTCATCCCGTGTCATTGCAGGTGAAAATATTATTTTAAATTTTCCAATTAGGTGTCAAGAAATTCCTTGTTAATTTAATCTACTAAAAATAGTTAATCAGGCAACAAAATCTCTGAATTTGAAAATTTATGGCAGACTTCTGATTTGAATTAATGCTCACTCATAAAGTGAGCACACTTTATAAAGTTGATTTTAAAATATACTATTCAAAGCATTTGATAAAGATCTTAATCAGTGCTCAAAATCTTGTAGACATATCCACTAATTATGATTCTCCCCAGCCCAATTGCAATGTTACATGCATCCCTGTATGGCCAGTCTGATTCCTTGGCCAGTAAAGGCCAATTTGGTCTTATTTCCTAAGAACATCATTGAAATGCTGATAATAAAGTTACAACTTGCAAACATGCCTTGTGCTTCTTTCAGTACCACTTTTGTTGCTTAAAGAATGAATATGTTGCATTTTTTAATCAATGTGCCATCAATTCAGTAGCTTAATCACTCACTACCCTCCATCAGTCAGAATTCACCCTCATCTCTCAATTTTTTATTTGTTCAGTTTTAAACATGCTGGGCATTCATTTTGCTAAGATTATTTTCACACATTTAGGTTAAATACCATCATATATATTTCGAATTAAGAACGATTAAGCTGTCCCATAACTTTGCAAGTTATTCAAATGAAAGAGATTACTTGTCTCATAGAGGTTACACTGTAACATACAGAAACAACAGAATAGGTAAGAAAGCAAAAGGTGAAAGTAGTTTGAAATGGACCAAAACAATTAACAAGAGTCATATGAAGTTCTTCTCAGCAACTATTATATTTGTAAGCAAGGGCTGAAGTAAGTCAAGAGGGAAAGAGAAGATACCACCAACATGGTGGTCAAAACCTAGGAAATAAGGAAAAAAGGAAGCCAAGGGAAGAACTGGAAAGTTTCTTCACATTTCTTTCTTTATACTGTACATATGTAAACAAATAAATAGAAAAAATCATTTTTAAAGTGCACCGCAGGAAAATATGGCCTTTCTTTGGTCGACATTTTTTAATTCTTCAGGAATTCTTTTAGCACTGATAACACCAAGCTGTTCTAGAATACCAACACAGACTATCCTGAATTAGCAGCTTTACATTCCAAGGTCATTTAACTCTACGTTGTTCATTAAGGTATCCAGAAGGCAACAGGAAATTCAGTTCTGTTTCCCTTTTATTTATGGTCCCCTCAGCTTAAAAATCAGCAGGAGATAATTTTTAAAAGGTATTTTTTTGTTTGTGGGATAATGTCTACAATAATCACGCAGATTTTTAGTAGCAACAATACATACTGTAAAAAAAAAAAAATACAATATACATATATATACTTAATTTTTAGTGCCTACTTTCACAAAGTACCGCACACTAAAATAGCCAATCTGGTATCGCAGCAAAACATCCTAATTTTAGTGACTTTTTTCAACTTGACACACTCAGAAAGAATACCTGACATCAGGAACTGTGTTTAAGAGCATAGATAGAGGAGGCTGTACAGAATATTTAGATATCAGTGTGTGAATAAGGTAGTCATGCTGTAGAGGAACAGGCCTGGGGCATTCACGTCTCTGAATCACTGCCAGGACCAGCAGATCGTCACTGTTAGGAGGATGGCACTCTCTGCACAGCCCTCAACTATCATTTGACATCACTGTAAGAAGGGTAAGATAATGCAATTAAAACCAATGGATTAAAAGAAGACACGAATAAATGCAGTCATTCGACCCAAAGAAAGGAGTACCTGTATTTTTCTGAAAGAAGTTTGCCATGCATTTTATGATCAACTTTTAATTGCCTCAGATTGCTCTGGTAGCATAAACAGGATTTTTTACTTATTAAAGACATCACTCTACAATAGCATAAAGTAACCAAAAAGAAAAAAATGTTACACTGTCAGGAATGGGAAGGTTATTTAAATCCTAACTGTATCAGAGGCTAAGCTGAAAAAGTTACTGCTGCCACTTTAAGTAGTGGAGTGTTTGAGTTGCCCTGCAGGGCCAGAGTGCTATAAGGAGCAGCTGGGGCAGGGTGTGTGTGTGGGGGGGTTTATTATAGTTAAATCTTACTGTAGAATTACATCATTTTCCAGAGCAAAGGCACTGAAGATTTCTTTTAATTAAGTCCTGCTGAAAGATGGTTTTAATTAGACTGGTTTGCACATGAGATTCAGAGCGTGTAATAAATTCTTACCTACATACACACTACACACACAAGCTTATTTACCCGAACAAGGCAAAACTTAGCTTAAAACGGAGAACCTCAATAATCCTAACAATAGATTCTAGTGTTCTATCAATTGCACGTGTATGATTACTATCCACATGAACCAAATTAAGCATTAGCTAGCATGAAGCTACATTCAGGATAAATATAAAAAATCCAGACAGGTACAACATACAAAGTTCTAAAAATATTTTTTGTATAATAGGAACTTAGAATTTCTGTATAATGTTAAGACAGTGTTTATCTGAACTAAACAGAAGACAGCGTGGGTCCATCTAAACAACTATAAATCTAATTAATTGTAAGATGATAATATTATTGGGAAAGACAATCGATAGCAAAATCATTGTGAATGCAATTTTGTGTTTGTTTAGGAACAATTTACATGCTGATATTTTTAAGGCAGCAAAATTACTGTGATTATATTGATTTCTTACATATTTTCTCTTACCAATACAAAACTCATTAACACATAAGCTTCTTAACCTATTAGCTACTCTTACTCAAAGTTTACCTATTTTTAAGTACCAAGAAAAATCCTTTCTGTTTTATTAAAGTTCACTTACCTGAAAAGTATAAAACCGGGTCCCATTAGGAGGATGCACTTTAGGAGAAGCAGAGACAGTGTTCATATCCAAGAATATCATTTCTGGTCACACATACAATACAATCCACAGTGAGCTACAGATGCAGAGTAGAGCACTAAGCTCTGAGATAAATCCTTTCATATATTTAGGGAGGCAATTGTACAAAATGCAGTCTGCCCCATCCGTTTAGACGTATAGTGACAGCACTTTGAGTTCCTCATTCCTACATCTGTGAGCTAAACTCTAAAGGTCATCACTCCCTGACCTCTAGCTCAGCTAGCCCTTCAAAATATACACAATGAATAGAAATCAGAAATGCCGAAGAAAAGAGGGCTAGAACCTACAGTATGTGGAGCTTGTGCAGAATCTGGCAATGCTTTGGACCTGCCCATCTGTTCTCAGTGATAATCACCTCCCTCCACCACAGCCTTGCAAAGTGATTATGCTAAGCATCCCAGTTAACCAATAACACACAGTTTCATTTCAAGCAAGCAAGCACAGTGAAAAACAGAGGACCTCTTCTGACTAACCTGAAGCATGTCTTGTGTTCAGTTTATAGCTGTATTTGATAACAATGATAATTTTATCATTTTACTTGCTGACAGCTACGTTAACAGATATCAGCTTGCTTTAAATAACACAAACGTGGGTTTTTTTTTTTTTGCTTTGACTGTTTTGCCTAGATAAAAGAAACAATGTATTGCTCTGCAAATTAATATTTTTTTTACATTTCTTAAATTTTGTGGTACTACTACGGATTGCAGGTAGTGGGAAAAATAAGTATCTGTGAGACTGCTACAGAGCTACAGTTTAAATGCAATACACATTATAAGACTATTTTATCAGTCCTTCCTCATTCTTTTTTCTCATTTTCAGTCTGAATCTCTATTTACAAATACTTACCTCACATTACTAAGTAGAAGGTTGAAATTTTATTCTGAGCCTTACAGTGTTTCACAAAGCTATCGACCTACAGCTTAGCTCATTAGCTATATACAGTATCTTCAAAAAAAGTTATTTTTTAAGTTCAATAATACTTGTGAAAACCTGCTTTGAACATCCATTGCATTTTTTCTTCACACACAGATAATTTGAACTATGTGAAGATGTTAAAGTTATATTCAAAGAACTCAACACCTTTTAGCAACAAAAAAATAAGTGTTCCATTTACAAAAATTGAAAAGTAAGGTTTCAGTAAAGGGTAAAAAATGTAAAGTAGTCGGAAAACTAACTCTACATGTTCTGTCAAGCACTTTGTATTTTATTCATAAGATTTAAAAGACAGAGAAACCACTTAAGAAACAGCACTTTCAAAATGAAACTTGTCAGAAATCTAAAAGCCTGGTGAGTTGCCAGGCTGACTCTGTTTTTTATTCTGTTTTATCTTAATGCTTTTAGCAACTGAAGATAATACAGCTTCTCAAGTAAAATGACTATGAAAGGAGTTGGTATAGATGCAGAGATGTCTGCCCGTTTAAATGCATATGTCAGTGTGGTGCATATCACAATAATTGTATTTTGTAAGGCAAAGAGAAAAAAAATCTTCTTAGATCCTAGTTATATCCAACAATTTCTTATCATTATCATGATACTGCTTCCATAACATTTACTTAAAGTGAAAACTTAATGTCTGGAATATCTTCTTGAGACCTACATTTCAGATTACAGATTATTCTCTCCTCTTTGAATTCTCTTCCAGAAGATCTAGATGCTGGTATTAGCAAAGGGGCCTCTCAACTGGTCAAAAGAAAGATACCAGATTGCTGGTAATCTGAGTATACAATCTTTTGTTCTGAGCTGATACTTTCACCTTTACAAGCTACCTACCAAATATGTGCTATTTCCTCACGGTGCAATGAAAAGTTTATTTTATGGTCACTTAAGATCATTTGCCCTGAAAGATGACAGAAATTTACCTCTTAGTTTCCTCATCAAATGCATAATTTGAAGAATTCATGTGCAAAATCCCATGTACATTTCTCCAATAGACAACTACTTTCACTACAAAATAATGGTGCCTATTAGCTTGATCTTCTCTTGCTTCAATTTTCACTTTTTAATCCGCATTTCTACAAGGGATATAGGAAACTTAGTTCATCTTCCCATATCAGCATTTCCTAGACCTCAAGCTAATCCATTCCTAAAAAAAAAAAAAAAAATTGTCAACATTTTTACGAAATGGTCAATACCAAAGTTAAACGTAAGTGCTCTAGTGAAAGCCTCAATAACGTTTTCCATGATTGCAATGCTACTGCTGTATTTTTACTCGCTAGTTCCCTATTTGTTCCTTAAGGAATGTATATCATCTTCTAGCTGCAGCCTGCCACTGGGAGCTCTTACTGGGATCACTGTTCACCATGACTTAGCTGCCTATTATTTTGGAAGAATTACTGCTTTTCAAAATACTGTTCCCAATCTTTTTATCTGTTGATTTAGCTTTCCTGCTTAGGTAAAAGAATTTGCACTTAGGAAACCCACCACCAACAACAATAAAAATCCAACAACACCCCCTCCCCATGCATTTAAGTTTCAAGAAACACAACTCCCTAGCTACTCAGTATAGATCTGGAGAGAAGGCATGGCATCATACCTGTTGTTCTATCTCTCCACCAACTTTTACCTCATTATGGAAATGCTTCCAGTGATGACTATAGATTTTATTTTAGCTCACTGTGAAACTAACCAACACCATGTTCTTGCAGGACCCTCATAGAATCAGAACATAATTTTGATCTAACACTCAAACAGCTTGAAAACAATTGTGCAGAACAGTGGTGTTCTGAAAAACCTACAAGCAGCCTCCTCTCAAGAATTAGTTGGGGTATAGGTAAATTCAGTAAAGTATGATCTGATGAATGGTGGAATGTGTGTTCATGATTACAGAAAAAGACAGTCACATTTCAGAAAAT
The DNA here is from genome assembly GCF_963210335.1 of Falco punctatus. Taxonomy (NCBI): domain Eukaryota; kingdom Metazoa; phylum Chordata; class Aves; order Falconiformes; family Falconidae; genus Falco; species Falco punctatus. The sequence continues at coordinate 39,612,219 of NC_137585.1, forward strand.
CCAGCAGCCCCAAGCTGGGGTTCAGCAATCTCCTCGAAACAAGGAACTGAAACCAGGTCTCCCAGGTCTTATTGAATGCCACAACCACTAAGCTGGGTATCAAGCAACACAGCCTGAAAGTAAGCAGAAAGTGGAAGAGAATAAAGGAAACTGAAGAGAACCAACAGGACAAATGGAGAAACAGGCCTATAGACCATGACCACAGATCAGCAGTAGAATTGCTCACAAAGGATGTATTCCCAATTCAAATACTTGCTCCAGGGTGTCTTCCAATGAATGATTTAATTATTACATGAAGTAGAAGAGTTGTAATGGAGGAAAAAATCTCCTCTATAAAAAGTAAACCAATAAGAGTATGAGATGAGGCAATGCTCCTGAGATGGCTTTAGTTCCAATTACTTTTGAATGTATTACTTACCAAGCTCTGAATCTGTATTACATGTGTTATGTTGACTTTTCATTTTAATTACATGTCCCTCTCCAAAACTTTGTGTGGGTATAATTTCTTGTAAAAAACTGGTGTTCTTTTTCGATGTATAGCCTACTATCTTTTATAGTAGATACAAAAATATAAATATATGTTGACACATGTAGATATATATGTATTGAAAAATCATTAAGTTACACATTTAAAAAGGTGTGTATATATATTGTGTATGTATTCAATCAGACCATTATGCGAAGTACTTTGAAATCTGACTGCGGAGACAAGATGCACTTTTTAAAACTGACAAACACACTTAGCATTTTAATATGCTAGTGCTTGTGTGATATAGTTTCTCTTCAGAATATGTAGTGCAATAGAAAAGCAGATGTTTTGAGTTAAGATTTATATCACCAACACTTATTAAATTAGATGAGTAATTATCCAGAAACATGGACTTTATATCACAAACTGTTCTCATTTCTGACTATCATGGAAAATCATGTTAAAGAAACATGCCTTCCTCCGGGAGCAGAGACAGCGTGTGATTTTCAGAACGTTAGAGCTTTGACATTAAACCTAGACCGCACCATTTTTACTTCACAGTCACAGAAACCCTACTAAGCTGCTAAAATCTATAATACTGTACTTCAACTGATGTTTCTTTAATATCTGCTGTCATAGACATCAATATAGGAGTATTATAGGATACATTATTCATCTGGCTAAAATTCCCTGAATTTGGTTTAAACTGAAAACTGGCAATGTTTAAAGAGCTCTGATCTCCAACTATTTGTGGCTGAAAAGATGTTAAACCTTTACCACAGTTCAGACAAAAGATATTCAAATTACATATCAAATTGCAGTGAATATCTACATTGCATCTAATTGTTCACATCCAAATTCATTTACAATTCCTTTTACTCATTTAATGAAGTTCTACCAAAAGTATTTCCATTTTTCCATCAAAAAAGCAATGCAAAAAACATTTTCTCTGACAAGTTAATATACTTTAAAGAACACATAAAACTCATACATACCAAGTTTCAGAAACTAACCCTTCCCAACTCCTATAGCTCCCAGAAAGCAAAGTGGGAGGGAGAATTAAGGAAAGTGAAACACAGTTCAAGGAAGTTTTTGCTCCCTTTCAGCCTTTTGGTACAAACAGAAAATACTTTTAGAATGAGAGACTTGTAGAAATAGATCAGTTTAATCTTATTGATAAGTGAAGTCTGTTACTCATCCTGTTTCTGTAATTAATAGCTGATTATCAACATTTTCCATCATTGTTCTTTGTATCTTGAATATTCAAATACCAATGTTTGTACAAGGAAGCACGTCTTACTACAGGAAGTACTGGTACCAAGTCAGTATGTACTTCTGAGCCCTAATTTATCTTCAAACAGAGATTTGTGTAACCCATGAAAGCAAGTACACTGTAGAACAAAGTATCTTGTTAGCTGTATAAACTGTATGCCAGCAATAGTAGAGGATAAAACATGTCCCAACAGGTGTATTCTGTGCAACGGCTTCCCTTTCAAGCACAAGTACAGTGACTGAAGTTTTGAGAAGAAATGCAAATATTAATGTAATTCCTTTTTGAAGTACCCTTGCTTTGTTGTGTATACTGGGACATTTTACCAAGTATTGCAATTAATTTCAAAAAAACAGAGTCAATATTGACCAATCAACTTCAAAATTTCATAACAATTTATCTTTTAAATGGCAAAATTCAGAATTCATTTTCTAACACTATCTCTATGTTATAACACATCATTAAAATTAAAATCACTGACTCAATGTCTAAGTGAGTTTATGAATACAGGAGCTAATCCAGTGTTCTACAACTTATCAAGTATGCAGTCCATAATCAACAAGCACCAAATGCAACCACAATGCAAATAAGTCCAAAATGCTTGACTTTGCAATTTGTTTACTTGAGTAGAAGCAAAATTTCCCTTCCTTTTGTGCATTGTAGACAGGCAATTGTTGACCACAGCTAGGACTCTTGTGCAGCAGTGGCCTACAATATTCTGGTCATCACAGGTGTGAGAAATTTTCACGCTCTCAAGGCTTATTGATTAAATAGTTCTATACCTGATTCACTTTCCACATGGTTCAACAAAGCTGTGATGAAATATCCAAAGTTCCATTTTGTTTTTCTTAAAACACTTCAATTTCTCAGCACTGGATATGTGTTTTCTCTGAGTAACTTGACCACCAGTAAATCAAGGTTGTACACAGACAGAAGCTTATTAGGTAACTGAAATGAACCTGATATAAATGCTGGGTTTTATTTATTTTTAAGTTGTGTTGGTGACAGTGACTCACTGAGTGAATCTAAAAAAGAAACTGAATGAAAACATAATGCTTCAACATAGAAAAGTGTTCTGCACATTGAGCATAATGTGAAAGTTAAAGGAGGAGAGGATAGCAGAGTTGAGGAATATGTAATGAAACAAACAAAAATTGAGGGAAGATTTATCTGTGTTACACTAAGTTGTATCTTACCTGATTTGAAAAGATACACGCTTTTCTCCATGACTTGGGCTTCAACTGCCAAAAGCACAGATACTTACTTATATTTAGTATACAACCTGTGTTGTCTGCCATTCACTTCCATGCCAGGAATTACTATGTTTCTGTTTTGTGGCATAACTAGATATTTCATGAAAAAGTCTAGAGGCTCTTTGCAATTAAAGATACTTTTTAATGTAGAATCATAGCAGTGACTGCATTTTGGAGTATTTTCAATAAAATTCCAGTCAAATCTAACATTAACTTGTGATGAATCAAGACCAAAAAATTTGAAACTAATGTCATCCCAGATGTTGCAAAGAAATAATGAAAACAGCTTGTTATTTCACCCTGCGTCATATCACTTAGGTATCACTTTTGTTATTTACATCCCTTCAGTTGCTTATATTGTAACATTATACACAGTGGTTTACACTGCACTTGGCAAAATAAGCGTTGTTTCTTACCAGTAAATGTAGAATCTAAATCACATCAATTACTGCAAAGGATCACAGTACATTAAAGATGAGAGAAGTTATGAAAGTACATAGGAGAGGATAATCATTGTCTATGTATCATCCTCAGCAGAGAGGTTTTTTTCTTTTTAAATGAACATCTTATGTTATGAGGTTAAAAACAGGATGAGGGCCTATGATGGAGAAACAAAAGAAGATACACATTTGAGATAATGTGTTCAAGCACTACAATTTAGCGCAGCACACTATGAATAGGCATCCTCTCTAACCTGCCTCTCCTGCCTTCAAAAAAGATTTTTTTCTTCCTGACAGCATTGTTTTATTCATTTTCACTCCTTCCATGTATTTTATATCTATTCTGCAGTCTTTACATACAGTGAGATGTATCCTGTTCTACAAGTATAAAAACTATTCAGAGAATAAACTACTAATGAAAATGAGTAGCAGAATTATATCTAGACAATAAAGGTTGTCAGGAAAGCTTGTACCAAGGCAACCGTCTTTGTCATTTATTTCTGCTCCATCTGGAAAATATCTTTTGTCTTAATGAGTGATGCAGGTTGCTAAACTGGTACTTTGACTAAGAACTTAAAGGTCTGAATCAAAAGCTAAAATTCACAACTGATTAGTCCTGTATTTTACATGGGAACTGTGAATACTCACTTGAGTAAGGGCTGTGGATATCAGTAGGCCTTTGCAGAAAAAGGTCTGTTTGTTTTCTGTCTCGATTAAAATTTCATAATACTTCCATAGTGTCTGAACTTATTTCTGATTGAAATGAACATAAACTGGAGGAACATGAATAACCAGAATAAAATCCATAAAACTGCATAATCATGCCTTCTTTTACATTGTGCAAGAATTCAAATATCACTGACACTAATAAAATTCCCAGAAGTAGATTTACCCTAGTACCTTTTCTGTTCTGAAGCTAAGTAGAGCAATGATTCTGAATTGGTTTACAACCCTTGGAATTGGAATCTGCTTAAGGACTGTTAAAGACAACAGTATTTGCAGTCATACTTCCAAAAGCAGTAATTAATTAGGTTGTTTAACTGAAGACATCTTTCCTCTAATTTTCAAGGATGGTCAGTCTTTGAACAGCCTTCCTAAGTCACTTCATCCCTGCTGATGCTATTATATGCCATTTTGAACATCAGGTCTCACTGTTGTACATGTAACAGGACAACTACTTGGAGTAACTGACCAAGTCTGAATATGTCAGACCTGTTGCTCCAGCTCTATTCACAAAATGTAGTCTTCTACAGATGATGCAAACCTTCTAACACTTTTTTTTTTCTAGAAGTACATACCACAAATCAATAATAACATATTAGCTTGAAAAGACTGCAAGACTTTGCTATAGTGCACATCTCTTCATTGTCATACATACAGCCTTACAGAGATAAGCAGTGATGGCAGAAAGCAGAAAGAGTGTCCCTTCTAAAAATGTACCCTATTTCCTCTGCAGTTGTCCTTAACCTCTTGATGCCATTTTCCCTTTCAAAAGTCAGTGGGAGTGTTTGTGTAGTGATGCGGTCTAAAAATCATCTTTCCAACACAGAAAAGATATGGGATTATAAAACAAAACAGTCAATACTGTCCTGAGGGCAAATGGCTGTTCCAGCTCTTGACTCAGCAAACTTTCATTTCCCCTTACAAGCTATTATAAAAATACAGAACGATCCAGCAACTGCATACCCATTTAGTAGAAGCAAACGTTGCATTTTTCTGGGAAGAAAATTATGATATACAAATACAGCTGAAAGATACTTTTCCAGTGTTAGGAAATGTGAATTCAAATAATTTTTTTTTTTTTCCTTCGTAATTCAGACTTGGGTAATCATACAATGTGCTGTGCTGATTAATGCTGATTTAATATTGGTTTTCAATTACTGTATTTATCTTTCTGAAAACTTTGACAGAAAAGTTGAAAGGCAACAGCATAAAAACACCATTTTCTGAATCTTTGGGCTAAATGGCTTCAAAGCATGCTAAATCTTAAAAAAAATACTAAGTCTTAATCTTAGTAGCCACCTTTATTCTTTATTAAACATGTTTTTTGGAAAAAAAAATGGGACTGGATATTAAGTAACATAGTATTTATAAGACATAGAAAAAACAAAAGTATTTTTATTCCTTTTCCGCACTCAGTCTAGATGACAAAAAAAGGGGGAAAAATACCTTTCTATAATCATCATGCAATTGACTAAGCAGCATTATTCACGATATATCTTGCCATATGTCTAAAAAGTGCCATAAAACTATAAGCAGTGTAATATATATGTTCTTAACATTCTTATGGCTTAAGCCATATCTCCAGCTAGAAAATTAAGATGAAGATGGATCAATAATTAAGAAATGTGTGTGCCAATAACTGAAGAAAGAACTGTCATTATTAAAGATCACAGTCTAAAAACATACACTCGGACTGGACGGTCAGGAAAAATAGATACTTGACAAAAGCATAAAAATGTAGTCAAACCTAAATTAAACACCGTGGTACTGACACAGTACAGCTCTCATCTTCAAACAGAATCTTGTCCCTTCTGCATGGTAGCAGATGACTACTGCCAGGTGTTCTGTGCTCATAGCTCATTCTGAAAATAGTGAAAGCTTAGCAGTAAGACTATAAAGATGCTAGATCAAACAAAGAGTATTATTCATGGACAGAGAGCCTCAGGTGGAGAGATACCAGGCAGAAAGCTGAGAATTATGTGGCTGCTGTCAAGCAAGGACTACATCCCCACATTGAAAGCTCCTAACCAATGCATGTAAGGTAGCTTTTCCATGTCTGTCTTTCAAGGAAGCAATGGCAGGAATGAACATCAGCATCTTCTGGTGGGCTTTATTTGAGCACAAGTGCCAGTTTGTGTGTTACTGCAGGCTCCCTTTAAAGTCAATAGACAGGCACTTTCAAGGGGCACTGCTTCTGACCTATTTTAGATGTCTATTTTAGTTTGAAATGAATCACACCACAGAGGTGGGAGGCAATAAAGACAGCAATGCCTACACTGTAGGTGTCTGAAGTTAGGTGCAGTGAATCCTACCCTGGGAGCATGAACTGAATGTTAAACAAGTCATCAAAATATGACAAGAAAATATTATGATCAAGGACAAAAAGCCCCACCACTGGTTAAGTACACCTGAGGGAAATTTACTATATTAGAAATCACTATTCCTATAACTATGTGAAACAAAAAAAAAAAAAAAAAAAACAAACAACAAAAACCCAAACCTGAAAATGGCTTGTTGTACTTTCCTAAAATAAATGATGTGAAAAGCAACATTCACAGCAACAAATTCACAGTCTTAGCCAGATTCAGCCTGCTGTTATAATCACATGCAAGATTAACATTCTAGACTAAGATATAGAACATTACAGAGCATGGCAAAATTAACTGCAAAATTATGCACGTTTTTTAAAAGGAGATAATGTGACACAAACAAATCACATCTACAAGGTTAACTAACATAGCAACATCAGGCCAGGCAGTTCCTAATTCCTAGGACTATATCTGTGCTTATTTCATGTTCACTGTGCTTATTTAATGTTCATATAATGAACTTCAGATGTATATAAAATATATGGACCTACGGCTAATACAAGAGTAAAATCACAGTATTTGTCATATGTAGAAAATTTTCCTAACTGAAGTGCATTAGGAAGAATTTGCACTTGGGAAAAAAAAAAATGGTGCAAGCCAACCACAGATTTAACTTGTATTAACCATATAAAAGTTTAGTCCTTCCTGAGTCTGACATAGTATGTATTCTTAACAGTATCTTATGGGAAAGACCCATGGAAAAATAATACACAGAATATAATTTGACTTCATCAGTTTTAAATGTTTTCATCTCACCTCCACTCACTGGCCTCTATTCTGTTAAGAAAATAGATATATTTGGTGCAGCTCCTCTAGAGCAGTTACATTTTACTTAAATATGTTGTGGTTTATTTCTTCTTTAACCAAACAATGCTAATCCTGCCAGCCTCTCTTCACTTAAAAATTCCTTCTTATCCCTAATTACTTTCACTATCTGCGTCTACATGTCCAGATAGCAGCTTACCATGACAGAATATGTCTTGCTCCTTCTCCATACATCCAGACGGAAATCAAAAGAAAACATTTTATCTTACTCCTACTCCCATCCATTTATCAAGAGTTCAAACCTTCTAGTTGACACACGGAAAACAGCACTGAAATTGCAGTAACAGTGGTTTGCTGAGATTGAACAACATTGCACCTCAGAGTAAACAGGTGGCATACAAACCAAGTTAGACAAGCACAAACACAAACTGTAACTGAAAGCTTTCGGACACTGACCAAGAAAGTAGATTCAGTAAACGACAGTTTTCTACGATTGCACTCCCTTTTTGACTGAAAAAACTAAAATACCCATGGATGCGGTTTGACAGACAAGCAAGATAGAACAGTTGGGAAAATAAATCAGAGATGAGTCAACAATTTAAATAAAACTTGTGATTTTATTTTTTTTAAATTCCAAATGACTCATTCATGAATATCTCCCCATAATTTTCCACTACATACACTCCGCCTCATAATATTTGAACAGATGAACTTGGTTTCTGTTCAAGCTAAACAAGGTATTTTATTGCTTCATATGTCTCTGAACTGTTCACATATTAACCGGTGAACTTTTCATTTGCTTTACAAGAATTTTGAAAAATTCTTCATAATTTCTGCAATTTCATTTCTGCAATTAATGCATCTAAAAGGTAAAATGGTAAACAGTTATTAGAGAACAAATTGTCCATTGTGGAACACTGAATGTTAGATTAAAAATGCCATGTTATACCAAGCTGCATCATTAAAAATTCTCCTTTTTCATGAGGGCTAAAAATAAGCTTTTATGATTATCAGTAACTTTCAACAAGCACAAATCTGATTCATGGAAACCCTTTCACAGACTCTTTTTTCAGCTCAGTTGTTTCTTTCTTCAGTTTAGACAAAGATCAACCTCCTAATCAATCCCATCCAAAAAATTACTTTGTTTCACTGTTACAGCACATTTCTGGTGCTGCTCACTGAGTCACTGGAGACATTAACTGGGCAAGAAAGAAGCAGGCATAACCTGTCAAAGCTAAAACAGAAGAGGTAGCAAAGTTGGTATGGAGGCTGTGAAATCTTTAGAGGGGAAAGGAAAGCTCTATTTATAGCAGTAAACTAAATGTGCTTGGGAAAGTTCCCAATTGTTGTGGCCAGCTGGCACAGAAGAGTACACAAATATGCTAGTCAACACTGAAGTGTCCAAAGAGGCTGCATGCAAAGAAGTGTCCAAAGAGGCTGCATGCAAACTGCTTACTGGGAATGGTCCCTGCAACAGCCCTGTTCCCACACCATACTTAGGAATCGCCTGGGAAAAGTGTAAATCTGTGAATGAAAAGAGTGCCAGGTTCTGCGCCAGCAGATTATTACTACAGATGATTGTGTTTGACCATCCACAAACATTTCCCAGTACTCTTTGATTTACTAGCGTATAAACATACTAAGCCTTTCCAGAAGGTTTAAAGTTATGGCATATAATAAAAGATTTCATGCATTTCCAGTCTTGCTGTTGAAAAACATTTGGTGTTTATAGTAATATTTAAAGATCGGATATGAATGAGCAACATTAATCAGTTATTTCTAATACTTCAATCAAGATAAATCATACTGGATGCAGTGTAGTAGTTGCATTTCTGACTGAAGAATACAACATTGTAACTGGGGAGATAATGCAGATTAGTACCACATAGATGATGGATATCTTTAATTCACTTAGTTATCCCTAGCTGTTGATGTAAAACAGCATGTGCTCTGCCTGTGTTGTCTATAGAAGATCACCGGTTCCTGGCAGCTGTACTGCCAACTCTTCAAGGCTCTTTATGTGCAAGTCATCTGGAACAAACATGGCACAAGTTAATTATCTAGACATATTGCAATCATATCTCCTCAAAACAGAGCGCACATAGTCTGAAATAAAGCCTGAAAGAATGGGGAGGTGTAAGTTGTCAAAACTTCACAATTTTTTATATGCTTATCCATGCAGAATATTTGGAAGACACTACAGTTAATGAAACAGCATATGAAAGGTGACTCAAGATTCAGGTATGAGTTTACCACAAGCAGCAAACAAGGAGAAACACACACAGAGGTCTCAAACTAGAGCACAAAGCACATAATGTGCACTATGCAGTTAAAAAGCACATGAGAAACATAACAGAAATACAGAAAATGCAAAGGGACAAAACCCAACAGACAGGCAGGAGAAAAAACCAAATCAAACCAATACAATGCAAGGTATATAGGAGCTGTCAAGAGCACAGAAAATATTTTGTATTTCAAGCAAGTACTTAGAAACTAATATATCCTAGTAATCTTCAAAAATGAGAAGATAAAGCAGGAAAGAATACAAATTAAAAAGATAATACAATATTTTTCCGGTTAAAGAGAAAACCTATTTTCAAAGAACCCACAAGAAAAGCCAAATGTATAAAGATACAAATAAAACATTGCACAATGTTTACATGTGCCTTGTAATCAGATGTCAGAACTCAAGTGAATAAAGTTAATGATAGAGAAATAAAATTGACCAAAGGAAGACTATGTCTTAGAAGTATCTTGAAGTCAGATGCAAATTTCAGTCCTAAAATAGGAGAACAGTTGTTCAGTGTGGAAAATAACTGATCATGGAGAATACTCAGCTTTTTTAATGTAAATTACATGTAATTTATACAACAGTGTGCATGGTCTAGCCAAGAGGGATCATGTCACAAGCACACATTCCTAGAAAAGCTAAGTATTAGCAATATTAAAAAAGGATGACATAAAGCTGTTAAAACATGAGAAGAACATGCTAAAAATAAAAAAGGAAAAAATAACAAAAAACTTGAAAACTATGCCACAACAGTTGCATAAGGTACTAAAGAAACGGCTGAAAAATGTGTATCATATATCATCATGTAATGATCCAAAGCCAAGCCAAAGAGCAACATACCCAACTTCCTGGGCTGGTGGTAGTTTGGTTGATTTTTAAGTTGTTTGGCTCAGTTTTAAGATGTTTGATCTTATTCTTAGGGAATGAGACTTTTCTTGAAATAAAGGAGCAGAATTACTATATGTGATAAAAACATTTCACATTTTTTTCAGGTCAAGAAGGTGAAAGATGTTCCTATTCAAGGCATCCTTTGAAAACTACTAATTCTTTCAGAATATGTTTGGGTCAAGAAATAGCACTTCTTACGTCATAGACAGTAGAAATAGCCCTGCAGAAGCAGAAGTCTATTGCATTCCTTGGGAAGGACAGAAGGGCTTGCAGGACACAGCCATACATATAAACTACATTCTAACGTTTAAATTCCAAGGTTTGCTACCGTCTTCCATAAAAGATTCCATATAGGATCACAGAATCATTTAGATTGGAAAAGACCCTTGAGTCCAACCATACACCTAACATTGCAGGCTCACTAATAAACCATGTCCCTAAGTGCCACATCTACACGCCTTTTAAATAGCCCCAGGGATGGTGATTCCTCCACATCCCTGGGCAGCCTGTTCCAATGCTTGACAACCCTTTTGGTGAAGAAATTTTTACTAATATCCAATCTAAAACTCCCCCGGCACAACTTCAGGCCATTTCCTCTCATTCCATCACTTGTTACTTGGGAGAAGAGACTGATACCCACCTCAATAAAAACCTCCTTTCACCTCTTACGCTGTAGAGAGCAGTAAGATCCCTGCTGAGCCTCCTCCTCTCTAGGCTAAACAGCCCCAGTTCCCTCAGCTGCTCCTCATAAGACTTGCCCTCTAGACCCTTCACCATCTTCGTTGCCCTTCTCTGGACATGCTCCAGCACCTCAATGCCTTTCTTGTAGTGAGGAGCCCAAAACTGAACACAGTTTTTGAGGTGCAGCCTCACCAGTGCTGAGTACAGGGGGACAATCACTTCCCAAGTCCTGCTGGCCACACCGTTTTGGATACAAGCCAGGATGCTGTTGGCCTTCTTGGCCACCTGGGCACACTGCTGGCTCACGTTCAGCCATTGTTGTCCAGCACCCCCAGGTCCTTTTCCACCCGGCAGCTTTCCAGCCACCCTTCCCCAAGTCTGTAGTGTTGCACCGGGTTGTTGTGACCCAAGAGCAGGACCCGGCACTGCTCCTTGTAGAACCCCATACAATTGGCCTCGGCCCAGTGGTCCAGCCTGTCTGTGTTTTCCTTCTGATAATTTTAATCCTTTTATGTATTCTATTCTAAGCATCAAATCCATGTGATATGGAGGTATTTATTACCTTATGGAAATAAAAAAGCAGCAGTTGCATAATGCTTTTAGGTTGGCTTGTTTTCTTGACCTGTCAGGACAAATCTTCATGAAAAGTTTCTAAATTGAATGTATTTCCAGACTTTTTAAAATTTCCTAAGATTTAGCATAACGAACTACTCTGGATGATGACACTCCTTTGTGGTCTGATATCTTTTGTTTTCTCCCGACAGGGTTTAAAAAATATTTTACATATTTTAAATTGAATGTAAAATATTTAAAATTCACCATTCTGATGGTGCGCTCTGAATGAAAAGGTATTCAATTGCATAAGACCTGGTCTTACAATTAACTTGGTCTTGCTAACACCCACCCAGAAAAGTCTGTATTTCTCTATTTTGTCATTGCATCTCAATCATTCAAAGTCTCAGTTCTTCTGTACAACTTGAGATGAGGCTGTTTTTAAGTTTCCAGTACATATCAGTAATTCAAATTGAGTGACATTGGCAAATTGCAGCAAATAATGCCAGTTAATTTTACATCCAACATGACATACCTACACAACTTTTTTCAGCTATTTCAGTATTACATCACCAAAGAAATTCTGACATTCTTACTGGGAGTTCTTGAGACCTGCAAACCTTAGATGATGTCAAGAGTTAAGAACGGAGAGCATGTGTCAAGACCAGCTCTTGACTGTCTGTTAAGACTTATGTTTGTGTGACCAAAATCACACAAGTAGTCTAGCAGAAGCAGCAGGGCATTCAACTGTTTTAGCCAGAAAGCAGCCTTTCTGTCATTCTGCTCTCTTGCCACACTCCACCATCTGAATAGCTGTACTCAGTGGCGCAGCAGAGTCCAAAAGACAACATACTCCTCCACCAAGTGTTCCTGATTTAATCACCACAGTACAGATCGTATTGAATCTTGCAGACAGAAGTACTGCATAAAACTGTAGGCATCTCTGCTTGCAGAAGTTGAGGGTTTTTTTAACTTAATTTCTTTTTTCAGTCTGCTTGTTTCACAAATGATTTCACCCTTCAGCAATACGCAGCTACAAGCAGCTGACTCTGGAGAAGCAATTTTTAATTAAAACCTGTTTTTTCTCCCCCTTTTGTTTCAGTTAATGATTGCCAGGAGGTGTTGCTAACCACAGGCCCCTTCCAATACATGCTGAGCATCCTCATCATTCTATCACCTTCCACAGAAATGATGGGTGCTCGGCACCTATTGTAAGTGAGAGGACACAGGTATTCCTCTGGCAGCCAAGCTGTGCTAAATGAAAAGTGTTCACTGATAAGTTCTTATTTTGTAATCAGTTCTTCATTAAAAGAAACAACTTCCAGTAGTGAATAATATTGTCCTAAAAATCTATAGGTACAGAACAAAAAGTTCTGCATCAGTTATAACGGTAAACAACTTCTGACAGGATGTTCATGATGTAACGGTTTTCAGTATTTCCTAAATCAAGTCTTTATAGCTGTAATACATATGAATTCATAATAATTTACTTCATGATTGGCTGGGAATTTAGGACCTGAGTTTCAGCTAGGATAATGTAGCTAAATTCAGGGCACTGAAAGTTTTTGCTCATTCATGTAAGAAAAGATCAATTAACTACAACATCTTTAAAAATGCTGCTGTCAAAACTACACTGGACTTTTTCCACCAGAAGAGTTATTATCAACATTAATGTTTTTGTTGTATAGATTTGGTAGGTTATACAATGCAAGTCTTCTGGTTTAAGCATTGATAAACATGGGGTTTCTTTCTTCTGCTTATCAGCTTCTCCAGGATTTAGTGAACTGGATTTTACAGAAACAATAAAAAAAATACCACCTTCATTAAAACATAGTTTGCTCAGATTTCATTTGATGTTTTGTTCTGAAGATGGCAGAACACAGAAGTTGTGCCTATGGCTCTTCAGACATGTTACTATCCACAGAAAAGTCCAAAACGGTACAGCTCTGTGCAGCCCTTTCTGCTCTCTAGACTGTGATACATCAGCCCTGGAAGCATCACAGAGAAAAGAAAGTACTAAGAAAGTGTCACAGCACTCTCCAAACTATCAAGCTGCAACAAGGTATTTTACCATCTCATACCAGCATACTCATCATACCAGTCACTCTGCTGCCTTCTCCTCATCTCACCTCATACAGGACATGTGTTCTCGCTCCTCTTGCTTCTTCCTTGGCTGCCCTCTCATTGGCTCTCAACCACCTAACAGAACCAGCCACAGCTGCACCTTATCTACATTGATCAACCCACCGGCCCTGAAGCCAGCCCACAGCTGTATATTATCAATGCTAATTAACCCACCTCCATTCCTCTACAAGAAAGTACTGCAGTTGATACACAAAATACCACACACACACACACGCGCGCACACTCTCTCTCTCTCTCTGAACACTACAACTAGCAAATGCACCCCATAATAAATTATAATAAACTAGGCTACATTTAACAAATGTTATGCTCTATAAGTACATTTCAAAACTGTTACAAAGCAAAGGCTGCCTCAAGAACAGTGTTTCTGCTGACAGAATATTGGTCAAAGATATCGTAAAGATGACATAAGGAAAAAAATGGCTTAGACTGAGAGATGAGGAGCTTTTTCCATGAAACCAGGCTACATAAACAAAAGGATGAAGGAATAACAGTGAACTAATTACACAGTTACCACTAAAAAATAACCCCTTCAGCTACCATTCAATTGAGAACTTACCCCTCTTGCATTGGGTTTTCCTTGCAATTCAGTATAGAGCACCTTAATGTACATATAGGTGTTTAAAGGAATTGTCTGGCACAATGAATGTTAAGAAGCTGTATCTTTTTCTATTTCAGCTAATAAAAGTGGTAGCAGAGGGAGTCTTTTTCTATACTATTGAAGCAGCAGAGGGCGGCGGGGTTTGTGGAGCAGCACATGAGTACAACAGCACTGTGTGGGGTGAATAGCTGCCTCTCTCAAGGTTCCAGCCAAAAATCCAGAATACTTTTTTGTTTCTTGTTGCTGAAAGATGACATCATGGGAAAAGAAAGCTTAAAGTTTTGGCTTCTGTGCTGATGCAAATTTTGTGTCACACTCTTTACAAATATTTAAATACAATTCTGTCCCCTATGTCTTGCACTGGGTTTCTACCACTTGAGGCATTTTAAAAATCAGCCTTTTCTGATTTTGCAGTGTTGAAAATGCCTTCAGAAAGATGCGGATGTGTCTTCAGAAAGAAAGGAAGGAAAACAAAGCAGAAAACAAGGAAAAAGGAAGATACTTTAAAGGAATTCACCCTTTGTGAAAGATGCAGCATCCCCACTGCATTGGGGTTGCTTCTGAAAGAAAACTAATTATGCCCGTATGACTTGCAATTACAGATACAAGCAGAACACATGTGGGTATCAAACTATTCATGCAGAAATAACCTGTGAATCATCCTACCAAAGGTCACATCAATTGCATACTGGCTTTTAAATAGAGGTATTAGGAAATTCTTAGTGAGCTGCTGATATACTTAAAAAGAAGAAAAAAACCCCAAACCTCTACAGTTCAACCAATTATTTTAAAATATTTATTGTCATACAGGTAATTTATTGCAGAAGGTTTAATGCCAGGCTAATCTCTGCTCAGTATCATGGTTTTCCAAGTACAGTAAACAGGCAGACCATGCTATGTATCTGAGATTAGAAAGTGGCCCCTCAGTCACTAAGTAGGCTTTTCTTTAAGTATATGCATATCCTATTTAAAACTTAGGGCCCACTTTCTAATCACTGTCAAGCAGGATGCAGTTAACGGGTATCTACAAACATCTAACATCACAATACATGTGAATCAGGTGATTTCTCAAATATGCAGCAATATATGTCACAAATCTAACACGGACTTAGGCACTAAATCTTTAGGGTAAGAACAGCCAAGTTGACACTGGTGCGCTAGAGGCCTGTTTTCATTTTAATGAACATGGAAATGAGGAATTATGGGCACGATTCATTTTCTTCCTGGCAAGTGCTACTCGTTAAATGGCACGAAGAAAACAGACATCTTCCTAGCAAAATACAGCATCTTATGCAAGATTTAAACCTAAAGTGACCATCGATAAACTGTAAGATATAGATATATGATAGACATTATAAGGCATTATTTCTAGTTAAAGGTGCTATGTTGAAGCACGAAAGCAACCCATTCGTTTTCAGGTCTGAGAAGCCGAAAGGCTGACTGCTCTGAAATCGGCCGCACGCCCCAAACGGCAGCACCACGAACGGCGACAGCCGCGCCGAGCCCGATCCCCTTCCAGCGGCTGCCACCTGCTGTCAGGCAGGACGCAGTGGCACCGCACCGCACGGCACCGCACCGCACCGCACCGCACGGCACGGCACCGCACCGCACCGCACCGCACGGCACCGCACCGCACGGCACCGCACGGCACCGCACCGCACCGCACCGCACCGCACGGCACCGCACCGCACCGCACCGCACGGCACCGCACGGCACCGCACGGCACGGCACGGCACCGCACGGCACCGCATGGCACCGCACCGCACGGCACGGCACGGCACGGCACCGCACGGCACCGCACGGCACCGCACGGCACGGCCCGCCGCCTGCGAGCGCTGCCGCTGGGGGGCGGCTGCTGGTGGGGCAGTTGGTGGGGTGCTGCTGCTGCTGGGGGGTTGTTGCTGTTACGGGGGGCACGAGTGCTGGCGGGGTGCTGCTCTGCGCTGCTCGACGGGTCTTCTCCCAGACTTCCACAGCAGGGGGGAGATCTTTTAAGGATGTTTTTTCAGGTCATCAGTAAATGAAAAAGGGGTTGAGAGAAATGGAGAGAGATTAATTTTGGGGAGATGTAAAGTCTTTCATTGGAACCAGGATAATGTTGGAAAAAATTACGTATCTTGGGGCTTCTCCACTGGTCGTGCTTCTTGGAAAAGGAATCTATGCACAGCTTAGAGATGGGCACTTGTTATATAATGCAGATTTTTCAAACCATAATTGTTGGTGGTGATCACTGAAACAGGAAAAAGTTAAGAATATGTCCCCCGACTCATTGGTATCAGCATGGCAGCTTTATATTAACTATTAAAGCTTTAACTCAGTCACTGGTCCATTACTGTTTCATTATTACTTTAACGGAGAGGTGATAAATACAAACTACATACAAACTAAAACTTTTCTTCAAGCTGTATCTTAATTTCTTTTTGCCAAAAAGGCATGCCAACATTTTAGTTAATTCAAATTCATAGTCCTTCCATAGCTAATGCACACAGTTATAATAAGTTTAGAAACCCTTTGTGTTATGTATAGCTTAAAATTAGTGATAAACAGTTCTAATGGAAGCAGAAGGCAATTACAGAGGAAGTAAATCAGAGGTCCTTTGAAGTGTTATGCCTGTTACCACAATTAAATAGGTTTGTTGCCTCATTCAAGCAAAAAGGCAGTAAGGTAAAATGTAAACTATTTTTAATACATACATAAAATGTTTAATTTAGAAAAATATGGGACATAATTTTAGATTATTGTTTTCTTAATTTCTGTATATTTTAAAGTTTGGTCAAAAGGCCAAACATTAACTCATGATAATTCTCTACAGAGGTTCAGTTTTGCAAACATCTTTGCAGAGAAGCAACTTTTCCCAGCAGTAGTCTATAGTACATACTTTAGGTAAAGGTTTAAGATAAGCCAAAATCACTGATAGTTAGGAATACCAAGTACTTCTCATAAATTGTCCTTAGTTTGTTGTGAGACTACTGAACTCATTAAAAAAGCAACTATAAATTATAGTCTTACTGGAAAGAGTTTTAAAGCTCACCTCAGTGGGACAAGTATTCGTAACCCCTGTGAAAAAATTGTACAGAATGATATGTGCTTCTGTTTCATGCAATATACACAGTAAAAAAGACATAATCATGTCTGTTCTCTAGAGGTAGTACCATGTTACTTGTATATGACAGTGCTATAAAGTGCAATGAGACTGAAAGTTTCTCAGAATTGTCCCTGCATTAGGAGTATGTTTCAAAAATTTTCTCTTTGCAGGAAAGATCAGTGCTGACATTTCTTGTTGAATTTCTTACTGTGGAATTATTCAATCACAGAGTATCAAAATATGCAGACTCTGCCATTTGCTGCCATCAATCTTGATTCCTATATCCCTACAGTAACCTTAAGCAAAATGATGGACTGGTGATGTGGCAGAAAGTTTTCTCCTCTGCAAGCGGGTGGCAAAATACAATGAGACCGCATGAGAAGGAAAGCAAATGTGGGTGGGAGTCACCTTTTCTCTGAGTCACGGGATCAAATGGAGCATGACCAGTTTGGCCCAGGAGGGGGATCCGTCACAGCACCCAACCAGGCCAAACAGAACTGAGCAAACTTACAGCAACCAATAAGAAACGCGAAGATCCCTACCTGAGAATGTTAAAAAAACAGAAGCAATGGGGATCTCTGAAACTGCATGATTTGTGTTAGATGCAGTTTCCTTAGACTTGTAGCTGTGTTGGAGCCAGAAGTAATCAACTTACGCATAAAACATGTACAGATGTGTTGTATTCTACATATATTCTTAAAGCTCTCAAATGCCCAGCTGCAATCACAGACTGCCTGCAGAAGAATAATCAGGGTAAAGAACTTGTGGGCACCACTGGAAAGCAAATGGATCTCATAACTAACTGTGATTTTAAAAAAATTGGGCAAAGACTGCTCTATACAAGAACAGGCAAAGTGAAGCTTATCGACTCAAGGTTCTAACAGTGAGAAGCAGTAGGCTGTGGCACCAGGGACCGTGCTTGCCAGGGCTGGCACGAATCTACAGAAATTTATCAAAGGTAACACACAGTATAGTAGGGAATCTGTGTTTTGTTGGCCACACAAAGAGTATGACTTAAATATAAGCAGCTGATGACTGCTTTTTTTTTTGTTCACCAAATAACAGACACCACCTTAACATTCACCTCATCAAAACACACCCGAAAGTTTGACCCAGCTTTTGGCAAGTAAAAATTTCCTTGAGCATATGTAAAAGTAAGTGCTTCATGTAGAATGTTTAAACATAGCTTTCTTGTCAGCTTGCATGTAATTGTTTTAATGGCCTCTTTGGACAAGTATGAATCCTGACAAATTACATAATACAGGGCCAGATTCTTGAAATGACTTTGATAAATAGAATAAATGGAAGCTGACAACTACTTTTGGTAGGAATACATATCCCACAGTCTTTTATGGGTTTGAGTAACTCTACAAATCCAGGATCATTATAGAAACTCGAATTTTTTTATATTTTGGGAAGGAGGGGAACAAGAAAGAGTTTTCTTTCTAATTTTGTTTTTGTATATTTGCTGTGCACGCTGAAATCTCAATATTACGCAACATCTGCAGAATACATAAGAGAAAAAGACAACACAACAGAACAAACCTTCAAGCAGTCCTCTAAATAAGAAACAAGGAGGCACGGGAGAAAAAGCCCTCAGACAAAATAAAGATAAAATTACCTTCCTTCTGTCTCCAGCGGAGCTGTGGTTGCTAGATTCCGGGCACATGGATTTAGATGTGTGATTTCAGAAGCAGGCACCCATCACATATACAACCGAAAGAGAAAAAGCTGTTCCTAACACTAAGAAACTTTTCACACATCTTAAACATGAACATATGTGAGTAAAGGCAATGATTTTCTTAAACTATAGAAAGTGATATGTATACCTCTGAGGTTCAGGCTGTTGTTGGGGGGTGGGGCGGCCGAAAAAAGTGCTGAAGAAGGGAAACTGCCACTGAAGCCATAAGAAAAGACCCGGGCTGGGTGCAGGCCGGGTAGTCTCTCCTTTCTGAGGCCCTGAGGCCCTACTGTGCATGTGTTATAACACCCTCCATCTCAAAGGGAACAAAACCCTAAAGATAAAAACTACATATTGGCTAAGGGGGAGCACACATCCAATGTTGTTACACCTTTTTGTTGTTCCTAAATTGATAAAAAAGGCTTGCCTATTAAAGTTATCCATACAAAAAGCCTACCTGACTGCAAGCATATAAAATCTCGACTCAGAGAGCGCTCGATGGAGCTCCCTCTCAGCCAGCCTCAGCTTCCCGACCAGTGTCATGCTGCACTTTCCCTCTGAGCCAGTCTTATGTCTATTTAATTTACATTATTTATTTTACATAGTCGCTTGTAGCTTACTATGTTTTAACCAACTCTGTAGTCTATTTTTTTACCTTTCTGTGTGCTGCTTATTATAATACTGTCAAGGGTGATCAACATACGATCACTGCCTCCATTATATTAATAGGGATAGTGGTTTGCTTCTGGGCATTGATTTGTGGTGTTTATTAAAGTAATCACATTAATCAAACGGTGAGTCCTAGTGTTTGGTTGCACCCCCCGGGCCCATAACTGGTGAAGAGGATTCCCTGCTCTGGGTAGCAGGTGGGAAGCCTGTCAGGTCACAACAGAAAATTGGCGTAGTCAGCAGGATTGCCCCGGATAGAGTGCTATAAATTGTGCAGACACTGAATCCATTACTGGCAATCAAAAGAAAGATGTTAGGCAAAACCTCTATTTTAGTGCCACAACCACCTCATCAAGAGATTGATCCAGCCACCCCCAGCCCCTCGAATCTCTGAGGAACAGCTAGAATGCAAGGGTGTCCATCTCTTGCCAAATTTCCATAGGATGAAAGAGGGCTAATAGTGCTAATAAATTGTGGACTGGCATTGCTAAAGCGCGACCGGTGTATCCACCTCTACATAAAACCAGCATGGACTCGCCATACCCTGACTCCTGTGGTACCCAGGGTGAAGTCGGGAAAACTGGAAGTAGGACGAGCATGCCTCTAAGCAAACCCCTACAAAAATACATGTGTCAGCCCTTGGAGGAGAGGATGCTGTGGGCCAAAAATCATTGGACAAACCCCCATAACATTGTCAATAGGATAGAAGTGCTCCATAAAGAGCAGAAAAAAAGGAAGGGCAAGGGAAAAGGGATAATTTGTGCCATTTTGGGAGCTTGTTTGTCATGTGCTCCTGAGGAACAGAAACTAGCCCCTAACAACACAACATACAGAGACATATGTGCGGAATTAGATAAAATGAAACTATCACTGCTAGCAGAGGAACTCAGACAAGAAAAGCAAAGGTGTGAAAATTATAAGCTAGAAGCAGTCAGTTGTTGGACACAGACTGTAAGTCTGGAAGCCACCAATAAGGCAGTAAGAAAAGAGTTAAGCACAGCACACAAGGAAAAGGAGGAATTAAGAATAGCCCTTGCTGCAGCCAAAAACAGAGAAAGGCAACTGCAGGACAAATTAAACCTGTTAGTCTCTCAAATCCCACCTTCACTCAGTACCACAGAGATCCAAAAGTTGGTCACAAGTGTATGGGATGGAGACATTTGGGACTCTGACGATGATAAGGGAAGTAGTTGTTAAAGATATGCTTTTTTATGAACCCACTACACAAAGAAGATAAGGCACAAATCTCATTTACTTGGAAGGGCAGCCAATACACCTTTAACAGGTTACCACAAGGGTATAAACACTCCTCTATGATTCCCCACAGTGCACTTTCTGAGGCACTAGCTACAATTAAACATCCCCTGAATATTGTCGTGTATCTATATATTGATGATACTTTGATAACTGGGGATGATCCTAAAAAAGTAGGCCAAAGCATGAAAGCAATAATAAACAAGTTGGAGACTCTAGGCCTAAATATTCATACTTCCAAACAACAGGGACCTGGGCAAGAAGTAAAATTATTGGGAGTTTTGTGGATAAAGGGAGAGGTGTCATTTCCCCCTGACACCCTAACTGAAACTGAAAAGGGGAAAATACCCCAGTCAGTTGAGGAGCTACAGCAGATACTGGGAAAATTATGGCACTGGAGAACATATATCCCAGGTTTCTCTATTATCACAAGATGTCTAGGTAACCTACTGAGGAAAGGAAATAAATAGGACTGGAACGATCTCCACGATCAGGCGTTATAAACCTTAGTATCAGAATTAAGAACTTTTCAACATTTAGGACTAGTACATTTGGCACACCCTCTCCATGTAGAACGGGGATTTAGTGAACACAGCTCATGCTGCAGTATGTGGGAGAAGGGACCACAGGGCCCAGCAAACCAATTGGCTTTAGCTCACAATCTTTCAGGGTTACCAAAACTCAGTACTCGGACTTAGAAAAGGGTCTATTGGCATTAGTTAGAGCTCTAAAACAGGTTGAACAGTTACATACCACCAAGACATGATTATATGGGGACCTTTCCACCTCTTAGATGTGGTACAAAAGAGCACACACCACCTGCTGGAATTGCACAAAAGCCATCTGTAAGAAAGCTGTATGCAAACCTTGAAGGAATATCTGAACCAATGCCTATTCAAGAAGGGCCTGTTAAGATTTCTAAACTACAAAAGGACATAGATCTGAATGTAATAGTTCATGTTCGACCTAACACCCCATACTCCATTAAAGAGGCCTCACCAATTACAGCATACAGTGATATGATTGGGGTACGGTTTACTGATGCCTCTGCTTATAGAGACAACGGTCGCTGGAAATATAAAGCCGAGGCACTACAAATTAAAACCCAAGGGGTGCTAACAGAAATAGCAGAAGGTAGTGCACAGGTAGGAGAACTCCAAGCAGTTCTACTAGTTGTTCAAAAGGAGGCTGACTGTATCTATACTGACTCCTATGCAGTTTTCAAAGTGGCCACAGAATGGATTGGACATTGGGAAGCTAAAGATTGGCAGGTGAACCAGGCTGGCAAACGGATAGTTGGAAACAGCTTCTCCAGGTAGGGAAAAGCAAAACACTACATATAGGATGGGTAAAAGAATATGATCATTCACAAACCATAGCTGCCCAATACAACCAACAAGTAGATGAACTCACATGAATACACACAGCAACTGTAGCTGAAGATGAAACAGAGTGGGAATGCTTGCTGGAGTGCTTACACACCAGAAGTGGCCATTCTGGTTTACTTAATTTGTACCAGGAAGACATTTCACGAGGTTGGCCAGTCACAAAAAAGTTATATGCACAGACAAATCATTGCCTGCAATGTTGTTTATGTCTCAATAAAACCCTCTGAGTAAGACACCCCGTTTACATATCAGTAATTCGAAAACACTATGGCATACCTGGCAAATTGACTGTGTAGGTCCATTACGATCTTCTGAGAGGAAAACACATATATTAGTAGGGTTAGAAATAATATCTGGTATTACCATGGCTACAGCTGTTGCTGCTGCTGCTGGAAATCACACCGTCGGGTGTTTAAAGGATTGGTTCAGTACCTTACCTACACCCGAAGAAATTCAAAGTGATAATGGTTCACATTTTACAGCCACAGTAGTCCAAGAATGGGCCAAAGAGGAGAGTATCCAGTGGAATTTTCATACCCCTTATTATCCTCAGGCAAATGGTATTGTTGAAATAACAAATGTCTTAGTGAAGCAATTTGCCAAAACTTGCAATCCCAAATGGTATTTACACTTGTCAACGACAGTATATTTAGAAAAACACTGGAGGTGGTGGAGGCTGTCCAAAAATGAGAGCCTCCTTGCCCCCACGCTCCTTGTCCTACTCTAGAAACAAATCCCAAGCCAGGACAATATCCTACTCCTTTTCATCCTGGACAACCAGTCTTTGTAAAA
Organism: Falco punctatus; assembly: GCF_963210335.1. Taxonomy (NCBI): domain Eukaryota; kingdom Metazoa; phylum Chordata; class Aves; order Falconiformes; family Falconidae; genus Falco; species Falco punctatus. The sequence continues at coordinate 39,635,534 of NC_137585.1, forward strand.
ATGCCTAACACTGGCAACGTACCAAGGGTATTAGTCCAAAAAAATATTTATGGCTGGGAAGCAAAAGTTTAATCGGGAAAGTCACATTGAATTCACACCCGATGGATTTTCCCTTCTTTCTAACCTAGCTGGTGTCCAATGTCCACCGAGTAAGATGCTGTGTTCTGTTCTCCCTGCAGATAATGGCCAACTGTTCCTGGGCAAATGGCCTTGTGTGGACAGAACTTGAATGCCTGCAAGGAATCTTTTTTGTTATCATTGTTATCATGCTTAAACCAAATGTATCAAGAAAACACCAGGAATGCAAGGCTATCTTTATACCTCAGGAAAATCTGTCATTCAAAATTATCAAAGGCTTCTACAAGTTCTCCAATATGTCTAGTGGGGAAGGGCTATGTTTAACTATGCCCACCAGCTCTGGGAAAGGCTTACCATTTGGTGTATTTGATGTAGATATAAATTAATATTACTCCTCTTTGTTTTCCAATACTAATCTATTCCTACATAGTTATCAGGAATACTGTGGGACAGCTGCATGCAAATATAGTTTAAATGTGACTAACAGAGTAGAACAACAGTTCTGAATGTCTAATTAAACTGGAAATCTATCATGTGTACAGATCGATACATCCACTGTGAGTCCTAGTGTTTGGCTGCACCGCCTGGGCCCATAACCAGTGGAGCGGATTCCCCACTCTGAGTAGCAGGTGGGAAGTCTGTCTGGTCATGACAACACACATTTACAGTATTCTGCCCTTTTCACAAACAGAAATTCACTCACACACATTACACTTCATAGGCTGCAACATTAGCTCAAACTAATAGCTAATAAAAATGATTTGTACTGCTGCACTGGATTGTGATTGCAGTGGCTGAGATAAAAGTACATCTTAATTTCTGTCAAAACATGAGGTGACCCAGACTAAGGGTAGGTATCTTTCACCAAGTAGAGAGGTGACAATATCTGAAGCTGCTGCAGGCATTTATTTCAGAACATGTTCTGATAGATTTCTGAGCAAAATAAAAGATACAAAATTCTCCCCAAAACTGCAAAGTGGCAGCAACTAAAAAGGGAAAGGTAACAAATGCCAAACCCATTAGAATAGCCATTCAAACCCAGAGAATTTAGAGTATGTGCAGCCTATTTCTGTGAGTTCTCACTTCCAGCACTTTGTAAAGTTCAAGTTAAAGAACTGAAGAATTTACCTACATACACAGGACATTTAGAATTGTAACATAAAACAGATCTTTAAAAACCCTGGAAAAAAATCATAGCTTACCCAAGTGCAAAATGCTAATTTTTATCTTTAATTCAAAGTTTTAAAACAAAACCAAATCCCCCAAACCCCACCAACAAAAAGGCAATTTCTATTAGTAAATGGATAGTCAAAATTTCCTTCAAAATTTCTTGCATTTTCTGTGGAAGTATGTATCCCCAAGCATGGTTAAAGGGCATACCAGACTTAGATCTCCAGTCTCCTCTACTAGGCAGCACCTGTGATTTTCTATCATACTTGGTCAAAAAGTGTCATTTACTGATCTCTCAGATAAAAGTGGATTGTATGGCTTGTGCTGATTTTGATCTGTGTTCACCGGAGGTAGACACACCAAATTTTAAGGCTTTAATGTACACTTTTATCCTAAATACACACACGGCTATTACCAGAGCACAGATAAAACACACTTACCAGGACAGAATCACAGAATGGTCGGGGTTGGAAGGGACCTCTGGAGATCATCTAGTCCAATCCCCTACTATAAGCAGGTTCACCTACAGTAGGTTGCATAGTATTGTGTCCAGGCAGGTTTTGAATGTCTCCAGAGAAGGAGACTCCACAGCCTTTCTGGGCAGCCTGTTCCAGTGCTATGTCACCCTCAGAATAAAGTTTTTCCTCTTATCCAGAAGGAACTGTCTGTGTTGCAGTTTGTGCCCGTTGTCCCTTGTCCTGTCGCTGGGCACCGCTGAACGGAGCCTGGCCCCATCCTCCTGACACTCGCCCTTAAGATACCTGCAGGCATTGGCAAGGTCCCCTCCCAGTCTTCTCTTCTCCAGGCTAAACAGCCCCAGCTCTCTCACCCTTTCCTCAAAAAGGAGGTTCTCCAGTCCCCTCATCATCATTGTAGCCCTCTGCTGGACCCTCTCCAGTAGTTCCCTGTCTCTCCTGAACAGGTACAAAGGTATCTCCATGATCAGTCATGTTACCTTTCAACAATTGTAAGAACAAGCTGCTTTCTAAAAATAAAACTACAGTCTGAAGTTTTTCAGGAAATCATCAGACTCCTTCAAAAGCTTAAATGGAAATTTTCAGGAAATCTTCTGCTTAAAGAGCGATTCACATATGAAAGTGTGTGTTTCAGTCTGATTTACTACTTGCTTTAAACACACACCATTTGACATGAAATAACAGTAACAATCAATGGCTGCATAAAATGACTAGGACATTTAATAGGGATATAAAAATTATTTTCATGAATATGAATCCGCTCTGGAAACACAACTTCTGAGTACTTTTGCAAGTCATTAAGTTATACCCATTTTGAACTGCATTTCCACCAACAAAAGTTACTGCAAGGTTGTTATATGTTGGAAAGAGACATAAAAATAAAAATCTGTCCACTTATTCATTGAATCAACTTTAGGGAATTATTCTGCAGAGATGTATATATGTCTATATATGCATACATCTGAAAATGTATGTCTGTATTTTATATATATATTTAGGTATGCATATATATAAAACGTTAAAATAATATCAGTGCAACAGAGTATTAGTCATAGGAGAATCTCTTCTGCTATTAAGTGATGGCAAAAGAAATTCTGTATTTAGTTTTGAAGCAATATACTTTTATGCTCCTTATGCTTTATTTCTGACATAGCAAGTGATCAGTGTCTGTGATGCCGTTGCCTGGTGGATGATGCTATCTTGCCAGGACAAAGACTTGATCATAAGCACACAATACCAGTCCTGATTTCAGCAGCCATTCTTATGTTAACAGCTCTCTTTTAAAAGACCTAGCAACTACACTGGACAACCTGAGAGTGCCACATACACATGAAAAAAAGTGTACTAAAATGTAAATTTTGAGTGCTGATTTATTTAGATTTTATGTAAATAAGTGACAGCTTGAGTAAACTGATCAGTTTATGTAAATAGAGTCAATTTATCAACTCATTTCCATTTAATGTAGCAGTTCTATTTGTCATTTTTATGCTTAATGACTCTGGAAAACAAAGTGTGAAACTAGGCCAGAGAGTACAGAGAGGTACAGAGAAATATCAAACATTAACAGAAGGTCTAAAAAGTCTGCACTTCACTTTATAGTGAAGTACAGAAGCGACTGCTCTACAATTAATGAACTATAGGCTTAAATCCAGGCTCTACTGCAAAGGACAGTACTATAGCTTCCCTTTTAAGGCCATTGCCTTGGTATAGCAAATAATTATATGCAAGTGTATAGCTTAAACTTACAGTCTAAAATAATTTCTGTGCAGGAATCATAACCACCAAGTTTGTATTCTCAGGAATTAACCTCAATTATAGCTTTGTCACTCCGTCATCCTAGAGTATGTATAGAAGTATCTCCTTACTTAATCTTGACATTTATCTGCTTCAATGAACCAAAATTAATTTTATGCTTCCAAATTAGTCTTCATTATTCCTTAAGACAATACAAAAGAAATGTGTTATCTCACCTTCTCCTTTTGATTCTTCTTATTTCCTTAATTCTCAGCAGTAACACTGCAACTCTAAAGACTACCGATGCTGAAATTTGCAAAGCCCAAGCAACCACACAGCTCCCAGCAGGACGGTGGCCGCTCAGCACGCTCGGAACATGTATTCCACGAGATGGTGCTCTTTCTTAAAAAAAAAAATTCCCACTTCGATGTGCCTAACACGTTAAAATGCCAAGGAACTATGAGGTTCAACTCCATTTTACCTATGCAAGTATTTTCAATGATAAGACGCCGAAGCCTGGACAATAAAACGTTTTGACTGGTAAACAACGAAGGAAATGACTGCAAGGAGGCTAAATTTCTTGCAGGAACAGGATTTAAAGCGCTGGCCAGTGACCTCTTGGCAATCCAGCCAAGATCACATGAAAGGTGCCTTGTCCCTCACTTCCCGAGATGATGTTCACCACGGCACAGCTACGGGAAGCAGAGGGAGGGTGCCACTGGTCCCGCAGCAGCAGCAGCAGGGGTCGAGGCATGGGGCTGGGGTGCTGGGGCTGTGGAGCTGAGAGGGAGCAGCCGCGGGCAGCTCTCCTGTGTCCTGGGGAGTTTCACCCCACACCTTTCACAGGCAACACAGGCTGCCTACAAAACCGTGTGATGGAAACAGGCCGCTTGGTTTCGAAGTATCAGACTGAGTATCAGGAACTTGGAGTCCATTTGCTGTTGCTGGTTTTGAACCCATCGCTAAGGAGCTGGCTCAGATGGGTTCCAGAAAGACTCAGACATGCCCTTTAAGCCTGTAACAGCTGTGATTCGCTCTGTGGAAAACCTTCATTGGCAGCAACAGGACTTACTTCCAGAGTCAGGAACTCTACAGGGTAAGCGGAATTGTCAAAACTGGGATTTTGATCTCTCTTCATTTTGTTTCCTTGCTTGGGAAATGTAAGATGATTACACGTCTGAATCTTATGAGAATGAGGTCTGCACAAATCCAGTAAACTTGTGAGTTTCAGTAACAGATAAATAATAGAAGCATACATAGTAAAGTAAAATATTGATAGGTAAAGTTCTACTTTTGATGAAAAAGACAGGCTTCAGTGGGAATTGTGCAAACATCACTGGAACTGGAACCTCTGGTCCAGTGAGGGATATGTCATATTATATTTATTGATTTTAGCCCATGTTCATTAACTTAACATTTGCACATGTTGACATTTGTTTTCCTTGAAAAAAAATAATCTTCCTCTTGTGACCTGAACTGCCCTTAGCTGTGTGAAAAATTCTTTTACCAACAAATAAACTTGAACTCTAATTGGTAACAAACACAGATACTGTAGCAATCGTATCTTCACAGCCAAAAGTCTACTTTTTTGTTAAAGTGCTATGAAAAAGCAGGTTAAACAGCAAATAATACTGCACAACACTGAAAGCAGGTACTGGGCAGAATTAAAAGATACTTTTAAGACTTCTCAGCTACATGGGTAAAACACTGCTATAGGAATGTGAAGTAGAAGTATGCCCGGTAGGTGTTGGGGAAGCTAGGGAGACTGGGAGACAAGTGCGCCTTCAGGAATTCTTTTTCCATTTAAAAAACACCCTCCTCCCTCCTCTACCTTCCCCCATGTTATCCTCTTTCCTTACTAACACTAGGCACCCAACTCCTTGGGATGTCAGCAAGGGCTCAGCACAGGACCATCTCCTTCTCATAGGGCTTACAAGCAGCTGCAAGGACAGAAACTGGGAGTCAGAAGTCCACAGACCAATGTCTTCCACTTCTGATGCTACCAAGGATTGGCTCCACTTCTCTTCACAGCATCTCCACGTCAAGAGCAGTAGGAATGTGTGCAGCCTGCTGGAATAAGCAGAGTTGCATCCTCTCTGCCCAGGCATAGTTCCCTCTAACCAGACTTGTACCTTTCTCTTTGGTGACCTCATAAAAAAAATAGTAATAGAGATTCACTTGCATCAATGAGTTAAGTAATCCAGAGCAAAAATAAAACACAGAAAAGCCTCTTTCTACTTCTTTTTTATTGTGATGGCTCTAACTTGCATCAACGCGCACAAAACAATCTGATCCTTGTATCGGTGGACCCAGGTAAAGAGAAATACGGATTAAGTTAATTCTGCAGGAAACTGCTCCAGTATGCTCTATCCATCATGTATGCTGTTTTTCTCTGCCTGTCCCCTCTCCCTGCAAAGAAAGTATCAAAACGATGCCAGCATGTGAAAGGATTATCACCTGTCTCGAGCATTACAAATGCCCACTTGAACACTGAATGCAACCAGTACCTCCATGACCTCAAGAAAGCAGCTTTGCTCCAAGCATCTGCCAGTTGCTGAGAGCTGCCAACTGCCTCTGATGCCACAGGGTGCTGTTCGCAGTTTTACTCTCCCTCCTGCTGGTAAGGGAATTGTGTTTTGGTGGCTCAGCCTTTCTTTTTGAAAGAAGTCAGATGTCAGGAAGCTTACTACAACATCCTTTTCTGATCAATAATGTTCAAGATGACTAATGAGTTGCAGTATCTCAAATTTCAGCTAACTTAAAATCTTCCTTAGTTCTAAGCCGACTAGTTCAGTGAACAGAATGACCCAGTAATTGTTTGAAATTACAGCATTGATGTGGGCCAGGAAGCTAAAGAAGTTTTCCGAGTAGCTGTAAATGTCTCAATAATTAATGCTGCAGGTGCCTGGTTTCCTGTAGCTTTCAATTCCAGTACCAAGAGCACTCAACTGGCGGGAAAACTTCCCAACATTGTAGCTACAGTATGCAGAAAATACTGAGGGAGAGAAACGGGACTTTATAACCCTGCTGCCCCCATCAACCCCCTGACACTGTGCTGACACTGCAGGTCTCTAGCTGCTTCAGCCGGTTCGCAGATTTGCCAAGATAACAGAGAAATCAAGCAATGCTTTTGTAAACAGGAGTGCTGGCAGCTCAGTGACAGCATGAATTAGGAGAGGAATCCAAGTTGAACTGAAGTTTCCTACTGAAGGGCCATCCCCACCGCAAGGTCTATGCTCATTTTCCCCATTTACATCAGAGCTGTGTCCAACTGCATCTATAGACGATCAGCATCAAAATGCTTGTTGAGACTGTAATTTCAATTCATTTTGATTCATAGTAGGTGTAAACAATAACATGGGAACTAATCAATGGATAAATTACTAAATCTTCTTGAAAATCAGAATTCAAAGTTCCAGTCTGGGGTGGGAAGATTCAGACTTAAGGTTTAGTCCCATGTCTTCATGTTAGATGTATATAGCAGCACAGTAGAGTTGAGATTTTTTTACACTACTGAACTGCAAAGATTAATCACAGAAATAATAATTAGTTGTCACTTCCTGCCTTAATCTATGACAGTTTATATAGTTAAATTTTCCATGTATTCTGGCAACCAGATTTCCACCTAATATTATTATACTGTCTGCAATGAGCATTGCTGATGTCTGAGAAGTATGTTTATTCATAAGCAAAAATTCGAAGCAGGAATGTTATTTTATAGACAGGTTTTGGGTGTTATTTCATTTTAAATTAAATATACTAGAAATAAGACAGCTTTATGCAAGCACACAGGACCTTATTGCTTCTCAATAAATTTAAGCAAACATTTTATGAAATTAAGTTCAATTCATTTATCTTGAAATATAGTATCAATAAAAATATCAACAGTGGAAATAGGTTTGTCTAACATAAATGCTACATTTTAAATGTAATTTCTTTCAGCATGGATCACAGAATCTCCCGATATGATTATAATTTCAATTTTCTTCTATGAACATGGTTTGGCTCAGCCAGAAAAACCCTCTGGCAATGTGTTAAGACAGTCTTTCTGCAACTTTGCTGCAGATACGCAGCAAAAGTTGTTTTTATGAAGCAAATAGGGATTTATGGCAATCTTTTAAAGGAAATCACTGAAAAATTTTGAGAGAAACTTTTATCTCATTTATTTAGTTTCAATACACTGCTGCTGTCTGTATCCTGACTGTGCTATGCTTTAGGCGCATACAAGCACAATCTTTATCATCATTTAGACAGGATAGAGAGTGAAATAGAAAAAACATCATTACATGCTCCCCATCCTTTTTTTCTTGCTTTTCCACATGTAAGCACAGCAAGGGGAAAAAACGAAAATCCCAGCCTCTAATGTTCTCTGAGATTTGCCCATGACAGTTTGCTGTGGCTCACACGCAAAGCAGAGCAGCAGAGGAGAGAACTGCAGAGAGCAAGTCAGGAGCGTGAAGCCACAGGGAGCAAAACCACAGGGACAGAACAGCCTCTAAGCAGCTGGGGAGGGCAAGAGAAAACCAATTAAACAGGGAGCAAGGAGAGAGAGCAGGAAGCTACAAGAAGGTAGTACAAATATTTTTTTTTCCGTATTTTTGAGGAACAATGAAAACCGAATGTTTTATTTTTTTTTAATTGCAGAAATACAGAACAGTCTGAAGCTGTACCACAAAACACAAACATTTTTTTATTAGGATAGTATACTCTTGAAATCAAACACAGGCCCATGTTTAAAGTTAAGGTTCTAATCTTAAGTATTGTTTTCTGGAGACTTGGAAAACAAAACAAAAGAAAACAAAACAAAATTATTTTTCTACTGCTGAAAGTAAAAGTTCCATGAACCATTCTCCTTTATTCTCCTTCACTCACACATTTTCTCACTTTCCTTTCTCCTCAAACTGCAAGTGCCTTTTACAAGGATAAAGTAACTGGATAGATCTGTTCCTCCAGGGCTGGTGGGGGATGCATGGATTGTTGTATGCCATGATGCACAGGAAATCTTTAATACTTAAACATCACTTGGGATGCTGTTTTGCATATGATGCGATGAGAAGTTATACTGCTCCTAACCATGATGTTTGGTTAGAAGATAATTCCAATACAGTGTGATGCAGACAACTCTCATACTACTAGTATCAATTTTATCCTGTGAGATGCTGTGAACATCTGTTTGGGACAAAAGCCAGAGAGGATAAGGGAAATGCTACAGCTACCACACAGGGAAAATGACAATACATCTCCCATAACTTTGGGGTAGCCCTTGCTCTGGAACAGACAGTAAAAAGGTATGAACTTCTCCACAAAGTCCTAGCTGTGTTTAATCAACAGTTTCTAATGATTCTTTCCAAGTCTTTGCCTAATTAAGGGCTTTTATTTGATGAGCTGATGGAAAAGTTAATCCAAACTCAGGGTCCAAACATTCTGAGACAGCTATTATTAGTAATAATAATTACTGCAGCAGGGTGACTAATACACAATGAACAATTATTCACTCATAATATTGCTGCTTTGGAAGTCTGTGAAAAGAAGGTTTTTTCAGTATTTATTTAATATTGGGTGGGGTTCTAATTATTTTTATGAACAACACTTGGTTGTTGCTTTTTCTGGAAATGGATGAGTATTCTCATCTGACATCCCTTGTTTTGAACTGACACATTTACATCTTTACACAACTTAAATCAATTTCTGATGATGTTTAAAATTATTATTACAAAATTCACTTTGCATAACTAATAAAATTCCTCATATTCTGAACATTCCTGTTAATAAACTTATTTATTAAAAGTATGTGAAAAGCAAATATGGACTAGGAAAATTCTATGTATTGTCCTGCAAAAATTTCAGGGAAAAGTAATTTCAGCACTACTTCCAGATGTTAAAAGCAGCATATTTAAATTGGAAATATTATGCAAAGATTTCAGTATGCTTGTTATGAGCTGCCGGTAGCTATGTGGCAGTTTCCTTTACAGAATTTTTGGGTATCTGCCAGTGGTAGTCATAACTGATGCCTTTAAAAAGTTATGTGTTTTCATTTTGTTTCTATTGTACTATAGAGTTGCAACAACATTACATAAAACTGTGACTTTTATATGACAGATCCTTCACTTAATAAAGGAAACATTACTGGAATGGTATCTGAAATGAAATACTAGGAAAGCAGTATTTTACGTATTTCTCAAAATAAGATGACTAGAAATGAGGGCATTCTCACAAGATGCTTAATGTATGACCAGAAAGGAACAGATTAGAGGATTCCCAGAAGCACCTCCCTCAGAGCCATGTATGGACTTCAAAAGCATAGCTCTTTAAACTTAGCCAGAGAGGCAGGCAAAGACATCTCCGATTCACTCTTGTATCATAAGCAAGATCCTCACAGCTCAAGTGCCTCGGAGCTCTGCCCTGCTTCTGTCTTCTCTATCATTTGCTCCTGCTCATCATCTCTTCTCTAGCCCTGTGTTTTGCTTGGCTTTATTTTTTTCTGCAGAAGCAGCTTTGTGTTGAAAGCTTGTGAAATTGTATGTCTTTGTGAACTCAAGCTTGGACAACTTTGAAAATGTATATGAAATTTAACTGAGCATTTTGTTAATTTTGGTCATGGGAAAAAAAAGGGCAAAATAAAAAATATGACATACATTTGCTTCATTCTTGTCTCTGGCGCTGTAGTGTATACATATGAGACTAGAATTAAGATGCAAGAACACTTCTCTGTTTAGAAATGAAAAATCAAAGAGTTACCACAGTATTTCGTATATTCAGTCTAAGTCTCTAAAATGAAGAGGTTTCAGCCACTTCAGACACAACATATGACAGTACCTAGGAGGAATTGTAGTACCTAGGAACTGTACCTAGGATGGGCAGATCTATGTAGATGATCTTCGTGGTCCCTTTCTAGCCTTACTTTCTAACAACGTCCTGAGTTCACTATTTTAGAGTGTGAGGCATCTCCCCTTCCTCCCTACCTCCAAATGAGTTATCTGCTAAATCTGAAAATTAATTAAAAAATGGATTATTGGTTAGGTTTGCCTTTTCACATGATATGAGGAGACAAGATTTAATATATGTAAAGAAGCCCTTGTTAAGCCAGAGAACAGTATTTTACAGTCCCTAACTAATGCAAAATCACATCACGTATCTATTCAGGCAGCCAGCTCATTCAACAGAACACCAGACTGCAGAGAGCTTTCCAAATTTAGCTGAGAGATAAACAGCAAGGAAAAAATATCCTGAAAACGGGATGCATATAATAAAATAGCAATCAAAGATGCAGCACATTGGGATTCACCTTGTAACTTTCATCACTTCCAGCACAGAAGGGGAAAGGCAACATAAGTAGCAGGGATGGTATCAGGAAGACCAAATAAAAGACCTCCTTCCTGCTGAGTTTTGATTTAACCTACATTTTTAAAGAAGCTTTTGTTTGTGCTGCTGCTTCTTGATAACGACAGCATGATTATTTTTTCCCCATTTTATACAGCTACTGAATATCAACAACATGAGTTGTTTCACTTAGTAGGACAGTTTTCAGAATGGATACTTGACCTTTACTGCAAAGAGCTCTCTGCCACAGAGGGCTACAGATTGAATACTTTTGATTTTCAGTACCAGCAACCTGGTCTGAATGATTTTCATGAAACTAAATCACATTTTACCAGATTTATCACATACCCAGTGAATCCAGGAATGATTAAGCTTCCATTTCAGGAGCCTGACTGATTTTCCTGTAATATGAACAATAGTTCCTTTATTATCTACAAGAATCCTTATTATCAATACTGATTAATTTCAGATGTTTCAATGTGGTGTTAACCAAAACCTGTACTGCATATTTTCAGGCCAGATTTCTACACAAAGTTTCAACATTCTGTGAAATACTTCTAATTTAAAAGGAGTTGCTCTTCAATTCAAGCTTTCGTTATCTGTTACTCCTATTAAATCTCTTTAATAATATGTTTAAACAAAGGCTGACACACTTTTGCGTAGATTTGACCTGTACTATGATTTTTACAATTCTGAAGTTTTTAAAGTAAAATAATTCCACTTACAGCTTTTTTGCTTCCTCATGTAAAATTTGTTTATCTCTGATCAGGAACTTCTTCACCTTATTGTTTCCTAACATGCAGCTGCCTCATGTCACTGGACATAACACCTTGAACTTCAACAGTGATTAACTCACTGTTTTAATGACTACACACACACACCCCAAAAAAAAAAAAAAAAAAAAAAAGTGTCAGGCGCTTATACAAGTAACTTGGAGGCACCTGGTCACTGGGGTGGAATCCAAAACCCTGTATTAGGCACCAAGGCTTCACAGAGTGCACAGGAAATTAGGTATCTCAGAATAGCATCCATAAATACAGACCTGCTGACTGGGAAGTTGCAAGATCTGTAAAAAGGCTGGCTCCTACTTAGTATTAATAACAGGAGTGCAAGGCAAACCATAAGTGGCCCTTATTATAATGCTGCCACTGAAAGGATTAAATTTAGGATGAAAAGACTAGAGGATTATTCACAGTCCCTAACCTTAACATTTAGCCAGCTACTTTTCCCAAGGCTTCCTCTATAGATCTTCCTCTGCAGACTGACCTCCAGACTATGTAACTTGAATTAATCATAAGCTTAAAGGAGGGTGGTCTAGAGTTGTAGAGAGATAAACCTATAGAAAGTTCTGATGAAACTGGGAAATCTGTTGCAGCCCACCATTTATTAGGACAACCGAGACAGAAAACAGCTCTCCCGTAGTGCTTCAGAGTGGGCTGTTTAATTTCCTATGGTCTATCATAACAATTCCCTGGGCTGCAACAGGCCATCATTACTGACCACACACTATTAAGGCACCCTGAGACATCTACAGTACACATTCCTGAATTTTGTTAAGAAATATTTGGTCTAACATTTTGAGCACAACGGTTTGGGCTTCTTTGAAGGCTGTTATTTCTGGGATATGGCAAGAGAAAGCAGACAAAAGGGTAATTTGTAAAGTCCTTTTAAACTACTCTGAGAATATCCAAACCCCTACATATATCTTCAAGCTTGACAAGTGGTTTTGAAGCAGCTCTGAAGAATCATCAGGGGAACTATTTATATCACTCACTCTGACTTGATTTTGATTCTCTAACAGTTTTCTGTTTCATGGAGGTATACTGTGATGAATTCCAAGGACTCAGCACTTCCTAGTCCCTTATTCTTTTCATTATTGGAAGGCCAGATTTCATCTGCAGGTTCCTGAAAAAATGTTTAGATGTATATGAAGTATATGGACAAAACAATACACTAACATAAGGTGACTCTACTGAAGTCATGTCCTAATGGTAAAAATACTTAAGACAGCCTAGAAGGCTGTCTTAACAGACAACAGACAACCAGAGCTCCCAATTCAAGAAGACAGCCTTAACTTCCAGGCAAATGCCTGTTCTGTGTGAGAGCTCCTTCCCTGGCTCTTGCTGATGCTGGGACTGCAAAACAATACGAGATTCCAGAAACAAGGTCAGCAAGATGAACCTTGGTACAAAGGCACTATAAGAAATTCAGGCGTTTGGTTGAAAGGTTAGTTCAGTGGTTTGCTATGTGATTCCAGCAGCCCAAGCACCAGCTGCTGGAACTGTTGGGCTGCCCCTTCCCAGCTGGCTGGTCTCACCAGACTTGTGCTGCACTCCAGCTGAAAGGTCCTTGCACTTGTGGCTGCAGAGTTTCGCAGCTTCTCTGGGCAGGATGCTGAGGGGCCTAATGACAGCTGCTGGCAGTCTGGTGGCTAGGTCATTCATTTAGGGTGACACAGTTATGAATCCAAGCTGAGCACAACCAAGACTCCAGATCTCCTGTTCTAGTCTTTAGACTACTAAATAATAGCCTCTCATCTCAGAAGGTAACTGGAGACCTGAATAATTCTGAGAAACACTGAGTCACATGTGTGCACAGAAATATCTGATACGTAACAAACATTTCCTACCAGCTGTCTTAAGACTTCCAGGCCAGCATGCAGATGCATCGATACAGAGCAAAACCACATGTGAAATTAATCTTGAGACTCGGGCTCTTGGTTTAAGTGCTTTGGACTGTGCACCTGAAGATTTATACAATTATGTATCCATTGTTCATATGGAGAACTTGGCCAATTTACCTAAAACATTGCTTTGGCTTGCAGGTAGAAATGAACAAGCTGACCAATTATAAAGTATGTATGAGGAAGCTTAGGTACACACCTTGGTGATGTTAGCTCTTCCCAAACTTCCGTCTGTTCTAGACAGGCAACGACACTGGCAGCTTCAGCTCAAGCTTTATGGCATGGAGCAAGCCGGAAGGAGAGGAAGAAACAACAGATTGGCAGAGGCCACCAAAACTGACATTTTTCAAAGAAAGACCAGCAGTATTTTATAATGGAAATTGATGTTTCTTTAGGACAGCATATGCCTAATACTGTTTTGGAGCTACTTACTCTTGTTTTGTTTGATTTTTCCTGGTGGTGGGTCTGAATTTGCTTTTATAATCAATCAATCAATCAGACTAACATGCTAGTGAAAAGATCAGTTATGAATTATCAGCAAAATGTTGAAAGTTCAGCTCTATCCATGCCCTTACTAGATCAAAAATAGAGTGGACAGTTTCATATGTGTGTATATATATAAAATACCTGCTCCAAAACCAGGCATTGCTAAGCTTTTTACACTAGAGGACACTTTGCTTATTCCCTTATATTTCATGGAATTAGTGCGCTATAACCTGTATGGAGTTTTCTGCAGTATTTGAACTCCAAACGCTTTTAGTGTTGTTGGGGGTTTTTTGCAATGAATACACTAATGTAATATCAATTTCAATCAGTATCTATCTGAGAAAACCACAAAGATCTTAAATCATAGGGGGAAAACCAGGACAGATGCCCAGTCTAACTCCTTTCAGTGACTTTCGGCCATTGAAACTGAACCACAATTTTAACTATTTTCATGCTTATATTGATATGCTAGTATACACTGGCTGGAAATATAATAAACGTGACAGCATCTCAAATATTTTGTAACAGAAAATTTAAATCATTATTTAATATAACCTAAAAGAGCTTAGCTTGTATTTTGCAGGGTACAACTGCCATTAGGCTCAGGATATCGACTCCTGTCTAGTCTACTGAGAGAAGACCAACACTGACAAACATATACAAGTTATTTTACTCATTTCACTATCTCCTGCAAAGACATATGTATGTTGCTGTCTATAGATAAGCATTCATACAATTAGCAAGTCATAAGACATAGCAATTCCATTACTACATTTTGTGTGCTGCCTTTTTACATATCAGATATAAACAAGGCAAGTCCTAAGGTCAGACTAATTAAAATTATGTACATATCCTCAGTCATTTCTTGGATGAGATTTATTTTAAGACAGTCTGTTCTCCATGTTATACCTCCTACAGTGTGTGGTCTTGAGAAATCAGAGGTCTGTGCATTGACCAATGTCCCCCTTTTTTTCAGCATCAGGGGCCTGAATATGTGGAGTAGAAGCAGACAGAGAAACTTAATGCAACAGACACCATACCAGATTATCCCTCTTGGCCTGGCAGGTTCCATACTTTAAAACATTAACAACTATACTGTTATTCTCAGAGTTCATAGGAGATAAAAACTAAGAAAGATGCTTTCTTGCTTCGCTTCCATCACATTAGGCCATTCTCTCCTTTCCCTGTTGTTCAGATACTGCTTTACAATATCTGAAGGAAAGTATATAAAAAGAAGTAATGATTCAATCCCACACCAAAGGAAGGACTTCCTGCAGAAGTGGAGGCACTTTCAGGGTTATGCAGTCTTCTACTGAAAGCCATTGTTGCCTGGCATACATGCCCTACGGCAAGGTAATGACCTACTTGAGAACAGGCATTATGCCATCCAAACAGATGGGCAAAAGCGTAGACAGTCAGGAGACCATGTTGGTACATCAAGCATGGATGACGAGGGCATGATTCTCTGCTGAGAACATTTAAATAATTGTTCATTCAGAGCTTATGCTCCTGTCACAGAAAGTAATGTGTCACCATTAATCAAGCTTAGAGTTCAATGCCCTTTAGGAAAGACACTGTAATGTAAGGTAGATATGATCACCTAGATAGGATTCTGGGAATGACTGCTTTGCAGCACAATTACAAAAATGGTCGACTTCTAGTCCCACCTCTGCTACTAACTTCATAAAAGTGACCCTGAACAATTCAGCCACACTGCTTCATTCTCTTTCCTCTTGTTTTACCAATACAAACTTACATACTACACAAGCAACACTGTGGTTATAAATAAATGTGTGCAAAGCATCTACAACAGAAATGGGTACACATCACTACAGCTACTTTATAATTTGAACCCTTGGTGTGAAATTTTGGTACAACAGGTACAAATCTCCATTTGTGGGCATGACAAATTTCACATGGCTAGACCTCATATTGTTGGCCTTCAGTATCATGGGGATTTTATTTTTTGAAGATTAAAATAGCTAGTCTGTGAGCAGAAGTGGATAGAATTGCAAATGCTTCCACTTTGTCGTTTACAATTTCACATGCTTCATTGATTTTCAGCATGATCAGCATGCAAAATATAGATGAGTAGATATAACAAATTATCCTAGACTAATGCCAACATTAATAATAGTCACTATTTATGTACTAATTTGTGCTAAAGCTGTTTTGGACAAGAAGCAAATAGAAAAGAGGTATGTTGTGTACATATTTTTGCAAAGCAGACACATATTAACCAGGATATATATAAAAAAAAAGTACCATACAGAAACAATGGGATTAAAACTGCTCTTAAATGCTCATGGCAAATGTCAAGTTCTAGAAATAATGTCTGGCTTGTTATTAAAATATAAAGCCCAAATTTCTTTATCAGTGCTTGTAGACATGCAACTCATAAATCAAGACACAGCTAACTACGAAGTAACACCTAAGCCTGAGTTTCAAAAATCTATCTGCTGATTTAAGACACCCAGTCTGAGGACCCTTTCCTATGTGACTTTCATAAGGAAGTTTGTTAGCAATGTCTGAAAATTAAATCTACTTGGTTTACTTGTCTCAGTAGCTTGAACAGGACTATCTACAGAGTAGGTGCTGTGTTATGTCATGCAGAATTATTCAGATTTTTTACCGCATTTACAAGTAATCAACTTTTGAAGAACTGCTTATGTGCTATTAATCTCTTTTCCTGCCAGTATTTACCAAATCCACTGCAAATTGTTCTGAAATCCATTTGTCAGAAAAGCTATAGTATATTAAGTTGGTTATCATAGTAATTACCTGTTCAAATGAACTGTCCATTAGCAGTTAAGTGTCAAGAAAATACACACTATTGATTTTAAAATAAGTGCCGTATGGTATTGGAAAATAAATGTGTTGTACAGTCTAAGAGCACCTGAGAAACAAACCTATTTGCCAACTGATAGCACTGCAGCATTTTCAACATTTAGTCAAGCTTAATTTCAGGGAAAGGAGTCATCCTTCAAATATATGACAAGTATTTATTACATGAATAGGTTTCGGTGCAACAAAGTGAAACAAAGGTTTCAGTGCAACAAAGCAGCAATGAGCCTTTACGATGATTAAAATGTCAAAAGAAAATCTGATCAGTCATACTGTGAATTTCCCCCAAATTATAACACCCCTGTTGTATTCTTCCAACCCGCTGTTGATGACAGAGGAGATCCAATACCAGAGGAGGGCATGCCACATCCTTTTCTTATACAGTCAGGAGTCATTCCTAGGGCACTGTCAAAGGTAAGGTACACGGGCAGAAGGATAGCTGTAAGTATTGGAGCTCTCAGATCACTGAGTTGTAGCACAAATAGAAATGTAGCCTTGCAAACAATGCAAGCCATTAGAGACAGCAATCTATTCCTCTCCCCCATCTCCTCCTGCGGTGGATGACACCTTTCTCAGGGCATTGCTCTAAGCAATTTCCTCTTGAATGAGGTGTTCTTTTCGTCTCTCAGTCCTCGAGGCACACAATGCCCCCTGCATTTCCCCTGAGGTAATGTGGCTGTGCTTCTCCCAGTTTGGGTTTGTGTCTTAAAGGTACAAACTTGCTTTCCCTTCATATCTATATGCAATTCAGCAGCAGGAACGCAAATATAACTGCATTTTACTATCTCCATTCTCCTGTGATGATCAGTTATAAAAATATGATTTTTTGTTTAAGTAATGCAATAATAATGCAAGTCCTTTACAAGAAGAGAAGCAAGAGTCTGGAGCATGTAAAGGAAGTAATCAAAAATTTCCTCATGTTGGGCATATTTTCTGTTTTGATGATTGTGTCTAACATTGCCTTACATTTTGTACTTACGTATTACAATTACTTTAATCCAGATAGGAGGCTTCAAGCTGTTCCTAAGTTCTTTGTTTAGAAATGTAATTGTATTTTTCTTTCAAAAAAATACAGATTTCATAACTAATATTACATTATTTTTAATAAATTATGTGCTCCTTTGATACTCTATAAATTCCCCTTATAAGTGTGTATTTATAAATATATTCAAAATCAGGAAGATCATACATAAGTAGAAATATTTTTTATTTCTGTTCAAAAAGAAATACATACCCAGCTCCCACTGGGAAGTGGGATAACTGGAAAAGTAAAGATTATTGAAACAATTCTTCATGCATAACATATAAAGTATTCACAATCCTTTCATGTAATGTATTAACTTATTTATAATGTAAGTATACATTAAATATAAATAATATAAATATAAATAAAATTATATTTAATGTAAATATACAGTAAAATGAATTTATTTTATTATTAAGAGAAATGTCAGTCAAATCACTAGTTTGGCTTGAAGCAAGCACTAGCAGCTTCATAGGGAGCATGGCTTTGGCTCATCATGTTTGGGAACAAATCTCTCTAGGAAATGAAAAACATCAAAATAAAAAAGCTATAATTGTTTTTTTAACAATTAAGAATCATAGCAGAATCACATGAACCCAACCTTCCGTGTTAACTGCAAAATACCTTAAGTTCTAGCACACACAAAAAAACTTGGAGAGGATCTGCAAAGGGCTTCCTCCCCTACCATATTCTCTGGGGCTGATACTATGGGCTGCCTTAGAGATTTTCTAGAACTGTCAACACGTGGCTGTTGCTGGCCAGAACTAACATCCCGGATTCACTGCAGGAGTTATTATAGCCTATGTCCTTAGAGGATCTCCCACGCTGAATATCTCACACCGCCCTCTTGCATTCGATTCATAACTGTATTGTTTCACTGGGACAAAGCACAGTGCTCCTAATGCATGGAATATTTTATTCCCGATAGTTTAATAACTTAATTATTCTCACCTTCCCCAATACTATGCATGATTTATCTGACAGATGCCATGGTGCATGTAGGGATGATTACAGAAAAGTAGGGTTAATTAGAAAAGGATTCAAAATCTGGAGGGCCTATGCAAACTGTGAGATCTTCATAACTGTTCAAGTTTCCTGTGCAAGACACTAAACTTGGCTATTCATTTTATATTTTTATACCAATACATTCACTACCTTAAATTCCTTATCTACTGTATATTGCAAGCAAACAGTCCTATTATCATTCTTGGGTGGTAGTGTTTATTCTTCGTAATTAATTATTTTCAGATGAAAGCTCTTAAGCAACATGTTTGTAAAAACTGCTGCCCTTTTAGTGGAATGATAACTTAGGGCACTGAACTTTTAAATTAAATCTTCAGCTTGGTCCTTTTGATAGGACTTATTATCAATGGTATCTTCACCAAAAATTTGGTAAAAATACAATCATTCTCCTCTAATGTGTTTAAAGAATACTTCCCAAGAAAGACTAAAATACATATTTGTTTAAAAAAGTTCTGGTTGGAATTAAACTATTGTATTTGAAAAGGAGAAGGTTCTACATTCCAAAGAAGAGCTATGGGCCTTCTTTCCATCTGGAGTTTATGGAACTAATACTTGTTGATCCTTAAATCTCTTCTCCAATACCTACACTTGAATTCCTCTAAAAGGTGAAAAGCTTTGTTACATACAGTGAAGATTTTACACAATGAAGATTTAACAATAAGATCAGGAGACAGAGCTTACTAACACATCTGGTATTTTCCTGGTTGGATACCACCAACATGAGAGAAAAAGACACAGTTAGTTCCTATGTGTAGATAATGCTTTCAAAGGGCATCTAATTTTTCAGTTAGTTTCTGCTGTGCTTGAAGTCCCGAAAGATGGTTGCATCACCTATCCTGCGAATTTCAGTGCTATACGCTACTGTATTGAGCTGTAACAATACAGCTAAATTATTGTGGTATGTCTAGCACTCATAATAATCGTAGAATCACAGAATGGTTTGGGTTGGAAAGGAACTTTAAAGATCATCTAGTTCTAACCCCCCTGCCATGGGCAAGGACATCTTTCACTTGATCACATTGCTCAAAGTCCCGTGCAACCTGACCTTGAACACTCGCAGGGATGAGGCACTTACAAATTCTCTGGACAACCTGTTCCAGTGTCTCACCAGCCTCATCATAAAAAAATTTCTTCCACATATCTAATCTCAATCTACCTTCTTTCAGTTTAAAACCATTGTCCCTTGTCCTGTCACTACAGGCCTTGGTAAAAAGTCTCTCTCCATCTTTCCTAGAAGCCCTCCTTATATAGCAAAAGGCTTCCATAAGGTCTCCCTGGAGCCTTCTCTTCTCCAGGCTGAAGAACCCCAAGTCTCTCAATAATCTATGGAGCTGTTCAGTTATTCAGGCCTTCTCCAGTTCTTCCACACTTCATGTGTGTCTCTCTCTCTTTGAGCTTTTTGGATACTACTGGTGAGAGGAATGCATAAAAATGGAATGTGAAGATCCATGCTTCACCTTTGTATTTGTGTCTTACTCTCCTCAGTGATTAATACCAGTGAGTTGCTCTAGGTTTTTAAGGTATATTATTGCCTACAGCTTGCTTGATTTTCTTAATTGACATCACTCACCTTTGATTGATTACAGGAAATAAGAAATTATACATAACTGAAAATTCAATGCTTGTGTGTGCTCCTTTCACAGTGGTGGAACACTCAAAACTGTTGATATTTGCGGGTGATTTAATCCTTTCATGGAGTATCCTGGAAGTGACACAACCAGAGCAACTTTCCATCCTCTTGAAATTTTATCCAGAACACAATTTCGCCATCACATTGTCCCTTCCTAGTCACGTCCTTTAATTTGTCTCCCTCCTACTTCCCTTTTAATTCTGCTTTCATTCTGCTGATATAAAAGCATTTGGCCATAAAGGAATATTCTGAAATTATAATCTTGCGCTTATTCAACACGTATTTCTGTATTGAAGCCATACCTTATCTCCATTTAAAAAAAAAAAAAAAAAGCCATGAGGGGGGAATTAATCTGCAACAGAATGTCAGATGACTGGATCAGTGGTGCAAAGATAATCAGGAAGAAGGGGAGAATTTGACAAGGCAGAAATTACCATTATCCCTTTGGACATGGGTTCACATAAGGAAATAGACTGATGAGCACAGAGCAGCTCATCAGCTTCTTGTGTTAGTATCAGTGTGAAAAATCCATTTTTCCTCTTTGGCTGCAGGCTGTTTTTCCTCTTTTGACCAGGCTGTTTTCTGTGCATACCCTTCTCTAGGTGGCCGGTCAGAGATATGTCCTAATATGTTTTCAGACTTCTCTTAGACTAAACTACATCCAGGAGTTAAACTCCTTGTACACCTCTGAGAGAAACTCCAGGCAACAGTAACAGCAGAAATGCCAATATAATTTAAAATAATCTTAGCAGTTCCTTTACTTGTAGCAGATTTAGCTGCTAAGTCATGAACTTTATGCAATTTCAGAGTGCTGTAATTATTTTGGGAGAGATTCTCTCATATGGGGAGCCTAGAAGAGGAGACCAAGAGCACTAATAGCTCTACACTAATATCTCTCCTTTTTAATTTTTAATTTAATTTGTGTTACAGCCATAACTCCCAGGAGGTTTATTTTACAGGTAACTCTACTGCTTACAATGCACAGAATGGGCACAGATTAAGACAGATGGTTGCAAGAAGAGAGGTTTGTTTAAGATAGAATGAGGACTTTTCTATACTATCACGATGTGCATTAGTACAGCAGAATAAGGGTGAAGAGACAGTAAACAAAAATGGTATGTGCAGATGAAGAGCACAAAGTATACCTCACACTTCATAGTTGCAAAAAGCATGTGCTACATATGTAGAGAATAGTGTTATATACACAAGCTGCATAAGCAAAGCACTGATTCGCTGAGATTCCTGCAAAGATTAGAACCCAGCTGTTGATCACTTAAGTGCAAATAAATAATGTCAGTGGAGAAAAACGTAAACACCTTGTTTGATGGAGTGAGGGCAGTAGAATAAATTGTGAATGTATATCACATGCCGCTGTGCAGATACAAGAACAGAGACACTACTGCTCCAGAAGATTAAAAATGGTTTGGTTTTTTTTCATTCTCCATTTAGGTAGAGGGGGATTTTATAATTTTCTGAGACGATTGAGGGGGGATCTTATTAAAGTCTACAGATATCTTAAGGGTGAGTGTCAGGAGGATGGGGCCAGGCTCCGTTCAGTGGTGCCCAGCAACAGGACAAGGGGCAATGGGCACAAACTGCAACACAGGCAGTTCCTTCTGAATTAAGGAAGAACTTATTTACCTTGAGGGTGATGGAGCACTGCAACAGGCTGCCCAGCGAGGTTGTGGAGTCTCCTTCTCCGGAGACATTCAAAACCCACCCGGAAACGACTGTGCAACGTGCTGTAGGTGAAGTTTCTTTAGCAGGGGATTGGACTAGAATCTCCAGAGGTCCCTTCCAACCCCGACCATTCTGTAATTCTGTGATTCTGTGATATTCTTCTGTCCAAAAAAGGTTTGTGAAAATAAACCATTTGATATGAACACAGATGTTCAACATTTACTTCACTTGAACTTTGAGCAGAAAGGTCACACAGAACTTGCTGTTGAATACTCCATTAACATTTTTCCAAACTAAACACTTTGAATTTCTGCAAACAAAATTCAAAATATATATAACTGATTATTTTTTGAAGTGTAATAAATTCAAATATTTTAATTTTAAAATTAAGCAGTTTAATTATTGAGTAACACTGAAGTACTTCTGTAAGTGTAGATTTGCAAGAAAGGTTACAATTTTAGTCCCTAGAATGTTCAGATCCCAAACTTTTCTGTCTATCAGTGATGGTTTACTTCCTGTGCAAGTCTATACTTCAGGATTTTCCCATCAAAACACAAGGCCACTAAGTGGAAGAGTAAAGGTGTGTTTAACAGAGCTATAAAATTCTATTATGAACTCAGGAAACTGAAAGAAAGAGTATGTCTTTTCTATATGATTTAACTTCCTTAAACCCATATCAGAGATCTTTTTGGAGGCAGTAAGGTGTTAAAACAAAGAGTCTAAGGACAAATAATCTGCTTAGGATCACTTTAGTAATCGCTGCCTATTGTAAAACTATGCAGATGCATGAGTAACACGCATCCATATTATGGCAGTGACTGAACTTACTAAATTTTTTTGCAGACAACTCTATGCAAATTTGATCTTGAGTATCATTATTGTTAATAAGAGGAAGAAATCTAATGACGGCTTTAGAAGTTGCAAAGCTAAACCAGATGTGTTTCATTATTATATTTGTCAACACAGAAAGAACATCTAATTTATCTTTACAGAGCACGGCAAATCTAGAGATGGTACTCTTGCTTTTATGCTACTTAAAAGACAAATTCAAGTAAGCTCTTAGTCTGTGAACACATGTAGTGTTATCATTCCTGTTATGTATTATTAAGTTAGCACTTGATATTTATCCATCCTTACATTCACTCCAAATACTGTACATGATAATGGATGCAATGGAGAAAAGAAACAACTAGTTAAATGCTAGTGAATTTTAAGACCTGCTATAGTTGGCATAAGATATCTCTTATTAACTCATAATTTGCATTTCATCATCACTTACTAATTAGACACAAAGCAGGGGAGGTCAGGGGAGGGGGAGGGGAGAAAGTAATTTTCTCTGACAAAGTCTTGCTGAATACTTAAGACATGACATATTTTAAGGTAAAGTTATCCTTGTTTTCAGAGTTTCCTGTAAATGCGTATCACATGATCTTTGCAGCATCCACAGAAACACTGTTCTGTCAGACTGTCTTTCTGAAAAGGACAGAAAGATTAAATATATGTTACAATCAAAATTAAAAATACAGGCTGAAGTCTGCAGGCATTCTGTCTATTTTTAAAGAGACTCTTCAATCACTGTGTAGTCTTCTGCCAACAGGACAGCATCCTCCTGGAGCTGCCAAGAGTTTGGAAGTTCCAAATCCATTAGCTCTATTCATGCTCTTCAGGTTTCACCAACAAACATGAGCTACAGCCAAACATAAATCCTCACTTCAATGCCCTGTGAAACTATCATTAATTAGACTTCATAGCAGTGGTTTTGAATTACCTGAACTTCTCTTGAATCGGTGGTTTGAAAGCAGGACCTGAGGTTCTGTGACAGTCTACAAGCAGCATTTCATATCTACACCAGGTTACCAGGTATCTGGTTTTCCTAGTAGGTATTTATGATTTTGCTATATATATTGCATTTATTTATAATGTTTTATCTCTGCCAAGTGTTTTGATTAAAATAATGGCTGTCACTTGCTTTATTAGATCCCAGGTTTTTTGCATTTTGGCAACAGCTGGCTTTCAAGCAGAGGATCAGAAATTCAATTTCAGTGGAAGCTGCTTACCTCAACAGCAGTTTCCCACTTTTGTCAAAAATCACTTCTAAACACACTATAAATGTATACTATTATTTCTCACTGTATCATAAAATATGCAATTTATTTCTCTGCAGAGAAAAGCAGATTTTTTTATTTACCTGAATGGTACAATTCAGATTGTCTAATAATATCCCAGCTGTGAAGAGATCATGTAATATTTAGATATCGGGTCAAGCAAAAAAAAAAAAAAAAAATCACCTGTCTTTTTACAAAATATATTATTTCAAAATTTGAATTAACTAATTTCTACTACTAATTTCTACTTGCAAACTATGCTTAAAAGTCTTTCAGGGCACATAAGAGGTTTCTTGTTTTTTAACTTATGTATGAACTGGACTGCTTGTAAACTTCTGTCTTCTACAGTGGCAATTTCCTCTATGGCTAGTCACCAAATGCAGTTAAATCTAGTCTATCACATTTTTTCAAGACCAGAGAAGTTCATTGGATAAAAGCCCAGGACCTTAAAGAAGGTTGGCAGAACTTTTGAGATGAAGCGTCAGAGATACTGCTCAAAAATCAGGAGTTCAAATTTCTTTCTAAATAATTATTTGCAAAATCATGGTTGCCTAACTGAGGATCAGGAACACACAGTATCATCGTAACTTCATCATATACAAGATTACCTTTTGGTGGCTTTTATGCAGAGGAATATTTGTTTACCACAAAATAATCTTTTTTCACTTTAACAAAGTTTGGTACAATAAATACTTCGCCTAAATGCCAGATAGTTCAGATGTAAGAATAAGTGTGTGTATGAGTGTACGTGTTAAGTAGACACTTTTGCCGTGATTTCCAGTATTTCACTCTTTTAAAGAAGTAAGTACTACATTTAGAAAAAACAGTAGAAATCTGTATTTTCAGAATTTCCACTGCAGCATATTACTTGTTTGTTCATAATTAAAATTATCTACTGGGGGGGAAAGTGAGACAGAAATATTGCTCCCATTACTCTCTTCCAAACTAGAGGAAAGTTGTTACAAACTGGGAAAGAATTGCTTGCAAATTAAAGCAGAAAAATATTAACAACTTAAGTAATTTACTATATGCATATCCACAATAACTGATTTTATTTTAAAAGGGCATTAACACATTAGAAGGAATTTTGAAAGAGCTTACAGAATTCATGCTCAGGTACAAAGATAATTGATTATGATAAAGTAAAACATAAGGCACAACAAAAGAAAGCTATCAAAGTATAAAAGGAGAAACAAAGCGCATCCTTCAGCTGTACTTAGTTTGCAGGGTATCTCTCACATAGGATTGCAGAATAGAATTTGGAAATATTTTTTCTGGTTCCCCTCAGAAACTAGAAACATCCCTGAAAAATCAAGTTAGTATGAAATAACTGAAATTATTACTCTTTAGATCAGCTCCAAGGCTATTTAATACATTAATATTAACACACAGTATTTAATTGCTATCTGAATCTTAAAATAATTTGTGTTTTTATTCTTTAAATAGACAAGGGGGCATGCATAGGACAAAAAACAATTTCAGAAGCTTATGTCCTATTTACTAAATAAAAGTGTGTTGAAGACGGCACCAAGTTTTCCATGTGAATATTGTATCATAATGCTCACAAGAAGTGTTTCTGATGCGGTAATAATTTTAGCACTTTAAAAGAAAAAAATGCATCCAAATAAGTAGCAGATGAAGCCCTTCTTTAAAAATCAATCACCTCTGTGTCACAGTAAACATGTAAACATCATCTGCTGTACAAGGCACAGATTTCTTTTCTGCAAAAGGTTTATTGTGTGCACATAATTCACATAATTCTTACATCTGAATTAATGTATTTCAAAAATACATTGTGACTTTGTGAAATAAATGTACCTACTTAGGGAGGGCACATGTCGGACCCCAGTGCATATTTAAAGAAATTCAGAGAGATTATGGATGGGAATGAAAATGGGTGTGCTCTAATGGAAATGTTTATTTATGAAATACATCTGTCAAATACATAAATATTTCTTTCATTTGGCTAAACAAACAAAAAAACCCTGACACATTACAACATTTGGGACAAAATACTTCGTGTTTTGACAGAAAGAGTCTACAGAGGAGCACACAGTTCCTATGCTTCTCTTTCCCCTGAAAAGTTACAGCGAAATAAGATTTTCAGTTTCCCACAAACCACAGTAAAGACTATAAACCTTTCAAAATAAAAAGCCTAAATATATTAATTGTTGCTTACATGGAAAATACTTTAAACAATGGTTAAACTACCACAATGCAGATTTCTCTATCAAAGTATTATTTGGCCATTTTGTGGGTGTAAGTGCAACCGTTGGACTTAATAAAGCACTGCCCCCTTTTTGCACAACTTCGATAAAGCCAAAAGTTTAGAATAAAATGACAATAGCAATTTCATTGAAGTATAGCACAGCAAGAAGTATGATTGCTTTTTATTAATTTCTGTAATCACAGTCCCTTCTTTTCTTCCTTAAATGCAGTATTTTTCTTCTCCTTTGTCTACTCTGTTTCTTTGATATTTGGGCTTCAATTTTTCAAAGGAAAAAAGCAGCAATGTAACAATGCGACAAAAGGATTTATTTTGTGTTTCGACTGCTTTTTAACATCATTTCAACCGTGCAACATATTCGCTGCAACATCCACAGAACTGAATACTCTGTCTTTTATCGAAATTGTCTCCTTAATTAGCTGGAATGTTATGGTTCTAATGGCTAAAAATACTGAAGTTGTGTTATTTGTATTTACTAGTGTGAAAGTAAGTAGTGGTAATAATCTAAAACAGACTTAATTTCAGACATAGGAGGAGATAACGGCTTGTGCTGGTTTTGCCTGGGATAGAGTTAATGTTCTTCATAGTAGCTACCATGGGGCTATGTTTTTGATTTGTGCTGAAAAGTAATGATAATTCAGGGATGTTTTAATTATTGCTGAGCAGAGCTTACACAGAGCCAGGGCCTTTTCTGTTTCTCACCCCACCCCACAGCGAGAGGCTGGGGATGCACAAGAAGCTGGGAGGGGACACAGCTGGGACAGTTGACCCCAGCTGACCAAAGGGATATTCTGTATCATATACCATCAAGCTCAGCATATAAAGCTGGGGATTGAAGGGGGGGGTGGGGGGGTGGGTGGGTGTGGGTGTGTGCTCAGAGTGACTGTCTTCCCAAGTAACTGTTATGTGTGATGGAGCCCTGCTTTCCTGGAGGTGGCTGAACGCCTGCATGCTGATAGAAAGTGAATTAACTTGTTCTGCTTTGCTTGTGTGCACAGCTTTTGCTTTACCTATTAAACTGTCTTTATCTCAAGCCATGAGGTTTTTTACTTTTTTACTTTTACCTTTCTGATTTTTTCCACCAACCCACTGTGGAGGAGGGAGCGAGTGGCTGTGTGGGATTTAGTCGCCAGCTGGGGTTAAACCATGACACGGTAAAAACTGAGTAGTCAACGATTTAAGCTCTTACAAAATTCTCTGCAATAGTTTTTATTTATACTCTTTTTTCAAGCTTAATAAATAAGAAATATTACACAACAGCTCTAAATAGACTTAATCACATTATATATGCTTCCTCAATTCAAACAGTAACAAATAATATCCATTTTAGCTTTTTAAAAAAATATTTCCTACTTCTAACCTCATATTTCTTTCCAGTGGGTGTTATTTATTTAGGTACCAATCTGATTTCCTTTCCCTGGTGGCAAAAAAAGAAGACAGAATAAAAGCAACCATCACCACAATTCCTGGCCCTAAAAAAAGTTGACAAAAATTCAACTATATTACTGCAAAATATGGAACTGCGCAAGATCTGCTTGTGCCAGAAAGACACATCTCCTAGCGCCAATGAAGACAAGCAGTTTATATAATCTTATAAACTGACCAAGCTCTGTAAATTGAAGCTTTTTTTTTCTCTCATTACATTCTTTAATTTTGTCAGACTTACTAGGACGTAGAAGGGATCTTATTTGTGTTCAATGATTTCCTTATACTTCTTAAGCACTGCAAGAACTGCAGTTACTTCATTTGATGTTTTGCAGCATCAGGCCTTCCACATCCAGGGCAGGGAGAAAGGACTCATATCCTCCCAAAAAATGAAGAAACACAAATTCAGGGATGTCCCATGTAATGGTCACCAATTCCTCAAAGGCTACAAAGCATGCAATGAAAAGATTGAATAGATTTTCCCATAGCAATCTTGCTGCTTCATGTCCACTCTTACTCCCTTTTTCAATATACCATCATGTTGCTCAAACACATTTACATCATGTTCTATGGTACTATGATATATTAAAAACTTGGTTTTCATATCTCTTATTTAAATTGAAGCACACATAATTTGCGAGACAGATAGTGTCGAGAGACTTTACTTAATAATTGCCCTGTTTAATCTCTTTAAGTACCCCTGAGCCTTGCCAAAAATAAAGAACACAGATCTGAAAGGCAACAATATTGATAATTTATTACCACAGTAAAAATCTGCGTAGAAAACACACACATAGAAAATGCAGAGGAAAAATGCATATAACATCAATTTCAACATCCTCTGCCTCAAAGGACAAAATTATCTTCTGAGATGTAGTTATATCTGTGACTGATTTCTACCGTCAAATGAAAAGAAAAAAATGTTATAGCAAATTAAAAAATGAAAGTGGTTTTTTGTTTGGTTTATTTTCTTCTTTCTTCAAAAGCTATTGACAGAAATGTTTATCTTAAACAAAACCATTTGTGATACATATGACACCCAAAGTTTCAAATCTTCAGTCAGTTTTCCGTATCTGTATATCCATCTACTGGTATTCCAGACAGGCAGACCCCTGATCTGGGATAACGTATGAATTTCTGACAGTACCCTATCAATGCCTGAAACTGTCCCTCCAGAAGGCCATCAAAGAAAACCAACACTCCCCAATATTTAGGTTTTAACTGCAAGTTGAACAAAAGATCATTAACACAAACATGATACATTAAAATCAGATTAAGCTTTATGACATTTTTTCATTCAATTAAAAAAAAAAAAAAACAACCACACAACTAAAAATATTCTGTATGTTGAAATTCTTATAAATTCAACACCATGTCAATGTTTAAAATTATTGTCAGGATATGGAAGACTTTTGGTAGAGAGTACTGCTTTACCTAAAACTAGACCATATATGATCTATTCAGACAGAGGATGGCAAAGAAATAGTATCTGGACTACCATGTTTTTAGCCCTGCCTGCCTGTGAGTTTGTTGATCTCTCGAGTAATTGAAGACGTGGCATTTAATTCACCAGTTCATCTTACAAGGCTACAGAGAATTCCTTTGCAATCTCTTCACTCAGTAAGCAAGCATTATGTTTCTGGTTTCTGTAGGTGGACAGACCGAGTAGAGGGAATTGTTATTTTGAAGCATTTCTCTATTAAGTGGCATATTCCAGAGGCAGGCTACTGTCGTATCATTTCCTAATTGCCTTTTTCTCTTGTTTACTTAGGTCAAAAACTGACATGTCTGTCTGTGGACGTTGTTGCATGTAAGGGATTACAGAAGGAAAAGGATGAAAACAAGTAATTCTTTACTGCTGATGATCTCCAATGGATTATAATGCAAGGGGTTTCACAGTCAAGGAAATCAGCATTACTACAGACTTCTGCAGACTAAAGAGCACAGTGAGGAAATATTTTTTTAAATACTTTCTCATTTGTATAGGAACCATTTATTATAGCCAGGAGGTCACCTGAGGTGAGAGTTATTGCATCAACAGAAATATAATGGTTGGGAGGAAGGGCAATCAGCAGGAATAGACAGACCAGTACTTTAATATATAGCTCTGCATTTTGAATGGGGATGTGACAGAAAGGAATTTTGAGTGGAGAAAGCAGCACGGATGGGTTAGTAATGGAAACCCTGCAGCCTCATAGCAGCAATGAACAAACACAAGTGATACACCTAAAAATGTAGAGATTCCCTTGAATATGTAGTGGAAAAACTGAAAAGCTGTATTTTACTACTCTGTGCTGCAATAACACCATGGTCCATACATAGAATTGCAATATTTCACAGTCTTTACGTCAACATACTACTCTATCCTCCTTAAAAGAAACAGGGGAGACTAAATCATACTGTGAAATAAATTGAATTCTCAATAACATAAAGAGCGCTTCAAGGGTTTGAAAGCATGATAGGATGGGGAAATTCCATAAAGCCACCTTGTTTTAATTGTCTGCCTACAAACCTTGTAATGGACAATTCTCCTCCTAAGAAGGAGACTGAGGCATTAGAATAAACTTGCTGGCTCACATTTCCATTAGTACTTTTCCCATCTACTTGTGGCTGTACTAGTTCCCTCCTCTGCAGCTTAAGTTCACTTTAAAACATGCACAAACATTCATATGAGTAAGACTGTGTGAGGGTCGGTCAGTCTGGAGGGAGAGATGACATCTATCCCTATGAGAAGATCTGGGGCTAGACATTGTTTATCTCGCTGGCTGTAAGTGCACTGTAACAGAAGTTATCTGCTTGAAGGCTGTTCCCTCTTGCAGGCTCCTCCAACTATGATTCAAGAAAGGGTAAAAGACAGCTCCACCTCAAGCAAGGTGTCCGTTCTGAGGTTCAGCCATGCTGACACTGGATTTCGGAATCACTGCAGCGGGTGGGCGGGGTGGGGGTAGGGGTGCGGTGGGGTGTCATGCCAGTTTCTCCCAGTGGAAGTGCTCTTGCGTGCGCTTACTGACTGCTGCAATTTGGTGGTGGTGTCTTGATCTGGGCACTACAATGACTCCTGTTCCGATAATCCTTTCTCTAGAGGACAATGACATCAAGGACAGCATCTTGGGACCAAGTTTAAGCTAGCAGTTCAGCTCCTTTGCCTGGAATCATGCTGCATGCTCTCTACCAGCTGGGATTGTTCCAGCTCACATAGGGTGAGCAAGCTCAAATCTGCTGCCAGAAAGTCTCAGCTCCAGAAGCCTTAACTCCTGTTCCTTCACCTCCACCCATAAAAACACTTTGATGAAAGCCCATGCTTTTAAGGTACGGCAATTAGGAAAATTTAAAAAGGAAGTAGCAATATGAATGGCAGTACTAACCCTAAAGAGGCATACAACTTTATCCAGTCTTTAACCTTAGCCTAATTTCTTATTTTTATTTGGTGAAACATTTCAGGGTTTCTTACTGTGCACCAGACAGACCACTACAGTGCCATCTCAAATGAAAGCATTTGTAAAATGAGAAGAAATATTTGTATATGTTTTTGTGACCATGTTTGCTTTTACCATAAAATGTGTATTATACTCTTACTTTCCCAAATAAGTTTTGAATTTAAAACAGTAACTTAAGTGCTAAAGAGCTGTTATTGGTTTTCCTTCCAGTTTAATTCAGGTAAGTAAATTGTTCCTTGGCTTGCATTTTCTGGTTTCAGGAATCAAGATAATTGAGACATTCGCCTATATCTGGATTAACAGGATGATAACTGAGATATCAATGAAAAGAAAAAAGGATCCTTTAAATACAACAGTCTCTTCAGGTCTCATTCCTCTGATATAACACAAAGTATTGTATTTCTTTTCAAGCTTTTTTCCTACAGTTTACATGCCCTTTCATTTTTCTGTGCCTACAGTACCTCACATCTGGTACTTAAAATATTTACCCCATATCTTTAAGAAAGAATTTCTATAAAAGCATAGCATCCTCAATCCCGTCAAGAAAATTTTCATGGATGGAAACCACTATATCTGAATATGACATATGCCAGATTACACGTAGCTCCAAAATCCCTCTCACTGTCTTTGCATTTGTTTTCTACTGTTCTCTGTTAGCTACTGTTCTTTCAAAAGGTCTCCAGTACCCTCTGTAAGACACTACTACAAACTTCACAAGTAGAAAGTGCAAAAAAATGAACATCACAAGAAGAGAAATAAAGTCACAGCCCAAATCTCAGACCTTGTAAAAACTCAGGAGTCCTTACTCAAAAGATTTTGGGACTTTTTAATACCTTTTGTAAACTACCTAAAATTATTTTTTTTTACTGAAACTCATAAGCATGCACCAAGTCTAGTTCTACCTCTGAAATGTTTGTACAGTGCTGATGTGAACTTTGTAACAGAGAACACAATAAAAAATGCAGCATAGCAGCAGTTACTACTACAAAAAAATAGTTTACCTTCAGTGGAATGGAAGGTTTTGTACTCTGCAGATGTTCACATGCACAGACATTCAGATACAACATGCATTCAAAGCATTATACAGGGCTCACCTGGTGAAATTGCTGAAAAGAGCCACCACAGAGAGAACTGGAGTACTTAAAAGTAGGCTATAAAACTTTTGATTATAAACAAATTGCTCCTAATTAAGGTTAATTAGCAACCTAGGCCTCACCTTGTGCCTTCTTTCCTATTAAAACAATCCTCACTAGTCCTACATTGAAACAGCTTTCTCTCACACCGGTGTGAGGGGAGCTCCAGGTATACTTGTCCAGAGTTAACAAGCACCCATCAGACAAGAAAAGCCAGTGCATTTGGTTTCATTAAAACCACACAAGAAGCTTTAAAATTAACTACTCTAAAATACCAACTATAGTTAGCTACCCAATTAAATATCTTAATTCCAGAAACATTATTGTTATTGCATGTATGCATTCTGAATGATGTATAGTGAGTACACTTAATGTTTTTTCTCAATATTCAAAATGGCCATGTAACAAAACTTAAGTGGGAATCATAGAAAACAATTTTTTTTCATTACACTTATAGAAATGAAGGACAGAAATCTTCATTAAGAAAAATCTGCCTGTCCATTCCTAATCATCATTAGCCCAAAACTGCCTTAAATTGAAAAGAAAAAAGGCAACCAACAAACCAAACACACACACACACACCCCCTTTGTTTAAAACAAGCTTTTGTTTTGGATCTAATTAAGTATATTTTTAATTCAAAGTGAAATATCAAAATTTGAATTTTTGGATGAAAAATCTAGCAGATAGTTTCAATATAGTTTCAAATATCCTCTTATCCACCATTTCACTGTTTAAAAACACAAAAGAAAGTCAACATTTAATGAACTCTGCTGTACAGCTCTTTGTAATTTATTTTTAACCAAATAGTCCTCTCCCTGTACCAATGCTTTAGTCACATGAGGTCTGGGAACATCACATACCTCCTAGCTTTCACAGGAAAACAATTTTAACAATGAATATCCTGATAGATTCCATCTTTCTTTCTTTCCCCCTCCCAATAATAGTACCCAGTATTTTTTTCACTAGATATAGAATTTATATGATTTAAGACATCCAGACTCTGATTTCTTATATGATAGAATTTTATATGATATAAGACATCATTTCTTATAAAAAAAGAATGAGGCCTTAGTATCACGGATTTATCAGTACCTCCCAAAAACTTTTAACTTACATGCAGTTATATCAACCACAGCAAAGGCAGGCACTGGATGAAAATGGTCTTACATTAGTTTTTCATGTTATCAGTATAAACTCTAGGTTACCCATTTATACATGCTTTTTTATATACTAAACATGCATATTTGGATGGGTAGTGTCTTACTACAATGTTAGCGCTTGAAAATTGATCTCTGAAAAGTACATGGTAAGGTTTCAAATACCACATTGTTGCATAACTGAGAACAGTAACAGTGATGCTAACAATTTTTGCAGGAGAAAAAGGAAGTGTTTTCTAAGCACGAGGCAAAAAAAGCTTGTCTGAATAGTAAAACTACTGAATCTATTTTAACATGTTTTTACACCAGCCAAACAAGGAACGTTGCTAAAACAAAACACAAGAGAAAGCCATTTGTAATACTCATTTGATATGATACATACATATACCTAGGAAATGACAAAAGATTAAAGAGAAAAACAACACACAGGTTCATAACTAATTTAATAATCCTTGAAGTGCAACCATTATAGTATCATTCCATAGTTATCTTCTTCAAAGGAGAAGGCAACAGAAACATCGTTATAGATACAGCTCATCTAAATATGCACAATTTAAGAAGGTCTCAGATATTCATTAAAAAATGAACAAATGAAGTGTAGTATACACCGAGGTTTTCCAGCACCACCTCACCCCTCAAAACAACCCAGCAGAAAAGCCATGTCAGTTTTTATGTATTTTTCAGAACATACTGTACTACCTTTACAGTGTACATACATATTAGTTCATAATTACTTAAAAATGTATTTCCATACATAATCAGGGCATAGGTATTTTAAAATGTACTAAATACAAGTGTCACATACAGAGACAGTACACTGCAAAAGCTATTGGAATTTCACTGCTTCTGCATGAGTATCTACTTAGTCTTTAAAACTCACACTGAAAGAAGGAAACAAGGAAAGATATAAAACCAAAAAGAATTCTTTAAAAAAAATCACAAACTTAAAATAAACACCAATGTGTATAAAAAGTAAACTGGACTATGGTTGAATTTGTTGTAATGGGTTGATTGTTGTGACCACACTGTTAAATACATGTATTCAAACCAATAGTTAATTTTCTTATCTATTTTGAAAGCAAAATGAATGTAGGCAGACTACCAAACCAAATTCATGCTTATTTTTATTAAGCTATAAGGTAGATCAATCCATGTAGTATAATCTAGCAGAGCAGCAAATAAAATTACAATTCTTTTGGAAGTGCATATTTTCAGTTGCATTTGGAAAAATATAAGAAATCAATGTCTCAGGCTGAAAACACAGGACATACCAAAGTAATACAAATGCAGTGAAGATATTATACTGTCTTAGCAGTAACAGTATTTCTAAGTTACCCACAACGACAAAGTTGCAGGTATGTATTCCTGAACTCTAGTAGAAAGGCATAAAGCAATTGCATCCTGAAGTAATGCATTTAATGAAGCACCAACTTGAAGAAAAATACAGCACTACAAAATCCCTAATCATGTGTAATTCTCAGTAATGTCTCCCAATAACTCAGCTATGTGTTTATTAGTTATGACCAAATAGCAAATAATGTTTATTTGGAAGAAAACAGCACGGTTTTCAGAGTAGCCCAAACATTACATGTTATTAAAAACCACTGGAAACACAACTTTAAATAGAAATTCATCTCTGTCTGACAACAAAACCAAAACATTAGCTACAATGAAATCCTACCCTTGAGCATCCTCTCTTGGCATGTCTTTGACTAGGAGAAAGCACTGCAGTTTTGGCACAGCCACAAATTTCACCTAGTCTGTTAGGAAGACAAATTGGTCTTTAGAAGGAATCTCTCCACCTACACAAGAATAATACTCTTCCACGCCATGATGGTAGACCCAAAGGAAAGGTGCAATTCACTGCCAACAGTTTCTGCCTAGTGATTTGTGATGGAAACCCAGCAGATCCTGCTCTGGGTACTGCTAGACAGTGGCTCACTGCACCCCAGGAACAGCTGCTGACAACAAAAGGTTGGAAAGAGACATATCTAAATCACAGTACATTGGTAACCCCCAGTTGGCTTGTGCCACAACAGCAGTCACTCATTCCAGATGTTTCATACAACCCACTGAAATCTCTGAGTAGTATATTTGCTGGACTTAACAGACTCATGGTCAGCCTTCAAAGCCAAGTTTTAGGAGCTGCTAACTCCTCCAACAAATCTGAACTGTTAAAGATGATACTCTTCTTTCAATGAAGAAACTGCCAAGCTATGGCCAGAAATATTTTGAGAAGGAAAAATAAGCTCCTGGTAACTGCCAGGGAAGAAAGTTGAACACCCAGTACCTTTCCCAAACGATCCCCCGAATGCTTATGCAGCAGGGATGCTACACAGGCTCTTCTGCCTGCAGCTCCTGGCACGGTCTAACTACACATGACCAAGAGATCAGTTTGGTGGAGAGCTACCAGGAAATGAAGAAGTCAGCCTTTCCCAGTACAGGACTGTCCAACAAGCCAGGAGGAATTTCCATCAAATGCCAAAAGTTACCTTCCTCAGGAGAAAAAATAAATAAATTATCGAACACGTGACAAACACTCTGCACAGGAGCAGACTGGTGGGGTCATAGTAACAAGGCAACTTGGAAAGACCAAGGGCACAGATGAGGAAGGGACTGTAGCAGAGAAGAATTGGTAAAGTCTCCACTTACAGGAACAATAATTTTAAATGATTCAGTGATTCATATGCATGCCATCTTAGCCTATTTACTTTTCATTCATATTATATGAAAGTAGTTGTGAATAATCTAATATTTGTTCGCATTGTACAACATTTGAAATCAGAGGCACTAACATGGTGCTTACCTTTGCCAGAAAATGACAGTATTTTAAAGTAAAGGTTACACTTGAAAAAACTCTGCCTTTCATTCGGATCTCTTTTTAAAGCAACAGTTAGTGCATAGATCTAGGTCTTACTTCAGTTATGTGTCTTTGGAAAGATCATTTAACCAGTCCATTTCTTCTGCTTTAAGAATCAGAATAACTAAACCATTGCCACTGTAAGAAACAGTTGTTATTAGTCTTCACTGACAATATGGTTTGGAGATATAAAGCATTTTTAGTTTTATGTATTTCAAACAGGCCCTGGGAGCTCCTGATAAATAAGGATGTAAATATTTTTTTTCTTTTTTTTCTTTAATGAAACAAATTAAATAGCAGGGGAAAAATAAAAAAAAAAAAAAAAAAAGAATCAGCCAAAGGATTCAATTTACATAATTGTAATTCACTGAATAATTTGAGAACTTCCTCCAAAGAGCTATAGAAATAATCAAATATGTGTTTCAAATTATGCAATAACAAATAATTTGTTGAACAATGCCTTTGACAAACAACATTAAACCACCTCTAATAACAATGCTCTTTTACCCTCTCCCATTTTATAATTGTGGGAGAAATTAACATCTGCAGTTGCGTGTTTCCATACTTGCTCTTTTCACCAAAATGTTTCGTTTTGAAAGTATGTGCTGAAAATCACTTCAGAAATTTTTGAGTTAATAATTCCAAAGGAGAGCAGGACAGAATGGGATACCTATCTTGCCTCCCATCAATAAAAACAACAAACTCCCTTTAAATGGTTTGTTTTGAAATATATGCAGTTAAAACACCAGAAGCCTCAGCAAGAGGCAAAAGTTCTTTAGCTGAATCTTTACTAAGTATCATCCTCACTTTCAAGTATCAATAGGAAGCAATGGCATTTACAATCCTGAAAAAATAATCTACCAAGATACATCCAATTGTCTTGAAGGGTTTCACATCTTTGCTTTCACAGTAATATGGTAGAAAAATATCACTCTCCTTTGTAAAGTGGCTATTGCCCAGGTAGGACATTTAACTTCATCTTTAAATAGTAATTTACTTCAAATTGCCTCTCAGGCTGGACTTCTTGTTGCACTTGTCTCATCAAAACACCTTAAATATGATTGAAAGCTGGCATTCAGTACATAAAAACTGAGAAGAAATACAAACATACACCAAAGTAAAGAACAAAAGATTAACCCTTGCAAAAAAAAAAAAAAAAAAAAAAAAAAAAAAAAAAAGTTTGAAGAAGTAATTAAAGCCTGGTTTGCTTCTGTTTGAAACCAACTTATTCAGTCTAGTGTGGTTTTTCCTGATTTTTGCATATGCTGGGGGTATGTACATTTGCCCTTTGCAGGTATGTAAATGTCATGACAGATGGAGTGAAGGGGAGACAGTTATCCTGACTACGCTTCAAGTATGATGACAATCATCAGTTCTGCTCCTCTCACAGAGATGACACTTGCTAAAGACTGATCACTTCTCAATATAATTTTTGAAATACCACAGATAGGATTAAGAATCTTAAGTGTTTAGGATCATGCTGTTTCTATCCTGAAAACAAACTCAAGTCTTACATATCTACTCCATATCCACCTTCTTCTAAGTACTTTCCATTTACAAAGAAAATACTAGATTTACCAGTGGAAAAAGTGATAGAAAGTAAACAAAAATACATATTCAAAAGTAGACAGCTTTTTAAAAAAATATTTGCTTTTAAACTTGTAACATAAATTCCCTGGCATACTTTAGAGTTCATTCTTCAACTCAGTAATGATGAGACTGCTTAATGTTTCTGAGCTTTATAAGACATTTGCTTTGTGTTATTCTAGTGCTTCAGCGAAACACTGACTGGGACTTAAAAGTCACTTGTGATCTAAGGTCCCCAACCTTACAGTACTCTCAGGACTTGATTTCTCTACTTTTGGGGGAATTTTAAACTGTATTTTCATAAGAGCAACTGGCATTATGCAGGCAGACTATAACCAGCAAAACAGATGGGGCAGAGCGGAAGCAAGTCCACTAGTGGATCCTCAGTCATGTAGTATAGCCCTTGGAAGGCTTTTTGTTCTAAAGTAATAACGTTTATAACTAAGTTGCTTTCTAGTAAAGAATGCATTTTAAACTGAGGAGGCATAATGACTTAAAAATCAGCATTTCGGAGGTGTTTGGGGTTTTCTTTGGGGCAAAGAAAAATGAAAGTTAGATTTTGCCCAGTCACGCACAGTAACGTAAGTAATTAAAAGTCATACCACTTTAAATAATGAAGGATAAATTAATAATTCCTGAAGTATTTTCCCGTCTCATCCTTAAAATATGTACAAAATAAACATTAAGTACATAAATAGTTTGTATTCTCTTTAATCAGCAGGACTCTAGGGAAATTATGTTATGTAAAATTGACAATTTTGACCACCAGTCCAGTAAGTTGCACCCTCCAGATCATAAATTCTTGATAGAAACTTTATTCATACAAGCATGCTCTTCCATCTTGGGGGAACATGACAGAAATTACAGAGAGTAAACTTCTCACTTTACTAGCATCTTCAATTATATTTTATGTATCTACTAAAAGATGAGGGACAGAAAGAGAGAGGATATATCCTCTTAATTTTTTAATACTGAAAAATATCACAGCCTTCAGACACTGCAGAGAATGTCTTTTATTAGTGATCCTTCACTTCAATTATCAATATTGAAACTCTATTCATGACCATTTACAAAAAATAAGTTCACAGATCTTTAGAAATAAAAAAAAATAAAATCACAGTCTCAGCATATTTTACAGTTTCGGGGAAGGACTGTAACTAAAGTGGAATAGGTTAAGGAAACGATGAATAGGGTTCAATCACTAAGCTGTGAGAAAATAATTTTACCTCCCTACACCATATTGCTTCAGACAGGAACAAGAATATACTTATTCCAGATTTTCATTTTTAAAAAATCATCTACAAGAGCCGGTATGCAATTGTCACTATGTGGCTTGCAGTAAGTGTTCTTTTTTATTAATAGATATTACTATCCTGAAGAACTGTAAAGAATTTACTATCTTGCTGTATATACATCAAATTAATTCAAGTTACACGAACTGTTTTTATTACAAATGACAGCATCAGTTTAATTTTTCCAGTAAGAGAAGAAAGCTGTGTATCTCATGAGAGACATAAAGAATAAACATGTGTTTCTGCCAGCTGTTCTTTTGCTAATGATTTTTTTCTTTCTCTTACTCTGATTAAGTCCCAGTATACATGAAGACTTTTGTTTGATTATTCATGGCTGTTTGCCTTTCTAATATAATGTCCTTTATTTTTCATTGGGTATGAACATACCTACACTGAGATATTTCAGCAGGCTATGGTCATTCAATTTTTATTACTTACATTTTTGGACAAGTAAAACTGGAGGCAATATATTTTGATTCTCAACGAAAAAAGACACAGAAATCCAAAAAAACGTACAAAATGCAGATGATTGACAATTCACATACTCTTAATTAATTACACTCTAATTACTCTTGAAGTTAAATTGATTTTTTTTTCCTTCTTTTTTGTTTGCAAGAAAAACAAACATCTGATCATTGCCTTTTTTAAGACACCATTTCATATCTGCCCCATAGAGGGTGTCTGAACTTACTTTCCTCTGGACAATGGAACTTTGATGAGGAAGTTCCCATAATACTCATTTGTGTTTGGCCTGTCTTCCCGTATTCAAATGAACATAGCTTACAGATAGAACAGCAGAACTAAAAAGTTCTGGGATTAAATCCATGGGTTTTTTTGACAGCACTTGAATAGATTAACGTATTAAGTGATAAGGATGGAGAGTGAAAACAAGTCTAGAGCCCTCTACTTCCCTGCCTCAGATCTGCATTATGAGCACCACTTGCTCTCATCAAGGTCAGCTGGTGCCTGTATTGGCTCCAGAAATACAAGGCAATCTCACACTGTATGGTATTATTACTGTTTCTGAAAGGCCTGAGGGAGGTGAGAGCCAAGGTCGTTGCATGCTCCTAAGTTTGTGTGCTCCAGTGCTCATAATGGCTTTTGGCGCATCGAAGTTACAGCAGGAAATACCGGGCTCCCCTGGGTAGCAGGGCTGTCTACAGCTCAAGTACAAGAGTTTGCAACTCCATCCTTCTTGCTTCTGATGCTTTTCCCTATATTAGTGCCAAAGTTGCTAAGGCAAAAGAATATTCCACTGAGCCCACTCTGTGGTTGAAAGCTTTTTACAACTCTAAAGGACAGAGCAGAGATAAGTGTGTCACTGAAAATAACAGAAAGATAGTGTGGGCTTAATTCAAATCTATGGCCAAATTGCAGAAATGCTAATTACAATGTTCTCCAATAGATTGGAATCTGTGTTCATTCA
The DNA here is from genome assembly GCF_963210335.1 of Falco punctatus. Taxonomy (NCBI): domain Eukaryota; kingdom Metazoa; phylum Chordata; class Aves; order Falconiformes; family Falconidae; genus Falco; species Falco punctatus. The sequence continues at coordinate 39,676,332 of NC_137585.1, forward strand.
ATCTGGCTGTTCTTGCCAAAACATCTTAAGAGATGTGACAGGTTGTTCAAAAGTGGTCTTGGATCAGGCCCTAAGGCAGCTCATTACACATGTAATTCAACTGAACTTTGCATCAAATATGGTATCTAAATCTCACTAAGTTTTGTCACTATCTGGCCTAGAAGTTAGAACAGTTTGGTTTTGAAAAGCTGCATGCTATTTAATTCAGAAATGTTTACAGAAACAGAACACCCAGCAGCCTTTAATGTTTAATTCTCTTTGTTCTTCTGCTTAATCATTTCTCTCTCACAACCATGTAATAGCATTAGAAACTGGTTTGTGAATACAAATTCTTCTTCCTTTTATAAAAACGAACACTGACATCTGTAAGTAAAAACCCCACCAACTTATGGATTGTCCTTACACTGTACTTTTCTTTCACTTTGAGTTGTAATTTAAGGATATATCACATATAACCATCCCTTTCCACCAGCGTACAGAACTAGGAACTTAGTTCCAGATTTGCTTCTGAGTTTCATTTTGGGAAAGAATTTTTTATGTTCAAATTCCCCTTTCTGTTCTGAGTATCCATGAGAAAGACATCAAGAAACACATACTGGAAGGGAGCCTCCACCACTTGGCTGGAAATGATTCAGTTATCAAACTAAAAATAAAGTGTCCCAGAATCAGTAGAAACGCTTCTTCCTGAAACTCTCTAATCATTTCTCATATGCACACCAAATACATTCAGACACAGTTTTCAGCTGAGCCTTCCCACACACGCTCACTTTTTTGATGTTTATTTGTGAGAAGCGTCTTAAATACATTGTGAAATTACCCACTGGTAAGTAAGTTAGCAATCCCATAATACCAGACACTGAATTGAAGACTGAATGCAACAGAAAACAATCCATTAAATTGGGCTACAAAACCATAACAGAGACTGCCTAAACTAGGAGGAAAACAAAACAAAACAAAAACCCCCACATCACTTCTCTTGGGCACCGAAGTGTGAAAAGTAGTTTGCTTCATGATGCATTTATCTTCCAAAAGGAATGATTTTTCTTGACTTCTGTCTCTCCCAAACTACAGACTAGTAAAACAGCTACCCAAATTCCTAACTGGAATTCTGGGGGGGGGTTCAGTGACAGCTGACCATTAAGCATACCACAATACAAAACTCTGCTTATTTGTGATGTTCTATAATCTACATCTTTGAGTTTCATCTGAAATTATTTCTCATTTTGAATTGGAATTCCCCACAAACCATTTTGAAAGGAATTCCCCACAAATGTCTGTGTCTTTACTACTTCCCATCAAATCTACTAATACAATTCTGTTTTGTTGCAGTAAGAATAAAAAACTTATGTAAGGGCTGAAGTGGGAACACCTGGATTTCCTCCATGATCAATATTGTCTTCTGCCAATCAACACCAGCAAGTTAAATCCCTCTTGTCCTATCTTAATAGCACATTTTTGGTGTAGAAATCAGCTCCTTGTTCTTTGCAAAGCATCTAGCAGGTGTGAGTAGTATCCCTAAATTCCACAGCAAATATTAATGTGTTTTTTAAAATCTTCATAGAATATAATGAAATAACATTACTAAGGATGGGCTTTAAAATACTTTAAAGAGATTTTCTTTTTATCTTTTTGGATTTAAAATCTGTAGATTTTAAAAAGATTAGTTTTATGTATCTAACATTATGAGCTAGAGTCCCTACTGCAAGTCTCTTTATAAGCAATTCCTAACAGCTGTGCAAACATCAGCCACAATGTACAGGCATAATGCCAAATAGAAAATTACCAAACAGATGAAAATATCATGTTTTCCCTGAAATTGTTACTTGCAAATTCTAAGGTACACACATGAACAGTAATATCTCTATTTTTTAGAGTTCAAAGTTTGATTGTTAAGTCTTGAGAAGAGAATACTCAGGGGGATCTTACCGATGTGTATAAATACTGAACAGGAGTGCGAAAAGAAGATGCAACCAGACTCAGTGATGCACAGTGAACAGACAAAAGGCAATGGGCATAAAGTGGAATACAAACAATTGTTTAAACATAAGGAGGGGAAAAAAAAGGGGGGGGTATTCTAACGGTGATAAAAACACTGGAACTGTTTGCTGAGAGGGGCTGAAGAATCACCTTCCCTGAGTAACCTGCTCTAGCTGACTCTGCATTGAGCAGGGTGATTGGACTAGATGGTAATCTGGGGGGGTCTCTTCTGTCCTCAACGATTCCACAGTTTTTTATACAAGTTCAAACGGAATCCTCTTTACCATAATCAGTCCTTAATTTAATGGGGAGGGAAGGTTTGGGGGTGGGTGGTGGTGGTGGTGTGTGTGTGGAGAAGCAGTAAAAAAACCCCCAAACCTAGGAATCAAACAACAGGTGATCACAGAATGTAGAACCTGAATCTTTAGTCTTTAAAAATCAACTACAGTTCTACAGGAAAGCAAAAATTACTGATTTTAAAGATTTTTTGATTTTCTATTTCTTTTTAATAGTGAAACAGATGCAGGATAAGGAAATAAAGACACAATTTTATACTGAAGTAAATAAAACTCACCTTCAAATATTATGATCTACTTTAAATATGAAAGTTTCTGCAGCAAATCCATTTCATTTGTCAGTGGGAGAATACACCAATACACACAAAGTACTCAAATCATAGTGGAGCCAACAACTGACAAAGTTGCCATTCTATTCTTCCATAACATGAAACTATTTACAATGCTGAATGGCTCATGACAGTAAAAGATTAATAAATAAAAATACTTCCAGGTCTGTTACTGGTAAACAAATGAGGGGCATGCATAGAAAATAAGAATGATACAGCCAATCCAACTGCTTCACCCTACAAGCTGCTTACATGAGCTGAGGTTACCTGACTTCAATAATTCTTTTGTGTTTAAAATGTCTTTAGAAAAAATCCTCAGAATTTTCCCTGCCTAATTTGTAGTGTATTCCACATTAAAACTTTTACATATAACGTATTAAGAAGGCAGGGAATATATCAGTCTGCTCAAGTCCAAGCATATGGTCAGGCAAAACTGACAATAACACCAATCTGTTCTTACAATGTGATAAATATTATGCAGTCAATGCATTTTCCTGACTAAGAGGTTGGTTTATCTGCAAAACTGATGTACCAGGAAATGTCAGTTAAAGACCAAGAAATACAATAACCATTCAACAATTTCAAAAAAGTGAGACCTTATGAAACATTTTCCAAGGAATAAACCCAGTTAGGTTTACAAATAATATTAATGAACAAGGCCAGATATAGTCTGAGCCTCTCTCTCTCTCTTCCCCTGCCCAAATTCAAATTGTCTATATTTCAGCATTCATCAGTGATGAACACTGTCACATAAACCCTTCATTCCACAAAAATGAACTGACAGGGCTAGCATTATCTACTGATACACTTCCATTTTGTGTGGCGATTGACTTGTCTTCCCTTTGCTTTAGTGCCTTACTATTCCCAGTGGGATGAGAGAGGCCTAAGGTAAATTTTTTAAGATCACATAATAAGTAGAAGCAGAGAAGAAAGATTTAAGTAGCTTATGGAGCAGAAGAGTGCGCCTAAAATTTTCTGTTTTAAATGAAGCAATTCCCAAACTCACGTTTACTTTTTATCTGAAGCTTACAGAAGAAACATCTAACATAATTATATAGCAATTAACTCTATGCAATGAAAAATAATGTTTTAATACTATTTTCAGACAACTATAACTAAAGCAGCACCATGCAAATTAAGAAAGCTAATTTTAAATTAAGAGTTGAAACTTTCTTAATTAAGAAAGTTCATTTCAAATGAAGAATAGATTCTTAATGAGAATTCTTAAATGAGGAGCAGAAAGACAGATGCATACACAACTTTCCCTGATTCCCAACTCACATTCTGTTTCCCAGCCACCATGATTAGGGGGTAAATTTAACAGATCAACTGGAAAGAAACCATCTTGGAGAATAAAAAATGCTGCTCAGAGCTCTTAACCCAGTTTATGGCATTCACCCACTGGAAGCTGAGAAAGAAGGGTAAGACCTGTGACTCTTGAAACAGTTAAGGCTGATGTTAAGTGATCCAGCAAATTTTAATTGACAAGTATGATTTAGAATTATAAATGAAAGGCATGAGGAGTATGTAGCCATTTCTATTGGGGGGGAAAAAAAAAAAAAACAAACAAAAACCCCAACAAAAAAAGAAAACAAAAGCAAACCCCAAAACCTCAAACTTTTCATAGTTAGGAAATAAGTTAAGTGTCTCCTATTCAGTAAATCTCTACTGTACACACAAAGGTTCAGTTTATTTACCGTTGCTTTAAGAAATCCTGGATTATGCTCTAAACAGTATCTCTTTCTAATACAAGGTACAGAACAATTAAGGGGTGGGGGGTGTGTAGGAGAGAGAATTACATCTGATAAAATTAGTGATCTGTCAAGCGCTGATATGTATATATGGTTAATTCTTAATTAAACACACTCCTTGAAGAATAAGATGTAGATCAAGAATTTCTGCACAACTGTAGTTTGTGACTGCAGGGCGGGGGGACAGCTGTTAAATAATCCACACTGGCAGCATCAAAATCAACACAAGTGTTTTCATATGTATATGATCATCCCTTACCTCCCACTTAGGAGAACACTGGTTCAAACTGACTTCCTGCCTTTGAGCCAAGAAGCATACAGGCGACCTGTATCTCTGCTTCTGGGTTTGTCAGTGCAATTTATAGTCAAGGAGGGCTAGGGGGAGAAGAATGCAAAGCCAGTATATGACATAGCTGCATTAATTACTTCGTCTGCAGTGCAGTTTGCACTGGTTTTATCTCACAGCAGCCATGAAGCTTCATTGCTCATTCCACACCTTCACTGTTACTCTACACCCTTAGACTGAAAGGACCCTGTGATTAGACTGGAATGGACTATTGGGTCAGAGCTTCTCTCAATGGCATCACAAACATTGAACGAGCCTGTCACCTTTCAAATCTGTTACTCATTCACCAGAAGTCAAGTACTATAATGAAGCATGAAACAGTTCCTGATTAAATGAAATCAAGTCTGAACCGTGAAGAATCGGAGACATTGTACTAGGTGACCTTTTCTGACCACCACTACCCTGCCTCCACAAGACTGAATTTCTAAGGTCTGTCTGGTAGTCCTATTAGCACCATATTAATACTGTCCCTCTGTTTAAAACACATTGTCTTCTTTCAGTTTGAAGAGACACACAATAATTTCTCTTCGTTATTTGTTTGGTAGTTTGGTAGCTCTGAATCTAAATAGATCTACATCCTATTTGCTAGCTGTAGTTAATCCTGTTTTAACTTCCACATACAGAATCCTGTTGTAACCTTCTCTACTAAGTCAACAAACTGGAAGTCGTGGGCATGTAAAGGCTGGCAGGGGGAGAGTAATGATGTGTGTGAAACACATTGGCAGTTATCACTTGTATCCCTTGCACACAACTTGGTAAGTAAGACAAGAAGTATCTCCAGTCTTCTAGACAATCGTGATCTGCTTTCCTATGTCAGTGTACATCACCCTTTAAAATTTTTACATATAAAATCAGATTTCAAGGCTCATTGCATCTCCAAGATAAAAAGGTTAGGGATAGGAAGAAATGCTAAACAGAGGAACAACATGAACGGTAAGTTGTGAGAGTTGGAATGCATTAAAAAGAACTTAGTAGGAAGTGAGGAAACTCATGCACCTCTCAGGAAGTGCTCAGTATTGCGTATTATGAATTCCCATATTGCAGAGCATCTGCTATGTAACTTTTTGCTTCCAGTCAGCATAGCATAACTTGCATATGATTAGATATTTAATGTTTATGCTTTATAGGACATTAGAATCTATGCAAATATTATGTCAAAATGTATTAATTTCAGAAGGTAACAGAACCACCACATTGCAATTTGTGTCTTTTCAGTGTTGCAAGGAAGCTGGAATTCTTCTCTTATGCAAAAACCCCAGCTGCTTCAACAAACAAAATTGCACTTGTGTGTCATCTGTTTAGACAAGTTCTGGCCATGATAATCTATGTTTCATTGTTAACAGATAGACCTAGTGCTTCTGAAGTACAACAAAAAACAAGCTATAGTTTAGATGTGCAGGAAGAAGGGAAACAGGGCACTTTATACTGCATGCCAAACAAATAATCAGAATGACTTTAGTATTAGAGAAATAAAATTAAGCTGCATTCCAGTGCTTACAAACTTCTCAGCATTCCTTAGGGAATCAAAACCATCAGGCTTTGACACATACTGCCACTCACTCCATCCTTCATAAGGTAAACTGGTGAGGCCGTATCTTGAATACTGTGTTCAGCTTCGGGCCTCTCACTACAAGAAAGCCACTGAGGTCCTGGAGCATGTACAAAGGACAACGAAGCTGGTGGAGGGTCTAAGAGAGTAAGTCCTATGAGGAGCGGCTGAGGGAACTGGGGCTGTTCAGCCTGGAGAAAAGGCGGCTCAACAGAGACCTTATCACTCTCCACAGCTGCCTGAAAGGAGGTTGTAGCCAGGTGGGTGTAGGTCTCTTCTCCCATGTAAGAAGCCATAGGACAAGAGGAAATGGATTAATGTTGTGCCAGGGGAGTTTAGATTGGAGATTAGGAAAACTTTCTTCACTGAAAGGCTTGTCAAGCACTGGAACAGGCTGCCCAGGGACGTGGTTGAGTCACCATCCCTGGAGGTATTTAAAAGACCACGTGTAGACATGGTGCTTAGGTATATGATTTAGTGGTACACTGGGCAGTTTGATTAATGGTTGGAGTCGAAGATCTTAAGGGTCTTTTCCAACCTAAATGGGGTCTTTTCCAATCTAAATGATTCTATGATTCTAGCTTTATCCAGTGGGTTTATTAATTTCAATCACTTATTGCTGTTGTTGTTGAGACATTATCGATTTCTAACAATAAAAAATTCCAAGGTCTTTTTGAGTTCGGACCCAAAGTGTCTGAATTGCCCATCTGATTTGCTTTTAGTAAAGTGAGTTTTGATTTAATGTTGACAGCCATGGAGTACACAGCACAGGCTGCTGACCATTCTTCTCTGCAGCCAAAGACTCTCCTAAGGAAATAAGTCTGTTCTGCTAGTAGGAATGAGCAGATGACTAAAATACTACTAGATGTGAGGAGGAACAGAGTGTACAATTCCTGATCCAAGTGAAAAAAGACAGACAAAACCAGTCTGTGATTAAATATGTTCATAGCTGAATAGATGTATCCACAGTAATTTTGATCAGGGCCAGAATTTAAGATAATTGCTGTGCATATACGTAACATACAAACACACATGGGCCTTGAAAAAACCCTCCCATAGTTAAAGAAACCAGAGAACAAGAGCAAGTAAAAAGCCTCAGGTAAAATGCTACTGGTTTTGATTTTGAGCACTATTGAGTGTTCTCAGTTCACCGACATCTAAGAAACTTGATATGCTAGACAAGCTACCTACCAGGAACTGAGGAACAAATTACCGTACCTTTAAGCCCAGTGGGTTTTTTTTTTTATTTGTTATTTGTTGTTAAACCATCTTGTTAAAGTAAGAAAGGCAGACAGTTGGAGACAAAATGGTTCAATTTCTTCCTGTTGTAAGTTTTGTGGATAGTACCTTATTAGAACAAGAATAGTTTAGACAAACTACGCATCTCATCACTTTAATGTAATACACTACAGGGAAAGAATGAAGTTTGTCACTGAAATAGACAACCTGCATTCCCCTGATCATTCAGAACCGACACTGTCCACAGCTATACAAATATGCATAATCTGCACATTAAGACAGAAAGGGAAAAATAGAACTTTATTTAGCCACTGAGTCTAAGACATGTTACCCTCCTGTTTTCTTCCCACTGCCTCACTCCCCCCAGGAAGAAATTTCTTGGATATGGTCCTCCTCAGCAAAAAGCTATCAGCTTTAATAAGAGCTGAACACATTGTTCATCCCACCCGTTCACTGCAAGCAGCAGGACAGTATTTGATTCTTTAAATTTCAATGTATCAATGTAGGTTTGGAGGTAAAAGCACAGGCTGATTTCATTGAAGAAAACACCAGAAATCACCGAGATTTCTAAGTGTAAAACAATCAAAAAGGGAAATCAAGTCTTTTCAGAATTGCCCCATGTACCAACAGGCAGCTAAACAAAAGGGCAAAACAAAAAACATGTAGCCATATACTCACAAAGGCATTTTTATTTGCTTACCTCCTGATAACACACATGCAGGTTGCTGCTTAGCACTAACAATCTTTTAAGTGGTATGTTTCAATAGGATAGCAAACATCCTACATTCTGTGAGAAAGCTTCATTATCAGAACTCTAGACTCCAACATAAGTCAATAGAAACACCTTCAAGTGCCTATTTTTACATGGCTAAAAAAAAAAACCACAAACCCTTATGAAAAATTATGTCAGTGTCCAAAATGGAGAAACCTTGGAATTATGAGTCCATTACTTACCACATTGAGGAAGCACAAGAAAAAGGCTGCCAAATCCAAAAGCTCTCTTCAACATTTCTTTAGGTTATTTTCACTGGACTCTTTCATATTAGGTATCATTGTTACAAACCTGCAGTTCAGTTTAAGTATTTCTCTTCTTTTGTACTTTCCATAACAAGATATTAGGTGTGCATCAACCCACTACCTTCAGTGGCAGCATGCATGATATTTTCAAAATACAAATCTAGAACCACTTCAATATAAAAATCAGAATTAGCATCCCCCAATATTTCCATTACGAACCAGAGGGAAACTTACAGTGATTTACTTTTTTATTAGACATACCAACCTAACTTCACTACTTACAGGTCTGTATAGCTGTAGTGTGAACAGTAAGAAAACCTCCTTTCACTAAACTACTACAGAAAGTTATCCTGGTGGTACATTCAGCTGAATACAAATTTCTACAACAAACAGATAGAAAAAATGTAACAAAATGACCAGAATTTAAGTTTAGAGTTGTTTTTCTGCACAGCAGATTAATCAAGCTTTTTACATTATTTAATTTGTTAATACTAGATTGCTGTAAGGATAAATTCAGAGAATAATCTATACTTACCTTTAACAGGAACAGTCACTTAAAACATAAAATTTATCTCCCTTCCATTTGCCCTCTCACTATATCATCATCCAAAGCAGTTTACTTTATGTAAAGGTCTTACTGTAATAAAGCTAATTAATGGAGTTTTATAACTTAATGACAATACAGAATAAAATAAACAACTTTGGAGGGCATGGCACATATTCAAAATAATACAATGTAAAACTGTAGAACCTGCATCAGCTCCACAACGACATTTCAGTGCTTATTGAATTATTTCCAGAGAACTAGATACTGAATACGGAGCAAATGTTTTTTCTAGAAAAGCACTTGAAACTGCACCAGTAAGCAAAATCCCAAATACTTAATTCTTTCAGAAATTCAATGGTAGCATAAACATACGACTACAAGGCTTTAGCTTCTTAAGGTGATATTAAACATTAATACTAATTTCAAATATTAAAAGAGGTGATATTAGAAAAAAAATGCATGTATTTCTACAGACCATTGGAAGCAGACAGCTGTTGCTGCCTGACTAAAATAAGGCACGAAACAAATACATTATGTTCAGACAATAAGAAGAAAATCTAAGGTAACTGAATATGTCCTTCTTAAGGAAAACTGAAAATTAAAAAAGAAACTAGCACATTTTGGAAGTAACAAATTTAAGAGTGTGCACGTATCCATACTGTTGTCATTAGAGGCAAGGCTAACAACTGTTCTATAACAGAAAAAGAAAAGAAAGAGACAGACAGGCACATCCTAATACTACTTTTCTTCTTCTAATGGAATTCTTTTGTGTGTAAAAGGAAGTAACACGTTTCTGAATTCACTGCCACCAGCATATAGCCAGCTAGTGTTAGAATTAGACATGTTTTAGGCCAGCATAATGGAGTTGGATAGTCCTACAGAAGATTTTGTCTGATGATTCTGAGCAGAAACAACACTTCATCGAGATTTTTTAATTACAAGTTTAACATAAAGAATGGCAAATTATTGGGATGATCAATAAGTCATTAAAAAAAGGGCAGTTGAAATTTAGGTATGGGTAATTTGTCTTCCCCAGGGAACGAAATAAGAAGTTCTCTCCACAAGTTAGAAGGTCACTTACAAGGCTGACAGAACACAGATATAGGTGGGGTTTTTTTGGCTTTACTGTAAGGAAGGTCAGAATAAAAACAAGAGCTTTTAAAGCATAGGGTTGTGGATTTATACCTGAAAAATCATGCCTAAGAACTTTTATTAAAAAAATTGTAGTAACTATAGTTAAATCAGCACGGAGCACTGTTAAATTAATCTAAACTAATGATAATATCAGCATTGTCACAAGAAAGCAAATGAGAGATTAAGCAAAGAGACCATTAGCACAGGGAAGTACTCAGGAGGTGGGGGTGGGGGGGGAGGGAAGTCAGAGGAGGTATTAACTTGTTGCAGAAGTGTGACAATGGTGCAACAAGACACCATGTTACCATGTCACCATCCAGTAGTTCATAAGGAATTTAACAGATCTCCAGCAGCATCTTCCGGCTCTCATGGCAACATCACCCCTGATTTATTACTCAGGCTTCAGTAACCAGTCCCATAGGAGCCAGCGGAGAGGCACAAGTTTGCTCTATAACCAAGATGAGAACAGCTATAACCATTTTACTACCACTCCATTATTCCTCCTGCTACTTTTATGTAACTTCTTCAAGAAAAATTAACTTCAGGTGCTGCAGAATCCCACTTCAAAACTCCTTTATCTGCAAGTACACTGAGCGCAAAACCACCCTGTTGACAGTGGAAACCCATCTAACAGTCTCTGCAAAGTGGTGACTCGGGCTAAGCCAGCTTTCTCCCTGAACAAGGCAGCAAGTCTGCAACCAGCCACCCACCAAGCATCTTCCCACACCCAGCTGCACACCTTGTTTTTTGCTTGCCAGTTGGTTACTGTCTCCCTCTCCCTGACATCAGAACTGCTCAGGTGTAGCTAGCCTGCCATGTACCTTTTCACTTTTCAAGAACATGCAAACCAAGAGTTCGCTGGATGCAAGAAGTCTGTTTTCTGTAAATGAGTAAAAAATAAAAAAAAAAAAAGCACCTGTGATTTCATTCCAAATCACTTTCTATCATTGGTTCTTTACTCCATCACCAGCCACTTTTTAATTAATATTAATTAATACATCATGACATTTGCAGATTCTGCTTTTTTTATGCAAAGAACTTTCTCTCAAACCAAAATATATCAAAATTTTATCTGCACTGGAGTATATCTATATATTATGTGCCAGAAGCACTTTTTATTTTAAAAAAGAACATTCAGATATATACAATTTAAAGGGACCTGGAGGTAACTGTGTCACACAGTTGTTGATGTGGGTTGAAAGCAGTAAATCAACAGTCTGACAAGAAAAGCACTCAGTGAGGCTGAGATACAAATCAGTAATGTCAAATATCCCTCTGTTCATTTCTTGATTGTCCGCTACTTCTGCAGTCAGTTTTAAAATGAATAAAATGTGTCAAATCAGAAACCTTTTTACTTCCATAAAAAGCAAAGATAATAATATAAAATGAATAAAATGATGAAACTATCAAAAATTACTTAATTTTCAAAATCATTCCTCCTAAACTAGGCAATTTTGTGTCTCTGGAATAGGTCACATTCTCATTTATCACAAAGAAAGAAATGAGGCTGAACACTTCATGAAGCTGCTGTTTCTATTTATACATAGGTCCATGGGATTTGCTTTAAGCACACATGAAGTACAATAGGATGGCAGGAGCAGGGTTGGTGCATGAGACAGACTCACCACTTTCCTGTCCTCACACTGTGTTAAAAATACGGCCTAAGGAGAAAAGCTTTATTTTATTAATACCGATACATAATTTATAACAGAGAAACAAAAGGAATAGAATATGGAAACGTGTATGCAGACTACCATTATAACACATTAATAAATTCAGGGCCCTGAAACCAAACTGGTTACAAATCAACAGCAGAAAGAACCACTGATCCACAAAGGAACCATTTTACGCATCAGGGTTTTTTCATTATTTTTGTTTTGTAATGCTTTAAGTTGTGCCTTTAAGTATCAGTGTGACTTCCTTCTAGTTCACTTGTTACTTTTACTGTCTTCCCCCTGTAGGCCTTTCTCAAAGCAATTCCACCTCACAGTGTATGAACTGAATGTTTGATTTTGTGCAAAGTATTATTACTGATGGACCTTATTTTTGCAAAATCTCTCTTTTTACAGAAGCCTTACATAGCCTTTTAGACCAACAAACATCATTTTGTTATGCAGAACTTCAGGGTGGAGATTTTTATCATTTTAGGCAGGTGAAGAAATGTAACAACCTTTTGGAAAGAAGTTCTGATTCCTTTTCCTACCCACAATGTATCATCATAAACAATCAAAAAAAAAAATTTGCACGCCTATTCTGATTTTCACTCATCTAGTTGCTAAGATACTAGCTGCATTTTATTATACATGATTTTGTAACACATTCTTTTCAACAGAATATTTGTATTATACCAGGTATTTCCATTACATTCTTTTTTTTTAATTTCTTTTTATTTGATACATTTCTTTTACTTGCATGCAGACTAACCCTCCCAGTCTAAAACCCCAAATCATTATTTTTTTTCATGAATATTCAAAGTTCATGTGCATTCTAAATTTTATGGTTATCTGATTTCTCTAGCCTTTTATCTTTTGCAATATCAAGCACCACCATACCACAGGATCCCCTTCTACCTTTACTTTAAAATAGTAATAAAAAAATCCTATTTCATACCATATTACATATTCCACCATCAGTTGCAATCTTCATTTGTTACTTCAAAACAGATGTCACTTTTCAACTGTAGTCTTTACATTTTCATTTTAAGTACTTGAGAATGCATGATGTAATTTTCTAATTTTTCATTGTTAAGTAAAGTATCCTTCAATAAGCATCTCTTAGCTATATGGCCAGTTTACAATTCCATTTGACATAACTTCATATTATTTCATCCTCTTACTACTTTCCCAATATTTTGGAGCAATATGCTTTTAAAACCAATGTAAACTTTTATTGAGGAAACCTTGAAAAAAGCTGAAGTTTTCCTTTTCAATAAGAAGCACTTTAACTGAAAAAAAATTCCCTGGCAATTTTTCTTACTATCTCACCAATGATGTATTGTCATCACTGACTGTAGTCAAAGAATTCTACCTCATCCGAATTAGCTGTACATCAACTTCTAGGTCTTGTTAGGAGACTATAGGGATTCCATTAGAAAGCAGAAATCTTAGTCTTGTATTTCTTTTTACAGATTAAGGTTAATCTCAATCCAATAATTTTTTTTTTTCCTGTTTAAAATATCCTTCTAGCATCTAAAACACAGATAATTTCAATAGGTTTTGAAAATGGGAGCTGGCTTATTAATGAACCACTAATTAAAAAAAAAAAAATTCTCAGTGTGTTTTTTGATGCATTTTACATTAGCATGTTACCACATCTGACCTAGTGACTTCAGCTCCCCACCCTAGCCTAGGGAAAAAAAAATTACTAGAGATGCTGCTTTGAGATGTTTTCCTATCTTCTGGTTGACTTTGATGACCATATCCAGCGTGGTAATGTGTTTCACAAATTAGATTATCAGTTCAGAATCTATAACACTCAGTTAACAGTTATTGTAAACCTAAGCCTATACTTCAAAAGCTTTTGAGAAAAACTTACTGCTTCACCAGCGCTCTACAATGCTAACAGTCCAGTTAGCATGTTTCTGTTACAACTGTACACATATGTATTATGAGAAGTAGTTATATACTCCTGATACCGAGTTCTCCCTCTAGAGAGAAGGAAGACATGGAAAAATTGTTCATTAGTGGTGAGCTAGATTATTTGTTGTGGTTTGCTTTGTTTTTTTTCCTTTTAGTTGGTTCCATTTCATGTGAGTATTACTACAAGCCCACGAAAGTTAGGAAAACAAGTTCAGATGATACTACTCCCAAAAGTTAGTTTTACTTTACATGCAACTGCATTTCCTTAGAGGCTGGTCACAGAATAAGTTACCTAAACTACAAGCTAAGTCATGATTACAGATCAGAAAAGACCACTTTCTTTTGAAATAAATCTACTCAAAAGAAAGATGACAGAGTGCAGTTATATTTGCATAACTCTACCTAAAGGAGATGAACAGCCAGCATAATACTGCGCTCTTTCTGTGACCTCTCTCACATGCAATTCAGCATCAGTTTTGAGCCTATAATCAGCCAATTATAGGTGGTTGGCCAGCCTGTAGAAAACAAAAATGTAACAAAAAAACATATGGTACTCTAGAGACCTATACTTTATAAAAGGTTTGTAGTTTTTAGCATTAAAGCAATGAAGCAAAATTACAGGTTTTTAATTTCTCCCCAAACAGACAATGACTTAGATGAGAATCAAGGTTCCTTGCTCAAGAACTTGCAGCAGCATAGGCTGTTGGCTGCAGAGACTGCAGCTGCTAGGCACCCTGAGCTTGTTATTGGCACACTGAGGAATATTTCACTGAAGCCAGTGGATGTGAAAGTTGAGGTACAGGGCTCACAGAGGAAGACTGGAGATTTGGTTAACAAGTCTGTCTATGCTTAACAGTACATATGAAGCTTAACCTCCTTGAGAAATAAAAGGCAGTTAGGCAAAAGATACCTTTAAGGATCTAGGCCATTTTTTAAAGTCAGTGAAACTAACAGGGATGCTGCAGATGCCCCAAAGAATGAGGGCAATCTGTCCCACCAGGACACAAAGTCGCCCTACTGATGTATGCCCATCTGACTGCTGTTATGTGGAGCAGCAATGACTGTATGAGCCTTATAACTAGGTTAATCACCCAGCCTCTCAAGCGATTTAACCTATACCTGCTTTCCAATTTCTTAATAGCATCCTGTACCTTTGTAACTTAAATTAGCTAGACAATCTTCACAAATACAAGCACTGAACTCTTAATGAAATTTTTTATTAATTTCCAGAAGTGACACTTCTATAATTAGGGCTGTCACATTAAGACCATATCCCTCCAACATAAATGCTCTGAAGGGAAGGGCAGTTATCTCGAAGTGTTGAAGTATGCATTAACCATCATTTATAGGGACAATAATACTGTATTTTTCCCTATGATTTTCTTTTTCCTTATTAAAGGAAGCGCCCTTTTTTCTGCATGTTAGACAACCACTAAAACCCTGAAGTAACAAAGACTGTAAAAATCATATATGGTTAATAAACCTAAGTATATTACGTGCCTTCGGTCAAGTAATTACATGAAGTATCTCTAGTATAGTAAAAGGAACCCCTCCAAATCATTAAGCTCTAAACCACTAGATAAGATAATTTGTGATCAAGTTCACTTGTATATTAATGATTAATTTATATCCCATATGAAGGAATTTCAAGACTCAGTTGAAAAGTTTTTTTGTTTTAAAATCTCAGTAAGAATTGTCATCTCTAACAAACCAAACATGACCTAATTGGGTATTGATAACAAATCACACTAATTTATACTGGTTTGTCACCTGGGCACATATAATTTGGCTCATCATCTTCCTGCTAGCAGAGTTTAAAAAGGCAGCCAAATTTTTAAGTCTCTGGGTGGCAGAACTCAAGTTTTCTTAAACTTCTAAGAATGTTACCTATCTGCAGTCCCCAAGGCCCCCTGCTTCTTCAAAAGAGCACTGCCCTACCAGCTATTTGAAGCCCGCTGAAGACAAATGGGCTGAATAGAAGACCTTACCACTTGCTGTAACCTGCAAAATCATAGCTTTTGAATATAACTCAGTGGAAAAACTTGATTAGTAAATTCCTTCTGAACTGTGTATTTCAAATGTGGGGATAAATGCACAAAAAATATATTAATCCCAAAGCATGAGACATTGATATAGGCAAAATAAAGAGGTTTTCCCGTTTCACAATATATTTGCAATCTTTCATAGCCCAGTGCAAGTAGTGTATTTCATAAACTCACCAGATCACAATACTATCAACTCCACCCTGCAAAAATACACTGAAGTTTTATTTCTGTAAATTACAGAGTAACAGTTAAAGAATTTTTTGTTAAAGGCTAAAATGATAGCATTTTTCTCTTTCCCTTGAAAACTCAATAAATCAGGTCCCCTAGGTCACCACTGTCCCTGACTGTCCCTGATCCCTCCCTGCAGGTCTCCCCACCCACCCACCCACAGTCCAGGACCCCATATCAGCCCCCATGGGGCCATCAGCCCTGCCCCAGTGATGCTGCAGCAGGGCTTGCCTCTAGCTCCCCACAGCCCTGCCCTGCTCAGCTGGGTCTACCCATGAGCCCATGTCCTGCCCCAGCCTCGGCCAGTCCCTGATGCACCGGGCAGGGGCTGCCTCAGTGACCCCTAGCTGCCCCATTCCTGGCTGGGACTGGGATGGACCTCTGGATCCCTGGGAGCCCCCAGCTCTCGTATCACCCTGGCACGATATGCCCATATCATAAAAACATCTACAGCATTATGTATTTTTTAAAAAATAATAAGGTAAAAAAAAATCTACAGTACATACACCACAGAACCACACTAAATACGAAGACTGCTAATATTGAAAATACAAAAAATATTATATAAATGACACAAGTATATAACTTCGAAAGCTCATCTTATATTTTTTGCATTGCTTTTGAATACTGAGTGAGAGAACATAGAAATCTAGCAAGATAGTGTATCAGGAAAATGAGTTAGTATGTTAAATGCACCCATTTAATAGGAATGCAAATTATTTTCCCACACAGTTTTGCATTAACCAATGCTGCTAAAGCTTTGCTTTTTATTACAGTTACTCAATTATTTCAGCATATCATATCTGTGGCTCTTTTTTATTGCTTTAAGGCAGCTAGAAATTTTACACACCTAAACTTAGAAGTAAGTGATGTTAAGAAAAGACAGCAAACAGTTCCCTCTTTTTAAGACTCTAGTCTGAAAATAAGCAGAAAATTGATGGACATCTAAATGGAACAGTTAAAAGATGTGAAATGAAAAGACGTTTGCAAATTGTCTTCAAAACAAGTGGCATTTTTCTGAGAAAGCTTGATGAAAGGAAGAACATGTGAAAAGTATACACCCATACTGGGATAGTAAGTAATGCAAAGACTTATTTAGCCCTATTATAAACCTGAATGGCATCAATGACTGAATCAGTATTAATATGAAGTAGGAATTATATGCTGTATAAATTTCCCTGTGGTCATAAAGATGGATTTAAGATGCGTATTGATTTATAAACTGAAATTATTTCATTACCATATATTAATAAAAGATACAGAGCTCCATTCCTTCAGAGTCACTGCTGCACAAATATTAGTACTTGCTGCAAAACTGAATGTTCCAAAATGTATTGTATATCTTTCAAAATACTCAGCTGTGCAATGAACCAACCAAGGAAGCTATGACATACAAATCTTGCTTTCCTAGCTATCTCTTGAGTAGTTTCCATAACCTAAACCCTACAGTGCTCATTTGCCTGCAGCATAAATCAGAAGCATCAGCTTCACTTAGTGTCATCCAGAACCGGCATTAAACCTTCCTGGTTTTGCACAGGTTACCTTTCCCTATTTGCTAACACTAATTTGCTCCCCATCTCCCCTTTCAAAAGTAACTTAAAAGCTTTATTATAACAGGTTTCTTAGTAAAACTTTGCTCCTTTGTTGTATCAAGTAAAGGTATTCAAATGTGATATGGGAAGGTCTACACAGTCTGTTCCAAAAGCCAGCTCAAGGTTTTATTTAAAATACTTTTGCAGCCTGGTTTCACACAGCACACGTGGATACCACTCTGCTGATCTCTTTGGAAGACTACTGTATACCTTAGAAGAGCTTAATATTAAGAAACTAAAATAATTTGCATCTTGGTGTATGAAGAGATTGCATTTCCTTGAGTGACACAGAAATAAGTGACTAGTTAGATCAAAGCCTGGGCTATACCTGAGAAACATTAAAAAGGTAAAGAAACATTAAAAAAGATAAAGAAACAAAAAGGAAAATGTTTCAGAGATTTGACAAACAGCAAATTTACGTGACTGACCTATGGTTTCATAGGGCATCAGAGGCAATCCTATGTACTCCTGAGCTTTTCTAAATCACAGTCTAGTGTCTTGGACTCACTTTCTTGCTCTGCACTCATATCCCAAGTACAGACTCCCAAGCACAAAGTTTCACTTTGGGTTTTTTTTTTTTTTTTTTAATGTTCAAACTACCTCTGGACTGAACTAGTAGAAGTAAATGTGAATACTGCCATCCTCACTGCTCTATTTAAATTAGTAAATACGTAGGTAGAAGTACAAAGTCACATTATCTGTAACTTACCGTGAAGAATTATATGTGTACTTTTATCCTGTAAGCACAAGTTACACATTCCATAGAAGGCTGCTCTTTCAAAATACGGCCACTCTTCTAATTAAAAAAACCTCTATGTTTTCTAATTAAAACCCCTGTGTTTTCTAATTAGGTACCTGTCTTGTTTCAGTAACTTTAAAAATCAGTGTAATTTAAAAACTAAATAGAAATGATGCAACATTGTTTGAAGTGGTCAATAGTTTGATTACTCATATGATACAAGAGACCTATAGGCTTTTGGACATTTAAGACATTTTTCCTTTTAAAAAAATGCACTGCCTCACTGTCTTCAGTTTCACTTTGCAGGAGACAGTAGACAGTTTAGAACAAGAAAAGAGTATCTGCAATCTACAAAGGCAATCTGTTCATCACTGACTAACTGCAGCTGCAAGATGACTCTCGATTTTCCTGCAATGTTTCTACCAGCTGAAAGTAAGAAATTATCTACAGTGGGTTGTCCCCTCATTCCTACCGTAGAAATGCAGATTAACTTTTTCAAAACTTTAAAATTTAAAATGAAAATAAGCATGGAAGCGAAATCTATGTGTTCAAGATAGGAAAAAATACAAGTTTTTCAGTTTTTCAGAGCAGTTTACTATGACGGAAAAGAGCTATCTTCTATAGGGGACAGCTAGACAAATGAAAAATTTAATTGTTTCAGGGGCATTCCTACCAAGAATAGGTTGTAATAAAAATTAAAAAAAAAACAAAAACAAAAACACCAAACCCCAACAACAAACCAGTAAATTGCTCTGTAGAAAGATTGCATTTTAATTTCCATAATCTTTTACCCTGGTATAGAACACTGAAAAAGTATGAAACATTGTTGCATTAAACTTCATATTATATTTTGAGATGTAAATTGGCAACCTGCTTCAATTAATTGAAAGTAAGCTCCCTACAAAAATGCTATGAGGCAAAAATTTAAGACAACATCCTATGCATTATTCCCAACGGACTCCAATCGCTTTGCTGAAGTTGCAAACCTTTCAACTATAATCTGTTCTCCTTCCTTCCTCTTCAAGTCCTCAGTAATGCTGAGTACCTCACAGTTACTAAATGAGAAATAAAGTTGGCAGTATGACCAAAATGTGGAAGGAACTGCAAGGTATTGCTTTAGTTCACTGAACTGCAGGTTTACAGAATGTGGTAAAATAATCTTCAGAAGATCTCTACTAAAAGTTCAATGAGAAATGACCCTATCCATTTCCCGAAGGTCCTAAAGGCCAATTGTCTCTGAAGTCTGAAACGGAATATTAATTAGATTTCCAAGACAAAAGCTTTGTATGTGCCACAGTAGTTGTAGAAAAGACTTCCCATTAGAATTTGACTCAATAATAAATCCACTCATGTCAAATGTAGTCTACTAATTACTTTTGGAGAAAAAGGGTTAGGAGACTAGACTGATTAGATGGTAGAGGGCAGAGAAAGCTCCTTAAATAATCTACTGACAGTTTCTTAAATAAACTAGGTGCAAAATATCTAAATATTGGAAATTTATACGGGCATACAGGCTGAGTTCAATTAAAAAAACAAAGAGGAAACATATTTGATTTTAAACCACAGAACAACAGCTAATTAAATAGAAGCATGCCCTCCTTATTTCCAAATACTTTGCCTTTAAAAAAAAGGTAGAATTACAAAGATCAAATCACACCACAGTATTTCCTCTTCTTTTTCTCTCAAGCTATGAACAGAGGCAATCAACCCTACCACTGAATAATGCCAAGTAAAGTTGGAATTGACATTTGCCCAGGAAGTGTTTTCCAGGAAGAAAGTTAACAAGAGACATAATTTTATTGGAAGGCAAAATAACCACCATTCATTGTTTTAGTAAAACAGAAGAGAAATGGACAGATAGGAATTTGTACACCTTCAAGAAATATCAATCTATTTTATGTCTCATTTAAAAGCAAAACAAAACAAAATAAAAAACAACACATATGTGGCACATCCTCCTAAAGTAATCATTACCAAAAGTGGAATGTGACTGGCTAGCCAAACTCCTAGCTACTCTTCTTTCTGAAATCATCATACTTACACAAGTAAGAAGAATTCAGTGAAATAGACAATGGTAAATAACAGAACATATTCATGTTGATTTCATTGCTTTAAAATTAAAGTTTAGCCATTTGCTGTTTGCAAATTTTAATTTCCAATAAACTGTGTTTACCTTCTACGCTACAGAGGGTTTTTTCCCTACTTTTCTTGATAACAAAAACTAAATTGCCAAAACCTTATTTTCATTTCAGCTGCAATGTTTAATCCCAGCTGAAAGTAATATTTTTCTTTTAAAATAGGCAAATCAAAACAGAATAATATTCCTAAATGGAAACTACAAACATTTCATTAAGGTGTTCAGAAATTTTTCAGTGTATGTAAGAAAAAGTCTTTAACTTTTCTAATGTTAGGTTTTTTCTTAACAAAAAAATATCCCAGTAATTAAATGCTCTGAAAAATAGGCCTGGCTGTTAAAACAATAATTTTTAAGGAATCATTTCTTTCTTCATAAAATGCAACCTCTGCTCCTAATACAAAATTGCAGTTTTTCCCAGTAAACTATTTTTTCAAAGCTGCATTTATATTAAATGCTTCCAAAATATTCTTCTAAAACTGTGGAAATAAAGACTGGTAATAGTTAAAACAGTTTCTCTTTTGTAGAAAATCCCAAATATAATGATTTTTAAAATAATGTTTTAAATTATAAATTACACTTTACAAGATCACTACACAATCAGATTAATTTTGGAATTTTTTAAATAAAAATCAGTAGAAACTTTTGTGCAGTAGCAACCGAATTTTAATAGAAATTCTCAGTTAATTGAACACATTTATTATTACTACAAGAACAGCAACAGTAATGGCAGTATATCTGAGACTGGACATGTGCAGCCGTCAGTGTTTTATCTATATTTCATGCAGACCTACTCTCATGAGTAATTGAAATTGCTTCCTACAATTGTGTATATTATGAGCGCAAAAATTGCTTTCAGAAGCAACAAGCTGCAGAAGTTTTTTGGGGAAAAAAGATTGGACATAGGGGAAAGAAACCTAAATCTCTGATAACAGTCTAAATAATAATACTGATTTCACTAATAGAAATTAAAAGAAGGATCCTGAAGTTTACCAATGGTACAATATAACTAAACTATGTAACTTCTACTACTACATTATACAATGGTCACCTTGTCAGAAAACCAAATACATTACTTATCTTCGGCATGTAGAGCATCATTCTTTTCAAACCAGAAAATGTCACAAGCCATTTAACATTCTGTTAAGGTACAACCTTCCCTCTGAATATTCAAATATCTACTGTGACTTTGACTTGTGCCACAGTTCTTCATATGTAGCAACTTCATACTCATCAAATAACTCACTTTTGGAGGACAATGTACAATAGTCATGAGTCACAACTGACTCATGGAAAAAAGGAGGTAGGCAGGTTATGTTCCTACTCAATGATATTCTGTGCAAAAAATGACAACAGAACAATTTTGCAAGGACAATGTATAATGTGCTCTTGCTCTTCTCAGAAGCAGAGTCATTAAGAGAATCCAAAAAGTATTTTGCATTTAGCAGTATCAATACCTTTTAATTTTTCCTTCTTACTTGCAGGAAATACTTGAATTGATGAGTCCACTAAATTTAACTTGCTACTGGACTTGGTCACATCTGTTTTCAGATTTTTAAGTGCATCTGCATCAGTAGCTTGTAGTTAATAATAACAGGTATTAATTATTTCATTTATTTCATTGCTTGCATGCAGACAAGTATATTCATGTACGTTTGGCATGTTTACAAATATCTAAATACTTTCTTTATTGATGAAATTGTGATAGCAACACTGATTTTTCATATAATTGAGGTCTTTGTGAAGGTGAGGATATCGGCTGGTGACATCCTAAGTGATAGATTTAAAAAGAAAAAAAAAAGCAGGAGGAAGTCCATGCTATGATTTTTTAAAATTTTACATAGGCTCAAAAGTGACTGGACCAGTTTTGGAAGACAAACACTTCTATCTTAAGGGTAACATAGAAACTGAATTTGAAAACCTGACCTCAGCTGCAATGATAGAAGTCTGGGAGAGCATTCTGGAGATCTCACAGTACAGAGCTTGTCCTGTTGTTACTCCTCTCACTAGGCCTCTGCTTGGACATCTCTTTGTGAGCAGCAGGTGTGTGTGCACTATAGAAATGCACACCACGGGGTTATGAACTGGGCAACACTTGCCTATATGTTATACCTAGGACTAATTCTTCCATCTATGAAAAAAATTTAAAAAAAAACCTGTAAAACTAGAACAGTTCTTAATGTATAGGCCTAGAAAACTTCAGCCTTACATTCAGTTCAGTGTCATATTAAATAAAGTACTTTTTTGTATGTTCAAATAACTAGTGAGAAATAAGAATGTTACTCTCATCTGGTAGGCACCTTTAAAACACATCTGAAAACCTTTGCAAGTGTAAACTCTTTCTTTGTTCTGAGTAAAAAGAAACAGTTTTGTTGCTTCGTTGAGGGGATTATTAGCATATCATCATGAATTAGGTAATATACAAAATTTACTTTAGAAAATAAAGAAACATGATGGACTTACGAGACATAAAGGACTCAACAATGCAGCACTGGGTTAGGACAAATAGCATATTAGTTGTTTCATACCTATCTGCTAGTATTCTTCTAGGAGACAAGTACTTTCTGTTTTATTCTGTCCAGAGCAAAAGTGATCCTTCTCATTTCTCTTTCTATAATGTCCAAGAATACAACTAATGACCAACAACAAAAAAATTACTTTTCTGTACCTTCTAACATAGATCAAAACATTGATGTTTTTATTACCTTAAATTGTTACTGATCTTCTTGCAATTCTAGCTATCATAGCTCTGTAATACAAAATTAATAAGCAAAATTATCAAGGACGTATTCAAACAGAAAATAACTGTTAAGTGTATGGTTCAGATTCAAGCATGACTAAATTATAAAGAACTGTAACCAGCTGAAATAGTGAAGTTAGAAATATATAGTGATATTTTTAGTGGCAAATGTACACATTTTAGCAAGCGTGATTCAGGTTATTTGAGATCTTGTGTAACCATTTGTTTTCGGAAGTCAGATTATCAACTTTCAGACTTAAATTTAGGTTCCCAAATGATCTTCACTGATCCTTACAAAGTATGCAGAAGTTTCCATCTGCCCATGCACAGCATTATTTCTGAAGACTTTTTCTCAGAATTTGTAAGTGCATCAAATGATCAATTTTATAAGAAACTGTGGTGCTTCTTGAAAGAGTTTTTTGAAATTTCAAACAGATTTCTTGAAATCACTATTTTCAGCAAACAATACCTCCTGAAATCCACCAATAGGATCCAAATACTGGGTCTCTGTAGGGAATTTATAGAATACATGTGAGATATTATTACGTTGTGACTGTATGCTCATATGTGCATGCCACAGCTGTGGCCAGAAGTAGTGGTGGTACACACTGAAAATGGATCAGTGGGACCACACAAAAATAAATACACATTTCTTTCTTAATCCAGGAGACAGTTAAATTTGTATTACAGCCTAGAGACTAAGCAGAGTTAGATGGAAAGGAAAATGAGCCTCAGAACTTACTTGAACAGTCAATAAAACAGGATAAAAAGAAAAGAGACAAGTCAATTGATTTATTCTCCAAATAAACAGTGTTAGAATTTTTGTTGTGTTTTGGCTGACATAAGTTGTGTTAGTTTATAGCAGATACAAACATCAACTCAAATAATAGTCAGGTATCTGGATTTGATACGAATGTAATTACTGAACAATAAGAAACTTTCTATTGAAATACTTCATTTTTTCCTGGCATATTCTGATATCAAGATTTTACTGCTAATGGCAAATTAACTGGATATGGGCAATTAAATCTATCTAGTGCTCATTAATTCAAAAATACTGTCTTCTGTGCTTTTTTACCAAAGATGTACAATGTGCTAACACACCAGTTATGTGAGATAGTATTCATCCTTTGCCTTTTAGTAAAGAAAACATTACAAATGTGTTCAGTGTTTCTTAGTGTCCTGGGTATTCATTCTGTGCATTTTCAATGAAGGATTTCATGCTATTAAGCAAAGGAAGTATAAGACACAAACTTAATGTATAAATATAATTTCCAAATTCCATCTCTAAAACACATTTGTCTAGATGGCACAGTTACTATTAGTACAAAAGTAAGAGTAACCTCTTCTTCAGAAGATCAGAAAATCTATTTTCTGAATATACTACTTATCTCAGTATTCAATGCCTATACAGTAGTTGTCATTGTAACAGAAAAAAAAAAACAAACAAAAAACAAAAAACAACCAAACCAAAACAACCAAAAAGCAGAGTTTTGCACTCAGACTCAACTACTCTCATAAAACTTGTCAGGATATGACAATGTCAAGGAGCACTTTTGATGTGGCCACGGTGCAAATATTCACATTTGCTTAGCTAGGCAAGCTAAAACAATCACAAATGGTCTTGCCCAACCAAAAAATTTTCTAGAAGCCGCATCATGATCAACCAAAATGTTTTCCAGAAGTCCCTGCACATTTCTTCCTTAACTCATTAGGCTACGTCTAAAACACTGTCCAAAGAACTCCAGAAATAACTGCATGCATTTCAAGAAGCAATGTATTCTCATGAATTTTCCCAGTCTTCTGCATAACCCTTGAGACTGTAGATGTGTGTCAGGCTATTCAGGCAGATCAGGCTCCAAAGGAATGATAGACAGGAAGGTTGTTCCAAGACACGGGATGAATTTCTTCTTATAAAACTTCAGGGCTGTTTTTTATTGTATGCACTTGTTTAAACAGGCAATGCAATTATTTGATAATGAATGTAACTTCAATGCCAAACAGCTAGTGAAAAAATTACGAGAACAGATTTGCAGCCTCTCTCTGCTACTTTGCTCAGTTTGCTCCTTAACTACACGCTCTTTAAGGGCTAGTCTATCATTGATTGAAATAAATGGAAAAACTTCCATACTTCCATGAACTCTGGCCTAGGACCAGATTGTCTTTTCCTTTATCCTTCTTAATGAGTTCTACCACTCTGATGCACAGGTATGGTTTATCTACTTGTCCATTACCTTTTCATTATTAATCCTTCCTTTTATTTGTCGTTATGTTCCCTTCTGCTTAGAGCCTCACAAGAAAAACCCTCATTTAGGAAAAAAAAAACAAATCTGTAATTTTGGTACTTCATCATTTCAAATAAACCAACCCGCAACAGAGGACCTTACTGTAGGTCTCCAAGATTTATTTAGTATTACTTGTTTTGACAGATGATTGACTGTCATAACAAATTGACTGTCACAGTTTAATTGGGGATTTTTTTAGAACTTTTATATGGTAAAGAATATAGAAGACCAATAATAATGTAAAAAAAACCAACCAAACAAAAAAACCCCATAATCTGATCCTAATTAAAAAAACGCCAACACTTACAGGATAAGATATACTCAGCAAATGATGATTTGGAGCAGAATCTTAAGTAGTCTGTAGAAATATGATATGATATAAAATAAGGTTACTGCTCTGCCTGGCCCGTAACGTCTATCCATAAAAGTTCAGATTCCTGGGGATCATGTGACAGATACACATCCAACAATACAAGCAAGCCTGTTTTCTTCAGAGTCAACAGGAAAACTACACATACTTCCGTGAGAGCTAAATTATATGTGCTTTAGAAAAAAAATCATGTCCCTAATAGAATTTTATGATTTTGAGCAAACACCTGTTCATATAGGCAAATATTTGTTACTATAGAAAACAGTCTGAATATGACACTTCTATAAAGCTGATTCTTATATTTTCTACATTTTCTTTGCTTTTAATAGAAAAATTATTAAGGGAGGAATAAATATTTTCAAGAAGCTACAGTTTTGCCTTGCATTGTTGTCTCGATGTGCTGTTCTTGGATAATGGCTGAGCCTCTACCATCCACTTTCAAGGCAATGAGCAAAGAGCATCCCATCAGAGTGGTTTAGAAATATAAATTTATAAATACAAAACCGCTTTATTTTTTCCAGTTTTTCCTCTGTAGACCAGAATAGAATAGTTCAGTTAGAAGGGACATACCATGATCATCTAGTCCAACTGCCTGACCACTTCAGGACTGACCAAGTTAAATAATATTAATAAGGCCATTGTCCATATGGCTCTTAAACACTGACAGACATGACTATAGCTGTTACAAAAACTAGAAAAAAACCCCATGACTATATAAGGACTATGGATAACCATCTGTGCTCCACTCTGTTGACCAGCACCATTGTATTTTTATCTCATATTCAGTCATGCATTCAGATAATAAGCCATCAATAGTTAATGTAGCAGTTGATGTGCCTGGTTCAAGCTAAAATAACTGATAGCAATGTTTAGGAAGCAGACATAGAGTGAAATGGGAGTACTGTCTCTCGTTGCTAGCTTCAGGCATTCAACACATGCTCCTCCTTCTCTACATATTTATGTTTCTGTCTTTTTCCTCATATCTCAGCTTTTTTCTTCTGCTGGACTGTCACCTCAGTCTGTTTCAGTCATCAAGTATTTATTACAAAGTCCACAGCTTTCAAGAGAAAATCTCCTGCTTATAAATATTTGCAATATGCTAGTGAATACACAGAACATCACAAGAGAAAGGAAATAAACTCATACTTGAAAAGAATTCAAGTCGTTACTTATATGTACAATTACACCTATGATTGTGCTCTGTTGGGAATATGCTGGCAGATTAAAAAGAAGAAAAAAAAAAAGCTTAGAAAGAAGCCAGCTAAAGCATTGTCCTACTTACAACACTGATTTGTTGTTTTGACAGATATTAGTTAGGAATTGTCAACCTTAATTAAAATGGTATTTAATACTATGCAAACAAAATTTCTTTTATGTAGAAAAAGAAAGCCATGTACACATGTTCTGAAAGTAACTGAGGAAGGTAACACTGAAATTTTTCCTAAATGTTTCTAAGGCTGGACAAAACTAGTATTTCAGCATTGTATTCCACTTAAAGCATTGTAACTCAGTAATGACAAGTCTCCTTTGAATTCCAGATGCTCTGTCTCTCAATCATATATTTAAATCCTGTAACAAAATATACTTACCTCTATATTTAGTCTATTAGAATTAATTTAATAGTTATGTTTAATATCTAGTCTTCTGCATAGATATCAATATACTTCCCTTAATATCTTCAGATGATATGAACAGTTGAAATAACTAGCAAAAAAATGCATCTTTCCAATTTCTTTATGAAAATATTTACTTTCATATTTAGCAATCTAAACTGATTTTGGCAGTCATGAAGATTGCTACTTGCACTTACTTTAGTGGGAACTGCATGCATTCAGAATGTCTGAAAATGAAAATATTTTTATTTGGTGGACTGAACAACTGTTCTCTAAGACAGTGGAAATCTAGAGCTAAGCAACAAGCACTGGATTAAGCTTTAATATTTACATATGAATTACTGAGTGCCTCACTGGATTTATGAGACAGAAAACTTGGAACTTCCCCCTCAGACCCATAGGACAGGATCTCTATTTCACTTCTTGAAATTCTTTTTAAATTATTCTGTGGAAATCTGAGAAAAAAATGTTTTATTTTGCCAGATAAAGAAAATTGATAGAGGCCCTACAAAAGCCCTTTGTACAAAACCCAAGAGGTTTCAGTACTTAAACAAAAAAGAAAAGTACTGATTATTCATTTAAATATACAGGGTATCATTGGTACTCCATGTTCTTCAGCACAGCCAGAAAGAAATAAAATGGGGAGAAAAGCCATCCTTCCATCTTCTTAAAACAGCTCTTGTTCTTGTGATGAACAACTCTGTGGATCAAACTATTATGTCTAACCAAACAGCAAATACGTGAAATTACATAGCAAGTGTTCAATCTTAAATGGACAAGATTTATTTGGGGTGGGGATGGGTGGGTGTGTTGGTGGGCTATTTTATTTTTGCATCCATGTCACTATATGTATCTATATATATATACCACTCTTTTGTATCTATGCACTATACACATGCACATATAAACAGAAAATACAACCTCAGAACAAGGCCCTACTGACTTACTGTTGTCCTCCTATACCTTTCTTGTCCCTGGCAGTAAAACATTCATTGTTCATCAGTACTGAAAGAAACTGCAAGGCTATCATCAAAATTCTTTAATCACAATCCTATTAAAGCTTAATATTGATCAAATTACATAAAATGGTTCAATAAAGCAAGGTCATTACATTTCCCTCTTTGGATTTTCCCTTCTATCATGCCTCCAGTAAGCATTTCTAAATAAGTGGTATCTTATTAGATGAAAGAAAACCTTAATGATTACCAGTATATTTCTATTACTAGTTTTTATTACTGAATTATTGTAGCTAGCAATTAAGAGTTTAGCTGAAATCTATGGGCTACTAGCAGACATCATAGGATTCTTTTTAGCATTGCAGTCCCATACCCCAAACAATTCTACTATTTATATCCAGAAAAAAACAGATTTTCAAATAGTGCTAATGATAATATTTCTTAAGAGAGAAAAAAAATATTTTTGCAACATCTTGAAGAATTTATACTTCATTAGAACTGTAACCAGAGTGATTCACTGGAATGACAATACACTCAAAGTTGTGGGAAATTAAAAAAATAAACAAACATAGATGAAAGATTAAAGAGCCACTTCCCTTCCATGTTCCTTATTAAGACAAAAAAAAGTGTGACTAATTCTGAACTGGTACTGGATATTTCCCTGTCTGTTCTAAAAATTCATACTAAAGATACTTCTAATAAAATTCTAAAGAGGCTAGCATAGAAACAGGCAAGACAATTGTTCTATTTTACATGTAATATTAGAAGGTCTTTCATAAAGTTGTAATTTTTTATTAAATAATTATTCAAATTAAAAGTTATACCTTTTTTTGCTAGCTAGTATTAACAGAGTTGTTTATTATTGCTGTACGATTTCTCTGAGAAGGATGCTGTCTGAGATGGACTAGATGACCTTCAGAAGTCCCTTCCAATGCAAGCTATTCTATGATTCTATGGAATCGATTAATATGTATTTCAGTTAACACACTCTTTCTAGACCTGGGTAGCTAGCCCTGCTTTGCAGGGGATTTGGACCACTTGAGTTCCAATAGTCCCTCTCAGTATAAATTATTCTATGATCTCTACCAAAGAAGAGCATATTTAGACTGCTGTAGTTTTAAAAGGTCCACTTTAAATTTAGGGGTTTATACACATGCACAGAAGAATCAACCTCATGTCTGTTTAGCTATCTAAACAAACCAAGACCAGAGCATTTCCAGGTTCACCCTACCCATCTTTCAGAATGAAATGCCTTTTCTGAAGGGCTTAATTTTCCCATTTTCTTATAGAGATGCTATATGATTAAGACTGAATTATTAACTTTTTGACAGCTTTACTAGTCAGAATGAATTGTACCATGAAAGACAGAGCATAGGTGCAGATTCCAATCATCAGAACATGAAAAGAGTTATAGCCATGAAAAAAAAAAAAAAATCTGCTAGCATAAATGCTCAGTGCATTCAGAACTTAGACCTTCTTTACAAAAATCCAGCAACTGCACAGAAAAGGAGATCAAAACACATGAAGGGAAGATTTGGTAAATAAAGAATTAGATATTTTATGTATTGTTTAAAGTAACAAAACCTATGTACCAACATCTGTTACCCACTTGAAAATATCAGCATAACTACAGCAATGTTAGTGATGGCATGACATTTCCATTATCTATGAATTTTCTCTAAAACCAGATTTTTTATTTAAAGACTGAACAAAATTAATGTATGACTGTAAATACCAAAGAACTAATCAAAGAATGCAGGTCATTATCTACCATTTTCAATTGGAAGAATATTTTACTTGTGAAGTCTGATTACAAATTGTGATTATCACAGGCTTTTCAGCCTTGCAACAGCATTTCTCTAAGCTCATTGGACTCTGAAGTGTAAAAACTCTTTAGCAACATTTAAAATTTTAAAATGCTGATTTTATGAAATAAGCACAAAATTTAAAAATTGTGGCAGTATTATTGATTTTAAATTTTGTAAAAAAAATTTTGATATTTTCTTTTTATTCAAAAGACTTTAAAAGAATTTGGTATTTTTATTGAAATTATTTAAACATTAAAATTGAAAATTAAACAACTTTATTTGAAAACTTAATTAGTAATTTTCTCAGAATCACCCATTATATAATTCTGTTGCTAGTCCAGATTCAAACTGAAAGTAACTCACTCAAAGTGAAAAGATCTTACACATTTTCATCAATCCTTTAATAATGAGCAAAGTGATGTCTAGCTAAATTCCCAGTGCAGGGCAGGGGAAAGAGACTAACAATTATCAGAGAAATTGTCCTGACTTTGACAATCATCAGGATCCATTTTAGCATCTTAAAGTCTTTTAAAGTGCTTGCAAACTCGTTCTGCTTTATCATCATGCACAGCTAGAGGCCTGTTATGCCCGTTTCCAGTAATGTAATATTCAAGAGGCAATGGGCACAAACTGAAACACAGGAGGTTCCTCCTGAACATCAGGAAACACTTTTTACTCTAAGGGTGAGTAAAACTGACACAGGTTGCCCAGAGGGGTCATGGAGTCTACCTTCAGAGATACTCAAAAGACATCTGGACACAGTGCTGGGCAGCCTGTTCTTAGTAACCCTGCTGGAGCAGAAGGGTTGGACAAGGTGACCTCCAGAGGTCTCTTCCAACCTCAACCATTCTGTGATTCTGTGAATATTAGATTAGTTTCCAAGTAAATCACTGAGCAAGTACATTATTAATGAACAAAACACACATAATTGACTAGAGAGTGATGACCTATGAACATCTTCATAAAAATAATACCTCAGCATCTCCCATACCTTGAAACTTATTTTTGAAAGACTAAAAGATACAATAAAACAACCATTAAACAAGCCTAGTTCAGTGTTGTTTATCAGAGTACATTTATAATTATTGTAATTCCTATGATTGTTGTAAGTCTTACAATGACATAAATTGCATTTTTTCAGTGTTTGTTTACAAGGCAACTAATATAGGTGACTTTCTAGACAATCCATCTTAGAAAAGATTATGATGAAATGTGCTTCAGAAAGTGGTAACTGAACATTTTCCTCTTTCTACCACTTAACACAGGAGTTAGTTTCTAACTACATTTACTAAGCTTTTTAGTAGAGCACTTTTTTATGCTACAGTAAAAGACCTAATTTTACTCCAATAAAATAAAACTGTAATGCTAAGTATTTAGTTCCTATGTTTCACCATTAGAGTAGAGTTGTATTGTATTCAGCAATTATTATTTTTTTGCTGGACTCAAGAGTCACGACCTAAATACAATAAACTCCTGTTCTAAGGGAACATGCAGTGCAGACCCAAATACACTTTCCTTAGAGGTTTCCACTGTCAAAAGGCAGCTTTGGAAAGAATAAACAAGACTACTTGTGAACCAGATTCTTAATATCAGAAGACCTATTACAACACACAGAACACTTCTCAACTTTACTGTCACATAATTCTCATAGTTTCAGTAAAACTATTCAGTCTCATGTTTCATTCTTTGCGTGAATGATCCCACACAAAGTAGAATCTCACCACTGTGAGTCTGAAATAAAGAACAGGAAGGGGTGTTCTGGGTCAAGTTCAGAGGTTAACCAAAGGTACTATGATATATAATGTCTTTCACACCAATGCCATCTTGAAAACAGTTTGGAGTTTTCACCCTGTTTTTGTCTCAGAAAGATGGATTCTGAATGTCATTCCTTGATAATTCAAGAACTTCTGATGAATGATGTATCTTTATTCATGGCATTCTACATTCATTTTTTCCTCCATCAACATTATTTTTGGCTTAAACCATTTATTTCATGTTTACCTAGTTGCTCCATCTTCCTGCCTCTCCAAGAAAATTTATGAAATTACTCATATTGCCTCTCAACTCTGTTTTGCCCAGAAGTAAGAAACTTCAATTTGTCTTTTCATGCAAAAGGCGTTACTGTCTTTTTTCTCTAGCAGTCTTTTTCTGAATCTCTTCCAGCTTGATGTTGACTCTTAATCACTACTGAGCCAAAACCCAGACAATAAGGTTCAAACTACCCCTTGGTTTAACTGCATTAATACTTATCTACATCTAATATAAATCTCTTACATAATGTATTTCAGAATGATACACACCATTGGCTGCCTACAACTGTTGTATAACATGTATAAGCATATATGAACATAATTTTTTCCTCTCTACTACTGCTACCTAAAATGTCAGAACATAAATTTTTTGTTATTAAATGATAGATGTAGGGCCCTCATCTTTGTACCATGCAATATCATCCCACCTGTTACTTTTGTTCTTGTGTACTATCACATTCATTTCCTTAATTGACTGTTCAACACTTGTGTTGTCCAAAATTTCCACTAGCATGCTTCTCCTTCTTGTGCCAAAATTAACAAAAATTGATCTCAAAACACATTCTTAATCAACTGCTACTACTAGCCTCCTTCATCCTGTCAATGTCTACTGTAAGTAAAAATTTTCCCTCACTTTTATTGCTCACCTTACCAATTATCTTACTTTTTCTTCCTAGCTTCACATCTACTAGTAATTTAAATGGGGCCACTTCAAAAGGTGTCTATTTTAGCAATATCATAGTTCCCTTGTTTAACAATTCTGGTACCAAAGAGTACTGTTGAGTTTTTCTGTATAAAGATAATTTTGGTGAGCCCTTTTTGTATTTTTAACTTTTTGACTTATTACTAGTTTTTTCTCCAAAATAAGTTTTGATGTCTTCTCTTATTATTATATGCTAACTGGTCTGTGATTGCCTGCTCACTTTTTCCTTGTTTCCTTAAACATAGCTGTTCAGTTAAACACAGATGTTCATAAAGTTAAGACTGCTAATCTAACAGAAAGAAAAATTACTTCAGTGGAAGCAGTTAGCGAGACAACTATCTGTAAGTCAAATCTGAAAGATGTAGTTAACTAAACAATTTTCTGCTGCAGTATAGATCAGCATAAAAACTTCAGAGCCATTTACAGTCTTACTTTGCATTTTGGCTACAGCATTAACAGCTGTAGCTCTAACAGCATAACTAATAGCTCAAGCTTCATATTTAAGGTTATTAATTGTTTCCTATTTCAAATCAGGCAAGATTTTTCAATGGCTCATTCATTACTCCAGTTTTCAAGCAGTTTCTTTTTGTTCAGATTCTATTTATGAAAAGTGCAATGATTTTTCCAGATCATATTTTTAACTGTTTAAGACAATAAATAAAAACAACATCCTAACAAAAAAGCTTTGGAATATAACTGTGTCAATACACACTTTCTATATGCAAAGCACTATGTAAATGCTAAGAAATAATTTAATTTTGAAAACTACTCAAGAAATTCAGAGCTAAAAACCATCATATTTTGATAAAGTAAGACTCATTAGACGTCACATTGTAACTAAAAATTATCATGTAGTTCTCATACATTCGTGTATTCTCTTAAATCGATTCAACACAGAATTCTTCCTCTTCACGGTAAAAGTACTGGGTAGCATTTTGTCATAGGGCTATGTTAGGCAGATAGCAATGTAAACTTGCCATTCATGAAACCATAAGCAAAAAAGACAATGATAAAAGTACTATGTAGAATATCTCAAGTCCAGATAGGAAGCTAAATAGTATGGCAGTCATATGGAAGTTATTTTCTTGGAAGTCTGTATTACCAGAATGTTATACTACTAGGCCAGTGTTCTGTACTTATATACAAATATTAAAAAGTTACTACAGAATTTAATTACTTACATGAAGATCTAGACAACCTAATTGAAGGGAAAAAAATCTGGTTCTGCTTTAAAGTGTAAGCAGTGTGTCACACAGTTTCTCACACAGGAAACTCACATCTCCACTCAGATGTCATATGGATGAACACCACCTGAAATATACATTCGTAATGCTACATGGCAGTGCAAAGTGTTCACCTTACAGATTAATTACTTTTAGGGGGTTTACTGACTTTCATTCAAAAACATAAATCACCCACATTTACCACAAAAAATAAAGATTAAAATATCCAGTTCCTTGGAATTTCTGTTTCTTTTAGACTCTGTATCACATTTATGCTGAATATTATTTTCCTTAGCTAGTCTTCTGCATTTTAGCAGGAGTTTTCCTTACATGACACAAAGAAACATTACAGCTTAGACACCTGCTAGTGCTCAACAGAAATACTTCAATGTGGGCTGAGTGGAGAGTGCCTCTGTACCAAACGGCACACCGAATATGGGTTCACAGATGCAGAACTTCCTCTCTTCTTCAGATTTCTAGCAGTAAGTCCTTGAAGAAATGATCTATGCTGTCTTTCACTTATTGTTTTACACGCTTCTACAAAGAGACACCACTGGAAAAGAAGTTCAACTGCCCACACACTTGAGAAAAACAAAAAGAACCCTTGATTTTACTGTATATCAAGATCATAACTACTCCTTTTTGTTTGACCTGAGCCAAGTGTAGTCATTTTTATTGCCTGGAGCTAATACTGAAGCTGCTAACGTTATTCTTCAAATGATTCAGTCTCTCTTTTTCAGCCCTACCCCAAGATATTCCAATAACCTGCTGGGGTTAGCGCAGCTGCTTCTGGTCCCTGCTTCAGTGGGTGCCTTTTTCCTTTTCTGTCTTTAAGAACTTTCTCATTCATTCAATTCATCCGTCCGTACCACCTCCTTATTCACACCACACGGCTCAATCTCTCTTCCTTCCTCTCTAATCACTGTCTAATAGGTATACAACTTTGCTTAGGCAAGCACATCCAGGCCCTCATGGCTACAATCAAATTCTCTAGTATGTGACAACTGGGAAACATAAAGAAAATAACATGGAGAAAAACTGCATTGTGAACCATGGTATGTTTCAAACCTTTGGACAGATATTCAGACTGAACTAAGATGTTTCTTTGCTTTTAGTTCTGGTATATTGAAAAATAATGTTATGTTGATATATAATTTTGAAATTAATATAATATTATTATTTTAACTGAAGTAATTATTTTTGCAATTCCTAAAAAATACCAAGGTAATTTTAGATAATGAAATTTATATAATTATTTTAAAATAATCAGTTGTGTTTGTGGTTTTGTGTAGTACCTTATTTAACCTACATAAGCTAGTTTTATTTGTTGCAACGCTAGTTAGAAACTCGTATCTGGAATAGAGTCTGCAGGACACATCCTCATTCTTTTTTCTTCATTGCCACCATTAGATCTTTAATTTAAATGATCCCTCATCTGTTGTAAATGCTAGAGCAACAGCCAAAAGAACCAGTAGCTACAGGCCTTCATCTTGCTCTCCTTGAAGTCAACAGCATTACTCCTACTCTCAACTTTTAAGAGAAGACAGGTCCCCAAAAGGTCAAACCAGGTTACTATTAAACTGATAGGAGATCTGCAGCCGACCTCAATGGGAGCAGAATTTGGGCCTCAAGGAATAAATACTGATTAGGGTTAAAGTAAGTGACATTAAGCAGAAAACTGGTGAACCTAAAAAAAAATCTTGATAAATTGCATACCTGAGGCAGTGCTGAGTTAAGCTGTCGCTGGAGGGAGTCTCTGTCGTAGATGACATCCTGTAGGCGTTGCTGTGCAAGTGACAAGCTTTCCTGTGTCTCCCGAAGAGTATCAAGGAGACGGTCCCTTTCATCCAGCATGTTCACCATCAGCTGCTCAAAGTGAGAATCCGAGTCCGAGCCGCTGCTTTGGGACCCCCGTTGACTCATCGGGGTGTCCTCGTTTATCGTTGGCATCACTTCACACATCATTTCTTTAAAAAAAAAAACAAATCAAGGAAAAGCTCTTCAGTAGAAAAATGTTTGAGGGGACTTCATAAGAGGAATTAACTGTCACATGGACACAGTAGTAGATTATTGCATTGTTCCCTCTTTCAACTTTGTGCTTTGAATGTTAATCAGATGGTCGATAGAGAGGGATTAAATACAGTGACTAATTCCACACAGTAAAGACTGAATGTGCTTCCCAAAGTGAGAGAAGAATGCCTGGAAGGAGATGGCAGGTAAAAGAATATTTTAAATTAACAGCTTTGCAAAAAATGCTCTCTTAAAATGACAGCAAATACCTCCTCTGCAATTGTACTCTCCTTTATCACTGTTTTTCTCCCCTCACTTAATGTCATTGTTGAATTGTTGGTATTGACACCAATAGCTGCCATTAATTGCCAGATTTTTTCCTGCTCTAGGCATTTCTACAGTACAGCTCAGGCTAACCATTGATCCAGTATCATACTGCCTTAACAATACCAGGTTAATCTATTTTTCTGTTTAGTTATTCCCACCCTCGGGAAATTATTCTCCAGTGAGCTCGTTTAGTAAGAGGTCAAGAACTAGAAACTCTCTTCTAATTACCATCCCTGTGATATCTTGTGCAAACTGTATTACCAAGGAAAGAATCACTGTGGTTTCCTAAAAGAAGTCATGAGAAGAGTAAATAATATCTAGTCAAATTCTTTGATTATAAAGCTTCTTACATAAATCTCTAAATCTCAGTTCATGCATGTGGAGAAGCTTATGCTGTGAAATACTGGGTCCAGCAGATGGGAAAAAAAAAAATCCAAAAAACCAACCAAAGACATGACAGATCTCAAAGCTCAGACTTTTTTAAAAAAATAAAAAGACTGTGTTAATAATAGATGATGTCTACCCAATGACAGTCACCCAAAGAATCAGAAATTGTCTTTCTAGTATGACTAGAAGTACAGCAGACAACTTTATAAATAATTAAGAGTTAATTTCTGGAAATTCTGTTCTTGTAGTAACTATTGAAAGCCTTTTGTCCCAACAAGTGGGATCAAGGTGCTTTTGGTTCATCTACTGGAAGTTAAAAATATTTTACTTAGGAGTTTGTTGTGGACCTTCCAGACATGAACTCTGTCTACAATACATGTGGTTGACACACCTGCACTGTTGAGAGTGCCATCATAGAATCACAGGATCATAGAGTAGTTTAGGTTGGAAAAGACCTTAAGATCATCAGGTCCAACCGTTAACCTGCCATTGCCAAGTCCACCACTAAACCATGTCTCTAGGTGCCACATCCACACATATTTTAAATGGTGACTCAACCACATCCCTGGGCAGCCTGTTCCAATGCTTGACAACTGTTCCGGTGAACTAATACCCAGTCTAAACCTCCCCTGGCAAAAGTTCAGGCCATCTCCTCTTGTCCTATTCTTGTTACTTAGGAGAAGAGACCTACCCCCATCTTGCTAAACCTCCTTTCAGGCAGCTGTAGAGAGCAATAAGGTCCTTCCTGAGCCTCCTTTTCTCCAAACTAAACAATCCCAGTTCCCTCAGCCACGCCTCATAGGGCTTGTTCTCTAGACCCTTCACCAGTTTCGTTGCTCTTCTTTGCACACGCTCTAGCACCTCAATGTCCTTCTTGTAGTGAGAGGCCCAAAACTGAACACACTATTTGAGGTGCGGCCTCACCAGTGCCAAGTACGGGGGAGCAATCACTTCCCAAGTCCTGCTGGTCACACGGTTTCAGATACAAGCCAGGATCATGTTGGTCTTCTTGGCCACCTGGGCACACTGCCAGCTCATATTCAGTCGGCTGTCAGCCAACACCCCAAGGTCCTTTTCCACCAGGCAGCTTTCCAGCCACCCTTCCCCAAGCCTGTAGTGTTGCACGGGGTTGCGACCCAAGAGCAGGACCCGTCACTTTGCCTTGCTGAACCTCATACAACTGGCCTAGGCTCGCTGATCCAGCCTGTCCAGACCCCTCTGAAGAGCCTTCACACCCTCAAGCAGATCAACACTCCCACCCAACTTGGTGTCATCTGCAAACTTACTGAGGGTGCACTCAGTACCCTCATCCAGATTACTGACAGAGACATATAAACAGAGCTGGCCCCAATATTGAGCCCTGGGGAACACCACTTGTTCGTGCCGCCAGTTGGATGTAACTCCATTCACCACCACCCTTTGGGCTCGACGTGCAGCCAGTTCTTTACCCAGCAAAGAGTACGCCCACCCAAGCCATGAGTGGCCAGTTACTCCAGGAGAATGCTGTGGGAAACAGAGTCAAAGGCTTCACTGAAGTTTAGGTAGACACATCCTCAGCCTTTCCCTCATCCATTAAGATCACCTTGCAAGAGAATGAGATCAGGTTTGTCAAGCAGGACCTGCCTTTCATAAACCCATGATGACTGGGCCTGATTGTCCTGTACATGCCATGTGATGGCATTTAGGATGATCACTCCATAACCTTCCCCAGCACTGAGGTCAGACTGACAAGCACGTAGTTCCCCAGAACCTTCTTCCAGCCCTTCTTGTAGACAGACATCACATTTGCTAATTTCCAGTCAACTGGGACCTCCCCAGTTAAGACAGGACTCCTGATAAATGACTAGAAGTGGTTTGGTGAGCAATTCTTCCAGGTCCCTCAGTAGTACACTTGGGTGGATCCCATCTGGCCCCATAGACTTGTGTGTGTCTAACTGGTGTTGCAGGTCGCTGACTGGCCCCCTTGACTATGCAGGTTTCATCCTGCTACCCATCCTTGTCTTCCAGCTCAAGGGGCTCTGTACCCAGACAACAACTGGTCTTACTATTAAAGACTGAGGCAAAGAATGTATTAAGTACCTCAGCCTTTTCCTCATCCTTTTTCACTGTGTTTCCCCGTATCCAATAAAGGATAGAGATACTCTTTAGCCCTCCTTCTGTTGCTAATGAATTTATAGAGACATTTCTATTGTCTTTTATGGCAGTAGCCAGATTAAGTTCTAGGTGGGCTCTGGCCCTTCCAATTTTATCCTTCCATAACCTCATGACATCCTTATAGTCCTCCTGAGTTGCCTGCTCCTTCTTCCAAAGGTCATAAACTCTCCTTTCTTTCCAGAGTTCCAGGCAAAGCTCTCTATTCAGCCAGGCTGCCATTCTCTCATCTCATGCCAGGCTCATCTCTCAGCACATAGGGACATCCTGCTCCTGGCACCTTTAAGATTCCCTTCTTGAAGAATGTCCAGCCTTCCTGGACTCCTTTGCCCTTCAGGGCTACCTCCCAAGGGACTCTGCCAACCAGGCTCCTAAACAAGCCAAACTGCCCTCCAGAAGTCCAAGGTAGCAGTCCTGCTGACCTTCTCTCCTTACTTCTCCAGAATCATAAACTCGATCATTTTGTGATCACTATGCCCAAGGCGGCATCAGGTAACATTCTCACCATTTCAGTCTCAATACTATTACGGATTAGCTCTACATAGTCATAAATCTGGGCTGCTTTCCAAAGTAGGGAAATGAAACTTGTAAAAGTGGAATTTATGAAAAACAGAAGATCTAGCTGTTACAGAATGTAACTTAAAGACAGGACATACACCAGGGAACAAAAGAGATAAGGCACCTGTACTTAATTCATTTAAACCAACTCCTCCTACTATCACTAAGTCACAAGAAATCCTTGTGCTAACACTGCTTGCTGCTAAGATTTACTGAGAAAATTACATAGCTTCACTAAGATTAGCTGGCCTTGATCGTATCCTGAATGTTCAGGCAGAACTTAGTATCCTTAATTTTCACTTTTTTAGCAGATGTGGTAACTAGCAAAGCTGGCACCAAACACTGGTATTTCAGTGTGAATTATCAGCTACTTCTGCATAGCCTTCACAGGCAATAGCTTCATTACTGAGGTTTCAGGTAGGTCTTGATCCTGTTTCTAAAGTTTCTAGACTGGAGGCAAAGTAAAGGTTACTTCTGGCTATTATCCACTTAATTAATTAGGTGCAAGAGAAGCAGTTAATAGTTTGAAGTGATACAGAGAAGATCCTCACATCTCAAATATATTTAGGTCAGGTTTATTTACCCAGGATTATCCGATCTGATGCTGCATATTTCCATTACTCATGAGGTTCAAAACTTTCTATTCCAGAAACCTTTGTCCCTCCTAAATTGTAGGCTTCACTAGGAAGCACTACATTGTCCTTTCTTACTGAGAAATACATCAGTGCCTCCATCACCATGAAAAACTTCAA
The DNA here is from genome assembly GCF_963210335.1 of Falco punctatus. Classification (NCBI taxonomy): domain Eukaryota; kingdom Metazoa; phylum Chordata; class Aves; order Falconiformes; family Falconidae; genus Falco; species Falco punctatus. Next base: position 39,716,746 of record NC_137585.1, read on the forward strand.
GTTTAAACGCATTTGCACCACTCCATGGTGCAAGACCTTCATGGTACCTACCACCTCCTCTTGTGAATATGGCCAGTGTGTACTGTGAGGCACCACAGATGGGGAGTAACTAAACTGCAGCTGCATCAGCAGAAAGACAGTTTGAATAAATGAGCACCCATCCTCCTACACTTCAATTTCCCTGCAAAGACAGAACAGTTTTGGGGGAGTTCTTGCTTATCTAACTACTTTGTCCAGAGTCCGCAGATATCTTGAGATGTGGGACTACCAGCAGGGGGAGCCACTGTCCTGCCTCCACGAATCTCCAACAATGTGGGAGTACATTTCACTTGGGAAGTGGACATCGCTCTGTTGAGTGTCTCCACCCAGACCCCACTCATGGCTAACCAGTTTGGGATGGTCAAGTTCACAGTGAGCAAAGGCATAACTAAAACATCCAAGCCCATCTGCCACTTGCTGAATTTAATCCTAACTTTTCAGTATGCAGCAGGTGGCCAGAGACCAAGGTTCTCCAAGAACCATTCTCCAAGACCAAAGAAAACAATTCAGATTGTCACTGATCCTTTCCTGCTTCATGATCATCAACATTTCATGAATTCATGAGGCATGCCTCTTGCCCCAGGGGATTCTCATGGGTGAACCTGCATCATTCAACCAATTACCTCCAATGTCCTGCACATGCAGATCAAGTTTATGTTCTGAACAGCACAGCAGACACTACTACTGCTCACAGGAAGCGGCAGAGTGAGAGTGGTGCAATTTTTGACACATGCTGGTGGTGTGCGTGCAGGAACAAGTAAGGAAACCTCTGTGCAGAGAGCTGTTGCTACCTTAGCACTTCGTATCCAAACTAGATAGAAAATCTCCTCTGTAGTCATTATGGGGATGTGGGAAGCCATAGATATAGGTAGTTGTGGGGCAGCAATGGAATCCATGAGTTGAATGTTCATGGCAGTATTACCACATCTGCTCCCTCTAAGCTGCTGCATTCTGGGAGGGAAGTGGTCCATGCAGCATGCTTATTTTGAAAGCCTGGGCTACATTATCCCAACACGGCACAAGTAACAAACTTGGGCTGTGAGTAAGACCTCAGAGAAGGCAGGGAATGGGTGAGGAGTTCCTGCTGTAGGCAGTTGCTGTTTGGAAGTTTTCTGCCATAGCTCACAACCCCAGGAGAACCTTTAGAAGGTACAGCAGTTCTTGCAGTCAGACTGATGATGTACCTTGCTTTCCAGCAGTTCAGAGATCAATGCCATGATTCCACTGAAACCACAGGCATCCTCTCCCCTTCCCACCCTCAGCTGGAGGTGAATATAGAAAAGCAGTATGCTACCCTAAACTAGATCAGAAATGCTGGGAGAGCATGCCAGAAAGGGATGCACTGATACCTGCAAGAGTAAGGAGCAGGGAAAAACGGAATCCTGGGCCATGTCCTCACATGGATCTTTTGAGGGAGCCAACAACAAGAACCCCGAAACAATTCTGAAGTGAGCTCGATTTCTCAGGGTGTTCCTAGTTCATCAACCCAGAAAAAAGGAACAAAATTTCAAACAACTGCAGGTTTGCTGTGGGGCTCCCAAAGAAAAATTTCTTATAGCATTTTGTGAAAGACACATATGTCATGCTGTTCTGATTTACTATGATTTGTGTCTTCTTGCCTTTAGAAAAGCATTCTTTTTTTTTTTCCTTTTTTTTAATTTTATCTGGCATTTATCACTCTTATACCTGCCAGCAGATGGGATGCTTTCAATGTCCTGAGGCTGCCACCATTTAAGACTGTTCCCAAGAAATGCTGGCCTTCTTCCAGCACATGTTCAAGAATAGAGCCACTTCCCCAGGACCTTATTGCAACCTTTATGAATCTTCTGCTTGACAGCCGGAAGGAATCAAAATATGAGAATATCTGATGAATTTTAAAAGGAAGAAAAAAGGAAAAAAGGGAGGTTCATCATGAGAGTCTGCAACAAAAGCTAAGGTAGGTAAAGCACAGAGAGGAGTTCAAACCAACAAAAGTAAAGGAAGATTGTCAGCAAACGGCCTGATCACAATTTAGTAGTGGAAGACTGGCAGCTGAGGACAAATAGAGTGCACATATGCGGCTGGATCTTTATATAGGAAATTAATAACGTCAGGGAGTTACAAGGTCTTGAAGTTTCCAGAGCCTTCTGAAGGTGTGTGCACGTGTTAGACAACCTTTGGTTAACCACATGATAATGGGGTTCATACATGGGGTCAGGACATTAGATTTAAAGTAAGCTTCCAGTTTAGATACAGGTGAAAGGAATTCAGTTTGTACACACCAAAAGCACATAGAGAACCACACCAACACAATGCAGATGGTAACAAACTGAGGGGTTCATATTAAAACATAAAATAGTATTGCTATGAACAGTTAGATCTGTTTGCTAATGTGGTCATAACCTGAGTAATTTTAATCACATTTTTAAATTTCCAACAGGGAAAGAGAGCAACTTCTGATTTTCCTTCTATGTAGCCTTGAATTTTAAACCAAATTTTGGTGATTAAAAAAATGCCGAAACCCCAACAATTTTTACTCTGGTTTCATAGAAGCAGAGAATCAGTGAGGTTGGAAAAGACCTTTAACACCATCAAGTCCAACTGTTAACCTTATATAATATAATCAACTATTTCATACACTGAAATCAGAAGGAATTACTGTAACTACCTACTCTTGCCTCACTAACCATAAATCAGTGTTAAGTGAAAGTATATTTTATACAGGAAGGATTTCAACCATTAGACACTGAAAGTGATCTCTCTTGTAAAATAACCAGAATTAGTCATTCTTTCTGTGAAAAATACATGGCTTTTTCAATTGTATTTATAGGGAAGACACAGCCACATTCAATGCTGCAGTTCTTAAAGGCTCAGAATAAGGCTAATGGCAGGCCCACTTCTATTACATTTTAGACCTACCATGCCACATGCATTTTTGTGGCTGATCTGTGAGTGTGCAGAACTTTTGATACATCTCAGATACATTTCATTATATATGCATGAATCAGTTTTCATATAGACAGGTCAGATGCATTCTATACAGCAATAACAGATGCATGCATATATGGCAAGTATTTGCCTCAAGTACGCAGTTCTTACTAATTCATGTAGGTATCAATTCTACCTGGAACAGACCTCAGCAGGTTAAATAATGGACATTTCTAAACTTCCCTTTTGCCTTTCATTCTTACTGCTTCAAAGACTGGTTAGGCTCATAGGACTTGATCTTCTAAACCAAAACTATCAGGCAGACCAAATACAGTCATAAACTGATATTTGGATATTCCATATTTTCTAATTGTTTGTATCAGCCAATGCTTTGAAATTCTGCTGCCCTGCCATAAAACTGGCCGCATATAACTATATAACCAGAGTCAGCCCCAAAAGATCAACAATCAGGATGGGAGTTTTCCAGCCCTCTACTCTTCTCAATTTGTTTTATACAGTGTAATAAGCTGTTAGTTCCTCATTCAACTCCATGTGCACACGGAAAGTCAGATGCAACAATATGTTCATTGAGTCTGTGCATATATTTTAATCTCTGAATTCAGTCTGCATGTGCCAGCTCCTATATTAAGATTTTAGTTATCCCAGGGTAGTATTCCTTTCACTAATCAATACATTCCTATCATCTACTACAAGGCAATTACAGTGACATAACTTTGATGAGTCCTATTAGGGAAGAAGAATTCAGAGCTGACAGTAACAGCAGAGGAAAGATGAGTGAAGACAACAATGTGCATGAAGCACCAAAATCCCTTCCCTGAGGTTTACAACAGAAAGTTTGAATTTTATTGCCATAATTGTTAACTGCAATGGTAACATGTCTTGTAATTTTCAGGTAATGTGAAAAAATATAACCAAAACTGGAGTCTATAAATATCTGCCTTAAACTTCAGAAATTTACAGTGATCACTGAATATTCTTTTTATTTTCCAAACCTGCACTGAGTAATCTGATCTTACGTTGCAGGTGGCCCAGCACGGGGCAAGGGTTTGGCACAGATGACCTCCAAAGGTCCCTTTCATACTCAATAATTCCATGTGCCTGGAGAAAGCTTTACATTCAAAGAATTCACTCATTCACCAGAGAGATTCTGAAATTTAATATAATTTAAATAAGACTGGAGAAAAATTTGAAACAAATAAATAACAATAATAATAATAAAACCCAGAAAACCCCACATTGTGGCTCATCTCATTGCATTCATAAAAAATTTTTTAAAAGATTTAATTGGGATGGCCTGCCTTGTGGAGAATTTGGGGATCTATACACTTTTGTCAAAGTCTTCCAAGTAAAGAAAACTGTCATTAAAAAATAAAAAATAAACTTCAGTTGTAAGGGTTTACAAGTATAGCCACATTTTCAGATATTGCTATTTACACTAAAAATCCTAATCTCTGAGTGACATGAAAAAAACCAACCATAACCACATGAGGATGAGAAATGAACACGTACTTTTTAGACAATCAAATTTCAACAAAACTCTGTGCCTATTTTTGGAAATGTAGGAAACTATACTTTGTCAGAAAATAAACACACAAAAATAAACTATTATATTGGATGATAAAATGCCATGTCTCAGAACATTTTAAATTTAAAAGTTTGAGAAGTCTTGTAATGCAACTTGTATGGCCTCACATTTTGGTTTTACTCACCGATCAATTTGCTTAAACTAAAGAAAGGTTGGAAGAAAGATTTCAATGCTTTGTATTTTTCCACCTACCCAGTGAATCACAGTAAAGGAAATAATGAAAAACTGGTTCTAGAATAAAGATTGAAAAGCTATTGAAGTGTAGCTTGGCAGGGGAACACATATATACAGTATGGCAGTAGTATATGGTATATGTGGTATATGCTCCTTCTAGAATCTAAAGGGAAGAGACAATAAATATAAATAAATATTTTTGCCCAGAATTCCAATGTTGAAGTTGTTCCTGTTCAAGGTCATAATCTGTTACCAGGACAATATTTACAAAATACATAAAGGAATAAGGTGCTTGGTACATTTAGGAAGTTTTCTGACTATGCCATTAATGAGAAATAAAAATCTGACTACATCGTATTCTCATCAGGAAAAAAAAAAGCTTTCTTAACATCATCCTCTCAAAAACATTCAATAAATCAATCAAACAATCTAACCCTCGATTAAACCGAAGAACCAAGAAACACAGGAAACACAGGCTTGCTTTCTTCTGAAAAGAAAGACACATGGTGTTGAATTGAGTATACTCAGAAATCTGTAACCAGCTATCAGGAGTAAGCTTTGCAGACACTGAGTCAATTCCCACTGAAGTAGTTTACTAAGCACTTCTTTACCAAGCGTCTGGACACACGAAATAAGGAGGAAAAGATGAAGGAGTACTACTTCAGGCATTCAGCTTGGTCTCCTAATTTGGTACCTTTAGTCTCCTAATTTGGTACCTCAAACCCTAAATTATAGCAGTGGTGCCGAACCATGCACCTAGCACAGCAAGCAGCTCTTTGTGCCACTAGAGGAGAACTGCAGGCTGTTGCCCCCAGAAAACTGAATTAGAAAAGGAGTTAGGGGATGAATGGAAGTAGAGAGGGAACAGATAATGAAGACCATTAACCATGCTGGTCCTCAGGGTTAAGTGAAGAACAGGTCATATAACTACAAAAGAAGTAACCCACTACTAAGCGGCTGCCATCTCACCCTGTCAGATGATGACAGCAGGCATGCTGAGTTATATATGAGGGGACACAGCCATCCAGGAGCTGGAATTTCTTTCAGTGGGTGTTAGTAACTGCTAGTGGTAGATTAAACAATTCTGTCCCATATCTTCAAGACCACAGAAGTCCATGATAACAGAATAAACCCACAAGTACATTATTCTGTGCAATACTTCTCATACAGCCAGGACTGAAAAAAAGAGGAAGGAGTGGAAGGAAATCGTTTAACAAGGTGACATATGCTTAATACCTAAACATGTATTATATACCTCTTTATTCAAAGAAAAAAAAAAGTGTTCCCTTGCCAGAAAAAGGCTGACTTGCCCTATAAAATATATCTTAATTAAAGCTGTGCTTGACTGATCTAAGTCAACAAGAATAAGTTTTTAATGTTTCCCTTTCTTTAAAAACAAAAGCTCCATTGATATTGAACTTAGTATCTCTGCAGTAAAAAGTTTACCACTTTACCCAGTATTCTGAATGTAACTAAATCAATCCCTCAATGAAATACGTTTTACTTTAGGTCACCAACATTTTACTGTTAATACACACTGTTTCTTAGATTCATCAGGAGCCATGGAGCAGACATGAGCAATTCCCTTGCTCAGGGAGCACATGAAGTACCCAAAAATTTCATAGAATGCAATGAATACTGAACCTGTGTAGCATCTTGCAACTAGCCCAAACCCTCTCAGAGGTTCTGAAGGAAAAGCAGGATACTAACAAATTACTGCTTCCCTTAAAATCCACATAGCACATACATGCTCCCTAGAAAAAGACTTTTAGGCAATGTAATAACTTTAGAAGTCTTCCAATTTGAAACAAAGCATAAGCACTTATTTTAATAGTGGCTCTAGACCTGAGGTGCTCAGGTATCATAGCCATACACAATGGCAGCCTGTGAAGCACCACATTAAAGTTCTTCTCCTTGTCCACTGTGTATCTGCCACACCATCTACTGCAAAATATATTCCAGGTTGATTGGTTCCTAGTTCAGTGTTTTCTCCAATCATTTGCATGGAGCCTAATCCAACAACTGCATAAATTCACGGAAATTCTACCATGGACTTCAGTGTGTTTGTTATCAGTGTAAATGGTTGGAAAAGTCACTAACATAGGCAAGCTATCAACATCCTATCATTTCACTACCTCCAAACAGGAGCATAAAAATCACAAATGTATGTTACACATGACTAGGGAGCATGCAGGATGTGACTTGACCAGCGCTACAGTACTGCGAGAAATCATGAACAGGTTTCTCCTCTAACCACACAACATTGACCTGGCAAAATGCAACAACTGTTTGAAGTGATCAGTTCTATGAGAGAGGGTAAGAATGTGGTTCATTGTCATTGCATTAAAGATTTTTCAGGTTGTATGAAAAAATGTCACAGCAAATCTATAGCATTAGCTGCACTATGTCTCCATCAAGAGTAAACTCAGTATTAGCTCAATTTGAAATTCTGCATCCAGATGAGTGAATGCACAAAAACTGCAACAAACAGCACAGGATATGCCCACCCTTGGTTAAGTGTTATATAAATCTCCTTTTCTGCAGCTACTCCATTAACAACTACATTGATAGCAATTCTCATATATTACCTTCTATCTACAGAAGCTGATAACCATGTATGGACCAGGTGTAAAAGTGCATGCATCCTCAATACTGACTTTTTCTAAAACTACTTGAAATTTCTGTAGTACTTATCCTATAAAGGTGGAAAATGAAAAAAGTTTTCATCTTCTCATTGGACCCCACCCTATTTGACATTGCCTGTTACTTCAATTGTCCAAGAGACTTGGATTTTTTTTTTTTTTTTTTTTAAGTGAACGTTGTAACAAACACCTCTATGATCTCATGTAGCCTGGGAAAAATTTACCAGCTGGACTTCTTTCACTTGGGCAAGCTCTGGGAAGGAGAAGACTGAATACTACTTGGCTTTTGCCTGACAAAGGCTCTTGGACAAGCATTCATTTTGCTCACCTTGAAGGCTACCACCTTAGATGTGAATCTAATTTCATTCCCTCACCTTTCTGTCCATAACTGGTTTTAAAAGCGTGTTTTCTGTATACTCAGATGTTTGGTTTGCACACCAAGGTTGAGGAGTCATTTCAAGTTACTTGTAATTTTGCTGCAGAAAAAGAAGTAGAAATCTAACTACCATACGTTCTAGCCTGTCCACAGTGACATCAGCTTGAAAACTCCTTTCATTGGATCATTCCAGATATTTTGCATCTACAAGCTTCTTCCCCCCCCCCCCCCCCCCCATCGTTAAATAGATACGGTGGCTGATAAAATAATTTCTTACTGCAATTATGTCTTCTCAGATGTTCTCGGCAAGATTGTTCTTTAGGCAGCACAGTGTAATTCCATAAGGAAAATCCTTCCTATTGTCTGAGTTGCATTACATGCATATTCCTCCTCCTAGTTAACTCCTTACCTGCCAGTCTCCTCTTAAACTATGATATCACCTTTAACAGAAGCATCCTGCACTCCTTCCACACAGGAGCAGTGATCAACACAGTACCATAAAAAAAGCACTCATTTCAACTATTATTCTTTATGTCATCCCTCCAGCCTCGTATCTCTCTCAACCGCACCAAAAAAAAAGAAGTTGGTTTCACATCTTTTAGTCTGAAATTCCCCAACTCCCATTACAGAAATGCATTTAAATACCACACAAGTACTACAGCAAGAGGCAGACAGCAAGATTTTGCATTTGCACCTCACCTCCCAGAGGGTATCGGAGCTAAGAAGGGAATGTCTAACTCAGAACGTTCAGTACCTAGTGGCTTTTATTTCGGCGTCTGCTCTTTCACTTGATCAATAACAACCGCAGTCTCCACCGGCTTCGAGCGGGGACTCACACAGCCGAGCCCTCCTGGACCGTCTTCCTAGCAATGGTGACACAGGCGTTGCTCCCAGAAACCCCAAGCCCCTGCACCCGTCCTCCGGCAAGACTGGCTGCGTGGCACCTCAGCATTTTCTTCGGTCACTTCGTCAGCAGCCAGGAGGAGAAGCATCCATGGGAAAATGGCATATTACAAATTTTGCTTTGGGAAGCAGAGCTCGGTTCAGACCATTGTTGGGAGCAGGAGGGGGGGGGGACGGCTCTTAAAGCTCCAGCAGCCCCTTTCCAGCAACAGCATCTTTGCAGCTGGAGGCAAGCGATTACGGGGGGAGTGGCCAGGGCAAAAGCATCCTTCCTTTATTTCCCATCTTTTTTTTGAACTTAACTGAGCGATATCTGGCATCTCTGGTTCTTCAATACCTGCCAAGCTAAGTGCGGTACTGTGCGTGACTGAAGTCCACACGCACGAACGACTGCCTGCGTGATGAAAACCGAACGCGGTTTTCTGCTTTACAGAAAGGAACCTACAGGCTGGCCAGACACCGTGTAGAGCCTGATCTCGGCGGTACAGAGAGAAGCCGTGGCGCCGGCGTCGCGGCACTGGGAGCGGGGACAGCCCCGGCAGGTCACCCACGGCACGTGCGCCACGCCGCACACTGCGCACCGGCCTGCGCCCCCCGCCCCCGCCCCGGGGGCGCCGCCGCCAGCCCCCGCCACGGGCCGCCGGCCGCTGTGCTGCCCCAGCCCTGGCCGGGCCGATTGTTCGGCGATGCCTGTACTGAGCGCGGTACGAGCGCGAACTGCTGCATTCTGGCATGTGAAGAGTTCAGGCAAACGCCAGTACGCCTCATCTAATCGAATGTACAGTGTAATAAAACGTATCATCTGCTGTAATCCGACCGTGACAAAGCAGTGGCAAAACATGCTCTAATCTGAATAGTCTAGGCGTGTAATTAATATTACGCACTTGCATACGCCGGGCGCGGGCCAGCGTCCCGCTCCCCCTGTCCGAAGCCCGGGCGGGCGGCCCCGCCGCAGGGCGGGCGGCGGCGGGCGCGGCAGAGGCGGGGGTGGAGGCGGGGGGAGTCGCTACGGGCGCTGCTGAGCTCGGCGCGCTCCTCCTCGGTGGGGACTTCCCCTGGAAGCCGCTGCAGTGGTTTCCACCAGTCCTTAAATAAATTCTGAAGTAATCACGTCTGCTCCCGCTGCCTCACGCAGGCGGCTCCCCAGATGCAGCTGGTACTGCTGCTTCGCAGCTCGCACGGCCCCGATTCCCTCACGCCCACTCCTTAAGAAAAACAAAAAAAAGAAAAAGAAGCGGGGGGGGACGGGGGACGGGGAGAAGGGACCCTAGGGCGCGATTCTAAACGGAGAACGGCGCTTTCTCCTCAGCGCGGCCGCTCCTCTCTGGCCGTTAGGAACAGCGGGAGGACGGGCGGGCGCGTGCCCGTCCGTGGGGCGCCCCCCGCCGCTCCCTGCCCGCCCGGCGCCGCGCGCGAACCCCCGACCCGCCCGGCCCAACGGCTGTGTAGCGCGCCGTGCCGGCCCGGGAGGGGGGGCGCCGGGCGGCGGTGGGGGGCCGCGGCCCCCGGGGTGCGCCCTCTCGCCCGTCGGCGCCGGCCCACGCCGCCCCAGGCGGGTGGGTGATGGAGGGGTGTGGAGGCGGGACGGTGGCGGGGCTGCTTGGAGGAGCTGGGCGTCGCGAATAAATGAGTACTAGAAGACCATTTAAAGCGCGGTTTTCAGCGTGTTGGTTCAAAATTAGGTTCATCCCAGTTTGAGGATGATGTCCAGGTGTCAACGATGCAAGCTTCTTTCTTGACAGAAGTACTTCAGTATTTATGTTTCTCCCGCATTCCAAAAAGAGGTTCCTCCGTGAGGTGACTGTTGCTTCAGAAGCCCAAAGCGGGTCCCGCCCGGCCACTTCAGGAAGCGGCTCGGAGGCGGGGGAGCCACAGCCAGCAGCGGGTCCAGGCCCAGCAATGTTTGCTGCTCTGCTGGCCTCACAGTAGGTTTGACACAGTACTGTGGAAAATGTAAACGTGCAGACGATGCACCAGTAGTAGAAGGCAAATAGCTGAGAAGAGTTGCCAACATGAACATTTGAAAAAACCCAAAGAAAAACAAAGTGCAAGGGAAGTACCAGTGCCACCCCAGTGTGTTGCCAGAGCTTGGTCTTACAGTGCAATGCGTGGGTTAGAAGAGCCAAAATAAAATACCTCTTCCTCTACAACTGTGCCACTATTCCAAGTGGCTTTTTGTCACTTTTCTTGGCCATTTCAGATTCTTATCCTGGTGTAATTTATCTTCAGCATACAAGCCATTAGAGTAGTTGCCTGACAGTCAGGCTGTAGCTGAGGGCAAGATCCATCATCCATCAGAGCCTTATACACGTAGTTATCACAACAAATCTGAGCTTTGAGTTAGATGAGTGAGGAAAAACTAAGCAGCTCAGAAAGTGCTTGTGAGAGCGAGCACATTCAGCAAGCAGCCACATAGGCTGGCTAGTATGAACTTCTTCAAAGCAGGGCATATCTGATGGGTTTTTTCCATTAATTGAGGGTTTTCTTCCTTTCGTTGGAGTTAAAACACACTACTCTCTGTACAATAAGGTACGTAGGTCAGATTAGGATCTGCAGCTTCAGATTCAGCACTTTTTTATAACAGCATCTGTATGCATGGAAACTTGTCTAAGTATTGATAAAGCTGAGTGTCACTGATGACATCCTTTTTCCCCCTCTTTCAGGGAACTTACTGATAAAAGCATTTGCCAAGTATGTGGGAGATCTGAGCTCACTGACTGTGTTCACCCAAGATGGTTGCTTTCAGCACTTTCCTTGGACAAGATTCCAGTCCCTGTTCCATGGACTGGAGGAGTCAATTATTTGCAAGGCTGTGTAGCAGACAGGCCTCCTTCACAGTAATTTGATTTATAAACATTTGTGGAATACTTTGGGAGATCTGTTGGCCTCTCAGCTCCTCATGCCCATCCTCTCTACTGCCTTTCAATCACTAAAGCAAAAACCCAGCACAGAAAGACTGTTATTTGCTACTGATAGTACGGTCCTAGTTGACCTGCTGCCCTTAGCTTCTCCTTTGCCAGATTCACAGATGAGTCAGCGGCTAAGTATTGTGTTTCACAGTGCAGAGGTTACTGCTTAGTGCAGAAGCTGCTAATTACTGCCTGTGCTTTGTAGTACCAATTTAAACAGGAGTCTCCTTCTATTCAAGCATGTAGGCTTTTGAGGTCAATGATATGGAAGAAGAAGAAGGAAAAACTCTAAAGAACAGAAAATGAGGAACTATGGAGGAACCACAAAAACGGGGATAGAGCAAGTCCTTTGGGCTTTGCCATAATAAGGTAATGTTCCCTACAGCAGAGGGCATCTTTTGGTAGATCTTAACTGCATGGAAAATTTGATCAAGAGCATAAAAGCATAATGATATATTTTACAGAAACTGCAGTAGTGAAAGATGCTGAATGTACCATTTAATAATGAACTCAAGTTTCCCCTGAATCAAATTTGACCATCAGATCTCCAAAACAGTTTGCTTATCTAAGCTCCAGGTATGACAACCAAATCTATTCATTACTCCCAAAGTGAGAAATGCCCAGTCTCTGTCAGCTGGCTGCATTTCAGCTGGCTGGCGTTTGAGCACAGGGAACTTCTAGGAGATAAATCAAGCGAGTAAAGACAGGTAGGAAGAGTACAGTGAGAACTATACTCTTTATTACCATAGGAAGTCCTCCTTACTATTTTCCAGGTTATTTCAAAATAGAAAATACAATCTTATGACATAAAAAATACCTTAAAGACACATCTGAAAGCTGGCTTCCTACCCCTGTGTAAGTCTTGCCATGGGTCTTTCTCACATGCTGTCACAAACTAAGATAACGGGGAGATATATGAAACCTTTTGTTATGAACAAGATAAAGGAGGGAACTGACACCACTGCACTCTCAAGGAATAACTGATGATACAGGGAGGTGAAGAACTTGGAAGAGATTTGCCTTACTCTCAAGACATACAGTGCAAACTGAGGAGCAGGTAATAGTTGCAAAGATATGTGATGTAGTCAAGGCAATAAGAAAGGAAAGTGATTCCTGTAACCCTGTTTTGAATAATATCAGTGATGTAACACTTCATTTGTTAAAGCCTGCCAATGGCTACTACAGCACGATGAAGGCCTGCGTAAGATTTTTAGATAAAGATGGAGAAAGGAGAACCTGTCTTAGAAATGTTACATAGGAAGAAAAAAAAAAGCTGCAATAGTTAGAGCTAGTCTTCCCTTGATAAAGAAGTCATTACAGACTAAGAGAGGAGTGCAAAAATAAAGTTCAGAGGATCTTGGCTGAGACTGGAAAAAAAGAAATGTAATATCGTGTGAATAAATTACATTCCAATGTAACTGGAATTATAATTCCAATTGTACTTTACAATTACAGTCATGCTTATTTCCCAAAGGTTCTCTGCATATTATCATAGCTTTAAGGTTCCTCTGTAGTTCCTCACTTTACATTTCTTACCTGTTTCAGCTGTGGGCTTTACCTTCCATAACTTGATTGCTGTGTTTCACTAGAAGACTGTCATAAACTTGATTTTCTCACACAAAAAAACTATTCCACACATGGCCTCAAAAATCATCATGATAACCTTAAAAATCTCTCATTGCACACATTTGATGGGGGAAGAGAGAAAGTTTAGAACAGGGACATACCTTTAGCTTAGATGTGAATTGTTCTAAGTCAGCTGAAGACCAATAAAAGACAAGCCTGAGAGCTTGATAGCATAGTTAGCGCTTCTCAGTACAGCTTGAAAGTCCTCAGCTGGGAAAGAAGAGCTTTTATCTCTGTCTCAGTCTGATCTGCAGAGCAGGCTTTAGTTCCTGGCTTACCAAATGGTTGATTGGACCAGAATCTTCTGGTCTTATTATACTCATTCAGGCTGCTTTTTCTGGAGACGTGATTTAAGGGCTGATATAAGACCTGCTTGAAAATCCCAGTTACTCACATGGTGTTGTATATGAGACCTGAAAACTGAAAAGGAACTTTTTGTGTGTGTGTGATCTGAGATGGGGAACATTGTTTAAGAGCAGTCATTCTGCTTTTTTTCCACTCTATCTCATGCTATTCAGCTGAAGTGTTGCTTACAACTAAAATGGCATAAGATATGAGTAAACATTTTAGTTCAGTCTGCTACTGAAATACTCTAACATGATTACCATAAAAAAATAAAAATGGCATTCAGCTGTATTGAGAGTAGCTAGCTGTGCTATCAGTTTCTTGGACTACAATTTAATTATTATTTTAATTATCTTTAATATACAGGTGCAAGCAAAAGGCAAGAAGGCAAGAAAAAAATTTCCCATTTCTGGCATAGTTTTTCCTTTTGTCTAGTTTCAGGGTTTTTACAGACTGGTCTGAATCGGTCTTTGCCAAGCGCATGGAACAGATCTGAGTGGGTAACCGTGATGTTTTTAAAAGCCATTGAAATCCAGGTATGTGAGAGAGAAATTCATGTCCCATGCAGATTGCTCAGTTAAGGAGCTTCCATTTCATCCATGGAAATGTAAAAACATGTAAACTATCAAAAGTGCAACTGTGACCAAGAAACAATGTATCATGATTTTAAAAATACTTTAAACATTTTAAAGTTTGTGATCATAATGCATTTCTTAAAGGTCATTCAATTCGTAATCCACTTCCTTACATAGTGTGAGTTAAAGGGGGAACTAATTCCAAAGCCAAGCATGAAGACCACAAAGTAGATTTTGACGAGAGGAATTAGTAAAGAATATGAGCCACAACTAGTGCTGATGAAGAATCTTACCATTAAGAAACAATCCAATCTATAACACCATTGACAAGAAAACAGACATCATAGCCAGCACCATGACAAACTAGCTGACACCATTAGTCTACCTTTCTACTCCAAGATTCTTGCTCCATCAGGAACCCAAAAAAGATAAGAAGGTAAATACGAATGACCTCTCTGTCTGGAAATACCAAGACATTGATTCATCTCACAGGTGTTTCAGGTCATGCCTGGCTCCTTCACACATGTGAACGGAACCTGTTTACACTAAACCCATGGAAAGCAGTATCCAAATCAAAAATTCCATCACTAAATGGCTAGTAAACTCTACTCAGTGTAATGTCAATGAGATAGCTTCAGCTACTTAGACTTTAATAATCTTTCAGCTTTGTTACAAAAGTGCTGTTCATTTAGATAAAAATCCTTGTATGATCAGGAAAATGCAATACTGCACTGTGGTGCATGCAATATGGCTCCTCAGCTAGGTAAGTTACTCAGAGAAAGCAAACATAAACACTCCTTGTTCCAGATTTTAAGCATGGGGATACAGAATTTTAAAACAAGTTATGATTCTCAATACTTTTAAATATTCCGTGGGGGTTTGGGATGTCTGTAGTTTAGATTAATTAAAGTTTGGGGTTTGACACATGTTCTTTTATTACAACAGAATGTTTCATTATTGGGAAAAATATTATCTACCTAGCAAAAATAGCAAAATGAAGGACCCTCACAGGATTTTCTTAGCTGCTGAATGTATCAGTGTATAAACATGCCAATACAAAGACACAGATGAAAACATGCTGAAGTAAG
This sequence comes from Falco punctatus, assembly GCF_963210335.1. Classification (NCBI taxonomy): domain Eukaryota; kingdom Metazoa; phylum Chordata; class Aves; order Falconiformes; family Falconidae; genus Falco; species Falco punctatus. Next base: position 39,731,936 of record NC_137585.1, read on the forward strand.
ACACTTCATTGTGCACCTTCTGTCTGTGACAAGATAAAGAGAAAAATGCACAAGAGATGCTAGTTAAAACAATTGTTAGTGAAAGCACTTTGTGAATTACTTCAAAAGTACATGAATATTATACTAGAGAATGGGATATAAGGAACTGTACAGGTTACATACCTTACCTGGAACGTTAAACAGATTTTTACAAAAAATGATCTGTTTACCTTAAAAATGTTTCCCCACCTTTCAACGATTCGCTTTCATGTGTAGCCAAAGCATGCCCACTTCGATTTTGGTACAGTGAAGAGAATGGTAACTTCAGGTGCTAGGAAAGAGCTTCACAAGGTAATTGGTTGCCAACAGAATAAAACCTTGCTTTGTCAATAGAAAAAGGCAGTAGTTTGGGAGATTCCAGCACTGCATTCCAATATCTGCTGTTGTTCATTCCTACTGTGTGTAAAAAGTTTCAAAGAACGCTGAATTGTTTATGGGGCTGTGTTGTGGCTGGGAAATCTTCATCACAGATTTGCAAAATAACTTTTTTTTTAGTGTTTTTTTTAAAAACAAATAATTCGTATGTTTATGATACAAAAATTAGCAATAAATTTAAGTCTTTTTCCACCAAGGTATTTTTTAGCTGTACCATATACATGATATACATGTACTGGCTCTTTCTCACTGTTCTAAAGCTTGGGTTGTTTTGTTTCATTTTCTATTCTAGTCTTTCTTTTTTTTTTTTTTTTGTCTTTGTTAAAGGAATTACATTAAAGCAAAAGGAAAAGAAAGTAGTTTTCTTGCTTTCTGGACAATGTAAATTCATTCAGTTTAGTAATTGGGGCCAATTATGAAATCAGGCCTTAAAAAAAAAACAAAAACAAAACAAATGAGAGAGAAAAGAAAAAGAAACTGGATTCTTTATTCAATGTGGATTCTAACAGCTAACAACCAGGTAGTTTGGAGAGATTTCCAGTTTTGTTGCTACAAAAAGGAGACTGAAAGTTCTATCTGTACAAAATATTTTCTTACTTAATGTAAAACTGAAAAAGAAAAGTCAGAATATGAACCATACATCTTCTTTATGGCACAAGCTTAGGTTCACAGTCATCAATAAGAGAAAAACAGTGGAAGGTGTGAGACTAGAAAAAGCCAAAACTAATTCCTTGTTTTGGTAGGTCATGTATTGACATGTTTTCATACACAAACTGTTTTATTATGTACCTGTTGAGTTTGCTATCCACAAAATATACCTGAAAAAGAATCTGAAATAATAAGAAAAATGACAGACAAGAAAAAAAAAAAAGGAAAAAAAAAAAAAAGGAGAGAAATTAAAGTGGCTTTCATGCTACTGTTCTTGCCGAAAAGTGTGTTTCATCATGTAGCCCAAACAGCATTAAGTACATTGCAACACGGCTGGTAGTTTTCAGCCGCTTCCCCTTGTCAGACTGCACATCAGCACAGGGCTCTTAGATTTGCTCTTTTCTGTACTCTCTACTTACACAGTAACATGAATCATCAGCCACCCATGAACAAAGAACTATGAGTGCTTGTGGTGCCATTAAACATGTAGCAGTACAAATTTAAATTTACATAAAACTCCGTTATGTTGAGCCTACTCTTTATTTTGCTGTCTATATGTTAGATTGTTATGGATTACGTTAAACAAAAGGTAATCTATTCTAGAACACACTTGGCGTAATATATTATTGTCAAATATGTTACTTTTGCTTCACTTTTAGTGCTATTTAATGTCCATTATATTTAATGAAAAATATAAAAATATTAATTCAATTTTTTTCAATTACCTGGATAAAAATTCACAGTAGAAAATAGTAATGGACGAAATTTAGTAGTAGGGAGAAATACATGTATCTGCAATATTTCTAAGTTTTACCCTTTATGTGAGTCATATTTGCTGCTAATTATGTACATTGCTTCTAGCAATTTATTTTGTTGCTCCCAAACTATTTTCAGTCATGGCAAAGATTTCTTAACATCTGTATGCATGACAAGCTTCACACTTCTGCTACCATTAGTTAACAGAAGAAGGAAAGGAAAGGCAAGCAGAAGAGCCGATATGAACAAAAAGCCATTGTTTGTAGAACTCAAGATCCTAGCTGAAGGAGACTTGTCACATTTCATGCACACACACATACACACCTACCAACAGATCCCCAGGAGAATTTTAAAAAAAATCATGCCTACAAAATCTCAATGCACTAAGTATTCTCCAGAAAATTACCAGACAAATTTATCAAAATCCCAAATATTATTTAAGTATTTTTTCAATATAAACACATGAAAATGAGCAGATCTTATTATAAAATGTGACCAATAGAAGTTCCATTTTAGAATAAAATTTTTACACACCTAAGAAATTATCTTTTGTTCACATTCTATTTCTCCATGTCTCCATTATACCCTGGAGATTTTTTTTGTTCCTAATTTTTTAGCATTCATTTCATTTTGGCAAGAGTAATTTTCCAGTTTGTAACTGGAAAGCTGAAGATTACTCTTAAGAGCTATTACTGATTATTAATATTTTTTTTAAAAAGCAACTGTACCTTTTCCTTCCATGTAGTCCATTTCTATCTTCCTTTATTGAGATAAAAGAAAATAAAATCTAACGCACAGATAACTATAATAAAAGATTGAAATCTTTCCAATTATAGGAAAAAGACTATCTGAAATTTGCAAAGGAGAAAAATACACAGTTTGAAGTAAAAATAAGCTCTGCACAAGTAACAATTATTTCAAACACCAGACAGGAAATCGAAAGAGATATGTAGTCAACCAATGAGCATGTCTTACCTAGCATTCCCAGAAACAAAAAACCCGACCATTATCATTCATAGGGTGATTAATAAAACTAGTCATTTATTTTCCAATTTAATTAAAGCTGTGTTAAAAAGATGACTGTCATAATTCTCCTTCTGCTGGGGAGAGAAAGGATAAAGACAATGACTACTACTAGCGTCAGAGTTCAGTGTTCAAAGCACTGACAAAGCACAGGATGCTTTTTCCCCATTCCCTGACTTAAAAATATTTATTGGGAGGCGTCACCCAATGATGCTGTATGGCCCCTTTAAAATACTAGACTAAACCCTGTTTTCCTTAAAAGCATCTCCTGCTGTTTGGCATAGAAAAACTGTCCTTAGCTCATTTTCTTGTGTGAATCTCATCAGAAACAATTTCTCTTCATGTAACAATTAACTCAGACCTAAAGAGTAGGTGAGGCCAATTAGATCTTACAAAGCTGAGAACTGCCCTGCTATGGGTCTTCAATGCTACAGATGCACATGGGGAAAAACATTCAGGAAAAAGATTAAGAAAAACCGAGTTTGGCATAGAAAATATTTTACCAACAAAGGAAAACCTATACATGTGGAACACGAAAAACAATGGAGTCAATGCTAACCAATAGTAAGTCATAGGCTTAAACATGGAGAAAGTTTCTGCAGATCTCAAAAATACGTTAAGTATTTTGCCAAACAGTTTGCAGGTAGTGAAAGCTCCTGAAAAGTTCTCTCCCCCTGTGTTTATTATTTAAGATCAAACTAATAAACATCGGAATAAAAATGTTCATTTACTTTCCTTAAAAATCAAACCTATTGAGGTTAACTAAATAAAGTAAGAATGCTTTTCTTAAAGTAATTGCTGCTTTTCTTGAGGTAGTTTTTAATACAGAATGACAACACCACAAAGAGACTACATTGTGTGCTGGATATTGTTGTGAAGAACTGGGGTGGAATTCTGGCTCTACGTAGGCATGGGTTTTAGCCTTAACAGACTTCGGATTTCACGGTGTTTAGATGTTCAAATGAATCATTCATTATGTCTATGTAATTATTAATTACAAAAAAAATGGGTATTCTCTTTTCTTCATGTGTTTTTGAACAACTTGGTATGATGACTCCCATATTAATTTCTGAGAGTAGAAAGTGATTATTGTTTTCTGAGTCTTTCTGGAATTTTAAGGAATGGTGTATCTCGGTAGAAAGTTACCAGCATTTGTTAATAGCTGCTGTCAGGGCCCTCAGGCCACAAAGATATTAAAGATAACTGCAATCTTCCTAGCCCAGTGCAAGTAGTGGAACCTTATTATTTCATAAACTCACTAGATCACAATACTATCAACTTCACCATGGAAAAGCACACTGAAGATCTCTTTCTGTGATTTATAGATATAATATATATATATAAATAAATAAATATATATAAAAGATATAATGGATACATAATAGATCTAATAGATCTGATAGATAATATATATTATTATTTTATATAGAGAGAGATTATAAATTATAGATTTTCTTTTCTTAAAGGTGAAAATGGTACTGTTTGTAAATATTTCTTCCTCCCTTGAAAGCTCAATAAACCAAGGCCCCAAGGGCACCATCAGCCCTGACTGTCCCTGCCCGCTCCCTGAGGCTCCCCTCCCCTGCCCATGGCCCAGGACCCCATGGCAGCCCCCCGGGGCCATCAGCCCCTGCCCCAGCGATGCCCCAGCAGGGCCGGTCTCCAGCTCCCACAGCCCGGCCCGGCCATGGGCCCACTGAGCCAGGGCCACCCGTGGGCCCCTGTCCTGTCCCAGCCTCGGCCAGTCCCTGATGCCTGGTGCTGGGGCTGCCCCACTCCTGGCTGGGGCTGGGACAGACCCTGGTGCCACCCCGTACCCTGCCACGCCGGGTGGGAGTCCCTGCTGCCCCAGCCCTGCCCCACTGTGCCCTGACAGTCGCACTGTGTGCTCTGCCCTGCAGGGAAGGCATTTTCAAAGAATCTTTACTGTTTAATTTTATAATTTTTCTTGAAGTACTATGTTGCATAAAATGTTAAACATATTATAATGCAAGAAATGAAATTTTATGGCAGCTATCCTAAATCACTCAACAGATTGTCTATATTTTAAACAGTACTTGTCTGCCAATTTACCACACATTATTTTTACAAATAACTTCACACTGACTGTACACAAAGACTGAATGCTTTAAATAGTGAGCCACTTAAATGGGGAACAAACTAAGAGGCTGAAGTACATGCATTTTTCTTGCTTTTTTCTTGTTGTTTTAATGTGAGGGTGCATTTGAGGTGACTGAGCTTGGGAGAAGCCTATGTTGGTATGCTGTGGCAAGTGAGGTGTCACCAAGCGTGTATGTCAGCCTGTGATCCCAGCACTGATCCTTTCAGCCAGCACCCAGTGCTTCCTTACGGCTACCCTCTGTGGCCTTGACATGCAATGAAAGTCAATGGCTCTTGAAGGAACCCTCTCAGGGCAAGCCCGGCATTCGCCTGAGGACGTTTCTCTGCCTTTCCCTCCAGAGAGGCATCTTATCTTCCCCTGTCACCACTGCCACACTGTTGCTAGGTCCCTGTGCAGCTAGCACTAGCGATGTACTGAGCTGAAGGGATGCACGTCCATGGTGTGAGCTCTCAGGAGCACTGTCACAAGTGTGGGGTGGCAGAGGGCACAGGGCAGTGAGGTCCCCGCTCTCCTCTCTGGCTCTGTCTGATTGTGACAGATTTCAGAACTTTGGTTTCAGGTTTGCTTCACATATCGCTGTATTTGTTACATTCGTTGTGTTTTCAAGGCTTTTTTTGCAACATAATGGAACCTGAGAGTTTCATATTTTGTTTAAAAATAAATTTACTCTCATACAAATTTATGACTCCGGGATTTGGATTGATAGGCATGTCAAACCTGTACTTTAAGTAGGACGTCTGAGTAGAGAGGTAGAAAGAGACAGAATAAGGACATAGTGATGATGCTTGTGAAAAAAAACCCAAAAAGCACTGAGTACATAAATGTCTTCTTTCATATTGTTTTGTCTTCCTTTTAAACGTGGGTCAGCACTTCTGAATGGAACAGTTCCAAGGAGATCAAAATTGCTATCTCAACCTGGGAGAATAAGGGAAGAAAGTAAAAATAGCATGGGAAGTAGTTAAGCCTTTGTCCTCACTTCTCTGTATAAAGAGTAAATTCCACAGCAGGTAGAGTGGCCTAAAGATACATCATATATGTTATTAAACATCACCTCCAAAGTGTAAGTGTAAAATCAAGAGAGACACTGCTGTCTGTCTGTCTGTCTGTCAGCAGTTCTGAGGCTTATGTAAGCTGTTTGTCCCACAGCCCAGACCTCTTCTGCAGATGATAAACAGAAAATCCTATGGCAGAATTTCTAAACACATTACTTTGGCAGAGTCTGTCATCACTTTCATTGCTATGTAAAGGGATAAAACTTTCTTGCTAAGTTACTACCCCAACTTTATTTGATTTCAGAGAGTTGACTCTCTTGACCCATTATATTTATAAGTAACTCATACTTATATGATGTTTGTATGTATGTAGGGGATTTTAAAATCTTACATATATAATAATACATATTTCATATATATAATTTTATATAATATATATATTATATATATTATATAAAATTATATTTATATATAATATAAAATACTTATATGTATGTAGGGGATTTTAAAAATACAGAATAGTAAGATATAGCTATGCTAATACTCCCCATGTATTTTTTTGTCTATTTTTGGAATTTCTTGTCATCTGAGTGCTTGAATTTTCAGCCTTCAATATAGTAAGTTTAATTATCTTGTAGTCATTATTTCTAGGAAATAGAGATGCCTTCCTGTGTGTTTATTTTTCTTCTGACGACTTCCTTCACTGGTTTTTTCATTCTGTATTGCATTAATCCTTGCAATTTTGTCAGAAGTAGATATCAACTGTGGAGATTAAAAATGTTGTGTTCGAAGTTTCAGATAAAATTTCAAGAGGAACATAAATATATTCCGAATATATTAATATGACTTGCTATAAATGTCTGTTTAGGAATGAATGTAGTTTAAATTCATTACATTAATCCAAAACTGCTTGTTAGAACAAATGACTGAAAGAAAATATTTGATAAGCTTATACAATACTAATGGTCGTACTAGAAACTATCTGCATATATTGTTCTGTTTTAGCTTTTCACTGCATTATGCAGTCTTCCTATTTTCAGAGTATTCTACAAACTATTAGGAAATCAGTTAAGGCATATAGTGTTTTCAAGCATGTGATTTTTTTCAGTAATTCAGGAATGTCCTGGCAATAATGAAAACTATAATACATTCCCTTAAGCCTTGTGTCTTCCTTATGTAAGAGATTCTGTCATGTTGGATTCAAATCTGTTTTGCTATCAGAAAGACCTGCTGTTTTCCTCTTTGCCTTTAAAATGGTGTACTAACAATAGAAGTACTCACTGCTGAAACCATGGTTACAGTGGAAATAAGTTGTATCTGCATCACTGTGAATTCCTTTTCATTTTTGTTGTGTCCTTCATTGCAGGCATCAACCCAGCATCTCAAATAGTAGCAGCTGCTCTGATTTTTGGAGGGGGGTGGGGGGATATATTTCAGATACCTATCTATGGTTGTCTTTTGAGAAAAAGAGTCTAAGAAAGGGTTCTCAAATTTCAAAATTCTAAATATGCTCTTGTGACTCTTTAGCAAATGGGAGAAGAGCAGAAAGAAACATGCTGACTTAACATCACTTCTTTTCAAATGACATATGAGTTGTCCTTCATTCTCCATCACTGTTGTAAAGTGATGAAAATAGCAAACAGACTAGGCACTTTTTCCTGGACTCAGGGCCAGACCAAAAATCAATGAAACTGTTCTCAAAGTAAAATACTAATCAGCAGGAGTTTCAGCATGTCAGAATATGATTCTAGATGGTCAGCAAATAACGCATTGGATATATCACTTTTCAAAACAAATTAATCATCTCTTCCCAGTACATGTATATATCTTCTGCACCAAGACAGCAGATAGAGCAGGAAACAAAATCTTTCGTATTCAAATTTTGCTGAACACAAGATGACATTTACAGCTACAGGGCTTGGATTTCATTTGCATGTGCTTTTATACCACACTTGCCTCTTTCTTGGATTATGCTTGGACATCCTTTTTCAATAACTACTGTGGCACCTTCTTGAAGATGATGAGTCTAATTGTGAATTAATTACATGTTTAGAACATGTAGTGGTATCAGAATTCATTCCTTTAGAAACAACTTGTTTTAGTTGTCTGAAGTTTGGGAGTAGGTTGGTCTGTTCAGGGGGGTTTATGCAGAGGAAGCATTCATTGCCACTTCTAATTTTTACATCATACTGTATTTTCCCATGAAGTAGTTATGTGGTACACTAAGAGAAACAAAACCAAAAACCAACACAAATAAAAAAACCCCACCAAAACCCAAAAAACCCCAAACAGTTCCCAACACAGATAAAGATAACATGCTGTACAAGGAGCATATTCCTCATCTCAAAAAACCTGAATGATCAAGCCCCTCAAAAGAGTGAGTTCAGAGTTGTCCAAATAGTGTTTTGGACAATTGAGGAGTGCTGTTGTACCTCTGGGAAATATGTATGTGTATTCTTCTTCGTTTTTCTAAAGTAGCATTACAATTTTAATTACACATCTTTATTTAGCATGCCTTAATGAGTGGTGGTGTGCACTGTGCTAGAGCATAGCACTATAGGTATTTTGATCATCTTAAAACCACCAAGTCAGTAATGAAGCCTTGGACAGATTTCCTCTTTGTGATTTTTTTAACTTTCTCAAACTTTATAATGAAATTGAACAGAATGATGTCCTCTCTTTTGGGAGAGAAGGTTACATATTAAATAGAAAAGTTTTAGTATGGATCAGGAAAACCGTTTTCAAATAATCACAAACAATCCAAATCCATCCTTATCATGTCTGCAAAAACAGAAAACAGGTTGTCTTTCTAATATAAGTATTTTTACTTTTTCTTCTACTCTTCTTTTGTGCTGACATCTATTAGGCTGTATTAGCATTGACGGGCTGTGGAGACAACAGCGTCGCCTTCCTTGTTGCTACATTTACAGAACTTGGCTTTGGATGATACCAACTCTGTGTAGCTTCCTAGTCAGGAGGATGGACTGAGAACAGAACTGAAGGAAAAAAGCAGGATGCAAAAAAAGATAATTATATAGAATATGAAAAATATAGAAGTGAATTGCACAGCTGAAAAAGACATGAAGTAAGAATGGACAAAAGAAAGAAAAACAGAAGTTCTAACAAAGGAAAGAAGAAACAAATGATTGTGACAACATGAGACTGCCTGTTTCCTAATGCAGCCCAGGAATAAAGGTGCTATTAGCACTGAGCTGATATATTTTACTTCAAGAAGGTACCAGATCATTCTTTTTAAAACTGTAAATCTTTAGATAAGATGATATGGGTGTACATAGAAAAGGTAAAAGCAGTTCAATGCATTATGTTTTCTGTCTGAGGTGGTTTAGGGTTATTTATTTTCTATAGTCTAATATAAATGAAGTATTTACATCCCAAAATGGGACTTTTTTTCCTTACACACCAAAGAAAAGCTTTTTAGTTATCATTGCAGCCATTGAAGAGTGCAGCCTGTGTTGCTCTGTGCTGTGTTATTCCCTTAGGAAGACAGCTCCTTAGGCTGGAGGTATGAAGGATGCTGTTCATTTTTAAACACAACATCAATCAAATACCTACAGACATTTTTATTCTTTTTTCTACTCTATGCATGCAGGGAAATATTTCATCTCAAGCTTTGAAGAAAATTTGGAAAGGTTCCATCTTTGGAATATCTGTGTAACCATTTCCTGGCTGTAACTTCCGTGAGGGAAAATTGAATTTACACTGGGAAAGCTGCAAAAAAAATGGTTTCAGAGTATCAAACACAAATGGCAATGAAACAAACAACCTCATGAAAAAACTATTTATCAAAAATAGTGTCATTCCAGCAAGAACAATAAAAATAAATGTAAAAGCCAATTAAATTCTTAGAAATAAATATGTGATCTAATAACCTGTGATTCAGCCAAATTTTGTGGCCTATTAAGAAATGACCAGTGGACTTGGAAATACCTCTGTAAAAATAACACTGTGGATATTACATTTCTTGTCACTACTTAATATCCCATGTCAAATGAATAATGCTTGAAAACTAGAAAGTATTAGATATGGTTGGAAGGAGAATGAGAAAGCATGAATGTTCTCACTTGGAATTATGACCAAGCAGTGGTATCTTCATGAGTCATACTATTACCAATAATAAATATTTAACAGTGGGAGCATAGGCCTTTTCTAGATATAAAATTTGCAGTGGTTTAACTAAAATTATATCTTACATCTTCAGCTGAATCACATCAAAAATGAGATTATATGAAGGGCTCTTAATACTTGTGGCTGTAACAAGACTGGATCTAAAAATAAATTTTGAAAGTGATTTGAAACAAAGAACTATACCTGTATTAAAGGGGGGTAATTTTTCCATGTTTAAACTTTATAATGCAGAGTTTTTTCCATGGCTTCAGGAAAAAAAATATTAAATTAATAGGTTATGAGATTAAGTAAGTTTCATTACTAAATACATTGAAGTAATTATTCTTTTAGCCGTGTTGGTGTACTTTAGAATTGGAACCAGCAACAGACATTTTATTCAGTAGGTAACTCCCTTACATTAGTAAGAGTTGTAATAAAAAGAAATTTGGCTCCATGTGGTTTATGCTCATGTGCAGCTGGAAGAAATATAAATCCTAGTATCTTCTGCAGTTCGAAAAATACAGCAGGCTCCTTGTAAGTGTGTGGGAGTGATTTGGAATAGAAATCAGAACTGCTTAGTAGATTTTTTAATCACAGGAAAACTGTTACTTATTTCAAGAGCAAGTCACTTTCTACAGGTTTTCATGAATTGTACAAATGGTTTTATTTGGATGTGTTTGGTTGTCATTTTCTGTTGCTTTGGGGAATGTGAACAGTGGATGATAGCAGAGCTGAAAAAAACTCCTTTTATAATTTACAGAGATTTTAAGAAATTTCCCATTCTTATTTCATTGAACTGAGAGAAGGTGATAATTTTACTTACACACGTCAGTTTTGTGGGCAGGAATCCAAAAATCCAGTTCCAATTAAATTAGTTTTACAAGTCTCCCATACAAAAAGGCATACAACTAAAAAAAAAGTATTTAATTTTACTAAACTTATATTTTAGTATTTAAGGAGAATGTTGCATGCAGGGCCATAGCTGCAGAACATTTAAGGATAAAAAAAATTAAAGTGTCCATTAAGTGGAAAAGCATAATATGTCCTCTGTGTATTAACTTAATAGAATTCAATGTGTTTTGTATATGTTCTGATATATTCTAGTTGGATACCACCATTCAGGTTGATTAAAAGTGTATTTCATATTGTTGTCATCATCCTCTAAACAGTGATGAAGAGATGGAAAAAAGTCCTCTGAAATTCCTGTTCTCTGCAAGCCCAGGAATAATTTCAATTTATGAATGAGATTTACAAAATACTTAAGATCTAATTTACCTTTCAAGGGCCCTAGCTTCACCACTGACATGTGCACCAGTGGCTATATGTCAGTGAGCAGGTGGAAAGATACCTAAACACTGATGCTGTCCCACAGCCTGTTAAGTGAAACTGATAGCGTAGCTCAAGCACCTCTGAGGACCAGAGCCCTGTCCTGCCAGAGCTTCATGTCAAACCTCTTATTTGTGAAGTGTAACCTATACAAGAGAGGGCTTCTGGGCAAAAGCTTACATCAGTTATGAGCCCCTTTTGAGATGAGAGATTTGGTATCAGATTCCTAGTCTGCCTGATGTAGTGACCTGAGCCTGTATTTTAGGCAAATGCTCTTAAGGTGAACATCAATGGGAAGGTGGAGAATCTGTCTTCATGTTGAAATTCTTCCATTTTCCGTAACCAATAAAGTATTCTTTGGGCCAGAACTATACCTTAGAGGCTAGAGTCCTCACCTGTGGTGTATGTAACTGAGACCTAAATACTTTTTTTGGATGTAAGTATTTGAAAACACTGAAGAGTCCGAGAGGAAAGGCCTCTGAAAGAGGGTTTGTGCTATCCAGACCTCCAATGTTTTTAGCACTGTTTGGTGATGAAGTCCTGTGTACAACTGGATGAAATAGGATTTTCACACTGACTTTTACGTTACTTAGCTGAGGAACTTGAAATGCTAAGATATTGGCTATTCTGTTACACACAATGTTGTTTTCTTCTTAACAGAAACCTAATCTCTGGACAATTAATAAAAGATAATTTCTACCAAGGTATCTCACCGATCTGGCTAGATTTAGACATTGACCTTTAACAGAGAGTAGACGCTTAAGTTCCTCTGTTTTCCAGCATCCAATTCATGATTGGTTTAGGCAGATAAATCATTGCTTCCAGATTTTCCCTTTAGGCATGTTGTTGTATAGTTTTGCAGGACTGCACACTTAAATCAGAGATGGCAGTTCTGTGAGGTGACAGGAGGTTTGAGATCACGATATGCAGAATTGCAATAATTGCATTTCTTTGAGTGCTTAAATTGAGACAGAACAAGGTCTTAAAATAAAAAGATTAGTCAGGATGAGCTTGGTACAATGCTCTGGGTGATGCTCTGTTTGTGTTGAGAAAGGAATGTACTCTGAATAATTAGGAAAGATAAGGTGGGCACCTGAAGGAGATAAGGAGACCATCAAGTCAGGAAATCGTTGAACAAAGAAAATTGAAAGGTCTGTTCCACCTAGATCCCACCTATTGTGAATGAAATGATTAGATGTCAAAATCAAGTGAGTATGTATGTAAAGATGTTGTGTAACCTCTCACGAAAACTATATAAAATACCTAACTTTTCACTGAAAACTTTGGAGCTAGTTTGTCCAGTGCGAATCAGCTAGCTCCCAATGTTGCACAAAATAAATACCTTTGCTGCTTAAAGACAGAATTCGTCTCTGAGCAGTTACTCTGTGCCATTTTGGCATCAAAATATAAGCTGTAAATTTCATTAATAACAAATATTTTCCAGTCAATCCTACCTAAACCTTTATGACAAAGCCTGAAGCTTGGCCTGCTTTTGCTGATATTTAGAAACCAGATTTTAAATCATATCCACAGCTATTTACAGACTTATAGCCAGGCTGAAAGGTAAGCAGGAAACAAACAGACCTGAAAACCTGTATTAGGTAGAAGTTCAATGCAGGTTTGCAAGATACCTTAACAATGCTGGTATATTATACAACTCAGTATTATAACTGCAGTGCTGAAGAAGTTAGAAGACTTGTTAAGACATTGTGAAAAATTATGAACTGCTGGTGGAAGAAGCATAAATCACAGTAAAAAATACTCTCACAGTAACATTGTAGATTTCTTTAATACACTAATATTTTTATTTGTATAATTAACATACATAGTTAGCATAGATGTATAAGTACATCTAATCAAAGATAATGCTTCTGAAATTCATAATGAGAGAAGGAGTACAGACAGAAGTAACTGAAAAGGAAATGTCCCAACATAGTGTCATTAGGAGTAAAATTCTTCAGAATGCTGTGTACCACTATCTCAACTTTCTTTCCCAGGAATCCCCATAACGATTGTCAAAGTAGTGTATATTGGGATTTTCATCCTAAATCCTAAAGCTAAATCCTGCCTAAATTAGAGCCATTTCAAGATTCTCATAGTTCTATGTAGCAATGCAGTCCATCTACTTTCCAGGACTCTTCCTAATTGTTTAATAGTTCCCTTGGCACTTAACATCAGATGTTGATACTTAAAGGTGGTTGCTTTGGACAGACTCATTGCCTGTCTCACAAGTAGAGCTCTGCTGATATTAAGGTTTAAGCAAAAAATGTGTTGAATACATCTGCAGTATAAAAATTAAAAAAAAAAAAAAAAGCAAGCAGCTCTGTTAGACAGACTGATGTATTAGGTTTGTATGGCAAGATTTTGGTAGTTGGGGGGGCTACCAGAGTGGCTTCTGTCAGTAGCTGCTAGAAGCTTCCCCTGTGTCTGATAGAGCCAACATCGGCTGGCTCCAAGATGGACCCACTGCTGGCCAAGACTGAGCCTGTCAGTGACGGTGGTAGCACCTCTGGATAATGTATTTAAGAAAGGGAAAAGCTGGTGGGCAAAAGCAGCCAGAGAGAGGATTAAGAGACTATGTGAGAGCAGCAGCTCACATAGTCAGTGAGAAATGAGGGGCAGGAGGGGCTCCAGGCGCTGGAGCAGAGATTCCCCCACAGCCCGTGGTGAAGACCATGGTGGGGCAGGCTGTGCCCTGCAGCCTGTGGAGCCCAGGCTGGAGCAGATCCCCACCTGTATCCCATGGAGGGCTCCACACTGGAACGGATCGATGCCTGAAGGAGGCTGTGACCACGTGGGAAGCCTGTGCTGGAGCAGGCTCCTGGCAGGACCTGTGGACCTGGGGAGAGAGGAGCCCACTCTGAATCAGGTTTGCTGGCAGGGCTTGTGATCCATGAGGGACCCACACTGTAGCAGTTCGTGAACTGCAGCCTGTAGGAAGGAGTCACACTGGAGGAGTTCGTGGAGAGCTGTCTCCCATGGAGGGACCCACGCTGGGCACGGGCAGAGTGTGAGGAGCGTCCCCTGCGGAGCAAGGAGCAGCAGAGACAGCATGTGATGGACTGACCCCAGCCCCGATTGCCTGTCCCCTTGCCGCTGGGGGGAGGAGGGAGAAAAATTGGGAGTGAAGTTGAGCCTGGGAAGAAGGGATAGGTGGGGGAAGTTATTTTATTTCTCATTATCTTACTCTGATTTGATTGGTAATAACTTAAACTAAATTACCAAAGTTGAGTCTGTTTTGCCCATTACAGTAGTTGGTGAGTGATCTCTCCCTGTACTTATCTCAACTGAAAAGATTTTTGTTCTATTTTCTCTCCCCTTTCCAGCTGAGGAGGGGAGTGATAGAGCAGCTTGGTGGTCACCTGGTGTCCAGCCAGGGTCAGCCTAGCACAACTGGATCTGTCTCTGTAGGTCTTCAGAAGCACTTCTTTTTCTCTTTCTCTCCATTGACTGGGAATGCAGGCCAACTGGATCGATGCATTCCTGGAGCAGTCAGCTGTAATTCTGGTGAGACAGCACCTGTGTTAGTTCTCAGCTGAGATGGGATTGCACGTTGCATCTGCAAATACTAATAATTTAAAGTGATTCTTTTCTTCTGTTAAGTGTTATTGGGCTTTTTTGTTGTCATGATTTTGTACCAAAATTTATTTTATTTCCCGAGCTTTGATCTCACTTGTGTGAGTCAGGTCCTCAATAACCTTTCTGTTGTAACACTGAATGAAAAAATAAAGTACTACTGTAAATTCTAAGAGGTTGCTTAATTAATACAGTCAACGCAAACTACAGGCTGTTTTCCAGGATCCTGTGGTGGACAGAAATGATTGTGCTAGGCTGAAGTCAAGAAAAATTTCTGGAGCTTGTATTTACTGTAACTCACTAAATAAAAGCCACATATAACCGTAGCAAACCAAACTCATCACATTTCATGCTGTTCACCTTCCCACTCTGAAACAGATAATATTTTCCACTACTTGTTCTGACAAATAAGGCATCAAAGGCTTATGCATGTCTTAAGCTTTTTTAGCACGAGAGTATTTGCCAGCTTTGTCACATGCTACTAGTGAAAGTCAAGTGGATTTATCTGGGCATTCAAAGCAAGTCTTTCATGTGCTCTACTTTCTTTCAGTTATAGCTTCAGTTGACTAATGTAGTGTTGTGCCTTTTTTTCCATCAAAAATGAATCAGTCATGTTTGGAGGTAATGAGCCAAACTGTGTGGGTGTGTTCTTACCAGCAGACAGGGCAGAAACCAAAATAAGCTTATCAGAGCATCAAAAATTCCATTTTACATGTTTTTTGTCTTGCCAGCTACAAGTTAAAACAGCATATAGATCCACTACTAGAAAAACTACTACTTGCATTTATTTCTGTTTTCATATCACTTGGATTGCAGCACAAAATGTATGCAATTTTTAACCCTGCTTCTAATGTGGAAGGAGCAGATTAGACTGATATCTTTACAAACTGGTATATACTATTGATAAAAGATTGTGTAAATGTGTATATATGTATTTCATCAGTTTCAAAGATAACTCATTCCCTACTGTCAGTTTTGTTTCATATGCATAAAAATTACTGGTATATTCCAGTTGAGAGTGCTCAGTAGCAGGACAGAAAATGCCTTGGTTGGAATCTACATCACAAGCCTATTCATGTACTTCCATAGCTTCCAGAACTAAAGCATAGTTTCTTTAGTAATCTCATTGCTATATTAAAACAAAAATGAAGATGGAAAAGTTTCTACTGCATTAGGCAAACAAAGGAAACTCTGCCCTTAGCTAGCTATAGTGCACTGATAAGCATTATAATAAATAACTGCCTGAAGTGGGTGGAATCAATGCCAAGATTGCATGCAGTCAAATATTCCCACAGTAGCAGGATCTCCACTTACTCAAAAATATGTCATTTTTTAAAAATAACTTGCCTACAGAATCATTTAGACCTCCTGAGAGAACATTTTAATCTTTCCTTATAAGAGCACACTCAGGATACACATAAATATTGACTGTTTATTTTTAATGTATGAGTAATGACTAAAAAAGATTAAATGGCAACCTAAAAGAAGGTAAGACAGTTTGGTCATTGTATTAATCACTAAAAAAAAAAAAAAATAGAAAATTGCAAACATGACACACTGTGAAATTTTAATCTATTCTTAGTTTAACCCCAAATTTAGAAACTTTGTTTAAAAATTGTAATGTTACCCAAAGTGAGAAGAGCATTGTGAATAACAGAAAATAAATATATTGCTTTGAACAGCTATGCTTGTTATTTAAGCTAAATTACTGTAGAGATCACAAAAGGCCTTTAGCAGTAAAAGTGAAAGAATGGCTTTGATAAGAAGCAGATCCCCAATGTTACATTTTCTTTTACTCAGAATAAGAATCTGCAGACCAAAAGGATCAATGGGAAAAAAGATTCAACCTACAAAAAAAAAGGAAGGGAACCTACAGATGTCCCAGTATAATACTTAGACTGTAGCAAAAAGGCCATATTTTTGTCCTGATGACAACTGGAAACATCAAAATTAAATTCTGACTATGTAAGGCCTTGAGGGAAAGTCAACAGTAGGAGTATATATACATAGAGATCTGTTACTTTTAATTCCTTTCTCCGAGTGCTGTAAATCAGAGGCTGTTTGGAAGAAATGCTGTAGCATTGAGTCCCATTACTGTTCAAAACTCATAATAGCAGATTTTTTGTAGGGCTAAGGACTGTAGTTTGAAGAGTGGCTAAATAGAACACAGACATTTAGTCAAAGAGAAGAAGGTGAATAAGTAAGGAGGCATTGTCTGGAAGAAAGGATACATCTGAAAAACTGGAAGAATTTAGAATTCAGTGCAGTATATCCAGGAATATAAGAAATTTTCTGCAACATATTATTAAAACTAAGGCACTTACTAAAAAAAACAGGTATTGCAGTTTGTATTCTTCTGTGATTTCTCTCTCTGCCATTAACTTCTTCCATCTCCTTTGGAATCACTGAAGCCCAGATCATCAAATATGTCTTGGGATCCATACATTTTGCTAAGTCACTGACATTTCTTCAGGAATCTCAGTATTATTAGGACACACACTTTTCTACTTAGTATAGAGTTCATGGTAATATGTAATGCAATTCTGTGAATTAGCTCCAGGATCATAGATGTGAATGAAAGATACACAAGGTTCTTAATGGAAAGGCTTCAGTCAGGCAAATATGGGAAGAGTCTTTCATAGGATGATTCATTGTGAGGACATATTGTAAGAAGGGTTGGCGACAGCTGAGTAGCTCTCAGATAGGCTAAATAAGCCTAGGAACTCAGACAGAAGTAGTAGGGCCCCATGTGCATTAAGTTGAATGAAGGAGGCATGGGCATAGAGGAGACTGTGGTTTGAAAGTTCTGGGAAGGAAGAATTTGAGGGTAAGCTCTGGAGCAGGTCTGAGGTTCTGGGAGAGGTGTAGTTCCCTGAGGCAGTAAGTATTAGACGGTACTACAGACCCTACATGGGATCTGGGTGTGGACATATGCATATACCTCCTTGTCCTCCTTGTAGATCCCTCTCCTCACTTTATCCTCTATTTTGTTACTTGGGATGAGCTCACTGACTGAAGCATGGCTCCGTGCTGTAAGGTCTCCATGGATTCCAGACCGTGCTGGTGCACTCCAGCTGGCTCAGAGTGTGTGTGCAGTGAGTCCATCATGTTCTACATCTACCTGCATAGACACATACCCTTAAATTGAAACTAACACAGAATATCCATGCAGTTCATTTCTTCTAAGTTCTTTCTTTTACTAAATTATGGCAATCTAATGGAGGACCAAATTGTGTCCTCTGTGGAAAATTGGTTTCTTCACAAAACATCCAGGTGATCCTAAGGAAGCCACAGTCAGATGATACTTTTGTATCAATGTTAATCTATCTACAACTCTTACTAATGTCCATCTTCCTGGGGTGTTGTGTTTGCTGCTGGTACTTAGATTAGGCACCTTTATTTTCAAAAGAATTAACATTTTTGGAATAATTGACTGTGAAGAACAGTATTTTATGAGCACAAGATAGTGATAGTAACACCTATATGACCTTAGCTGGTATTTGGAAGTACATAAAACTACACAAAATTGTTTATAAATACCTTTGAATAACTGCAGGGATCTGATTTCTTTCAAAGAGCAGAGTGCTTCTTAACTATTTTTTTTTTCTTACAGTGAAAGGAATTTTTATGAATTTAACTACTAGGCGAAGTGACCTAATATTATATTAAAAAGTCCATAGTGCTCTGTGAGTCTCATTCAGTCTTAATAAAGCCAGATAATTTTCACTGACTTCGGAAGATAATGGATCAGACCCCTGCTAAACATGACATAACAACATCTGTCACCTTGGGCATGTGCAAGGAATAATTTTGCCTTGTTTAGTTTATTCATTATTTCTTATCACCTTATCATCCTGTATGAATTAGTGTGTGTTAAAATACCTCTTTTTTAGTCATTCTAGGTGCCTCATAACTGAACTCCTTGCAGTCAGGGAGAAGGCACTGTTACACAGAGAGTGTATTTTAGATTTTAAGCTGCTTAAATGGACGTTTTACACTATGTATAGCCTGAAGTGCTGTCTCACAAAAGATGTCCCAAGGCTTTTATATCCTACACCATCCTATATCCTATACCATTTGCTGCACCTCAAATACTGTGTTCAATTTTGGGCTCCTCACTTCAAGAGGGACATAGAGGTGCTGGAGCGTGTCCAGAGAAAGGCAATGAAGCCAGTGAAGAGTCTGGAGCACAAGTGCTGTGAGGAGCGGCTGAGGGAGCTGGGGCTGTTTATCTTGGAGAGGAGGAGGCTCAGGGGGGACCTTATCGCTCTCTACAGCTGCTTGAAAGGAGGTTGTAGCCAGGTGGTGGAAGTCTTTTATCCCAGATAACTAATGACAAGACAAGAGCAAAGACCCTCAAGATGAACCTGGGGAGGTTTAGTTTGGATATTAGGAAAAATTTCTTCACTGAAAGGATGGTCAAGCATTGGAACAGGCTGCCCAGGGATGTGGTGGAATCACCATCGCTGGAAGTGGTTAGAAAAAGCATAGATGTGGTTCTTAGGGACATGGTTTAGTGGTGGACTGGGCAGTCCTGGGTTAATGGTTGGAGATGATGATCTTAAAGGTCCTTTCCAACCTAAATGATTCTATGATTCTATGATTCCATACAGTTTTGAATTAAAATGAAAAGGGTGTTGTAGCTTCATCTGTCACAGAGGTAACATGCATATCTTACTAATATACATCTGTTGTGCAGTTGTAGTAAATATTAGTTAGTAATTAGGAGCAGGCTGTGATCATCTTCATTTTTGTTCTTTGAACTTCTCAAGTATATCAAGTAATGTGTGAAACAAGAAATTAGTGTATCATTTTTTAACCTGTCACTGAAAACAGTGAAGTAATCTATTATATTCCATTGTACATTATATTTATTACAGAAAGATTTTTTGTATGTGTTGTACTGTTCTCTGTGTGATTAGAAAAAGGAAATGTAAAAAATATTGTATTAGTATCAGTAATAGATATGATTGTACAAATTAATGCAACTATAAACCTAATCATAGTGGCAGATATGTTTATGCATTTTGTGGCATGAAAAATTGTTGATTCAAGTCATTCAGATTTCTGTTGAGGACAAAAATCAAAGAAAGAAAAGGAAATTTTCCTAGCTCTGTTTTCAAGATAATGTTTGAAATTGCACAAATGATTTGATCTGTGGCTGTCTGAAAGTGTTTTAGTTTAGTTTCTTGGTTTAGCTTCTCTTTTTCTAATTTAAAATAACTTCTTAGCCTTGCTTTCCCTTTTGCAGAGAGAAATGCTGTAGCACAGTAGAAGAGCTTATATCATGTTTAAGCAGCAGTCCTACTGTGCAAATTTTATAATTGTTAATTACTTGAAACATATCCGAGAAACCAAATGTATTTATTCCTGATTTACCTCTCCTCAGGAAGCCTTACATTATGTCTGCGTTGCAACTGGGGGCATGATTGCAGCAACTATAACTATACTTAAGCTTTCTTTCATCTAGCTAGCTGAAACATTAATTCCACAAAAGTTATACCTGTAGTTAAGTTTCTGAAAGTATGTCCTCATATGCCCATACAGAATCTGAGCTGCTAACTTTTGATTGCTATATCCTGCTAAATTTAAGTTATATTAGGTATATCTTTTTAGGCTGCACTTGTGTCTCCTATGTGAAGGGTCAGCATGATCTTAGATATAGACACAGATCCCGAGAATACTGGTCTGAGGGTGGTTTTACACATGTTTATTTTATAGCCATAGTATTTTGTGTTACCATCAGAACAGAGGTAAGATGGATAAGTGAGGGGTTTTTTTTTATTTTTGAGAAATGAGGCTCACAGTTTAGAAAATTACAATCTATGTCATTGCTACTATACTAATCATACAACTGTAAGAAGAGCTGTTTCAGGAAAAGCATTTTCAAGCCAGAAAAAGGATGTTGGGGGCGTTGTCTTGAAAGGTTATTCGAGGAGGTGATGACTTTTTAATTTCCGGTCAAGTTTTAGCATTACTTTGCAGTACAACTTGCAAGAAGGATGACATGTAGTGACTACTGCAATGGTTATTTTCTCTGCCAAAGACATTTAAGGCATATATAAATAAATTATTTTCATATACTACACCAATTGTGTTAATATATTATGATGTATATTCTTAAAGCAATGATTTTTGAGACATCCAGATTCCTCATCAGAAATATTTTAATTGTCCCTTTAAACCAGAACCAGATTTCTTTATTGGTTTTACCATTAATAATGCAATTTTTTCTCTTGCAAAATTTTAAAGGAATGTAAACAGGGAGATTGGAATTGAAAGTTGTTATTTTTAAAAGCCATGATTTTTTTTTTAACTGAACACTTGAGTTCTCATCATATTTAGCATTCCTTTCTAAGAATAATGTATTTGTAGACCCAGAAATTTTCATCTCAGTGAGCAAATAGGGGAAAAAAATTTCAAAATGCTTCTCAACTTTCTGCCATTAATGTCAAGGCTTTTCACTTAATCATTTTAAAATAGATTTATAATTTTTTTTTATTTGCATTCAAATAATGTTTTATAATAACCAGTAAATACTCTTTCTACTCCTGCTGCCTCCACTTGCCTCTAAAATAATCTTTAGAGGTTTTACTTCTTTTATTTAAACTATGATTAGTTATCACAGTAACACATCAATCTGCAATTCTATACTATCAATATAATTTAGAGAACTATCAATAACAGTAAAGGGTACTATTAATTATCCTAATCTTAGTATCACCACTATTAATAACATTATTTTTCTGTATAATAA